>NC_140967.1:94273593-94448593 GCF_056783735.1 Eptatretus burgeri
TCCGGGGAAAAAAATATGTTGTTGGGTATCACTCATCGACCTCTACCCAAATACCAAATTTCATCAAGATCGGAAGTGAAAAATTTTCTTTGTACAGGGAGGAGTTTTTGACAATCTTCCAGGTTATGTGGTGGCCAAACGGGAAGGAAATTCAAAATCTGTCCGGTTATTTACAAGATAATATTTATTACTATCATAATCAATAAACAGTTGTCGAATATCTTGTAGAATGGTAGACTAGATAGGTTTTGAAAATGGCGATATTTATAACTTACGTGACCTCGTCCCTGACCTTGAACCCGGACAAAAGTTATATCGTTGTGCAACACTCATCGACCTCTATCCACATACTAAGTTTCATCAAGATCGGAGAGAAAAATTGTTGACGGACGTACAGACGGACAGACATTTGGTCCGGCTTTATTAGGTCATCTCGGTAGAGATGACCTAAAAATTCCAGTAGTCGGATCCGAATCCGAATCTTCACCAAAATCTAAATAGTTTGTCCTTGTCACACACCGAACCTGTCCACAAAATTTCATCTGGATCTGTCCACAACTTTTTGAGATATCCTGTACACAAACAGACAGAAAGGGGTGAAAACATAACCTCCTTCACCACCGGTGGCAGAGGATACTAGAACTCAGGAGAGCGCATTCCTTCGCCAGGTTGAACCTTTTATGTTTTCGATGCCACTGATGGGCCAGATGTGGATGTGGACCTGAACCAAAATCAAATTGAACCAAACTCCCGAAATTGAACCTGAACCAAAACCAAATTGGCTTGTTCTTGTCATCTACTTAACTCATCCACCAAGTTTTGTCACGACTCATGCATAACTTTTTGAAATATCATGCTAAATATTGTTCTCAACCCGATCACTCAATAGTGAAGAATCACTTTTAAAATTCTCAGGTCCAGAATCAGATCTTCACCAACATCAAATCATTTCCTTATTGTCACGCACCCAACCGGTCCACCAAGTTTCGTCCAAACCCATCCACAACTGAGATATTGTGCTATGTGTCGTTACAGCTATGTGTCGTTTTTGGCTCTATCTCTCAATGGTGAAGAATCACCTGAAAAAGAAAACGATTCTCGTATGCAGATCCAGATTTGGATCTCCACCAAAATCTAATTGATCAGTTCGTCTTTGTCACACACTCAACCTGCCCACCAAATTTAATCAGAATCCATCCACAACATTTTGAGATATCCTGCACACAAACAGACAAACAGGGGTGAAAACATAACTTCCTTCCACCCTAGGTGGAAGAAGTAACTTGTCTTGTTCATGAAAGATAATTACATTGCAATGTTTACCTGCTCTTTGTACGACTCCTCCAATTTCTTAATTTCTTCTCGATAAGTTTCAGCCTTTTCCCTGAAATATTAAATGATGACAAGAGTTCAAACAAGCAGAACAGGTGCATTCTACATGCAGTCATGAACACTGTCATACCAAACATCATGGGATTCCCCTTTTCTGTTGTGAGATTTTCTTCCATGAGCTTCTGATTTGCATAAATGTGAATGTCACCAATAGTTCAACAATAGTTAGAAAACAGTCTCAAAAGTTATTCAGGGCATCATGTCTCAGAGAAAGGAGTGGAACCGAGTTCCAATAAGGAATGATAATCTAATGTCAAAGTCCTGGTGGGAAGAGTGGGATAGCACAGCTCGAGGAAGGTGGTTTAACATGTGGGAGAAACGATGAATTAAACACTTGAGGTGTTGCGATCACCCTTCACTTTGGAAGTTTCACCAGGAGGGAATTACTACAAGAATGCATACATCTTAGAGTTGTTGGGGAGGATCAGATGAGTGGGAGAGAAGTCAAAGGGAGCTAAACTGTAGGAGTGTGTGTGCATGTGCGACTTGGATACACAGCTAAACGGAACGGATACACGACTTGGGTACACACCTTGGCTGGACGGAATGATTTGACATTTGGTGGTTGTACTTCAGATGAGACTGGGAAGGCTTTCGGCATTAAAAAAAATTTAGACGCAGGGGTTTGGAATGGGAGGGGGGGAGGAGGTGGGAGTTGAGGACTTGTTTGTATGTGGTGGAACATGAGCAGCCATGTTGTGTACTCGTGCGTACAAACGGAAATACATTTCCAACACATTTGATTTAAAAAGTTTTACTTTATAGCAATACTCCATGCTTGATCCATTCCTTAAATATATTGCTGAAAAAAGGAAAAAAAACTGCCAAATTATTTTGAACCGATATTACAGTAGAATATCAAATTTGCATTTTTCCGATACTGGCTATAAATAAATGTGAGTATAAAGTGGAAAACAAAAGCAAATGTAATATAATGTAATATTGTTGTGTATGCAGGACACAGTGTTACGTTCTGTGGAGCACTACTGCACCAGAGATGAGCTGAGTCATAACTAGAATGGCACTCGGTAGAGTAGTGCTGAAGGTTGCATACCTACGCCAACAACAGTTTACGTTTTGTATACCAATGTATATACTGCACCTGAACCAAGATCGAATGGGGTCCTTCTTGTCACCTCCCCAACTCATCCACCAAGTTTCACCCGAATCAGTCCACAACATTTTGAAATATCATGCTATATATCGTTTTTGCGCCCATCTCTTAAATAGTGAAGAATCAGTTTAAAAATTAAAAACATCTCGTGTCCAGATCTTCACCAAAAATGAATCTATTCTTCCTTGTCACACACCCAACCTGACCACAAAATTGTGTGAATCCATCCACAACTTTTTAAGATATCCTGTTCAAAGACAAACAAACAGGCAGGGATGAAAACACAACCTCCATCCACCTTCAGTGGCAGAGGTAATGATGTAGGCCACGCGACTCCACAAATGTACACGTGCTTTATGCAGAAACTTGTCAGGCTTCAGATCCCTCCCTGCCCCCCCCACCCCTCCCCCCCCACTCCCAAAAAAACATTTAGCACAATGGTACGTGGAGAAAAATAGGCTAATCATTATAAAGTGGCCTATCGTAGCCAAGGGTTAAAATATAAAGTGGTTAAAATAGATTTGGGGCACGGCAAAAAACATTTGAGGCACGTGCCCCGTGGGCCAATGCCCAATGACGCCCCTGGTGAGAAATACAGGTGGAGCTTTGATGGTGAATGGAGCTAAATGCTGAATGGAGTGCTTAAATGCTTAAAATGCTGAATGGAGCAGAAGCACAGACATGTGAAGAATGAGCAACAGAAACGTGCACAGACACTGAGATGTTGTTTGACCGTGCTAATTTCTCATTAAGTTTGCTAATGGAAATGAAAGAGATGGCAAATAATTAGTCACAGAATCCCTTTGGTTAACTTGTGTTGTTTATAAAAGCTCCATATGTTTGTCGTGTGGAAGCAGAGATAAAACACTGTTGTTGGAATGACTTATCGGGAGTAACTTTGCATAGTATAGGGATAGTTATCTCTCGCTTTTTGCATGTGTTACATAAGTGTGAGGTCATTTAATTGTGATATTGAATATGTGTTGTTTTATCTATACAATGTTGCCGTCCACCAATCCGCAAAGTGTATCTGAAACCGCCACCCCATGACACCCATTTTAAATGTTCTTACCTTTGTAATCTGTCTTAAATGCTCTTTTGAAGTGTCCAACAGGCCATCAGGCGCTAAGTTTAGACAGAAGCACAACCATGATGCAAAGCATGCCAAAAGCCCTGAGTAACAGGTCAGGAGGGGGGATACCCCACCCACAAACTAATAATGGCCGAGTGGGGAGAAGCTATTGACATGGCTGGAAGATGGGAGCGGCAGCTATAAATAGGGGTGACACGAGCAGCGAGGCATAAGAGACATGCAAGGCTACGGTGAACCCTGCAACAAGGTTTCTCCCTGAACGAAGCCTTTGCTGCCGCAGCTCCTACCGCGCTCCCCCCCCCCCCACAGCAAGCTGTGCCCACTTTCTTCCTCAAGTCGGGTTCAGTCCGTGGCCACGAACAGTCAATGGCCAGGCAATGCCACTGCCTGGAACTCGCCATGTCCTGTCGGGCGCAGCAGTGGCATTTCCTGTATTGTGCCATCTATCCCTTGTCTATCTCTTGAGAAAGGTCTGAGACCTAAAGGACTTAGATAATTAAGGAACTGTCGTTCTTTGTTGAGTCATGGGTACGTACGGGTTTGAATTATTGATTATATATTAATGTTACATTGTGTTGCTTCCTCTTGTATTCCTGCCACGTGTGTGTTCAAATTATACACTCCCATTTAAGGGCAGATTGTGTTCAAGTGATTATCACCCGGGACTAGACAGTGCCTGTGCCTGGCAATTCGGCTGGGTCAGCATTAGAGTAATGGGCACACATCATCGATCATCATGATGCGTCGACTGGCTCGGTCGTTCTGTTGGAGCTAGGTATTGTGGCAGACAAGCCCATGATCCAGCTCGGAACAACTGGATCAGTCGCCCGTCGCGACTCCTTTGATTCAGACCAGGCAAATGGCCGACCCAACGGCTGTAACAATACCATTCAAAATTAGTGCCTCAAAAGGATCAATTCACTCTCGTCTGAGCCCCATTTTTGTTTCTGGCACAAACTTCATATTTTGGGGCAGTGGAGATTGGCACGGTACAGGGGTTGGGTTATATATCACTTTTATTTTGCAGTATACACCATCACCCACAATATCACGAGGCTTGTGGTACAACTGGCACACACAATGGTGAGACAGCGGCACAGTTTACTTTGTGAAAAGCCAGGCATATGATGTGAAAAATCTTTCTGCAAAGGAAAAGACTGATAAATATGAAACAGGTAAAACATTGTTTTGGCAAGAGGTGTTGTTAAAATTTTACCTTTCCTTCTGCACAGCAAAACAAAAAGCTTGACCTGCTTCGACTTGCCTGAAGATTTTTGTTTCTTCCCTTTTCTGCAGAAGCTCCTCATCGGCTTGAGATAGCTTCACCTCATTCCGCTGGCGCATCTGCTCCTCCTCAACAAGCTTTCTATACAAAACCCAACAGAAAATGACAAAAAAAAAAAACAACACAACTCATGCAAGGCCATCGAGCTTTGTTTTGTATTGTTTTGCCCTTTGACAACCAAACCCCTTGAATGAGGAATTAAAGAGAAAACATTATGTTATTTAAAATTTAGCAAGAAAGGCGATCATCCCATGACAAGACAACATGACATATCGCGGGTTGAGAGACATAATGATGTAACTGCATTTTTGGCTCGATTGAATGGAATGGCTCCCATGTCTAACAAAACACCATTTATCTTTCATTCGCGATTTGCAGGAAATGGGAAATTTTCAGTTACAACATTATGTCTCTCAACCCGCGAAATGGTGTTTTGTTAGACATGAGAGCCATTTTATTTGGTTTCGCCAAAAATGCAGTTACAACATTATGTCTCTCACCCGCGATATGCACCAGGACCATGACAGGGATTTTCTTGATCACTAGACGATCTTAATTGAGGGAGTTTTTCTTGTTTCAAGCTATTGCTCTAACAATATATTTCACCTTTTAATGTGGGCCGATATGATTGCTGAGATATATACACCTCGCCTCTCGGTCCAGCTGTAAACTGCCATGCTGGTGTCTTGCAGGCAGGGTGAGGCATCAATGTGCGTGCCAACCATCAGAAGGATGTTAAAATGGATGTCCTGTCTGATGGCTTACGCTATAACATTGTTATAAAAACGTTTTGATGCATTGTTCTTCATACATGCTGCGAGTAAAGGGGAATGAATGTTCCTGTGATTTTTTTTTCATTCAGGATCGGGGTGGGGGCGAGGGGAGGTGTGGGGGGAGGGGGAGGGGGAGGGGAGGTTAATAACCCTTTGCAAAAAAAAAGGCGAGCTAATGCCGGCACACTAAACTAATTACAAATTCCTCCTCTTACCTACAGGGGGCGTTGCATTAGCAGCATGGCTGTGCTCCCAGGAAATGATGCTACCAGCAGCCATGTGTTGCAAACCAAAGAAGAACTTTTAACGTCACAATCATTGGCATGCTATTTTTGAATTAACATTTTTCACATCTATGTAAAGGCACAGATCTAATGATCAATCGGTATAAAACGCTGCACTTATAACTGGGACGGCACATCGCTGGATATGCCTCCGCTCACAATATTACATTATACATACTTGCACCAAGTTTGATATAAACCCCTCAACCCATATTAAAAATATTAAATAATTCTGCCTGCCAAAACATGCATCCGATGACGTTGAAATTTAAAACATACATTCTCCATGACAACTAGATCATAATTGTGCCGGTTCACTTCGATTGATGAAAGCGTTTCAAGAGAATTTTTTTTTTTTTTACGATTTCCGTTCAATTCAATATGGCTGCCAGACCGCGTGACCGATTAATTATTCGTGAACAACCTGGTATCCCCAAGACTTGGGGAACATGTGGGTGAAGTTTCCCATCGATGTGTCAAGCCATTCTGGAGAAGATTTTTAAAGGTTTATTCTTCAAAAAAAGAAAATCGTAGCTGCCAAACCATGTGATCAATGATGTCAAAGGCGATCATACCTGTTAAGTTTCGCCTCGGTCTGCTCAGCCATTTTGGAGTCGATTTTTGAAGGTTTTTATGTTAAAAAAAAAAATATATATATATATATATATATACATATATATACATATATATATATATATATATATATATATATATATATATATATATATATATATATATATATATATATATATATATATATATATATAAATATATATATATATATATATATATATATTTATATATATTGTGACGTCCACGGGACTTGAACAGTCCCGCCAACGTAGAATGAGCCGAAACGATGGAGGCGGTTTATTTATTTATAACCCAAACATGGCAGATCAAATCGCTCCACCACAAACGGGACGAGGAAGGTGGCACGAGTCACTTTTCACTGAGTTGATGATGTTTATTTGTTTTTACTATTAACCAGAAATAACAAGACTCGGCAAGAAAAGGGATCCGGGGCGATTCGACGGGATGGTGTGGGATCGGGCGTGGGGAAAAACACAGACAATTCCAATGAATATACAGATCTCAAACCCTCTAAGGCGCCAAGCGCACGCACGCACACACACACACACACACACACACACACACACACACACACACACACACACACACACACACACACACACACACACACACACACACACACACACACACACACACCGTAGCTATTTCTGGTGGTCAGGCTGGACCGTGGTGTGGACGCAACTGTCCCTGGATCGGCGTCGGACGAGCTGGCCTTGCTCTCGTCGGGGGGGGGGGGCAGGAGAAACCGTGGTGCTGTCGACCTCCTGGTCTTGGCACAAGTCCGCTCACAGCCGCCAGGGAACCAGTTCTGGCGCCAAGTGGCGAGCAGGAGAGGGAGGCAGGTCCGCCCGCCTTCGACCCCGTACTCCGAGTCAGCAGAACCCCAGAGCCAACCAAGGTGAGGCACGAGGCTCAGCAAGGCTCCAAGACACGATGAAGAACACGATCGAATCAGCACAACAACAAGGATGCTCTCCGCGCAACAGCCTCCACACCAAAAAAAACACGATCTTTTTGTCCCGATCTTCTTCCTCTTCCTTTTCGACCCCGAACAGAACCTTTTTATCCTCCTGTCCTCGTCACTTCCAATCGAGCCGTTTATTGGCCCACCGCCGTCGCCTTCCGCCAATCGTGATCACGGGGCGGAGCCATCCGCAGCCCTGTCCTGTGACGTCACGGCCAGCCTCCAGGGACTACTAAAAGGGGTTTACGCAGACACACTTACCCTATCCCGTGTCCCTATCTAATTACGTGACAATTATCATTTCCCCCTTGAAGAAATGAACATTTACTAGACAACTTATCACCACTGAATTGCTACTTATTACATCGAGATCCTGATAAACTCGAACAGCATGACATACCTAATTAAACATCCTAATTACCCTTTGAATGCATACCCCCCCTCAAACGTAACACTGCCCCCTCCTCTGGTACCGCAGCTCCTGCAAGGTATATCACAGGCACTACCGTACCAGCCTTAACACTGACTGACTCACACCTAATTAACCTAACGAAATAAAGTAGGAGGGGCAATGGGCAGCGAGTCGCAGCTAACTTACCTATCCTGCTTAATGTACTACCCCCTTATGGCCTTATCCTCGCCGAAACAATCATTCGTTTTTTATTTTATTTTATTTTTTTTATCACATGAGAGCACTGAGCGAAGTTGCACTCCATCTTTTGGATCATCGCTCTTGCCCAACACTCTTCCAGTGATCTGGGGAGGGGAAACAAAAGGTTCCACAAAAACACAACACTTATACTTTACATTCCTACTCTAAGCCTTAACGACACTATTCACAGGATATTTACACTTGACCGCCTCCCCCAGTGGATGCTAATAGATCCAGCGTTACCTGGGGAGCCAATTTTCAAATTTGCTTGCCCCAAAATTATGCGGACATCATGCCCTTGCTGCACATGTCAAGTTGTGCGGGATCGAGTGGGACTCATACATCTTCACAACACTCACACCATGGTCATCATCACATTTCTAGGTCATGCTCCTCATTTTAATCATGCAGGGTGAATCCCGTCATGGCCGTGGGGTGGGTTACCACAAGATGATGGGGGCATCTCAGGTGCAACCATGCCCACAGGTAAGCTTTAGTCCAACCCGGACGTTTCTCCGCCCCGCTCCCTTTGATTCCCTCCCCCCTGGTAGCCATCAGCTCTAATCCCGTACAACATTCTGGAAGGGGTCTCACTGGCTCCTCTGGCCTTCCTGGGTCGCCAAGGTCCTACCCGCCTTGGTCGCCCAACCAGACCCTCTCCCAGTTGCCTCCAGACACTGTCACCATTAGCCACCAGGTGGTGAATCTCCTTGAAGGGGGTCGCAATTCATGCTCACCGTGAGCTTCAGCAATCCCTGTGGACAAGCACATCATCCCCACCCACAAAACCCACATGACTCCCCCACCCCATCGGCCTTACATGTGACACCTGCATTTCTAACACTTCACCGACCATGACCTTCCCTGTTACCACACCATGTCCAATAAAAAATCAATGTGTGCACCATACATTTCACTTCTTAACTTAAAACAACTCACACAGCACTTCTCACCTGATCCACGCACCAGCCATTGGACAGCCACTTGTGCCCGCTTTGTTACCAATTACCCACTGTCCCGATTGTCACTCTAAAACCCAGCGGAACTTACAAACACATGCCAATTTTCCCACAATTCATTTTTTTCCACCAAAGGAGGGCACTTCGCCACAATCTCAGCAGCCGAGCATGGCCATATATGCTCAGCCCAATCTAGTCTCCACGACCCCCGACAGTGATCTCCGGACCCGACCTATGAAAGGGCACCTCGGATAGACCTGGCGGTTCAGCAGGAGGATTCACCCTCTCTGAGTCTAAAAGTCTATTGGAGGGTCCCTCCATCGCCAGGTACCGGCAATATCGTTGCATGTGTCCTCTTCGCCCGCACCGGAAACAACTCCCCATAAAAGGCCCCCGTGAGTATCGGTGAAATGTCTCTTCCGGTTCCGGACCCCCTCGGCCATAATTGAATTGCTCTATTGGCTGGGCTGTGACCCCGCCGCTTTGGCGCACTAACTACTGGATTACCCTTTATCAAACTTGACAGTTTCTGGCAAATTTCCTGAAACATTTGGGTAATGCCAATTTCTCCCAGCCCCCCTCCCTGATCCTGGATCTCCGCCTGTCGGATCGTCACCGATGGCCTCTCTGGAACCCGACCCGGCCGACTCCACGAGGCCAGCCTGGCTGCGCACTCAGCCGCTTGGTGAACGGTGGGTGGATCCTGTAGCTCCACTAGCGCTCGGACCTCAGGGTCCGGAAGAGCAGCTAAAAATTTCTCTAGTGTCAGTCTGTCCCACGCCTCCAGTGTAAGGTCCCGATACGCGATCTGACTGATTGGTAAATGTCCTGTGCCAGCTCCTGCACTGTCTCACCCGGCTTTAATCTGCGGTGCTGGAGCTGGGCCCGCACCTGATCACAGTTTGCCACGAACCCAAACCGACGGCTCAACGCCTCGCAAATGTGGGAGCTGGTCAACATCCCCTCCGCGATCACGTTTAACACATCTGCGGCTGGTCCCCGCAACGTTGCCACCAAATTCCCTGTACGTTCCCGCTCATTCCACCCGTTTAGTCGGGAAATGCACTCAAATTGCGTCAGAAAAGCTTCAACGCTCCCTGACCCGTCGAAATTTACCAGGGGGATCACTTTTACGGTGGCCCGCTTCTCAGTTTCTCCCTTGTCCGAATCCAGCCCAGGGATCAAACACCCTTGTGGCTGCGTATCCAATTTCGGAGCCCACTGTGGCCAAAGATGTTTTGTGGTGAGGGTCTCATGGGTCAATTTTTCCTCCTGTTCCAAACGTTGAATGGACTGATTCACCTCTTCCCACAGGATCTTCTGGGCCCGCACAACCTCCTCCAAGGCTCCGTCGCGAGTTTGTAGCTGCTCCTCAACCAACCCGGACACTCTACTTACAAAACACGGCTCTACCAGGCCTTTATCCAAGACTTCATCTTGGCTCATAATTTTATCTTGTTCGTCCAAACGAGCCTCCAATCCTTTTACCTCCTCCGCCAAATTCATCCCTTGCTTCCTCAGCTCTCACCACTCTTCAACCTGCAGCTGCATACGAGCATCCACACAGGCACGATGACGTTCCAGGCTTTCATCCACTTTATCAACCCGAATGTTCGTTGCATCAATTTTATCTACCAATTTTTTTCGTATATTTTCCACCTCCAATGTAATTTCTACCTTTGTTTCCTCTAATCTATCCTTGAATTTACTTTGTATTTCTCCAAATTTAACATCCACACACTCCTGCATCTCAGTTTTCATTTTCTCCATCTTTTCCCCCAATTCATCCCTCATTAAATCAATCCGTGCACCCAACTGTTCCCCCATTACCCCCAATCGATCCGCCATCTCTGCCCCCTGTGCCGTCATTTTTGCCCTCTGTGTCACGAATTGATTTTCCATTTGTGCCGTCATTTCTGCCCTCTGTGTCACGAATTGATTTTCCATTTGTGCCGTCATTTCTGCCCCCTGTGCCGTCATGTCTGCCCTCTGTGTCACGAATTGATTTTCCATTTGTGCAGTCATTTCTGCCATTTGTGCCCCCTGTGCCGTCATTTTTGCCCCCTGTGCTGTAATTGCACTCATTAAACGTTCCAACATTGTCCAGATCGACATCGTGCCGGTTTCCGGCGCTGCCGGCTCCGTTACGGGCGATGAAGCACGGTCAACGCTCGGAATGGGGGAGGTTCCAACCCTACCCCCGTCTCTCCCTTCTTCCCCCGACTCGCTGCCAGACACGTGGCCTTCCTCCTCAAACATCTGCACATCCGCCATGGTGCAGAAGTCCCGTTTGCCGCCAATTAATTTAAATTTGAAAAATCCCGCCAAAATTTTCCCGCGCTCGCGCGCTTTTCTGTAATTATTTTATATTCCAATTCGTGGCGAGATTTTAATCTTGGTATATTCTCCCGATACCAAATATAATTTAGAGGGGTTCGAACATCCAACACCCTGACACCAATGTGACGTCCACGGGACTTGAACAGTCCCGCCAACGTAGAATGAGCCGAAACGATGGAGGCGGTTTATTTATTTATAACCCAAACATGGCGGTTCTAATCGCTCTACCGCAAACGGGACGAGGAAGGTGGCACGAGTCACTTTTCACTGAGTTGATGATGTTTATTTGTTTTTACTATTAACCAGAAATAACAAGACTCGGCAAGAAAAGGGATCCGGGGCGATTCGACGGGATGGTGTGGGATCGGGCGTGGGGAAAAACACAGACAATTCCAATGAATATACAGATCTCAAACCCTCTAACTAACACACACACACACACACACACACACACACACACACACACACACACACACACACACACACACACACACACACACACACACACACACACACACACACACACACACACACACACACACACACACACACACACACACACACACACACACACACACACACACACACACACACACACACACACACACACACACACACACAACGTAACTATTTCTGGTGGTCAGGCTGGACCGTGGTGTGGACGCAACTGTCCCTGGATCGGCGTCGGACAAGCTGGCCTTGCTCTGGTCAGGGGGGGGCAGGAGAAACCGTGGTGCTGTCGACCTCCTGGTCTCGGCCCAAGTCCGCTCACAGCCGCCAGGGAACCAGTTCTGGCGCCAAGTGGCGAGCAGGAGAGGGAGGCAGGTCCACCCGCCTTCGACCCCGTACTCCGAGTCAGCAGAACCCCAGAGCCAACCAAGGTGAGGCACGAGGTTCAGCACGGCTCCAAGACACGATGAAGAACACGATCGAATCAGCACAACAACAAGGACGCTCTCCGCGCAACAGCCTCCACACCCAAAAAAACACGATCTTTTTGTCCCGATCTTCTTCCTCTTCCTTTTCGACCCCGAACAGAACCTTTTTATCCTCCTGTCCTCGTCACTTCCAATCGAGCCGTTTATTGGCCCACCGCCGTCGCCTTCCGCCAATCGTGATCACGGGGCGGAGCCATCCGCAGCCCTGTCCTGTGACGTCACGGCCAGCCTCCAGGGACTACTAAAAGGGGTTTACGCAGACACACTTACCCTATCCCGTGTCCCTATCTAATTACGTGACAATTATCATTTCCCCCTTGAAGAAATGAACATTTACTAGACAACTTATCACCACTGAATTGCTACTTATTACATCGAGATCCTGATAAACTCGAACAGCTTGGCATACCTAATTAAACATCCTAATTACCCTTTGAATGCATACCCCCCCCTCAAACGTAACAATATATATATATATATATATATATATATATATATATATATATATATATATGGCTACCAAGCCACCTGACTAAAGATGCCATAATCATCATTAAAGCATTTTACATGAGTCGTTGCACCTATGGTGGATATTTCATGTCAATCGGACAAGCGGTTGCAGAGAAAATGAACTTAAAAGGGAATCACGGACTCACGGACGGACGGACAACCTGAAAACATAGGACTACGTCGGTGGAGGCATAAAAAAAGCATAATACTTGTTTATATAACAGTGGCAATTATTGAATACTGTACTTCTTTTCCCATGTAAATTGCTGAACAAATCTAAACATTTGAAGGTTTTCCTCTTTTTTGAGTCAGTGTTGATGAAAACATTCTCATGCTAGCTTTCTATCTCATGTACTACTCATGCTTTTCGTGTTTGCAATGATAAGTGCCAGAATGTATGCTGTGGAGTCGTTTGTCAAGGACAACTTTTATTCAAAGTTTAAGTCGTGTCATAGAATCGTTTTGCTATTTTTAGAACACTTTCACACTGTGGGATGTGGGTGGAATGCTCAGAAATTTGCAAATTGTCATTAGGCCCACACAAATTACCCAATGTTCAGCGGGAACAATGGGGTTTTTTCCAGCCCCTCTCACAAGTGTGTTGAGAGAAAGTTTCAAAGCCAAAGCAATGTGTTTTGGGTTCTGGGTTTGGAGCGTTGGCTTCCGGTTCTGGGTTTGGAGCGTTGGCAGGTCTCCTTCGGTGCTCCCTGCTGACGATCTCAAAGTTAAGTTTCCGGTCGTTATCTGTCCCGTTTTAACTGTTTATTTTCTCACCTACATGTTACTGTGTGTTCCTAGTTCGGTTTTGTTTCAAAAATCGTGCTATTTTGTGGGATTTCGCCAAACTTGTCTTACTGGGTGTTTGAGGCCCATCCTTGAGGCTTGAGGCCTACCCTTTGTTCCCCTCGGTGTACGATCGTGTTTATTTGTTTTTTTCTCCCCATTATCTTCAATTTCTATCTTTCCCACTTTCTTAACGTCTCCCATTCCTCCCTACTAATCACTCTATTTCTTATCTTAAATAATAATAAAAAAAACGCTACCTTTCTCCGATTCTTCTTCTTCTTCTTCATCTTCCTCTATTTTTTCTACAACACTTCTATGACCTAATCTGTTGAAAACTCACTCAAACATTAATAATAATAACAAAAACTCTCTCTTATAATGCTTCATCTTCCTCTTTCACACATGTGGTTCTCTTTACTGTGTCAAAATGCACTACTCTTCTGCTATTTAAACAGACTGCTCTCAATTCGACCTTTCCTTCATACCTTGCGTAAAAAAATCCAACTGTCACAGCGTTTCTTCTCTCCATTCTCTGAATTCGCCTTGATTGCATCCCTCAAGAAATGTGTTTAATCGCATAACTGACCTAAAACTTTAAAAAAACCCAGTTGCAATGAATGTTCGCTTTCCATCAACCATTCTTTTTTTCCAACTTCAGTGCCAACTCACTCCTCTCACCCCTCACTCTCAAAGCAACCATCCCACTCTTCTCCCTCCAAGCCTCCTTCTCACCTCTCTCAAAAACTCCCCCTCACCTTTCTCCCACCATTCATCCCCCTCACTCCTCCTTCCCAAAGTTGCCCCCCTCCCATCCACAAAGCTGCCTCCTTCCATTGCCTTCTCACCTCCATCTCTTTCCTCCACCTCTTCAAATCCTCAACTGCCTTCTTCTCCCTCTTGTCCCCCTCTCCCCCAGCACCACAGAGCCTTTTCTCCTCCTCATTCGGCCCCTCCCCTAGCTATTCTGCAATCCCCCACCCTCTTTCAACACCCCTCCTTACCTCCCCCCTTGTCCCTTGTCCTACCCTCCCCCTCCCTCTCCCCCGCCCACCCCCTGCACCCAAAGCCTCCTCCGCTACCTCTTCATTAAAAGTATGGACCTCAAATATCCGGGGCCTTTGCTCAAACCTTTCAGATCTTTCCATACAGGTTGCCACTGACAAATCAGACATAATCTGCCTAACAGAAACTTTCCTCCCCCAAGACGTGTCTGACTCCCAAGTATCTCTCCCTGGTTACTCCCTCCTCCGGTTTGACAGACCTGAGCCTCGCCCTGGTGGAGGAGTTGATCTCTTCATCAAAGACTCTATTCCTCACTCTTCATGCACTGCCCTCACTCCCCCACACCCCCAGGAATACCTCTGGCTCCGGCTTCCCCTCCACTCCCACCTCATGTTTATATGTGTACTGTACCGTCTACCTAACAGTGATGACTCCATCTACACCTCACTATCTGAAAACATGGACCAACTTCTATCTTCTCATCCAAACTCTCTCTTCCTCATATGTGGCAACTTCAATTGTCATCATGCCAGTTGGCTAGGTGTGGGTACCTCTCTCACCTGGCATAGCACCTCAGCAAAAGCTTTCTGCGACTCATTGGGACTGACTCAATCAGTCAACTTCCCGAACGGATCTCAACCAATGGTACTCCATCTCCTCTGGATCTGATTTTGACAAATTTCCCTGACAATATCTGCTGTTCTTCCTCCGCTCCAATCGGTTCTTCTGACCACGTCCTTGTCAAAGAGGACATCTCTCTGGCTATTATCAGAGAACCACCTCACCGCCGTCGAGTCTGGCATTTCACTCAAGCCGACTGGCAGGGTCTCCAAGCAGCCCTCAAACTTATACACTGGTCTCCTATCGCTACTTTCTCCAACATCAACTCATCCTGGGAATTCTTTCAAAGAAACTTTCTCTCCCTCATGCACAGATTTATCCCCTCTCGTCTTCAGTTGTCCGACCCTTCCTCCCGCCCTTGGTTCACTGAAGCTTGTGGCGAGGCAGTTGTCCTGAAAAAAACTTGCCTTTGCCTCATGGAAAGCAAACCCAACTGAGGGCAATCTCAGTTCCTTCTATAAAGCTCGGAACAAATGTGTATCTACCCTCAGGAGAGCCAGAAAACAACATCTTTCTCATCTCAAATCTGAACTCTCAAACCTCTCTCCCTCCTCAAAATCCTGGTGGCATCTAATCAAATCTGTTTCTGGTGTCTGTTCCCCCTCCATCCCCTCGCTTACCTCAAATGGCCGCTTCTTCATCTCCGCAATGCTGATACCGCACGTGAAAAAGCTGAATGCCTAAACTCGGTGTTTGCAGCTAAATCTTGTGTCCAAAACCCATCACTTTCTCTGCCCACCTTACCCAGTCGTACCCAACTATCCCTGGACTCTGTGTCCTTTTCTCCTGACAAGGTGGAGAGCTTGCTATCAAACCTCGACTCAGATTCGGCAACCGGTCCAGACGGCATCAGCACACGTGTCCTCAAAGCCTGCTCTTCTGCTCTTGCTCACCCTCTCTCTGTTCTATCACCCTCTCATTTGCTCAAGCTCATCTGCCATCTGCTTGGAAATCAGCAAACATCACTGCCCTGCATAAAAAGGTGCAAAAACAGATCCCTGCAACAACAGACCAATCATCAGCAAGGTTATGGAATCCATCATCGCTTCAGACATTAAATCCTTCCTCTTCTCCAATGGCTTGATTTCTGATTATCAATTTGGTTTCAGACCAGGTCACTCAACACTGGATATGCTCCTTCTGTCTCCCAACAATGGATGGAAGCCCTCAATGCCAGACAGGAAATCCGAGTCGTATCCCTGGACATATCACGTGCTTTTGACAGTCTGGCACCCTGCCCTTCTCACCAAACTCTCTTCTTATGGTATCCAAGGCCATCTCCACTCATGGCTCGCAGACTTCCTCTTCTCTCCTCTCGCAGAAACCATGTGGCCCTAAATGGAGTTCTTTCATCCCCCCCTTCCTGTCCAGGCTGGAGTTCCTCAAGGCCGCGTTCTGGGCCCTGTTCTTTTTCTGGTTTTCATCAATGATCTCTCCGACTCTCTGGAAAAAATCCTCTATATCTCTTTGCTGATGACTCCACCCTCTGTCGTACCATCGGTCATCCCTCAGACCGGCAAGCAGCAGCTTCTTCGCTCACTGCTGATCTGGATAAAATCACAAACTGGTCCAACACGTGGAACATGTCTTTCAATCCGGACAAATCTCACACTCTCACTATGTCTCTTCGAAAGGACCGTTTAGAAAACTCCCCCATCCACTTTCTCAACAATACTCTGGAGGAAGTCTTCTTTCAAGCTTCTGGGTCTCACTATCTGTCATGACCTTTCCTGGGAAAGCCACAGTTCAAACCTCGCCTCCAAAGCCAGTCGCGGACTGGGAATCCTCCGTCGTGCAAAGTCCTTCCTTGGCCCACCTGAGCTCCTGACCACTTACAAAGCTTTTGTCCGCAGCCTGATGGAGTACTGCTCTCCCCTCTGAGCTGGTGCTCCTGCCTCCCACCTTTCTCGGCTTCATGCTATAGAAACCAAGGCATTTCGGATCATTGGCATCTCCCGCAATGAGGCTGAGTCTTTGGGCCTCTCACTCAATCACCGCAGGTTGGTCGGTGGTCTTTCTGTCTTCTACCGTCTCCTCTCCAGCCTCACCCCTCCTGCTCTCTCTGCGATTTGTCCCCACCACATTTCCGCAGGGCGCTCAAGGTCCGCCAACAACCCCCTTCTGGTAAAACTACCAAAATCATGAATCACTGCTCACCTTCGCTCTTTCATTCCTCTTTTTTCCCACCTTTGGAATAAACTCCCTCACTCTATTCATTCCCATTCTTCCCTCCAGGCCTTCAAAACAGCTGTTCACCACCACCTCTTATCATCCCTCATCCAAATCCTCGACCTTTTCTACCCCCGATAATCCACCCAAGCCCACTTCCTTCAAATTCCCTGCTTTCCTTCCTGAAAGTCCCTGTAATGTCCATCTTCTATTCCCCATGTTCCCCGTCTCATCCCTCTCCCTTTCACAGATCTCCTAATGTCTCTGTTCCCCACTGTTTTGTCCTTCCCACTCCCTCCCCTCTTGTCTCATGCCCCTCTTGCTGTGCGTTGTGTTAGCTCTCATACGAGCCTCGACAAGGTGTACAAAACAAAAAAAAAAATGTGGTAATGGTACTTTTGAGATGACCTTCAAGATTTTTCAACATGGCTATGAAGATGTTATAATTTTTGTTTAAGTATAAAATAAATAAAAACGACCAAGACTAATGTGATTTGTGCCCACCTTTGCAGTATGACTTCTTTGTCTTTATACATCTCAGTCATTATTTCCAGCTTTTTCTGGGAGAAATCCAGGTCCTTTTTAATGCGAATGTCATCAGCTTTTAGGCGAGAGTTGGTGCTGGAGTAACTCTGCAAGACATCTGTGCACGAGAACATTTTCCATAATGCAAGCTTTTATACAAAACAATCAACCAACAAAAATATCAGTTTATATACAGAATTTATACAGCAGTCTTAGCAAAACAAATCTGTGATGTGGGTCGGCATGTTAAGGTTTTGTAATGATGACATTGTAGGATCTCTGAAGCATATGTGATATCCAGGAGCACAGTTCTTCTGAAGGATGTGTACAGCACTGTGGTGTGCTTTTACAGCATCTCTTGCAGTAACGTTATAGACCACAATAAGCAGCAGGCTGGCAGAAGGGCCAAGTGATATGCACACTCACCTCTGAGCCATCTAGCATGGGTTGGAATCTTGGCCCAGGTATAAACTGTCGCCGTGGTGTTTCACAGGCAGTGCTAGGCATAAATGTGTGTGCCGTCCATTAGATGGACATTAAATTGGGCGCCCCATCGGCCAGCATTATTTAGTGGATGTTAAAGATCCCACGGTGAAGGGTAGCCTTCTATCACCGGCACCCTCACCACATTTCAGAACACTGCCCTGACTTCCCATGTCAGAGTAGCAACCCATCCAGGATTGGGACCCCATCCAAGAAACTGCTTCCACATAAGCGACGCTCTGTATACAGCATGGTACATGACGATGAATTCACGGAATGTTAACGATTTTATACACGATGGTCTCTTCCGAGTTCACAGCATATTCTGTGTCGATCTAAAGATGTAACATGTGGTTTAAGAAATCAGGTGAGGATAGTTCCTGTAATGAAGGATTTTCGATATAGTATCCAGTGCACAGAAAGCATCCTTTCATTGGACACTTTGCTGGATTCACAAGCAACATGTATCATCCAATTTTCAAATGATATGGAAAAAAAAATTATTATTCTGTAGCATGAGCAATATCTTATAAAACATACCTTCCAGTTTCTTGTTTGTAACAATTTCTTCATTGTATTTTTCCTTTAGCCTTGTCCTTTCCTTTTTCACAATCTCCAAAATGGCAGTCACCTGGAATGAAATGTTTCACACAACAACAAGAAGACTAAATATTTATTTTTACATTTTCAGTGAAGCACAGCTTTTCCATATTTATTGATACATACAGTAAAAGGAATATGCAAAGGTCAGTGAGAAAAATCAAAAAATAAAATATTTGTATCGGCACAGCAGGACCAAAATAAACATGATTGAATATCACAAACCTTTTCCAAATTCAGCAATCCATGGAAAGCTTCTTTTTTATTCTTATTTGTTTCATCTGCAAAGAAAAGAAAAAGTCACATAAAATGCCAAATATTGAGCAATATATAATTATACCAGTGAGGTACCCATGCTCTGCACGGGAAGGGGCTGGACAGCTGGTTCGTGATGGACTTGGGCAAAAAAAAAAAGTTACTGCAGCTGACCCCAACAGAAGTAATGTGGGTAATATTTCTGATGTCACAATGATGAAACTGCAAATGACGAATCCACGAATGTCACCGGTGGAAACCCTCACATCATTTCCTCATTTTGCTTTAAACTCAATATCTCTATATTTTCATTCCAAACAGCATCATTCCAATCAAAAATTAATACTACACCATTAACATAACAAAATACAAACACTAGTGAGGTGAATGAATAGACGCCGTTCTCACGTGACACCCAATACAAACTAATCTGCCGGCGAGAAATAGTGGATACAAAACACTTCATACGGATCGAAAATTAAAATCATAATAGTATCGAGAAATTTATGAAACCTTCCACCCACCTGAGGATGCACCTCAGCAAATCAACCCGTCCACAGAGGGAGGATCAACCTGTCCACAATTCCGAAGGGGGGTCAAACCCGCCCACAATTCTGGAGAGGGGGTCAACCCGCCCACAATTCCGGAGAGGGGGTCAACCCACTCACAATTAAGGAGAGGGGATCAACCCACACACAATTCCAGAGAGGGATCAACACATCCATAATTCTGGGGGAGGGGATCAACACATCCAAAATTCTGGGGGAGGGAGGAAATCAGCACATCCACAATTCTGGGGGAGGCGATCAACACATCAACAATTCTGGGGGAGGGGATCAACACATCCACAATTCTGGGGGAGGGGAGGAAATCAACACATCCACAATTCTGGGGGAGGGAAACAACACTTCCACAATTCTGGGGGAGGGAAACAACACTTCCACAATTCTGGGGGAGGGGATCAACACATCCACAATTCTGCGGAGGGGATCAACTTATCCACAATTCTGGGGAAGGGAATCAACACATCCCCAATTCTGGGGGAGGGAATCAACACTTCTACAATTCTGGGGGAGGAAATCAACACTTCTACAATTCTGGGGGAGGAAATCAACACTTCTACAATTCTGGGGGAGGGAATCAACTTATCCACAATTCTGGGGGAGGGAATCAACACTTCTACAATTCTGGGGGAGGGGATCAACACATCCACAATTCTGGGGGAGGGGAGGAAATCAACACATCCACAATTCTGGGGGAGGGGATCAACACTTCCACAATTCTGGGGGAGGGAATCAACTTATCCACAATTCTGGGGAAGGGAATCAACACATCCACAATTCTGGGGGAGGGGATCAACACATCCACAATTCTGGGGGAGGGGAGGAAATCAACACATCCACAATTCTGGGGGAGGGGATCAACACTTCCACAATTCTGGGGGAGGGGATCAACACTTCCACAATTCTGGGGGAGGGGATCAACACTTCCACAATTCTGGGGGAGGGGATCAACTTATCCACAATTCTGGGGAAGGGAATCAACACATCTACAATTCTGGGGAAGGGAATCAACACATCCACAATTCTGGGGGAGGGAATCAACACTTCTACAATTCTGGGGGAGGGAATCAACACTTCTACAATTATGGGGGAGGAAATCAACAGTTCTACAATTATGGGGGAGGGAATCAACACTTCTACAATTATGGGGGAGGGAATCAACACTTCTACAATTCTGGGGGAGGGAATCAACACTTCTACAATTATGGGGGAGGGAATCAACACTTCTACAATTCTGGGGGAGGGAATCAACACATCCACAATTCTGGGGGAGGGGAGGAAATCAACACATCCACAATTCTGGGGGAGGCGATCAACACATCCACAATTCTGGGGGAGGGAATCAACACTTCCACAATTCTGGGGGAGGGAATCAACACTTCTACAATTCTGGGGAGGGGATCAACACTTCCACAATTCTGGGGACCGGATCAATACTTCCACAATTCTGGGGGAGGGGATCAACACATCCACAATTCTGGGGAAGGGAATCAACACATCCACAATTCTGGGGGAGGGAATCAACACATCCACAATTCTGGGGGAGGGAATCAACACTTCTACAATTATGGGGGAGGGAATCAACACTTCTACAATTATGGGGGAGGGAATCAACACTTCTACAATTCTGGGGGAGGGAATCAACACTTCTACAATTCTGGGGGAGGGGATCAACTTATCCACAATTCTGGGGAGGGGATCAACACATCCACAATTCTGGGGAAGGGAATCAACACATCCACAATTCTGGGGGAAGGAATCAACACATCCACAATTCTGGGGGAGGGAATCAACACTTCTACAATTCTGGGGGAGGGAATCAACACTTCTACAATTATGGGGGAGGGAATCAACACTTTTACAATTCTGGGGGAGGGAATCAACACTTCTACAATTCTGGGGGAGGGAATCAACACTTCGACAATTCTGGGGGAGGGAATCAACACTTCGACAATTCTGGGGGAGGGGATCAACACTTCTACAATTCTGGGGGAGGGAATCAACACATCCACAATTCTGGCAGGGAGGGGAAAAATCAACCCACCATTCTGGGGGATTTAACCAGTCTGCAATTCTGGGGTAAATGAACCAATCCACAAGGACAAGTTATTCACTGGAATTAAAAATGTCAAAATACAAACAGCATTTAAAATATATACAAAATGCTAATGACGATTAATGTGTTGCGATCAGAACGTACCAGCCACTATTTTTTCATCGTTGTTATTCTGAATATTCTCAATGTCAAGACCAATTTCCCTGAACTGGTTCAGGCAGTCCCGTAGACTCTGCAAACAATGCACATCACATTCTGATTCAACTAAAAAAAAAAGATATATGTATATATATATATATATATATATATACATATATACATATATATATATATATATATATATATATATATATATATATATATATATATATATATCTCACTCAAATGTGAAACACAATCCACCTGGTAACCATCATTATTTTCTATGTTCTTTATTTAATCACCCTTGTTCTTCAAGTCCTTTAAATCCTCCCTTACTCAGGACCATTCCCAATATCACTTCAACTTCCATCTCTATTTCCTTTTTTGCCTCCTCAGATAATACTCATACTCCCGGCCCTCCTTTGGTTGACTATTTGTATAATATACTCTTCCACAAACCTTGCGTCAATAAATATTGCCATAAAAGTTCTTACTGTATCAACATCGTGACTTTGGGAACCACGCACCTGCACCTCACTGTTTCGTTGCTGCAGTATCTCCTGCAATAATTCCAGCTGCTGTGCCTGACTCTGAATCTCTTCAGAGAGATCTCCTTGCCTCTGGCACCAACTTTTGTTGTCTCTCAAAAGCTGGAACAAAGCAGGTGAATAACAAAGAGTGCACATCATAGCTACGAAAACCACAGACATGTCTGACATTTGCAAAACCATTAAGAATCAGACTGAGAAAGTTCAAGCAGAAACACTCATGTCAGGTGATGCATATATTTTGGTCAATCAAGATGCT
Organism: Eptatretus burgeri; assembly: GCF_056783735.1. NCBI lineage: Eukaryota > Metazoa > Chordata > Myxini > Myxiniformes > Myxinidae > Eptatretus > Eptatretus burgeri. The sequence goes on from NC_140967.1 coordinate 94,296,500, forward strand.
AGAAATTTTTTTTTGTGCTTAAACAAGCAAAATGGAAAAATAAAATACATTATGATCACATCTAGTAAGGGCACCCATTTTTGAAATTTGCCTTCTGTGTCACTTAAAGAGCAAACATCTTGGTATGTACAAGGCCATGATGAAAAGTAATGCCTCCTATGTTATTTTTCTCCTAAACAGATAAAGATATTTGAATGAAACAAAGACCGACACCCACATCGATCTTTATTACACCATGGTGCATGTTTATTTATCAACAGAATCACCTCTGTTTTTGCTAACGTTCAAGTCGTTTTGTGATTCCGTCACGATAGGACTCTGTGTTCTGCCGACTTAAACCAGTGTTTTACAGTGGCCTTGACATCATCATCGGAAGAAAAATCTTTTCTACGAAGGTTTGTTTTCCTTAAGTTTAAGGAAGAGATGAAAATCTGACGGAGCCAAGTCAGGGTTGGTGATCCTTTGTTGTGTTCTCCATTGACCATTTCCAATTCTCATCTGCAAAGCTTCACACTTCATACACTGACAAGATTGTGCTGCCCCTGCCATCTTGACTGACGTAGCACCAAAACATCTCGTGTCAGAATTACGAAATTTTGTACCAAGTGGTGGGAATAACTATTGTGTGCATTGCATTCAAATAGCTTTATCTGTTTTGGAGAAAAAGAACAGGAAACATTACTTTTGAACACACACTCGTACAAGTTTGGTTGTTATTGTTTGCTGAAATCCCAAGAACAGGTGAACGGTAATTGCTTCTGGATTGTAAATATTGTTACGAATTAGCCGGTTCGGATGGCCTCCGCACGACCGCTTCAGCCCAACCGCAGTCGCGCGTCCGCCGAAAACCGGAATTGAGTCGTAGCTTCCGGACAACTCCGGAAACCTGCTACGGATGCCTTAACGCACCATAAACTGTCACTATTCTGTCCACGCGGTACAGGGTTAATCGCCAAATCTCGATATACCTAATTATCCGCGCAGACAGAAGTACCGAGAATTTATACCTCGACGGGACTCGTACAGAAACGAGCCGCTAAGCACGCTCGTTCCGTGTGCGATGCCGAGCGGTTTTAATCGCCAAGTTCCGTCGGACCAAATGACCACTTTTATTTGGCTTTAATAGCCGGCTAATTTCCCGAACGTGCCGTGGAAGTCAATGGGAGGAAATGACGCAACGAGCAGATTGACATTCAATCAATGGGGACATTTATTATTACAAATGAGCAATCAATGGGGGAAGGGGACATGACACAAGCAAAGCCTACAGCTGATGTCTATTTATTATGTACAGGCATGCACTTAACCAACAATTCAACTTAAGAAGACAAGGCGCCACAGAACACTCTCATACAAAACCCCAGAAAAGAAACGGGCTCGTGAACGTTTATTCCAACTCGGAGCCTGTATGACCGAAGGTTCACAAGAGGCCGGGCAGGTTACCTGACCGCCCCTTGTGACGGCTCGAAGGTCTTCAGGTCGGTGACCCCTGGTGTCTCTTGCTTGGCCCTCGTGTCGCAACGCGCCAGCCGCTGAGCGGCCGGGCGGCTTGAGCAGCTTGGCGAGCGGCTTGCTCGGTTCCCCTTGGTCGTCCTGCCTCCACTGCGGCCTGGTCGGTCAGGCCTGACCAGCGACGCGCTCAGAGGAGTGAACGGGTCTTTTGCTCTTTTAGTTGATGCTCTTGCGGGCCCGTTCACTACCTCAGCGATGTCGCTCGACCGTCTCAGGGCCATTCGCCCGGACCACGACGCAGCTTGCTCGACTCCACTGCAGCTGGCAGGACCTCTGGCGCGCGTTCCTCTCCGACTCTCGTCTGGCACTCCCTTCTTCTCCGCCACTGACACTCCACTCACTTCTTCGCCACCGACGACTTACTGACTTCTGTGACTCGACTCCGCCCTTTTTATAAGGCTGGGTGCCCGCCCTTAGAACTCTCACCCAAGGCCAGGCTCCGCCCACTCGTCACCTCCGACCTCTCACCCCTCGAAGGAAACCCCAAGTCCGACGTCACCAGTTGGTTTCGGGGAAGCCCTCGTTTTGATCCGTTTATGCAAATCGGCTCGCGTTGTTTGTTCAGGAGATGGTTGGCGTTGTTTGTCGATGGTGAGGAGATGACGGTTGCTGTTTGTTTCGTGTTGTAGGAGATACTGGGTTGTGAAGATGGCGTTGTTTGTCGATGATGAGGATGTTGTGTTGTTTTAAAATAAAAGATAGAGAAAGAAAAATGGCTACCTCAAAGATTCACAGCCCGGCACACGAACAATTCCCTTTACACATCGGTGTGGATTCTAACCTGAAACACATACTCATCGAAATAACTGATCTTCGGGGAACCTGAATGATGTTCTGTGAATTTCCACAACCGCAACAATATAAATAAAGGATGCAATTTTCGATGGTTGAGTGTCCTGCCATGAATATAAATCTATCGATGATGCCGTAAGTGGAAATCAATATGCTCCTTCACCCTCCCCTCCCAAAAATGAAGGAATGGGGTCAACACCAGGTAAATTAGGTTCAGGTTATTGGTCATTTTCTCGATAGTCTCCAGCAAAGAGTGCCACACTTTTCCCAATGTTGGGTGAAATCCCCGATGCCAATAGAACAGAAGTTAACCCTCCCCTATAATTCAGGTTTTAATGCATCCGTATTTAAAGGACCAATTTGAACAAGTGAAAAAAGACATAAAATGTCAAAGCCCCCATTGTTTTAGTAATTTTGCTGCATGGAGTTAAAGGGCCATATTTACGTACAACTAAAATGGCTGCCAGTCTATCAGCCGGCCATCTTTGATCAGATCGCAAAATAAAGTGAGGGGCATGTGTATGCCATCATGGACTGAATAAGGGGTGAAAATATGTGTATGCCATCATGGGGGGTCATCGCGTGCAAAAAAAATGTACCCTAAGTTACTCACTGGAATTTTGAAGTTGACCACTTCCCTTAACAGAAAAACTTGGTTACCATTTCCATAACCCGGCAATAAGTGCGAAAATGGTACTTCTTTTGGGGGTTCCGACGGAAATTGTCGGGCCAATTATTAGGGGTAGTGGAAATGAAAACGACTTTTACTTTGCAGTCTTACTCCCTAGAAACACAAACTACCCCTCAAAATGTCGGTCTTGAGACCCTCTTTCATATGATATGCAAATTAGGTTCATTGGTTCAAGAATCAGGTCACTAGATGTCAAAAGGTCACGAAAATTTGGGTCAAGTGAAAATCTGACCTATCTCTGAAACATGCCCCACAGAACATGTCACATCCATATTTTACCCTCTCTGAGGTTCTATCCCATCACCATAGGTGCCAAGGAACACAATCATATGAATAAAGTGGAATTTGTTGCAATAAAATGAAAACAGCACAGAATGGAAAGCGGTCGACTTTCAATCTGATCACTTTTTGGCCACCACTTAGATTTCCTGTTGGGAAACTTAAATGGTTATTATGTCACGCCCATTCACCCTAGATAGACAAATTGACCCATAAACCGTTTGCCTTAGAAGACTCTTCCATGTGATATTACCTTTATGGAGATTGGGCCAATAATGAGGTCACTAGAGGTTAAACAGTCACGGAAATTGGGGTCAAGTGAACATTTCTGTGGAAAATGCACAACAGCACATGCCAGATCCATATTTTTGTCCTCTATGAGAATGCCAAAGGAACACAATCAAATCGGTAAATGACACTTAAATATGGTACCTTGTACGAAACCAACAATTAATTCCCCCAGTTTAATTGCAGGTAGGTTACCATCACAATAGGTGGCAGCACCCGTACAGGTGCCTTCATTACATAAAACAAAGAGTGATTGTACAAGTGCTATGCTATATTAGGCATGCTTATTTGAAAGTTTCTCCAATTTGCTGTAAAATTCCTGTGAAAACGTGAAAGGGCAATGCAGAACAATGTCTTATGAACCATAAAGAAGTAAGTTTCTTATAGTTTTCTATGCTTAATTGAAGTGCACTGAAGTTAATTGAACATTGAAGTCAATAGGTCATTCAGCAAAGTAGCAACCGAGTTTGAGGAGGCCAACATTCAAGCCATATTAAATGTCATAGAGAACAATGAGAATCCCTTCCTCACTCCCCCAAAAGAGAAAATGCTCCACAATATCTTAACCAAGGAAGTCGTGTCAGAAGATATCAGAGAACAGCTGCTGAATGTGGAGAGAATCGGCAACGATACCTACGAGAAACTTCGTAGAGAAAGGTACATAGAGAAGACAGTTCGACTGTCAGACACGATTCATCGCACCAACCTTAAAACCTTCGCTGCAATCTGCAAGAATTCATTCCCACACAAAGGAAAAGCAAAACTCAACAAGCGAGAAGATGCTCAGATGAAACGTACACTAGAGATTGCAAAGAAACGAGGACGGACTATGGAGGAACTCCTGCAGTACGATGTGTGTACAACGTCTCCTCTCTGATGACGAAGGCCTAATGAGCAAGCAAATTAAAAGTGAAATTGTCCATGAACTTGAAGCTCATCTCAGCGACCAGGACCCAAGAACACAGAGACCTGATGACTCAATGGGAACATGCTGTATAGTTGATGTGATGGCAAACATTCGCAAGATCCAAACAAAGAGTTCAAAAAATTTTTGGTGACTTCTGTGATGCCTTTCTTGGTTATGTTGCGTCTACAGCAAAGGGTGCCTCGATAATTGATTTTGTGTTCGATTCCTACATGGGAACGTCTTTGAAGGATTCTGAGCGGCAAAAGCGAGTGAAGAAGTCACCCATAAAACTGCATGATGTGTCCAGGGAAACCCCTCTCCCTCGAGAAATGGACAGGTTTTGGCCATCCAGTGTCAACAAAGCAAAATTTGAATCCCTCATTCATGCAGAGACGCTGGTACGGAATTGGAGTGCTCCTACGTTGGAGATTATAGTCAGTCATTTCTGTGGACCAGTCAGCATCGTCGTTTTGTTTTGGTCCATGACATCGAGACCTGTAGAGGTTCCACAACTCAAGTGTAATGTAGAAGAGGCTGACATGAGGATTATACCACATGCAATGCATGCTGTTAAACAAGGTAAAAATCGTATCATAGTCCTATCGTCAGACACGCATGTGTTCATTTTGCTGATGTTATACTGGAGCGAGCTGAATGCGAACGGCCTCAAAGAACTCTGGGTGAAGGGGTGGGTGACTCAACAAGATACATTCAGATACATATCCTTTCAAAGAGGATCGGACGAAGTTTGTGTCATGTTTTGCCCGCTGTCCACACACTAACTGGGTGTGACTACACAAGTAAAGTTGGAACCAAGCATGCTGCTCTAATAGCCAATCCAGAGATGCACCTAAAGGACTTTGTGGTGGCGACAGGTAACCTGGATAAAGTAATTGATAAAGTAGAAGCCTATCTGACGCAGGTCCTTAAGAGAGTAACAACGATGAAAACCATGAAACAGCTCCGAAGCCACAGGTATCATCATGCCAAGCGCTCATGTTTGGATGACCTGCCACCCACAAGTCATGCCATTCGGTTGCACATTTTGAGAGCATACTTTGCTACAAAAGAGATGGTGTCCCTCCTCTCATCATGCGAACCCTCTGACCCAAGACAATTTGGTTTTGAATTTATCGATGATCTTCTGGTCCCAAGCAGGGGGAACAATCCAATTCCTGAAGACATTGCAATCCACTGCACATGTCAAAAGTGTGGAACTCGGAGATGTCCTTGCCGCAGTTCTAACAATCCCTGTTGTACATTTTGTACTTGTCAAAGTGACTCGGAAAAGTCAGGATGTCAAAATGTATTTGGTGTCGTCAGAAAGTGAGTGACTGACTCATAAGTTTATACGCATTTCCAAACCAGAATCACATTCCACCAGTTGGTATGTGTTTACTTACTATGTTGGAGTGGCACTTTTCGTTTATTGTTTCGGCCCCATCGTGGTCATTTACTACATTCCATTCATATCTGTATTTTTTGTATCTATTCCAAAAAAATTGACCCCAATAGAGGACAAAAATATGGATCTGGCATGTGCTGTTGTTCATTTTCCACAGAAATTTTCACTTGACCCCAATTTATGTGACCTTTTGACCTCTAGTGACCTCATTATTGGCCCAATCTCCATAAAGGTAATATCACATGGAAGAATGTTCGAAGGCAAACAGTTTAAGCGTTAATTTGTCTATCTAGGGTGAACGGGCGTGACATAATAACCATTTAAGTTTCCCAACGGGAAATCGTTTAAGCGGTGGCCAAAAAGTGATCAGATTGAAAGTCGACTGCTTTCCATTCTGTGCTGTTTTCATTTTATTGCAACAAATTCCACTTTATTCATATGATTGTGTTCCTTGGCACCTATGGTGATGGGATAGACCCTCAGAGAGGGTAAAATATGGATGTGGCATGTTCTGTGGGGCATGTTTCAGAGATAGGTCAGATTTTCACTTGACCCAAATTTTCGTGACCTTTTGACCTCGAGTGACCTGATTCTTGAACCAATGAACCTAATTTTGCATATCATATGAAAGAGGGTCTCAAGACCGACATTTTGAGGGGTAGTTTGTGTTTCTCGGGAGTAAGACTGCAAAGTAACAGTCGTTTTCATTTCCACTACCCCAAATAATTGGCCTGACAATTTCCGTCAGAACCCCCAAAAGAAGTACCATTTTCGCACTTATTGCCGGGTTATGGAAATGGTAACAAAGTTTTTCTGTTAAGGGAAGTGGTCAACTTCAAAATTCCAGTAACTTAGGGTACATTTTTTTTTGCACACGAGGACCCCCCGAGCTCATGCATTAACTGTACTTGTGCCAAGTTTGAATAAAATCAGACCATGCATGTCTGAGAAATGGTTGGGGACACATTTAAGTAACAAAATGGCCACCAGTCGGCCATCTTGGATCTGATCTCGGAAGAAAAAAGAAAAAAAAAGACAACGTGCATGTGTAAGCCATCATTCATTATCTTTGTGCCAAGTTTGAACAACATCGGTAAATGCTTGTCCGAGAAATGGTGGAGGACGGGTTTGACACCAGGGTTTTTTTACAACTAAAACGGCCACCAGTCAGCCACCTTGGATCTGATGTCAGAAAACAAATGACAGGTATATGTATAGGGTGTCCCCAAAAATACACAACTTTTAAAATGCTTCGTTTGATCCTAAAAAAGCAGTAATTTTGTCACTAATGCTTCATTTCTTGTTGCAGAGACCCGGAAGTTTATTTTGATACCAAGCAAGCGCCAGAAAAATGCCAAGACTGACCGTACAACAACGGACAAAAATTGTTGAACTTTAGCACCAGACGAAAAGTGTCATACAGGTGCAACGTCTTTACTCGAGACATTTTGGTATCCACTTGCGCCATGCACCAAACTTTCGGACAATAAAGTGCACCATCGCAAAGTTTACCAATGTGGGAACCATCTGTGACCTTCACAAGGGTCACAGTGGTCAGAAGAGGACAGGTCGTAGTGAATAAAATGTGGAAATGGTGAGACAGGCGGTCGTTCAGAGTCCAAAAAAATCGATTCGACGACTTTCTGCCGAGACAAACATTCATAAGAGCACCGTTCAGAGGATCCTTCGCCAAGACATTCATGCCTTTCCATACAAAATTCAAATGGAAACGGTGCTTACTGATCAACAGAAACGCAAACGACTAGACTTTGCAAATTGGTTCTCAGGAAAGTTGGAGGAAGATGCAGACTTCCTCAAAAAACTTCACATGACGGACGAATGCCATGCTCACTTGTCTGGGGAGGTAAACAAGCAAAACTTTCGGTACTGGGGAACTGAAAATCCTGGTAATGCATCAACTGAACTGGTGCCTCGATCTGTTCTCAAAGTCACCATGTGGGTGGCGGTTGGTTGGTATGGGATAATTGGTCCATACTTCTTCGAAGATGACCAGGGACGCACTTGCACGGTAAACCAGAGGAACTATCCCGAAATGATTCAGGAATTCTATCTGCCTGAGCGACGTACTTAGGCCCGTAGGACAAACAACCTGATCCAGATGAGAACCCAGTGGGTCCAGCAGGATGGGGCACCGCCCCATACAGCCAGGGAAACAAGGCGTTTTCTCAACCAACATTTTGAGGGCCGCTTTATCTCCCTCTACGAAGACGTTGAGTGGCCACCGTATTCCCCTGACCTTACTCCTCCAGACTTCTTCTTGTGGGGGTATCTCAAGGACAGGATCTATGGAAACCCTAGGCCTCAGACTCTTGATCAGCTGAAGGAAAACATCCACCGAGAAATCCAGAACATTCCTCAGGAAACGTTTCCCAAAGTGATGGAGAACATGACAACGCGTTTGCAGGCAGTGATCGGACAACGTGGAGCCTACATCGAACATGTGGTCTAAAAGAAAACGACGATTCTATACCAAAATTTAAATTTTGGTGGCAATTTTGACATTGGTACAATAAACTCCAACCTTTCAGCTTTCTATCCAGCCATATATCTTTTTGAAAAATGTGTTTAAAAATATGTTTTTTAAAAATATGTTATGTTATTTTAAAAAAATAACATAAAAATATGTTAAAAAAAATATGTCCACGTGTTCACCGTCCTCTTTGCAGATGAAAAGTTGCATATTTTTTTGGGACACCCTGTATACCATCATGTGTTTTTGTGCCAAGTATGAATAAAAATCGGTCCATACATGTCCGCGACATGGTTGCGGACGCGCACACACACACGCACGCACGCACGCACCTGTAAAATCGAGACCAAATCCATAAGCCCACATTTCGGACCAAGTTCAACGGGGGCTAATAATACTGGTATTGAGATACTCCATATTAAACATTATTTGGGTATTCAAATTAAAATTAACCGTCATGTTGAGTGAATTAAAATGTTCGAATCCTGACCCGACTTAAAAAATAGAAATAAAAAACTATCAAATTAGTGCTTTGCGGACAGGTCGTTGCCTCACAGAGTGCACCCTCCCTGAGATGGACGTTAAGGGGGATGTCCCGTCTGCTAGCATGAATTGGTGGATGTTAAATATCTTTCACAAAGAGAAGGCAAGTCATCACCGGCACCCTGCTCAAATTACAAATTCTTGCACCCTTCAAACAAGCATCAGGCCTGGCCAACCGGTTTGTGAAAGACTTGGGCCAAACACTTTTCCAGGCTGACCCCACGAGAACATGGGAATAATTGGGGCCATAACATAAATTGTAAAAGATTTACTAAGAGTCAAACTGAAAGAACAAGCCGAATCGATTTTGGTTCAGGTCCCGATCCAGATCCGGCCAGTCAGTAGGATACGAAATGTAAACTGTTCAGCCTGGCAGAGGGTATGTGCTCCACAAAGTGCCATTCTGGTTTACAAGGTCATACCTGGACTCAAACTTCTTGCCTTCTCTTACCTCTGCCTTCCCCGAGCCACTCAATGTCACATGTGGTCCTCCAAAAATTCAAATTTGCTTTCTCCACCCCAATCCACATTGGTTTCCAAAATGCATTCATTCGGCCTTTATTCTTCTGACTGTGGAATTTGTCCGTTATCTCGCCCTTCACACTTCAGTCTTTCAAATGCGCTTCCCATCACTAACTCATGCACATCTACAATCTCTTGTACAAACGCTCATTCTTTCCCATTCCGGTCATCTTTCGACGTTTTTTTGGGAGGGGGTTCTTTCTTATTCCTCCTTTTGTAAGTCCAACCTTGCCATATGCTTTGGTTGTTTGTAAACCTGCTGCCCTTTGTTATTCAGCTACATGATCTAGAGTCCTTTGGATAATCATAATAATAATAATAATAAAAAATAAAGTACAAACGTGAAAGGCTTTCAATGAAGGACAACGTCATCGAGACCAGGGTTTAACATATATTTGTATGCTGTGAAGCAATTTGACAGCTTACAAGTTAATGCCACGCGTCTGGCATTTTCTTGGATATCTTGTCATGCATCGTGGAAAGTCAAAAAGCACATTTTGTCACATTTCCTCAAGAATAGGACTTAAAAGCTTGTTGATGCTGCCATCAAAAGGAAATCTGTCTCATGACTGAATGAGATATGATTAAGAATAGTGATGTCTTGTTTGAACATCTCCAACATGGCACGAGGAAAAGACGTGTGAGCAGCTCGATCCACCTTTGTACTTTCATGAGGATTGTGAGGCTTGCCTGGATGCAGATTTTTCAGCTCTCAAAATCCTGTGAACCAAGGCCCAAAAATTTCAGGAGATGATGTCTGCCCTTCTGACTTTTCCTTTTTTGGAGATGTTCCATAAATTCCAAAGACTTTTATAAATGCCTCCTCAGTATGTACCGTCTTCTCCCCCCCCCCCCCGCCACCCACATCCACATCCAAGGTTTACACAATGGAAATGTGGAAGAAAAATAATTCTATTCATGTACTCTCAATTATATAATTGTTGCTGGTGCTTTATAAATCTAATTTTTATGCTATAGTCAAATTGGCTGTCAGTTATGTTTCCCTTTACCCAAGAGTCTTTTGACCTAAATATTGATAAAAGGAATGTCTTACTAAGAAACAAGGTGACCTGGTTGATAACACTGCAACTTTTGCCATGATTGTGTGATTCTCTCTTTCACCCAGTGGACACGTATTGCAGTTTGAGTTATTTTGCCTAATGCTTATCAGCTAACCCTGTAGTTCGCCCCTCCCATTCTTTGGAATGTCAAGTTGTGTATAAGAAGAATTGCTTCGGGCTTATGTTTCAGTGAAGTCCATTCGAATGTTTCAGTGAATCATTCAATGTTCTTCCTCCGTATATACGAAATTAAAGATTCTCCTTTGGTATGCTAATCCGACTTGTGGAAATTGAGTTATTTTCCACCACAGAAATAACCAGCCTTATGCAATGGCATTGTCAATCACAAATCGCTCTTAGTTGGTGACGATTCCAATTTCTGGCATATTCCAACAGGAAACGCCACTGAACAAGAACGACTGAGCGGGTCTCTTCAAACCGTGCTGCAATTTTGAAGTGCTGCTTTGTGGTCATGGTCTTAATCATCTACATGTAGTAAGCTCAAAACAATGCAAGCAGATAAACATAAGAAGAATTAAAATACTATGGCCAATCATTTAAATCTTTAAAGTTTTATCAGAAATGGAATCTTTTGGTTTAGATTATTTAGAATACCAGTTGTTCAGTCTTAACTGAGACATGCTGTGTACTTTATTCATACAGTAATTATATATTCAAAGTTTGTAAAACAAGGTCATGTGCCAAGAAAATTGGCAAGATTTGAAAAGAGGGGTCAATCAAGGTTGTTATACAAACACCCAAGTATACATGTACGTACAACTTCTGATTTTAGGTGCAGTCGGTGAAAGAGACCGAACCGCTCAACTGTAAAAGCAATGTCAGCTGCCACACTAACGACAATATCATTCAGCTTACATAGACTTTAGAAGCCAATTATTTTGGCAATGCCAGCCCACCCCATGGGAAGGGAAGCTATCCACATGGATGGTGCACCACATGCCCACAACAGCATACTTTTTTAGCTGCTTCAGCATTACTCATCATGGGAAATATTTTCTGCAGCAATAGTCAACCAATATGAGGCTGAATCTTGTAACAATGAAAGCAGCCTATTCCGAAGGAATAACAAGGAACGTTGATGCAGGAGGAGGCCATTTGGTCCATCATGCCTGCGCTACACAAACACCAGATCAAAAATAAATCAGTCTCACACCACACACGCAATCTCAACGGGGATAGGGGGTAGGAGGGTGCCATATGTGCAAACCAAAAGAACATTGAAATCCAAGTATTTTTATATTATCACTATAAATAAATGTTTCTTTTGTTTTTTGGGGTGGGGTAGGGTTCTGAGCCTTTTTGGTGGCAAGCATTCAAATATGCAAGCATCATCGGTATAATAGGTTTCAACAAATAAGCTACCTACTTGGAATGAAACAAACAGATGCACAACATCCTCATGGCTAGATTTTTGGAGCTGCTGAGATGGGAACAATTGTTGTGCTAGAAATCTCTACCAGAGTTGGTGTCAAAGCCACCCAATGCTCGCCTGTTTATACATTTATCGTTTTTAAAAGACTAGTCTAATAATATTTTTTATAAAGCATTGCAGTGAAGTCTGATCCAAATAATTTTAAAGCAATATATGTATTTGTATATTGTAATCAGTAAAAAATAGTGTGGTAGATAAAAACATGAGAAAGGAAATAACTTGCACCAAAAACTTTAACATTTTCATGCTCACGCTGACGCTCACACTGACGCTCAAGCTCACACCGGGGGTATCGCTATAGCTCTCTGTTCTTCGAACAGGCGAGCTAAAAATGGCATGTACCCAAGGTAGAACATACCTGATTTGTAGCATCACTAAGTTCCTTAATTCTCCTCTGCAAAGACTCCAATTTTCTTTTTGCTTCACTGTCCTCCAGATCAACTGCACTTTGTTCACAGTTCACCTAAAGAATCATGTTACGCATGGTGAAGAGGAATTAAACCAAAAAAAAAAAAAACTCAGAATAATAATAAAATTTTATATATATATATATATATATATATATATATACACATTAATAAATAAATATATAAACAATGTGTTCACCATCTGGAGACGCTCTTCAAGGAAACGTTGCATGTCTTCCAGCTGCAAGCTATCTCCATTCTGGTCAAAAACAAAGGTAGCAATCACGACTTTGAAAGATAAAGACAATCCAAAATGTCAACAGAAAATAATAATATAATACACATCTTTCAGAGGATTTCATAAACCCACCGAGGTTTGCGTTTCCATTTTTTTCTGTTTAAGAATTGCCACCTCTGTTTGTAACACTTCTCTCTCTCCAATTAGCATGGCTTTCTTCTGTTGCAGGTTTAAGGACAATGCCTGTTTGTGGATATCACAAAGAACTGTCATAAGTTCAACATCAAATCTTATACAAGTAGCAAGACAACATCTGAAAATATCCCAAACTCCATAAATTCACTCAACATTGGAAAACCTTCTCCTCCACTCACCCCTCCAGACCCCAATACCCATGACACTTCATTTCTCTTCAAATGGAAATAGTCAACCCTTGCCGTCCACGTGTTCACCGTCCGCAATTTCGCGTATCTGAGCTTACCTTTTAGACACCCTTTCTCTCCGTCCACGCTGATACTCCTGCGTATCCGCGGAAAAAATGAACTCCTCCCACCTCAAACTCCTTAAGTTTTCACAAGTTTTTTTTAAACACTTTCAATGCTTGGATAACAATATTTTCCTTCATTTAACTGCACTGTATCACCGGAAAATATAAAAATTTGCCTTCTGCATCTTCCGGGAACATCCTCCCAGCACGGACAAAATAAACCCCGCCCACCCAGAACTCATTCGTATTTGATGAGTTGTTTTTTTTTAAAACACTTTCAATGTTTGGATAATAATATTTTCCTTCATTTAACATTACATGCTAAATTATAATTGTACCGTATCGGCGGAAAATATAACAATTAGAAAATTTACATTCTGTGTCTTCCAGCATCTGCCGCACCATTGTCTTCTGGTTGCTTAGCGGTTGGTGAGGTGCGGTATTTTATTGTGACAAAACTTTTTACACTGTTTATTTCATCATGGGTCTAAAACATCCATTAAGTGGTGCATCTGCTGAAGAGCAGAATAAGGAAAGTGATGACATTAGCAGAAAAAGTGAAAATATTAGATCGACTTGAGAGTGGTGCACGTGTTACTGTGTTGGCGAAAGACTACAACATCAATGAGTGCACTATTCGTTACATTCGTCAAAACAATGATAAAATTAGGGCTAACTCAACATAATATATCTCCACAAAGGCAAGAGCACAACATAATAGATGTGAGGGATTTTGCGAGTCACTCCTGGGAGATCGATTGGCTACATCCGTGCCATGGCTATGTTCAAGTAGAACTGACCGGAGCTACCCACCAACAGTACTCCAAGCAGAAAAGCCTTCTTATTGATGGTAAATGGTACTTATTTTGTCTTATTTTATTCAATTGTTCTTGTTTTTCAATTAAATGTCATTTTAAAGAAATTTATTCATGATTTTTGGACTTGTATTGGGAGGCTGGAACGTATCTCATTGACTTGCATGTTATAAACTGTTTGCCTTTCGCGGAAGTTTAGAGGAACGTAACTCCAGCGGACGGCGAGAGTTCACTGTACAAGATAAAGTAGCATGATTATCTGCCAGCAACATCAACCTTCGCACCACCGTCAAGACAAAAAGGATTGAAGTTTATACCTATGCCAGTACCCCACTAGTCCCATTCATCTACAAACCACTTCCACTGTAGCATGTGTTAAAGCTTTGCATCGCGAAGGCCTAAGTCACATTTGCTCTACGGCGAGGATACGACGGCCATACGCCCTCTGAATTGACAGAAACGTGCGGCGGCCGCAGAGTTTCTGCGGTGGCCTTAGGGTGGCCCTACGCCGTTTGGCTATCTTTTACAAGTCGTAGGGTTCGTCGTGGAATTATAACACGGAGTTATAACTTTTTCATTTCTACGTTCGCCGTAGCAATTCGACAAGCCGAAAAAAAAAAACTGGTAAAAAAAAAAATTAACCCATTCGTTACCGTCCGTCTGGCCGCACGTTCGCCTTAGGCCCCCCTGCGGTCACCTTGAGGCTACCTTGCGTCTGACTTGAAAATTCTATGGCCGCCACAGGGTCCCCTTAAGGTCACCGTGCGACATCAAATCAAAGACCGTACGGCAACCGCACGTTTTCGGTCTCCACAATTTCTAAATACGCCATGCGGCTCCCCGAAAAGTAAAAACATATGTGACTGCTACATTGTGTGACCGTGAAAATACTGTGGCCGCCGTATAATTATTGCTAGTGGCCGTAGATTTTGGAGACGCCACGGCAGCCATGGCAAATGTGACATAGGCCTTACTAGAGAGTTCATAGAACATGATACCCTGCATAGTATTCAAGATTTCCTTCAATTTAATACAAAAATGATTTTGATTAAACATTTTTTTTAATCTGGTTGTTTAGCACTACTGAAGCAGTCGAACACACCACCCTAATTAACATGCCCAATTACCGAAAAACTGAAGGGAGAGGAAGAGGTAAGAAGGTGATTTGTGTTCTGCAGTGTTCAAGCATATAATTCAATTTAAATAAAATAAAGATTGTAAAAGTCGTATAAATAAATAACTTCTGGGTTTTACTACAGTTTTATCCAGTATCGATTACATCACCCTATCTAACACGCTACATTACTTATTAATGCCTGTTGTTTGTGTCCTTTATAATGTCCTGAAAAACAGAGGGAGAAGGCTCATCCTGCTGCAAAATAATGCGGAGTAAACAGTGCTAATTGGTTCAGAGCATGTGCATACAGTACAAACAATTGGTGGTGGGTGCATTTATTAGGCGAGCGCTGCGTGTTATGGATTTTGTTCTTTAAAAAAATATTGTTGAAGTAAAAAAATTTCTTCAGGACAAACAGCCCTGAGAACAAATCAGCATTAAGCGAAGTATTACTGTGCAAGTTTTGTTGCTCTGCCATCGCAGGCAGGTTGGTAGTCTGTTTTCTACCATCAATTCTCCAACATTGCTACCTCTGCTCTCTCAGTCCTCCGACCCTCCCCAGCAACGACAGGATGCACGCATTCTTCCAGCAACTCCTTCCTGGTTAAACTTCCAAAATACAGGCTGACTGCACACCTCAACTGCTTCGTCCCTCACTTCTCCTGTCTTTGGAACCACATTGCAGGGGTTGTCCAATATAACTCTTCCCCAAAGGACTCCAAGCAAGCAGTGCATTGCCATCACTCATCACCCCCAATTCTGACCCATGATCTATATTACCCACTAACCCACTAACCCATCTGGACCCAACCAACCATCTTACTTACTAGTTTTTGGTGTTTCTTCCCCTCCTACCTGTCCTCTTTACCTGTTTGTTCAGTCCCTTTATGTTTGTCCCACTCACAGTTCTACTTGCTGTTCCATGAACCTCACTCCTATAAAGACAAAATAATGTAAAAGAATAAGGGTTGCAATGTGACTTTTGATTTGGTAGATTAACATCAGTGTTTCAATCGATGTCTGTTGGACATTTTGACACTGTACGGACAGGATTTTGCCTCCATCTTGGCATGCCGGATTGTGGGTGTTTTGGAGGAAGGGTACAAGCTCG
Source organism: Eptatretus burgeri (assembly GCF_056783735.1). Lineage (NCBI taxonomy): Eukaryota > Metazoa > Chordata > Myxini > Myxiniformes > Myxinidae > Eptatretus > Eptatretus burgeri. The sequence continues at coordinate 94,312,619 of NC_140967.1, forward strand.
CTTTGCTCAGTAGGTTTGTCTGGTTGCTCAACTAAGGCCTAGGCCACATTTGCCAGGGCGGCCGTGGGGTCTCCAAAATCTACGGCCACTAGCAATTATATGGCGGCCGCAGTATTTCCATGGTCACACAATGTAGCAGTCACATATGTTTTTATTTTTCGGGGAGCCGCACGGCGTATTTAGGCCTAAGTCACATTTGCCACGGCAGCCATGGGGTCTCCAAAATCTATGGCCACGAGCAATTATGCGGCGGCCGCAGTATTTCCACGGTCACACAATGTAGCAGTCACATATGTTTTTATTTTTCGGGGAGCTGCACGGCGTATTTATAAATTGTGGAGACCGAAAACGTGGGGTTGCCGTACGGTCTTTGATTTGATGTCGCACGGTGACCTTAGGGCGTTCCTGCGGCGGCCATAGAATTTTCAAGGCAGACGCAAGGTGCCCGCAAGGCGACCGCAGGGCGACTGCAGGGCGACTGCAGGGGGGCCCTAAGGCGAACGTGCGGCCAGACGGACGATAACGAATGGGTTACTTTTTTTTTTTTAACCATTTTTTTTTTTTGTTCGGCTTGTCGAATTGCTACGGCGAACGTAGAAATGAAAAAAGTTATAACTCCGCGTTATCTTGAACCGCATCAACATGTCTTGAACTATGGTGAGTACAGGTATCTAATTTGAAGAACTTTCTACAATGAGGAAGGGGTAATCACTGTGACCGAGCTTATGGTTAAGAGATAGCTATGAATCTAACGCTCAAAATAGATCTGTTCAGTAAACGTTCTATGTGATGATAAAATGGATGTCCCCAAAAATGACAGAATCAATCTGTGGATCATTAAAACAAAAATACACTGCCTTGCTTTTTTTTCCCCCAGGAGCGATCGAGTAATACGTATCGTGAGGATCTCTTATGTTGAGGTTGCAGTGATTTGTTGTCAACAACACAAATTTAATGACCAGTATTTACACGTGCGCCTATTATTAAAAAGATTGCTTTGTATAAGTTTACTGCAACACTTCCGTGTTGAGGCTTTGAGCGAGTTTGTTGCTCACACTACCCGAGTTTTTCCCTGAAGCAATCGAATAATATATTGTTGCGGGCAGGGGGTCGGGTGAGAAGACCACTCGGGGGGGAAGCTATCTCGGCTTCCACTAGACTCCCCAGAATTGTAGGCCGTCAGACACGGATAATTCCGTGATACAGTGGGTCGCTGATCGAACGTGGACACCAATAACTCAACCGCATGACCCAAGGTCCTCCCATCTATGGGTTAACCGGGTTACCTAATTAATCACGTGATTTAATTCCCGGGGTACATGCCCTCGGTATGCCTTGTACGGACCGGATCACTTTACCGGATCGGATGCAGCCGAGCGACACTGCCAAGGACGTACCGGCTGCAAGGAACGGATCGCTGGGATAAAGTCCTGGCTAAGCTCAGATTTGGACCATGCTGGATCAATACAAGAAAAGACAAATACGAGTTGGGAACATTTCTAATAATAATTTTTTTACAAGCAGGCGAGGAAAGTTATGTGGTACAGGGAATAGGTTTATTGGGGTGTGTTATGCAGGGAAAGAAAGAAATGAGAGGTGCGGCAATATACAAGCAACTTATGAAAGCAGACACAGAGCAGACTTAACGTGAAATAATAATCTTCTGCAATCTTAACTTATGTGGACAGGCGCCAGTACGACACACACACACACACACACACACACACACACACACACACACACACACACACACACCCACACACACACACACACAAAAAGCCCAATGAAGAGAAGTTATTGAAGCAAGAAGGGAGAGGAGCTGAGGCTATGGTCTCTCAGTACCTTGTACAATGAATTGCCCGAACGTGCCACCAAAACGTTTGGGGGGGAATGCTCCATGGTGCGATACCTTCCCGACAGCAGGCGCGTCATGGTGTTTCGTGCAGCCAGCGTCGAGAGGCGACCGTCGGCGTGAAGGATGGACTTCAGTTGGGAGGGTGGAGTCGGCAGGCGATGACGACAGGTGGGCGGAGTCGGCAGGCGATGGCGACAGGAGGGCGGAGTCGGCAGGCGATGGCGACAGGAGGGCGGAGTCGGCAGGCGATGGCGACAGGAGGGCGGAGTCGGCAGGCGATGACGACAGGAGGGCGGAGTCGGCAGGCGATGACGACAGGAGGGCGGAGTCGGCAGGCGATGACGACAGGAGGGCGGAGTCGGCAGGCGATGACGACAGGAGGGCGGAGTCGGCAGGCGATGACGACAGGAGGGCGGAGTCGGCAGGCGATGACGACAGGAGGGCGGAGTCGGCAGGCGATGACGACAGGAGGGCGGAGTCGGCAGGCGATGACGACAGGAGGGCGGAGTCGGCAGGCGATGACGACAGGAGGGCGGAGTCGGCAGGCGATGACGACAGGAGGGCGGAGTCGGCAGGCGATGACGACAGGAGGGCGGAGTCGGCAGGCGATGACGACAGGAGGGCGGAGTCGGCAGGCGATGACGACAGGAGGGCGGAGTCGGCAGGCGATGACGACAGGAGGGCGGAGTCGGCAGGCGATGACGACAGGAGGGCGGAGTCGGCAGGCGATGACGACAGGAGGGCGGAGTCGGCAGGCGATGACGACAGGAGGGCGGAGTCGGCAGGCGATGACGACAGGAGGGCGGAGTCGGCAGGCGATGACGACAGGAGGGCGGAGTCGGCAGGCGATGACGACAGGAGGGCGGAGTCGGCAGGCGATGACGACAGGAGGGCGGAGTCGGCAGGCGATGACGACAGGAGGGCGGAGTCGGCAGGCGATGACGACAGGAGGGCGGAGTCGGCAGGCGATGACGAAGGAGGGCGGTGTCCAGGCGATGACGAAGGAGGGCGGTGTCCAGGCGATGACGAAGGAGGGCGGTGTCCAGGCGATGACGAAGGATGGCGGAGTCCAGGTGATGACGAAGGAGGGCGGAGTCCAGGCGATGACGAAGTCCCTCGTGTGCGGGGGCAACAGAACAGAGAGAGAGAGAGAGAACAAACAGCCCCGCTCTGACCTTTATAGGCCCCGCAGGGCAGGGGGACATCCAGAAGTGACGCGTCATCACCAGAACCAGGCGCTCTGATTGGCCCCGGCCCCCCGCGCGGCCTGGCCTCGATGGCCGGAAGCGGCAACATTCCCCTTCCGGACAGGCGGCCCCACGCCGTAAAAATGTCTTGCTCCGACCTCACAACACGATATTGTTGCGAATTCGCGCCCGCCGGCGTGCGAGCGGCCACGTAACTCGAATCGCGGCACGTCGCCCACTGGACAGACAATTCTGTCGTGACCCTCTCGGACTAACGCCGGGAACTAGTCACGGGTGGGCCTTTCAGCCTCACCACGATCGTGCCAATCGGCCCCCCGCGTGGGATAGGGTTGTTCGCCAAATTCGACCTCCCTAAGTACCCACACGGAGGGTAGACCGGGCGATCGCACCTCGCCGCAGGTCGACTCCGGACGTGGGCCACTGAAGCGACCCGTTCCGTACTATCGGGATAACCGAGCGGTGTTATATCGTCGAGGTCGACGAGGTCAACAGCTTGGTTGGGAACCCCTGATCTAAACGTATATTAATGGAATAACTGTCTTGGGAGTACTATATGTTGGATGCCATTGCCTTGGAGGCATGTGGTTCCTCGAACTGCAACACTATATTGTGAAGATCATATGTTGAGGTCATGTGTATGCCAGCTAATAATGGAAACTGTGTATTCCTTTGGCACGTTACTGCCCTACATCTAATCTGCCCAGTCTGTACGATCCGTTTGTTGCTTTTTGAAACTTTAATCTACCATGTCACGAAGATTGGCATGGTAAGATACCCGCCGGAGCACTTCTGGTAGGTTCATTCGCACTGATAGAGATAGCTCTGGAAAGGACCATTTAGGGCACATTGTGCCTCCAGTTTATTACACCACCACCACATTCATGCTCCCTCACATGTAATCCTCTGTCTAATGTGCGAAAATTACACAGGCTCAACTTCTGAGGTTAATTATCAGGAGTTCTTTATTCTTTTAACCTCGCATGTTATGACTTCCATAACCACGTGTTTCTCCACCGTCTTCTTCCTGTAACTTTCGTCGAACTACCAGCTTCCTTCTGTGCCTGCCGATCTAAATTCACCAAACACCTTCACAATTTCTCTTCAACCTTTCCTTTTCCTGATCGGAAGTAATCTTTATCAAAAAATAAAAAATAAAAAAAAGGTCTCTTAAAATGTTACAACTTCCTCTTTCACATGTGTGGTTCTCAGTATTGTATCGTAATTCACTCTTCTTCTTCTTCTTCTTCCTCTGCAAAAGGCTGTTTTCAATTTGACCTTTCCTTCATCCCGTGTCTGAAACGTCCAACTGTTACAACGTTTCTTTTCTCCATTCTATAATTCTCCTTTATTGCATCCCTCACGTAATGTCTTTAATGGCATCTCTGACTTAAAAAAAATTTAAATCTGGATCCGGATCCGGATCTGGATCTTTTGGTGAAGATCCGGATCCGGATCCGACTACTAGAATTTTTTAAGTGCTTCTTCACCGTTTAGAGATCAGGCTCAAAAATGATATATAGCACGATATCTCAAAAATGCAATGGGCCCGATGTGTTCTCGTGGATCAGGCATTACAGGACGGAGTTATGCGCTCTTCCGAGAGCCCTTCTAGTTTTCCAACTTCAGTGCCAACTCACCCCACCTACTTAAATCTACCTCCTCCTAACCCCTCACCTGTTATCCACACTCCTAACTCCTCCCATCTTGTCCCTCATCATACCTCTGCTCTTGGCACCTCTTCACCGTCTTCTGCTTCAGTATCAGCTCCTCCTCCTCTTTTGTCCCAAAGTGTGTGGTGTTCTAACATCTGTGGGTTCCATTCTAACCTAACAGCTATCTCAGCGTCTCAATCAGTACACATTCATCACCACAAACATGCTCCTTCTTTCCTCTCAGCACACCTCCCCCTTATCCCAACCCTTCAAATCTTGTTCCTCCCCCTGCCCGCTCCCTTCTTCACCATACCTCTAACAAATGTCATCCTTACTCTCTCATCTCTCCCATCACCCTCCTGCACCTTGACCGTGCCTGCTCTCGTTGTCTCCCCTCCCTCTCAAAGCAACCTTCACACTCTTCCCCCTCCAAGCTTCCCTCTAACCTTTCTCAAAAACTCCCCCTCCCCTCACCCTTCTCCCTCCAATCTTCCCCTCACAAAGTTTCCCCCCCTCACATCCACAAAGCTGCCTCCTTCCTCCACCCTCTTTCTTCCATTTCATCACTCCACATCCTCCAATCTTCAACTGCCCTCTGCCCCTCTCTAAATTCATCCACACTGTACCTCAACCCATCACCACCGAGCCTTTTCTCCTCATCCAACCCTCTCTCCGAGCTCTTCTGCAACCCCCCACACTCTTTCAACAACTCTCCTTACCTCCACCCTCCTTCCTCATCCTACCCACCCCCTCCCCTCCCTATTCCTTAACAGTTTGGACCTCAAACGTCCGGGGCCTTCGCTCATACCTGACAGAACTTTCCATACAGGTTGCCACTGACAAAGCAGACATAATCTGTTTGACAGTGATGGTGAATATTCCTTTTTAAACAAGTTGGCTTTTCTTTTACTGTACTAACTGGTTTTTACCCATGTACTCACTGCCTTTTTATATACACAATTCCTTATATTCATTTCTTTGTATTCAAAAATTATATAATCACATTCTTACGAAGACCTATAACCTAATGTTTTATCTCCAACCTATCCTCTACTCCCCTTCCCTGTCTGCTTCTTAGTATTTTGTTTGATTCTCACCAAGGCCAGCTGTAGGTCATCATGCTCTCTCTTTGTTCTCCCAGACCGCTCCACTCCTCCCAAAGCATATATTTATCAGGAAATGTAAGCTTAGTTGAGTGCAAATCATTGTGGATGTTTACATCTCAGTGTTTTGGACTCCGTGGTACCGAGAAATAAATGTTCTTTGACGAAATGTACTTTTCCTTGTGGACAGTGGATTATTTGTGTATTGCAAATTGAGTAATAGGATTTACACCGAGTCGGTTAAGACAACAAAATTCTACGACAATTTGGTGCCGTGGCTCGGATGTACTAAATCCCTGGAGGCAGGCCATGGTCTGGAGGGACGGCAAACGCTTGAGCATCGCAGACTAGAAGGTAAGCAGAGAGCGTTCGCCCCCATCCCTGACAGCGGGCCTGTTCTAAGCGGGTAACGTACATCGACAAAGGAAAGTCCATGTCAGAGAATTTTTATTGATAGGCCTGAGGGGATCCTGCGGTTCGAGACCGCTTCAGCCTTCGGGGCTGAACAGAGATCAGGGATCTCTTCATGGGGAGTCCCAGTCTCCGCCGAACCTTGAGCGAGTTCGGTACTCTGCTCACTGTGCTGTACTTGGTACAGCAGGTAGAGGGGAAAAGGCCAATCCCCTCTGGCCAGAAGGGAGGGGGGCTGGAGTCCCACCTCCGCAAAGAGAGGGGTTCGAGACCCAGCTCGATGTGCGACAAAGTGTGATTGTTATGTGGTTGTCGATCATTGATCATGATCGTTGATTTATCATTATGTGATTGTTATGTGTTATGTGGATTGAGGTTATGTGGTTCGAACTAACAGTACGATAGAGTTGCTTTATCACAATGCTGGCCAGCATTTGTTGTAGTATCGTGATATTGAAGTGCATATTTCATGGTATTTGTGACCTGGTAACGGTTTGCAGGATGGGAAATGCTGTTGGACAGAGTGATGAGATTGGGTATACCGAAGCAACCTGCCCCAGGCCACGCAGAGGGACATGCGCGAGATATATGTTTGGTAAATACGGACCTGATTCTGTGAGAGATGTTGCAAATTGGTGCGTTTGGACTATGTAAATTGCCTTTTCCTGAGAGTGGTACTTTTGATCGGGATTGTTTGAATCACCTGAGGAAGGTTCTGGAGGAAAAAGGAAAGGGAAAAAAGGCCTCGAGGCACGTATATTGGGGAGCGTACATGGATTGGATGGAGGATTGTCAGGACAGGGTCGAAAAGACGCGGCTGTTAAACCTGAAGGGTCAGCTGGACCAGGTGACCATGCAGATGCCCGTTAGACTTGAAAATAAATCAAAGAGAAAACAGCGAGCTACCCCTGTCAAGTTCGAGGATGATGGAGAGGAGTCAGTAAGGTGGCCCGACCCTATTCCAGACATAGTTCCAATGGCGCCGCCGCTCGAGGACGAAGAACCAGGCACAGCGGGCGCAGAGGGAGATGGTGGTACAGGGCAGGAAGAGCATCAACGGGGAGTACCAAAAGGAGTACCAAAAGTACCACAGGAGGAGTACCAAAAGAGGAGATTACGGAGAGCGTGGAGAGGAAACCTGCTGCGACACAACGACAAGAGAGGGCTCCTCTTTGTGACAGGGTCGGAGTGCAGACCCGATCCAGAAAGGCCATGTTGGAGGCTGCGAAGGAAGAAGATGAGGAGGCACCGTTAGGTACGTTCCCATTGCGAGATTACCCAGGGGCCGGAGGCGTGCAAGCAATATATCGGCCATGGGGTTCCGAGTTAAGGGCCATTGCCAATGAGATGCCGAAGACATGGGAGGATCCACAAAAGTTTCAATGAGAGTTGCGTGTGATTGTGGAATGCCATCAACCGACTTATGTGGACATGAATATTTTGTTGAAATTGATTGTGCCCGAGGAGTTACTCAGACAATTGAAACAAATCGCGGGATGGCCAAGTGAAGCGCCCGGAACCAAAGATGAGATCATAGAACATGTCAAAAAGCTCATTGAGAGAGTGACAGTGGTAGCACTACTCAAAACAGATTGGGGGAAAATACAAGCATGTAAACAACGCTCATCCGAAGATCCATTGGATTACCTAGAACGGTTACGGATTGTGTATCAGCGTCACTCTGGATTAAAAGATGAAGAAGGCGTCCCGTTCGCACATGCCTTTATCAGCGGGTTGGCAGCAAAATTTCAGAACGAGGTCAAGCGAGTGTGTATCGGCTGGGAATCAAAAGATGCGAAGGATTTGTTGCCCTATGTGACCCATTGCAGTTCATTGATGGAACAGCGTCATGCTGAGACGGAGGCTAAACTGATGCCAGCCCAAGTAAACGGGCAAGGAGAATGGCCAAGTGGGAGAAATGTGAGGTAAAATGCACACTACCGCGGGCAGAGCAGTAACCGTGGCCGACCACAACACCGAGACCTGCGCAAAGAGGTCCGTCATGCATGTGGGCAAACAGGTCACTGGGCAAGGGAGTACCAGAGCGGCAGGAATGGTCCGACTTATGGTACGAACAGACCGGCAGGAGAGAAGCGACCGATGCAAACAAACAGAGACCGACCGAGGTGCAAATTCCCATCAGCAGGAGGGATGGGGAACACAGGCTGAGCAACTTGAAACACAAGCTGCAACTTGGAAACTTGAAAAAAAGCAACTTGAAACACAAGCAACTTGAAACACAAGGGAACACAGGCCGAGCAAGCCGCTTCATTTCCACCACCTCCGCCCCATAACCCGTTCATTCTATGACTGAGAACGGGAGGGACCTCATCTGAATTACCGTTGCCGACTCCAAAACCACATGATGAACCGAGACTGACTGACAATCGAAGGCCGAGAGATTCCTTTCCTGGTGGACACAGGGGCAACAAAATCTGCGATCAGGAAAAGTGACTTTCCAAACGCACCTTTATCGCGAGAACAAGGAAAGGTTGAAGGAGTATCAGGTGTTGCCATGGCGATCTCACTGTCTGAACAACTACGGATAGAGATTGGACCTTTGTTGGCGCAACATGTATTTTTGATGTCTACTGACACGCCAATTAATCTGTTGGGAAGAGATCTATTATGTAAGCTGAACTGTACAGTGAAATGTACCCCCGAGGGAGTGTATTTGGAGATGCCTCACGAATCGCATATAACTATGCTGAATCTATTGCAGGAAAATACAGAGAATCTTGTATACCGGTGGACTGTGATGGATGGTGAAGCATCTAACCATTTGCAGGTGTGCGTATCCAATTTGAAGAGGAGCGTACCGGAGGTGTGCGACTGGGTGAGTCAGCATCACATTGACACGGATAGGGTGCAGACTCGATTACATTGCATTGCAGATTGTGATGTTAAAGGAAAAGATAACGTCTATGCGAGGGAAACGATTTCAAAATCACACCAGAGTTTTGACATAAAATTGGGGACAATGTGGATTGGGAAGCAAGGTATTGGCCTGGAGGTGCATCCGACGCAGGAGCAATTGGAACTGTGGAATCAACAGTCCAGTGTTACACCACGTTACCTCAGCGATTGCGAGAGGTTACCAAACAACGGACATAGGGCACATGGTAACCAGTCTAAAGAAAGCAAAGGGAGCGACCTTGGTAAGGTCTAGCCAAGGAAAACGACTATGGAAGATCGGGACAGATGGATATTGTTGGTCACAGTGTGGGGGGACTGTGAAGGCCGTGTTCGAGATGGTTGATCTCTCAGAAACAAGGCGGTCAGAGAAATTACCTGAACTTCTAGAGCAGGTCCCGACTTGTCTGTGGGCAACACATGCTAACGACGTGGGGCACATTAGAAGCATGCACCCAGTAAAGATCAATATAGATACAGTCTATCAAAGAAGCTGCCTCGCAAAACCCAATACCCATTGCATCCAGAAGCGGAAGCAGGGATAGCTCCCATAGTGGAAACGCTATTGAAGCAAGGAACAATTACTCCCACAGTCAGCCAATGTAATACACCGATCTTACCCATGCGAAAACCCAGAAAGTCGACGTGGAGGTTTGTACAGGACCTGAGGGCAGTGAATGACACTGTGATCCTGGCCTTCCCCGTCGTCCAAAATCCAGCTACCATTCCAGCAAGTATCCCAAGTAATACTACCCATTATACTGCCGTGGATCTTTGTTCTGCTTTTTATAGTATACCGATAGCCCCTGAGGCACAATTCCTTTTTGCGTTCATGTATAAAGGAAGACAATATACTTGGACTGTGCTTCCACAAGGATACACTGAGAGCACTACTTTGTTTTCTCGAGCATTGAAAGACGACCTAGATAACGTACTTTTTCCCAGCGGATCAACATTGATCCAATATGTTGATGATCTGCTCATCTGTTCAGCGTCAAAGGAAGCGTGTGAACAAGATACTTTGACGCTGTTGGGAGCCTTAGCAAGGAAGGGGCACAAAGCACCAAGAGCCAAATTGCAGTTTTGCCAGGAGGAGGTAAAATATTTGGGAAACATTTTGAAGGGAGATACCAGACGTATCTCCACGGAGTGTATATCTGCAACATTGAAACTGCCCAAGCCAACTACCGCTAAACAGATGAGGTCTTTTCTCAGGATGAGAAGGGTATTGTAGGCAGTGGATACCTGACTATGCGGCCTTAGTGCACCCCCTGCTGGAAATTGGTTCGGCGAGCACGCCCAATCCGCTGACATGGACGCAAGAAGCAGACGAGGCTTTTGTAACATAAAAGCAAGCTCTGTCCTCTGCTCCTGCTTTGGGTATACCGAACTATGAAAAACCTTTCCATTTGTACGCAAATGAGAGTCGGGGCTTTGCACAATCGGTGCTGGCTCAGGAGCACGGAAATAAGTTACGGCCTGTCACCTATTGCAGTACTAAATTGGATCCGGTAGCGCAAGGATTCCCATACTGTTTAAGAGCAGTGGCAGCCGCTTCGCTCGCAGTGCAGGCAACCGAACCACACGTCGCGGGACACGCTTTGATTCTCATGGTGCCGCACACTGTCACCGCTGTGCTGTTAAAAACAAAAACATAACACATCACCCTCTCACTCACAACTCCACCGAACATTACGATTAAAAGGTGCCCGCCATTGAATCCTGCTAGTTTGCTGCCGGTAGAACTGGATGGAGATCCTCACAATTGGAAGGAGGTGATCGTACATACGTGTTTGCCGCGTCCTGATTTGAGAGACACTCCAATCCAAAATTCTGAGTTAATTCTATATGTCGACGGTTCGTCGTCATCAGCAGCAGATGGATTGCTATTAACAGGCTATGCAGTTTGCTCTGATCACGAAGTAATCGAAAAGGGAAGATTGGCTGCGAACTGCTCCATGCAGCAAGCAGAGCTGCCTAGCATAAGGCCAAATAATGACAATTTACACTGATTCCGGCTATGCCTTTGTCATTGTACATGAATTCGGAGCCCTCTGGCACGAAAGGAGGTTTATAACATCATCAGGTGCACGGGTAAAAATTGGAACATGGATTGCGAACCTGCTGGAGGCGATACTTCTGCCTCACCAAATTGCAGTGGTTAAATGTGATGCCCACACAGGAGGATCTGATGATGTCTCACGGGGGAATGCGAGGGCAGATGTAGCTGCCAAGACCGCTGCTGCCACTGATGCTCTATTGGTATCACAATGTGTATTAGCACCAGCGGCAACGCCAACCCTTGACGACGTGAACACCTTACAAGCAGCCGTTAGGGCGAGGGAAAGGGATTTGTGGATAATGGCTCGATGTGAATTTGAGAATGGATCCAAACTATGGAGATCACCTGATGGGCGAGTGGTGGCACCAAAAGCTCTGCTACCCTGGCTCGCACGGGTGACGCATGGGGCCGGGTATACCAGCAAAGGGGGGATGTGTGCTTCTATTGGGAAGCAATGGTTTGCCCCCAGGTTTTAGTCCAATTGCAGAACAGTATTGTTGGACCTGTCATGTTTGCCAAGAGCATAATCCTACCAGGGGGATACAAATGGCCCCAGGCGGCCATCCAGGTCCGTTTGGGCCATTCATGTAGAAGAGCAGATGCCATTACAGTGGTTAAGCTGTTGATGAAGAATTTTGTCTGTCAGTTTGGGATACCCTGTAGGATCTCTAGCGATCAGGGAACTCATTTTACAGCCGAGGAAGTGAAGGAGATATGTCGGGTTTTGCAATCAAGCAACACCTCAACTGTCCTCATTATCCCCCATCCGCAGGGGCAGTTGAGAGGCAGAATGGATTTCTAAAGAATAAACTGGCCAAGATTTGTGAACAGACTGGATTGAAATGGCCAGATGCACTGCCCATTGCCCTCATGACTATGAGATCTACCGCAAATCGAAAAACTGGCTTTTCTCCGCATGAGATTCTCATGGGAAGACCTATGAGACTACCGCACTCACCTCCATTAACTGTAAGAGAAATGAACGTGCAGCAAATGGACGACACATTGCGAGCGCTCTGTGTGTCTCTGAATCATGCTGTGAGGACCTTCCATGCGCAGGTGAAGCAAGCCTTGCCTGAGCCTGCCACATCTGCTCACCACAACTTCAAGCCCGGAGACCTGGTTTATGTGAGGATTTACAAAAGAAAGAACTCTCTTCAAGCACAGTGGTGCGGGCCGTTCCTGATACTGCGAACTACCCACACAGCCGTGAAGTGTAAAGGGAGAGCAACATGGATTCACGCCACACACTGCAAGCTGGCGTGCTGGCACTGCTGGCACTGCAAGCAGAAGGAGCCCGAGGAGAACGTGGCGTCCTGATCATTTTGATGATTCTTTTTATTGCAGGGTTACTTATACGACTGGCTGCAGGTTGTACAATCTGGACATGGTCTGTGAGGCTGATAAGTACTATTCGTGATCATCGCCATTTGCATGTTCCCCGGCCAAGTGCCTGTCACACAGCCCACCGAACTAACCACATAGCACCCAGAAACCGGAGAAGCTTAACGGGCAGAGTGGAAGTAGATAAGGGTTCACTACATGGAATAAATACTTATCTGGCTCTTTCTCATAATCACACTAAGGCTTTTAATAAAACTAATTGCTGGGTCTGCACTAAGATACCTCATTCAGCAGTTACTGGAATACCTCTGTTGGCAATACCATTTGATCTGAGTGAGTGGTGTGGGTACTGGGCTAAGTGGAAGGAATGGGATGAACAGGATAATAACACCAATGACCACATTGTTACTGATAGGAATGGAAATTGCCTGCAGCAACGGAACTTCAGTAACTGGTTTTGGCCAAGTTTTAATTTGAGCAATATACCTCCATATTTTGTGGTCGAACAGGCGACGGGAAAACTGAATCAATGCTTGGTGTAAGAGGCATGGGGAGAAAGAATGTTAGGAAAATCTGAATGCAGTAACTATGTCTATAAAAACTCACATGATGGGGCTACAAGTGGCTTTAAATAATACCTATTTTGTGTGTGGGAACAGAGCCTATCCATGGCTTCTAGTTAACTGGACCGGATAATGTTACTTGTCATTCATTGTGCCGCACATGCGCCTGCTAAATAGGTCACCTTTTGAGCATTTGAAACGGGGTAAACGGAGTTTTACATCAACTGAATTGTTCTTCATGATTCTCATTCCTCACTACGGGGTAGGGCAAACGTCTGTGGGGCTGGCAGAGTCAGCCGCTTCGCTCGAGTCGCTTGCAAATAAAACTGACCTGGGCATGGTTGGTATCAACTCGGAGGTGGTCGCCCTGCGCGCGGTCGCAATGCAAAACCGGGTTGCCCTTGATCTCATCCTCGTGGCTCAAGGAGGGACGTGTGCTGTGATCAACTCTGAACGTTGCACCTATATCCACAATAACTCAGAGCAAATCACAAACATAGCTGACAAGATTAAGCAAGAAGTAGCTAAATTTCACAATTATTTTACGAAGGATGGACTTTATTCCTGGTTTGAAGGGATTTTCGGCGGATGGGGAACTACCCTGTTACACTGGATCTCTGTGGGGTTATTATGGATTGTCATTATCGTCGTGCTTGTTAGATGCACCACAACAACATTGCCTACATTGATTGTTTCTTGTTTAAAGAGGAATGTGACTACAAAAGCAATGGTGGTTCAACTGCCACCTTCTTATTCTGATTTTGAAGTCGAGTCCTACGACTCTAATGAGATTGGACTTGAAGATGGAAATCCATGAGTCAACGCAATGAGTGTGTTCAATGTTTACGGAATTGTCCTTCCACTGTACTCATCTGCTCTGTTCTCGAAACCCCGCATAGGTGCGTTGAAATAAGCTGTGCAGCCCAAAGTGGTAACCTTCTACTGTATCGGCCTAAGGGCCTACTGGAGCCTCATACCAGCCCAAAAGCTGTACAACCACCTGAAGCCACCTGCTCTGAGGGACAGGAAATGCTGTAAGGGACTGAGCCCTGCGATGTGTGCTGGGAGGGTGAATGCCCGGGAAAATGGGCACACTCGTGCGCGGAAAATGGATTTCCACGTGACAAAACCGTTAACCTTGAGTTGTGTTGCCTTGGAGGCAACAAAGGGGGTGTTGATGGTGAATATTCCTTTTTAAACAAGTTGCCTTTTCTTTTACTGTACTCACTGGTTTTTACCCATGTACTCACTGCCTTTTTATATACACAATTCTTTATATTCATTTCTTTGTATTCAAAAAGTATATAATCACATTCTTACTAATACCTATAACCTGATGTTTTATCTCCCACCTATCCTCTACTCCCCTTCCCTGTCTGCTTCTTAGTATTTTGTTTGATTCTCACCAAGGCCAGCTGTAGGTCATCATGCTCTCTCTTTGTTCTCCCAAACCCCTCCACTCACACCTTAGCATATATATATATATATATATATATATATATATATATATATATATATATATATATATATATATATATATATATATATATATATATATATATATATATGTCAGAAAATGTAAGCTTAGTTTAGTGCAAATCATTGTGGATGTTTACATCTCAGCGTTTTGGACTCCGTGGTACCGCAAAATAAATGTTCCTTGATGAAATGTACTTTTCCTTGTGGACAGTGGATTATTTGTGAATTGCAAATTGAGTAATAGGATTTACACCGAGTCGGTTAAGACAACAAAATTCTACGACAACAGAAACTTTCCTCCTTCATGACGTCGCTGACTCCCTAGTATCTCTCCATGGTTACTCCCTCCTCTGGTAGGACAGACGTGAGCCTCGCACTGGTGACGGAGTTGCTCTCCTCATCAACAACTCTATTCCTCACTCACCATGCACTGTCCTCTCTCCACCAAACCCTCAGGAATATCTCTGGCTACGGCCTCGCTCCACTCCCACCTCATGTTTATATGTGTGTTGTATCATCCACCAAACAGTGATGACTCCATTTACATCTCGCTCTCTGAAAACATGGACCAACTTCTATCCTCTCATCCAACTCTCTCTTCCTCATATGTGGTGACTCCAATTGTCATCATGCTAGTTGGCTTGGTGTGGGTACCTCTCTCAACTGCCATGGCACTTTGGCAAAAGACTTCTGTGACTCATTGGGACTGACTCAATCTGTCAACTTCCTGACCCGGATCTCAACCAACGGTACTCCATCTCTTCTGGATCTGATTTTGACCCATTTACCTGAAAATATCTGCTGTTCTTCCTCAACTACAATCGGTTCATCTGATTGTCAAAGTGGACATCCTTCTGGCTGTTATTGGAGAACCACCTCAGTGCCGTCGAGTCTGGCATTTTACTCAGGCCGACTGGCAGGGGTCTCCAAGCAGCCATTAAACTTCTAGACTGGTCTCCCATCTCTACTTCCTCCGATAACCAACTCGTCATGGGAAATATTTAAAAGAAACTTGCTCTCTCTCGTGTACAGATTTATCCCATCTCGTCTTCAGTTGTCCTACCCTTCCTCCCGTCCATGGTACACTGAAGCTTGTGGCGAGGCAGTTGTCCTGAAAGAACTTGCCTTCGCCTTATGAAAGGTTAATCCAAGTGAAGACAATCTCATTTCTTTCCACAAAGCTCGAAAAAGTGTGTGTCTACCCTGAGGAGAGCCAGGAAACAACATCTTTCCAATTTCAAGTCTGAACTCTCAAACCTGTCTCTCCCCTCAAAATCCTGGTGGCATCTAATCAAGTCTGTTTCTGGTGTATGCTCCCCCTCCATCCCCTCCCTTACCACAAATGGCTGCACAGCTGACACTGCACGTGAAAAGGCTGACTGCCTCAACTCCGTGTTTGCTTCTAAATATTGTGTCCCAAACCCATCGCCTTCTGTACCCACCTTATCCAGTCGCGCCCAGCTGTTCCTGGACTCCTTTTCTCCTGACAAGGTGGAGAGCTTGCTGTCAAACCTTGACTCAAGATTCTGCAACCAATCCAGATGGTATCAGCCCACGTGTCCTAAAAACCTGCTCTGCTGCTCTTGCTCACACTCTCTCTGTTCTATTCACCCTCTTATTTGCTCAAGGTCATCTGCAATCTCCTTGGAAATCAGCAAACATTACCGCTCTGCATAAAAAAGGTGCAAAAACAGATCCCTGAAAACACAGACCAATCAGCCTTCTCCCAATCATCAGCAGCAAGGTTATGGAACCCATCATCACTTCCAACATCAAATCGCTTCAATCCCACTCTTCCCTCCAGGTCTTCAAAACAGGTGTTCACCACCATCTCTTATCTTCCCCCATCCAAAACCATGATTTTTTCTACCCCTGCTAATCCACCCCAAACACACCTTCTTCAAATTCCCTACTTTCTTTCCTGAAAGTCTCTGTCGTGAAAGGACGTGAAAGTCCTTGTAGTGTCCATCTTGTTTACCTTGTGTACCCCACCCCATCCCTCTCCCTTCCACAGATCTCCACGTGTCTCTGTTCCACACTGTTTTTTTGTCCTTCCCTCTGCTGCCCCTCTTGTTGTATGTTCTCTGTGTCTTAGTTCTCATAGGAGCCACAACAGTATACACAAAAAACAAAAAAACAAAAAAATTACTCTACTTTTATTTATTTTATTATATTATATTAATTTTATTATATTCAAAACATTTTTGATTCTGACTTGGAATCAACTTTCAAGGGAACATTTCTGTTTAGAAATATCTTAACCTACCTTCCTTGCATTATAAATACTGCCCAATTTCACCAAAAAAGAAAGACCCCTGATGGGCAGAAACAAATCAAATGCAATGAAAATGACAGTCTACAGGTCACTTGAGACTCAAGAGCAGACACAGGCTTGGGTTGTAGATCAATGTGCAAGTTTAGCTTGTTGGGTACCCCTAGAAGGTGAAGCATTTCAATACAAGTCCAAGCACATTTTGCGACAGCCAAGATTGGCAATTCATACGAAACCATAAGGCCAACATTCCCCAATTTGTTATGCAGGAAATATTTAAATACATAATTCATTGAATTTCCCAAGGCAATGCTGGGTAGTTCAGCTGGCACTTTCATATAAATAAATCATTTTAATATCTTATTGAAAAATCAACAAGTCAAAATAATAGACAGGACCTGCGACATCCTATAACGCTTTAAAGTTGCTTTTGTGGAAAAGGAGAGACGTACCAAGAAGGTGGCCCTCCTCTCTCCCTCCCCTCCCCCCCACTCCCCTCGTAATAGTGGTGCATGGTATTTAACTTTAACATTTCAAATTCACCAATGGATTTTAAACTTTTACCTTTCTATCAGTGATGTCACTCCCTTTTGCTTCCTCACGAATCAGTGCTTCCTGCAAAGCCTTTTCCATCAATTCAAGCTGCCAAGGTGAAAAGAGAAAACTAAAACTTCAGGAACTAAATAGTTCATAAAACACCTTACCCCACAGTCTTGATAAAAAGGACATGTGACATTGGAAAAAGAAGAACAAAAAATAATCTCAAAGTTTCCCCACCCATTTGATTGGTTGATGCAGAATACAATTTTGCCCAAGTACTGCTAAACTGAAGGTTTCTGGAAGTGCAGACAAGGAGTTTTGCATTCTACAGTGATCAAATATATAATTCAATTAAAAATAAAAGTTTAAAAGGCTGTAGAAAAAAATATAACAACAAAAAAAAAACACATTGCATCAGAAGTTTACCGCCATTGATGCACCCTTTTACACCACCTTATTTCACTCGTTAAATTAGTTATTTGTGCCTGTTTGTGTCCTTTATGACGTCCCTAAAACTAAGTTTCTTGTTTGCAATGATGTTCAATTTTGTTTGACTGCTTGACAAACTGAAGCAATTACCACACTCCGATCTGCAGATGCGCACTCTCGCGGGACGAGATTCCGTACAATTTGCCAAATTCAGAACCAAAGTAACACTAAACTGCAGGTTCTGGTTCCGATTTGTGTGCTACAGTGTTCAGAATATAAAATTCAATTGCAATCAAGTAGTTCCTCGACCACAGCGACAGGCAGAGAGAATGAATCAATGGCTTAACCCTGCTTTGCACGACACGTGCAGCGTAAAAATAAAATAAAATTAAAAAAATCAATGTTAAACCACATGAACAATGCTCTCTGGAAGAGAAGCAAACAGTACAAAGGCACTGTACCTTGGTTTTGCAATGTACAATATCTTCAATGCAGGTATGCTTCAAGTTCAATACATTTCTTATCAAAATAATGATCTTCGATTCGTGCGCTGGAGCACAAAACAAAACACAGCGAATCAAGCGGGAACAAACAACTTGTTTGAACAAAAACAAACAACACTGAACAAACTGGAATGTTCAATGGACTAATGGGGGGATGGGGGAGGAAAAGTTTGTTCAAACGATGGTACATACCCAATGCATTTTTGTTCCGCACCTAGGTTTTTCAAAAGGAAAAGCAAAACAAAAAAACAAAATCAAAACATTGATGAAAAAGCAAAATATAGTCAGAATTTGTTGTGCAACAACAACAAAACATTTTGGCTCGATTAACGGCAGTCAAGCAAATGTGCAATCGCCGAAAGGTTGTTTTCGTTTATTTATTTATTGTTTTTTTAACTCACAAATCGAATCAACTTCCGGATGAAAAGCAAAACGAAGATGAATGGAAACAAGCAAGCAAATGCTTTCAGAAACGTTCCAGGAACGGCTTTGTTTGGTTGTGCTGAGAAAGTCGAAACTTCATCAGATGCCTGAAAATAAAAGATTATAGACATGATAAATACAAACACTTAAATTGTGCAAACGACCAATGTTTCTCACATGTGTATATTACTTACAGGTAATAGATAACTTTGCAGCCAAGTCACGGCCAAGATGATCCAAAAATCCAACCGCAGCACTGGCTTGGGAAGGTTTGAAACCAAACCCAAAACTTGACATTCATGACTATAGGCAACTGCAAAGAAAAAGGGTTTAAAACATTCATCCTCCTTTCATAAGAATTAGTGAATCAATATATCAAGGGTGAGTGGTGTCATTGTATGGGATTTTATAGGCTACGAAACCATGTCACAACAACAATCCCGTGATGAACAGAATGAATGCAAACAACAAGAAATCCCACGAGAGCAATGCCCACCAGAACGTCATGACGTCATCTAGCAAGGCAAAAGCTTTGAGAAATGTTGACTTTCGAGTGGACCGAGTGGAATAAAAGGAGTGAGTTGAGATGCCGTCAACAGAATTGTTATTTACTATCAGATTACCCACCCAATGAGCAATCTTGTTCCAAGCATGCAACACATTCTTCCCACACATACCTTTATTTGGGCAGTGTATAGGCAACTAACAGCTCTGTGGAGGCAAAAAGTTTTTTTTAACCTTCTCTTGTTCACCGCCTATACTAATGAGCAACTTGCACCAACAACAACAAAAATATCAAAGAAAGAATATAGATTCTCTCATTCACTGCCTATGCTAATGAACAATTTTCAAACAGAGAAAAAAAGAATAAACAAAGAATATAGATTCATTAATTACCTCATATTGCTCACCACCTATACTATCCAGAACTTTGACACAGGAGGAGACCAAACCTAGAGTGGACGCTGCAAACATCGAAATTCAAAACACCTCCTGTTGTGAAAATCAAAAGGCATCTGTTGCATCCAGTAATGATTCTCCTTGTAAACGGTGATGGTTTAATCACAGCTTTTATTTGAAAGTCATCATAGCACGGCCTTTCCCCCCTCAATCGCCATGATCTCTAAGCACCGCCCAAACAGATAAAACTAACCGCCACTTGTTCCCAATGACGTCACCGCTGTTTTCAAAAGGTTCGAAATATAACATCACCACGATATCATTGAATACCTCGTCGTGTAATGCAAAACATCTCACTGCACTGGAAAACGTGGGGACAGGAATACTCCAGGTGGCGCAACACAGTACATACACATTTACATGGAGAATTTGCGTCCACCCATCCCCCCCCACCTCTCCCCAAGACCACCGGCAAAGATATAAACACCCTATACCTTAATTGGAATCATTCTGATCCTATGTAGCAAGTCTGGAAGTAATTTGCCCAGAACTGTAGGAGTTGCACGACAAACACACAAACACCGGTCCATGAATTATAGTATGGACTAGTACCTGCCCGTAAAAAAAAATAAAAATAAAAATAAATAAATAAATATTCCAACCGCGAGCAACAAACAACAACCACACAGGCCGTTTCTTCGCTCTCGCGTGCCCGTACGTGCGTGGTGCGGAAGTTTGCATATCAGTTACGATGATTCGCAAATTAGGTTTTAATGGCCAATTATTCAATTAGCGTAAACGTATTTTGCCTTTTCGCAATGTCATCGCAAGGAAAAACAAAAAGAGAAGAGAAGAGAGAAAAAAAATTACTTCCTGGTTTGGAGCATACCAGCACTCTGATGTTACTGAAATTTATACACCGTCTCATATGAAAACGATCATAACTTGTGGCATTGTGTTTATCTATAAATGCGCATAAGAAATCGAGAAATTATTAGAATACACGAAGTCATCACTCTCTAGAAGCCCGTACGTTATAACCCGTAATGGGAACGCGGCTGAGCTTCCCTTCCCCATCGGCCACGCAACAACGTGTCTTGTCATTGGTTTGGTAAATAAATGGCCATAACTTGGGAAGTGTGGTGTATGGGCGGAGCATGTATTGTATGGGCGGAGCCCCGAGTCACCCCGAGCATGGTGGTGGTCACGTGGTTGTGGCTTCATATGTCCCGACTCGCCCACTAGGGACTTGTAGCACCAGTAGTGTCAGCAGCATGTGGTATCATTAGTAGTGTCTTGTAGGTCGTGTGCCTGTAGAGTGCATCGAGTGCGTAATAAAGCGGAGCTACGGGCATCCTACGCCCACCCTCTCGCTCGAGGCAATAAAGCGGAGTTGTGTTTCCCTCCGGCTCGTGTCTGCCTGTTCGCACCTCTGCCACGACACTACAGGAAGCACTTGTCCGATTAATATCAAACCTTGAAAAGGCACATCCTCAGGGCCCCAGCAATATACCTGGCAAGTTCCAATTAGATCGGACCAGTGGTTGTCGAGAAACAGCGGTCACAGACACACACACACACACACACACACACACACACACACACACACACACACACACACACACACACACACACACACACACACACACACACACTGCTGGAATTATAGATAGATGCCTAAAATTTAGGTGATGGTCCATGAAGTGGGGGGGGGACGACGACAGAGAGAGAGAGAGGAAGAGAGAGGAAGAGAGAGGAAGAGAGAGGAAGAGAGAGAGGAAGAGAGAGGAAGAGAGAGGAAGAGAGAGGAAGAGAGAGGAAGAGAGAGTAAGAAGAAGAAGATAGGAAATGTGAGACAATGGAACAGACAGTGTTTATTTTTTCTACATGGATATGCAGCAAGAGTAAAAGACATGCATATCCATAAAATAACTTGAGTTAATTTGATGACGTGCCATCACAAATAACCACGTTTTCCACTGAAAACAAAGTTGAAAGATGGCAGAAAGTTCCACCATTGAATGTCCCAACATCAAATTTCGAGTTAAAAATGATTTCCCTGTTTTGACCTCTGCGCCCCTAAGTTCCCAACCCCTGGGGAATGAACCTGGGGTCACTTCCAACACACACAAAAAAATAATCGCAGCATATTTCAAGCGTCCCCCAATGTCAACTGCATATAGAAAGTTTCATTAAAAAAAAAAAGTTTCAAAATGTGCCCATAATTGCATTTTTGGTGTCTGACCTTTTCACTCTACCCGAGAGGGCGGGGCCGGAAATAACACTGCTCTTGCACCTTTGTGCTATGTGGTGATCATAACGACCAAGTATGGTGAATTTCTGCCCAATCGTTTCGGAGGTGATAAGACGGATGGACAGTCAATTGCAATTTCCCCCTCATTTGTTTTTCAAAATGTGTGCGGATAATAATACTCACCATCAGTTCCAGCAAGTGCATCCCATGAAGCACAATGTCTCCTCTGTTCACTGAAATTTTCAACAAAATTCTTCCCTTTTTCATTCCTGGGAACAATTTGTGAAACCTGTTTGTCCAACTGTGATGGATGATGTTGATATTCCTCGAACACTACAGTCTTGGAATCAAACATGTTGCTGCTTTTCTGGTGAGCATGGCCTTCCTGGTTAATTGCCTCATTCTCTTCAGCTGAAAAAATAATTTCCTTCACATCAAGCAAAAATTCCTGGTTACTTTGATAAACTTCTTTGTCCACTTCTTGGCTACTTTGATCAATTTCTTTGTGCAAAAGACTTTTCTTTGCTGCATAAAAACTCTGTCTTTGGTTTTTAAAATCAATGCTTGGATATCCCAAATCGTTTGGGTCTGGTATGCAAATTTCATGAGAATCTTTGGCAGTTACAAGATCTTCAGATACAATGTGATTGTTATCCTCAATAGCATCATCCAGCTCAACATTCAAAATCCCTCTTGAATCTGTTGTCAACGCTCCAGTTTGCTCAATGTCCACCTTCTCAAAACTTCTTGAAGGAAGCAAAGACTTCTCAAGAGCAGAGGCATCTTCACTGCCATTATAAATTTCTTCCTCATTATCGTCACATTCAAAATCTGTAACCTGAATGTCACACAACAGAATAGTATTGAACACAGTGTGTAATTGGGTAAGTCTGGTAACTTGCATTAAACTCCAGTGAAAGATGAGTTGTTTGTGTACACGCACGATAAGTTAAAATAGCACAGGTTTCGCCAAGTCGTCCGATCTCGCATGCAAGTCCTTTTTGATGATACTATGCAAGGCAAACATTCCCAAAATGATTAAATCACTGTACCTGTGTTGGCAACATCACCTCTTTGTCAACAAAACTTCTTCCAACTCTAATGGCATTCCTTGGGAAATATCCAAATTTGCTTTCAGGCTGGAAAAAAAAAAATGATGGAAGAAAGAAAAAAATCCATATTTGCACAAAAATAATAAACTTCAAAACACAGAACATGTGGTGTTACCACATAATGCTGGCTAATGAACCATCAAGCAGATAGCACATTCTTGATGAAGAGAGTACTGATGGAAAACTGGTCTTAATGAAGGCTGGTGTTAATCTGGATTGGTGTTGAAGTCAAACAATGGAACGTTGATCCGAGTATGCTAACTGGTCGGAAGCCGACATACATCGATCAACATTTTAGCTTTTCAGTCATGATTAAAAAAAACAACATGGTACATATTTTTGTCATAGCCACACCATTCATTCAAACTATGTTTAAGTTTGAATGAATGGCATGGCTGTGACAGATTGAGTGTAGACAGTGTGCATAATGTCCAACAGTAACCCTCTTCTTGTGAAACTCCCAAAATCCAGGCTCACTGCACATCTCAATCTACAGTATATATAGGTATGTATATACATACATATGTAAGTATATATATACATATGTAAGTATATATATATATACATACTGAAACGCAAAAGAAACTTACCACCTTTTAAACATTCAAATATCAACAATAACACTGTGTGTAGTAAATGTGTGAACTTATTTGTGGACAATAGTGTCCTCACTGTCAGACGAAACGGTCACGGATGGTCACTTGAACCTTCAATGGTCACTTCATAGCACAGCTGTTGAACAGCAGTTTTGACTGTCAGTGATTAGCCAAGGGGTACGGGATGATTTTAATGAGCTGCACGTGATGTCTTGATATTGGCTTTAAAAAGGCCAGTGCAAAATGGGCATTTCAATCAACATGCCACGATTGTCAAGGGATCAACGGCCGTGTGCCTTGGGCATACTGCAAGGCAGATTGAGCTACCGTGAAGTGGCACGTTGCCTTGGCTGTTCACACCAGACGATATCGGCCCTGGTGGACAGAGACACCCTCCACAACTCTGCAGATGACAGAGCTCGATCAGGGAGGCCAAGAGTCACCACTTCAAGACAGGACAGGCAGATGGTTCTAAGTCAGATGGCTTCAGACATTGAGGACTGAGTGGGACAGAATCCAGCAGCAATCCATCCCAAGACTGGTAGGCAGTATGCGCCGACGATGCACTGCCTGTATCCAAATGGTGGCCACACACGCTATTGAAAGGGGACTGACATTGCATGGCTTGCATTTTGACGGGGGCGATCGGCCTCGCCCCCGTGATCGGCCCGGTGGTCGATTTTCAGGGGGTCTTTTTATCGGCCCCGTAAAATTAAGCTGTTAAAAATAAAAATAAAAAATTTTTTTAAAGAAAAAAAAAGCTAAGATTACCTGTATGGCAAAACAAAACACCTTTGTTTAACACCATTGGTCTCCTTTTGGAGGCGAGAAACGGACAATGACATGGTTGAAGCCATCTCCACAGATGATGAGAATACTGTTGTGTTTCTTCAGATAGCTCAGGGGATGAATCTCTTTCACAATTATCTGATGCATCTGATGATAGTGACTTTTGGGGGTTTCTGCCTGAAGATTTACATCAATACTAAACCTACTAAAGTTAATTAGTATTTGGCAGAATGTACTGAACACATGTATCTGTTATGTTATTGGACTGAAGATACTTGCAGATAAATTAGTTTTGTTGAGACAGAAATGCATCAATAAACTCATTAAATTTGCGACTGTTCAGATTTTTTTTTTTGGTCATTCAGCTTTGCAGCGAATAAAGTTTTAAATTTGTTACGAGAATAAATCTTTTGACATTATTACGATGTTACTGGTGGATCCAGGTGTGGACATTCAAGTACAACCTGCATGACAAGGTAATGGCAGTGAAAAGTCAAGATTTATCCCCATGTATATGTTGAACACAGTAGGCAAATCCAGGGGGAGAAATGGGTTGGACTTGTGCACGTAATACTTGAATGGTCCCAGTTCAATGGCATACATGTAATGTATTGTACCGGCACATCATTCATGCAAATTGTCAGAACATTTGTCATTACAGGTAATAATACACAACAACAAAGACCACTTAGTTTTAATACTTTTTAATGAAAAGGATTGTGGGAAAGTGCTGTGCTTGAGCAGAAAGTTCTGTTTCTCAGAACTTTGTGTTTGGCCCCAAGAAGGGCTATTTCAGGTACATTTTGAAATTACATAGTTAGGATTAGGCTCAGTTTATTCAGATTCTTTGGCAGTTCAGTTTGTACGGACATTGGTCAATTTGGACTACATGTTAAAACAATTTACAAAAACTAATTCACAAGATTTTGAAGCAATTTTAAAATCAGCCCCGTGGGCAAAAATCAGCCCCCTCACCCCACATGACGAGGCCTATTTATCAGCCCCGTCCGATTTTGAAAATGCAAGGCCTGCATTGCACCCTGTGCTGTTCTGTACTGTAGAACAAATTTATGAGATGGTGTATCTTGGTCAAAAACTTGACCTGTCATCAATAAAATGCCAATGTTTCAATTTGCAATTGTTGGTTTGTTTTATTTTTAACTGTTACAATTTTATTACATTTCAAACAAGTGGGAAGTTTCTTTTGCGTTTCAGTATATACATATATACATATATACATATATACATATATACATATATATATATATATATATATATATATATATATATATATATATATATATATACATATACATATACATATACATATACATATACATATACATATACATATATATATAGTTACGGATTTCAGAATCCGATCTGATGAATGCATCCACACATCCAGGTCCTCAGACAGTTATTTCCTGAAATGCATGTTCCGATTAGCCCCATCCCAATGTCTAATGGGATCTTAAATCTGATGCATTGAGAAGGGTAAAGGATAGATCCTCTCTCTTATGGGAAGCTTTTCTCTTTAAGACAGACACGTTTACACACATTTCTTTCACGAGCTCTGAAGCCCACACCCATTCTTCCTCAGGAACAATCTTTCGTGAGCTCCGACGCCCACATTTTTTTGAGAGCGCACGGGTCGTCATGGTAACCGTGCGCCAGTGGGGCGGGGTGAGTTTGGGGCGGACTGCACCCGCAAACACGGCTCGAAGATAGAAAATGAACGGGAGGTACATTCTGTTAGGAGAAAAAGCAAAAGATGAATAAGAAAAAGCGAAAAGAGAGAGGAAAAAGCAAAGGGCGAGAGAGGCGAGAAAAAGCGGGGCGAAAGAAAGCCAGGGAGGGAGAAGAGAACGAGAAGTAAGCTTGAGAAGCGAGCAAGAAGTGGGTGTCTGACCAGCACCAACAACGAAACAATTCGTCCTTCCCAGTGCTTGGGCAAGCGAGCGTGTAGTGCGCGTGTGGGTGTCTGAATTGCGCTGAGACAATTCATCCTTCTCAGTGCTTGGGCAAGCGAGCGTGTGGTGCGCGTGTGGGTGTCTGAACAGCGCTGATTTTGCTTTGAAATTCATTCTTTATTTACCTCAGCAAATAAAAAGTTTTTATTTATTTATTGTATTGTTAATAAATTGTCATTTCCAAACTGTCCGTGTTTGTCCTTTCCTTCCATTGGTCGAGCATTGTCCGAACCTCGATAGGCTGGGAGGTAATTACCACAGATTTGACCAAAAATCATCAGCATGCACCAGCGGTTAAAACGCTTGGCCGCCCGAATTAAAATCTAATCGATATAACATTGGTGCTTTGCCAAGGGCACGCTCCCCGCTCAGGTAACCACGTGACCTCTAGTTAAATGGAATAATTAGACAGTGGACACTGGAACTCGTGTGACTGGGTGGCGTTCGTGGTTCTAAAACAACCCACCGTACTGCAACGTTAATTGTGAGCGGTGGACCCAGGTCCGGCTCTACCGAGGACAACCGGGGATTAATCCCCGAGTGACAAGCTGGCGTCTCGGTACCCATGGCCGCAACAATGTATATATATATATATATATATATATATATATATATATATATATATATATATATATATATATATATATATATATATCAATCCCCACCCTCTCTCCTCCTCCGTCCTTAAAGAATGGGTGAGGTTGAGAAATACTTTTGATCATCAGTGGTAAGTCTGTACACATATTACATATAACAAAACAAAAATCTAAACAAAACACATGACATATATATATACATATATATATATATATACATATATATATATATATATATATATATATATATATATATATATATATATATATATGTGTTCCAAAAAAATGAAAGTTTGATTTTTGCTGCTCCCTGATTTTGCCTTTGTTCCAATACCCCATAAGAACTTATAGGTCAAAAATGAACAAAATTCCATATTTAGGGGTTCCTCAAGTTGGCACAATTATGTTCATTATGGTGAGGGCATTTTGCACTGCAATGTCAAAAAGCTCATCTTGGTCTCCTTGGAAAAACTATTCTTTCATCCTATATGACTGCTGTGGTTTTTGAAAATATCAAACAACCATATTAATTGTGAGGTGTACTGCGTTGTGCATATTCGACGGCAAGTTGTCAGTTACAGTTTGGCAAATTTCAACAATATTGTGCCAACTTGAGGAACCCCTAAATATCCTCCAATCTGCTTCATATTTGGTGTGTATGTTTCTACTGTCAAATGGAACAAAGGCACACCCAGGGAGCATGAATATTCATACTTATATTTTTTTACTCCCTATTATGAAGTACCCTAATATATATATATATATATATATATATATATATATATATATATATATATGTATATCTTCTTCTTCTTTCGGCTGCTCCCGTTAAGGGGTCGCCACAGCGGATCATTCGTTATGATCCGCATAGTGATTTGGCACATGTTTTATGCCGGATGCCCTTCCTGACGCAACCCTGGTCGCCTCTGACGACACAGGGATATGGTAAACCTATTTCAACCGGGGTATACACCGGCCCAGTACACTGGTATATATATATATATATATATATATATATATATATATATATATATATATATATATATATATATATATATATATATATATATATATACTATAAACACTCAAACCTTGATAGTAACTATCCCATCATCATCGAAGATGCCAAGTCTGACTGCAGTCTTTTTGAAAATTTATAGTGGTATCCATTATGTATTCTTAAACATATTGGATTTTTTGTTGGATCATATATATATTTGTTGGATTGCTCACCGTGTCACAATCGTTTTGCTTCTAAGCCATCTTATAAAACAATCTACCATCAGTTCAGAGCTTGGCGTGTGGGACAAGGAAGCAGATGATAGTTGCGTTGATGCAAAGTCAAAAATTGTGGAAGGAAACAAAAAATAAAACCATCATTGTATTTTGCTTTCACCATTTGTCATACAATCACACACATAAGGAAAATATTTGTGTACAAAGTATGAAGTTTACATAGAATCTGCACAACTAATCCAAGGGTTGTATAACTATATAAAATGCATATCTATTGCTAGTTCTGTGAAATTTTGATGTGCAATGACTTGCCACCTCACTCGAGTGCAAGGCGTGCCTGGATACGAGTGATGACAAGAAGTACAGCGAATGCACTCTACAGCATTTCATGAAGCTTTCTCAGTGCTCGTCATCAATAGGCAAGTCAGGTCAGGTCAGGTCGGGGAGCATGCGCCGGAGCAGCGCGTCGCTGCGCCCACTTTTCACCGGTACTCCATGGGCCTCCGTCTCGCCATCCCCCAGGCAGATGCCCGGCCCATCCCCATATTATTGAGATGCCGATAAACCTGCTGCAACCACAAGGCACATGGTTGGCCCATTTGCCTCATCCCTTACAAGGCTCCCTCACTGAAAGAATGCGGTGAGCAGGATCAGCGTCAGAAAAACGAGCCACATGTCCACACAGCCACATCTGATGCTCACAGACTATACAGGGAACTAATTTCATCTGAATCTCTCTCAGCAACAGCTTGTTGGACACAAAGTCTGACCAGGGATAGACAGGGATTCTCTGAAGAGACCTGGCACTGAAGGAGTTAAATCTCTGCCTCAGATCCCTGGTCAGAGTCCAAATCTCATATCTGCAGAGCAACACTGGAAGCGCCAAAGACCTGAAGGCTCAGACTTTTCTCCTCTTGCACAGGAAGCGACAGCACCACACCCCATGGTCCAGTGAATCCATGACTCCACAGGCCCAACCCAGACATCTATTGACCACTGGCTCACAGCCAGCGGAGAAAGGTATATCACTGCCAAGGTAGGTGAATCCTCCGTAACCTCAACTTCCTCACCACAAACAGGTACAGACAAGACAGCAGCATCCAATATGTCACTGAAAGCCTGGATCTTAGTTTTGACCCAGGAAACCCGTAATCCCAGTGGCTCTAACTCCTAATTCAGTGCCTCGAGGGGCCCCAAAAGGATATCCAGAGTCTCTGCAAAGATAACTGCATCATCTGCAAAATCAAAGTCAGAGATCTTGACATTCCCAAACGATGCACCGCACCTTGATCTCTCCAATATCCTCCACAGAATCCAGTCCATATAAGCGCTGAAAAGTGTGGGGGTCAGTACACACCCCTAATGAACTCCAGTAACAACTGGAAATAAGTCAGGCATGGAGCCACCAAATATCACAGCACTCTCAATAGCACAGTATAGTTCAGACATCAGAGTGATCAGTTTTGGTGGCACCCCATGAAGACGAAAAATCCTCCAGAGGGAATCCCAATTGACTGAGTCGAACACTTTGCAGAGATCCACATAAGCTGCAAGCAGCCCCTGCTGATACTCTCATCTGCATTCGGTGAGGACTCGAAGAGCAAGGATACGGTCAATCGTTGAACTCTTTGGTGTAAAGCTTGACTGTTCTGGGTGCTGGTGCTCAACCAGGTAGTGGCAAACCTTATTAAGAATTATCCGAGAAAATTTATTATTATCTGAGAGAAATTATCTGAAAGAAATTATCCGAGAGTGAACCTTGCCTCGCACTGAGAGCAGCTTCACCCCTCGGTAGTTGTTGCAGTCCTGGCTATCAACCTTCCCTTTCCAGAGAGGGACAACAAGGCCCCTCTTCCAGTCAGTTGCAATGATGCCTGTGTTCGAAACAGAGAACAGAACTGCATGCAACGACACGAGTACAGCATTTCCACCAGCTTTGAGAAGTTCAGCATGGACGCCACAGATTTCAGGAGCTTTACTCCATTTCAACCGGTTCACCTCAGCCTGTGTTTCCACAAACGAAGGTGGATCACGGTTGATTGGATGGTCAGCAATAGGAATAGTGACACCTCTGACATCCACCTCAACAGGTG
Organism: Eptatretus burgeri; assembly: GCF_056783735.1. Classification (NCBI taxonomy): domain Eukaryota; kingdom Metazoa; phylum Chordata; class Myxini; order Myxiniformes; family Myxinidae; genus Eptatretus; species Eptatretus burgeri. The sequence continues at coordinate 94,342,925 of NC_140967.1, forward strand.
GTGGGTCAGCCGGTGCAGCCACTCAAAGTAACCAGCCCAGCAGGCCATCACTTCAGACTCGTCTGTTAAGAGCCCACCACCCTCTGCTCTAACTGCAGGACATGAATGCATGGCTTAGAGGAACACAATGGTCAAATTGCACTGTAAGCAGAATGAGAATCACCTGACCACAAGTGATGCTCTACCCCCTCACAGATTCTTCGCACATAGGCCTCCTTGCCCACCCTTAGTGCATGTACAGTTTTATGCCTCAACTCCCTGAACAGCTCAGCTCTGCCACTCTTGTCAATGATATCCATTGCCAATTGAGAAACAAAATTCTTCCTCACCCTCCGGTGAGTTCCAAGACATCCACAGGCAACATGAATGATGGGAGCGTTGAAGACACTCCACAACTCTTCAGGATTCGCCAAAGCACCCAGACCCCCCAAATCACCAATCAGCCTGTTTACAAACTCCTCAGCTATCCTCTCATCCTTGAGCTTGCCAACATTCAGCCGAGGCTGGGATGGTACCATTCTCCTGGATTCAACCTGAAACTTCAGAGTTGCTACAACAAGCCTGTGGTCAGTACTGAGAAACTGAGCACCCCGGTCGACCCCCTGTAAGCAGGACGAGAATCACCTGACCACAATTGATGCTCTACTACCCCCACAGATTCCTCGCACATAGACCTCCTTTTTCACCCTCAGTGCACATTGTTTTTCACCTCAACTCCATGAACAGCTCAGCTCTCCCATAAAGCCTGGCCCTGCGATTCTGGATCATCCTCCAGCGACCATCAACGAGCACATGGTCAATCTCCTTTGCCACACCACCAGTGTTGTAATACCAAGTCCAGCGATGAGCCTGTGGGCGCTGAAACCATGAACCAGCCACCCAAAGTCCACGACTTCTTGCAAAGTCAAGGAACTTACTGTTATTCTGGTTAACAGTTCCAGACCCATGGTGACCAACACATGTCTCATAACCATCCCTATCAGTGCCAGTCGATGCAATGAAATCCTCCAAGACTCGAAGAGTATCTCACCTGGGGCATTGATCAACCACAGACTCGAGCACGGCATGGAATGCGTCTTTCACAGTAGGATCACTCTCCACAGTCGGAGCAGATACAGAGACCAGGGAAACGACACCCAAGGAGTGACAAACCCTTCGTCTCATAATACGCTCGTTGACCGGTGTTACCTCAATTATCATGGGAGTCCGCTTCTTAGACACTTGGGCATGGTAATCATCAGAGCGACCAGACCAATAGTACGTGTAACCACCCGCCATGATATCGCCACTATCCTCATAACCTTAGAGAGTGCTGCTATACCAATGTTCAAATGCTGGAACTCAGATTATAACAGACAGGTGATCATCCTCTCTTAGGGATAGGACATTCCAGGAACATACCCGAAGGGACCGCCTCATGTTAACCCAAGGAGACCGCCGTCTGGTGGACGACACCTCAGCACGACCCCGACACACTCTCCCGCAATCTGACCTGGGAATGTTACCCCGTGGTTGCCCTCCTATCATCAAAGATTGGGGGTCCCGAAGGCTTTGCCCCAATCCCATCATCCGATGAGCTGCCCTGTGAAGGGAAGCTGCACAGGAGGTAATCCCATGGAGTGGGTTTTCAGTTTTCCTCACATATATGGGTTTTGCAGAATGAAGTGTTTTATGGTGGCCGGAGTGGAAATCCTGCCAAGGACCTCCTAAAAAAATAAGTAACCCAACTGCAGGAAGGCATCTGCAGACAGTTGGGCATCAGATATGGATGGCTGTTGGCTCACAAGGTGCTCCTCCGCCCTTTGCCAGGTTTTGTTTTAATCCTGCTGCATGTCCAGATCCATACGTCCTCCTCTTACCAGGAAACCTGGTGGGGGAGACGGTTTAGTCACCGACAACCCGACCTTGAAACAGGTTAGGACAGGTTTACATGGTACCTGTAGCAAGTCACAGATCTAATCTGGCCTGCCCTGGCAATCGGCAGAAATGTGAGAAATGTGGCAGGCTGGCTTATTTATATGGAATCAGAAGATGTACAACAATGCATACAAAATGAATCTTCCAGACAGTCTTTTCCAAGTCATAATTAGCATATCTAAAAGTTCATTAGGGCAATATTATAGACATCGCACTATATATAATTTGTTGTGTACGTGTGTGTGTGTGTGTAGTTGGTCGTTATCTCCATTTGCGGGTTTCAGAAGGTGGAACGGATCAAAGTTTGATCAAAGTTTGATCAAACGGATCAAATCAAAGTATCCACTTCCGCTTCAGTAAAGGACCTGTCACACCTTGACGATTTAGCCAGCGTATGGCTGACGTATGCAAAATTTGGCTAAAACGCTGGCACACGTCGAATACGTTATGGGTAAGTTTGTATACGTTAAGAGCACGCAGGCATACGTCGTAGTACGCTGGCTTTTTTTTTTGTAGTACGCTGGCATACGTCTTTGTACGCCGAGGTGTTAGACAAATTTTCCATGCTTGAAATTTTTTGACGTATGCCAGCGTATGACTCACACGTTCCGCATACACTGGCCATAAGTTGTAGGCACGTTACGCGATCATTGACACACACGTCGACACACGTTACTTGTAAGTTACTCATAAGTCGAAACACGTCGAGGTAATGTTTAGCGTACCTGAAACATATTTCTAACCTATGAGTAACATGTTGTAGGCACGTTACGCGATCGTTGACACACGTCCACACACGTTACATGTAAGTTACTCATAAGTCGAAACACGTCAAGGTAATGGTTCGCGTCAGTGTTCCAGACTCCGTTTTTATCTTGCCAAAACGAAGTTTTTGCAAGATATGTTAGTCAGCTTGTGTGTTGTTTTATTTTTTTGTTTGTCTGTAATCACGTATAAAAAATTCTGCAGAGCACAGTTATCATTGGAAATTTTTGTAACTTCGCATATCAGAGGCCTATAGAGGTCCCTTTCAGCGCACAAAATTTGGAAGGTCAAGGTCAAAGGTCAAGGTCACTTTGTCGCAAATCAGGGGAGTCGACGAAACCCTTATTTTTTGAGTAATTTTGATCGGATCATCTTCAAACTTCATGGGAATATAGTTCATAGTCTGGCGCTCAGCTGATTAATTTTTGGTGGCGATTGGCCTTGACCTTCATGGTTAGCGCCTGAGGTCAAACATATTTGACCCCAAGGTCAAATTTTCAAGTTTTAGGAACCATATCGTGAAGTACCTCAAATTAAACACCTCGATGAGTGCTTTCTAGATATGTCAAGCTTGAGACATTATGACGTCATTTGGTGATGTCATTTGGTGACATTATGAGGCAAACGCATATTTTTCATGGTTACTCTGTAGAACGATTCTCATCGGAATCTCTCGTAGGCAGATATTCCTCAAGGAGTCGCTCCTGGTGGATTGCAGCTCTGTTCACCTCAGTGTGACCTTAAAGAAGTCACACATGGTCACCTTTTGGCAAGATACGGGTCACCCTGCGGGTGACATTGGTTTTTTTTTATATTTTTGTTTTTTCTTCGGTATGACGGTGATGTTAACACACACTTCGACAACACACACACTTCGATTTCTAGTGCGGTTATAATATAATATAATTAACAGGCTGCCACTCAACGATTAAAATCATAACCGCACTAGAAATCGAAGTGTCAACATCACCGTCATACCGAAGAAAAGAAAGAAAAAAAAAAAACCAGGGAGTCTGGAACACCGACGATAACCATTACCTCGACGTGTTTCGACTTATGAGTAACGTACAAGTAACCTGTGTCGACGTGTGTCAACGATCACGTAGCGTACCTACAACTTATGCCAGCGTATGCAGAACGTGTGTCATACGTCGAGAAATTTTCAACATGCTGAAAATTTCTCGACGTACTCGGCATACGACAACGAATGCCAGAAAACTACGACATATGCCAGCGTGCTCTTAACGTATACAAAACTTACCCATAACGTATTCGACGTATGCCAGCTTGGTTTGGCAAATTTTTCATACGTCGGCATACGCTGTCTAAAACGTCAAGGTGTGACAGCGGCTTCACACTATGATGTCTAGTGCGGTTATGATTTGAATCGTCGAGCCGCAGCCTATGAATAACCTACGCCACGTGATCGTCGGGGATATGCTGCCGCGCTATGCATAAGTTAGACTTTCGTTGGGCATAGGTTGTGAACGCCTACAACACGCTCAGCATTCGTTGGTATAAGTTATCTATATGTGATGAAAACGTTCTGTGTACATTACTATGACGTTATGCATACGTCCAACACGTTATTATAGGCCCAAAACTTAAAAAAAACATCAATAGTTCAGCGTACGCCAGCGTTTTACATACATTTTGAGACGCTGGCTGAAACGTCAAGGTGTGACAGCCCCTTAAAGGATCACAGTTCACGGTTCATGGACTAAGCTGTTCAACTTTGTTGTTCTCAGAGTTTTGTTCCGAGGTCTCTTTTCAGGATAGTCACTAAACCCCAGACTGCCTCCAATTGCAGTTAGTTTGCGGCAATATTCCAGGGATGATTTTTTAAATGTCAGTGAGGTTCTTCTCTATCATTCCTGTTGTTCCAATTATTACTGGTACAATTTTGATGCTCTTCAACTTCCAAGATCTCTTGACCTCATTTTCTGAGGTCCTGGTATTTAGTAATTTTCTTGATTTCTGCATTACTATAGCCAAATTGCTGGGTACTGATAATCTCAATCAGCAATGCTGTCTCTCTTTCTTTTTGTACCATGTCCGGTCGCAATGCTTTCTTTTCTATGTTCATGCTCGATGGGATCACGAGGTCATACATGAGGATGTTGTCCTCATTTTCAATGGTTGTCCTTGTATTGGTTCTTGTGTCCATTAGTTTTCTGGAACTGGGATGTTGAATTTTTCCAGCTATACCAATTAATCACTTTGCACACTTTGTTGTACCGTTGTGTATAAAATTGGTTTGATAATAGTTTTTTGCATCCCAAAAACAGGTGACTTATACTTATGTTTCTGGCTTACAGAACCTACACTTGTCTATCTGGCTCAGTCCCACTATCTTTTTAAACCCATGAGTGTGTTGTCCTTGATGTGGGGCGTTTATTATGCTTTGTTTGCTGTCCCAGTTGAGCTGACTTCTTTGCCATTCCAATGAGCCTTCTTTGTCTCTCCCCAACCTGTCCAAATCTTTTTTTTTGTATTTTCCTGCTCTTTTCTCACTTTCCCAGATGTTGGTGTACATTTGTTTATATTTATTTTTATATTTTTCTTTTGTCTTTTTTTGCAATTGTTGGGGCTGTATTTGTTGCCGTTTGATTTTCTTGTGTGGCGTCATCCATTCGCACCAGTTTTTGGAAGGTGAATTCGGGCAACTTTTTTCAGTTTGTTTGTTCATGTTTGTTTACAAAATGAATAGGATAGTCTGTTGAGCATTTCACATACTCAGTTAGTCCAATGCTTGTCGCTCTGCACCTGGTTGAGTTCCATCAGGCCGCTCCCTCCCTCTCATCTCGGCAGGTACATTCACATCTGGTGTTTCGATATTTCCTGATGGATGCTGTAATATCAGTGATATTCCAGAGCTCCATTGCTTTCTCAATCAGTTTGATTATTTGGAGATCGATTTTGTATACATGTGTGCATTTTATCATCAACTTAGTGGGAGACTGTTGAAAGCTTTCTTATAGTCTATCCAGGCGGTGGCCAATTGGTTCTTCTCATTTTGCAATTTTCAAGTATGGCCTTGTTCAGTAGTCGGTGATCAATTGGTCCATAACAACCTCTCTTACATCCTTTTTGTTCTGTCCCTAAACCTCCTTGTTGTGGAAGGTGATGGAACATCATTTCTGTGATGATCCCCATTAGAAGTTTGTGTGTTGTTGGTGGACGGTATTGGCCGGTGCTTGTGAGGAAGTTGGGTTTCTTCTGATTTTCAGATGAGAAAGGCATTTCCTTCTATGAGCCACTCATCCACTGACTTTTCCTCTTGGATCAGTTCAATGAAAGCACTGGCATAGTGATTGTGGAGAGAGCATCAAGTTGTTTTCGCCAGAAATTTGGAATTCCATCTTGGTCTGAGCTTTTAAAGTTTGGCATTTTTTCAAATTGTTTTCCAATTTTTTCTTCATCAATAATCACTGGGGGCATTTCCTCTAGATATTGCTTCTTCTTTTCCAAGTTTGGGATCCATTCCACTATCTTGTTATATTCCTTTCGATTTTCAAAAATTCCTTTCAAGAACTTTTCTGGCTTTTCGTTTTCAGGGGGAGATGACACATTCTATTTTTGTTTCCCTAACTTGTGGTAAAATCACTTTGGGGTGAAACATGTGGTTTTGTTTTCTCCTGTTGCTTGCTTCCTCAGGTTTTTGTTTTTTTTCATCTTCCTTGCTATCATTTCTATTTTTACCCTCACCAAAGGATTCGGAGAGGGTATTACATTCGAGTCCCTTTGTTTGTTTGTCTGGACAGAACTTTCATGTTTTTCTCCACAACCGCTTGTCGGATTGAGACATTTTCATCATTGGTGCGATTACTCATGTAGAATATTTCAATGATAATTATGATGTCATGGGTCACGTGGTGTGGCAGCCATATTGGAAAAATGAAAAACATTGGACCTCTATCTCTGAAACCGCACAAAGGAAAAATTTGAAACTTGACACATAGAAAGTACTCCTCATGGGGAATCAGTGATTTTTTTATGACGTCATAGGTGCCTTGTTATGACATCATAATTGCATATGCAGAACGCCACATCCAATAAGTGTGAAAATTTTTGAGTCATCTTGGGATAAAATGGCCCACAGAAAAAAAAAAATTAATGACGTCATCAGTCACGTGATTCTGCAGCCGTATTGTTTTTTGTGTTCTTTTTTTTTAAACCTTCAAAAATCTTCTCTGAAGTGGCTGAACAGATCGAGATGAAACTTTACATATATGACCACCTATCCATGAGGAACAAGTCACACATATGACATCATAGATCACATGGTTTGGCAGCCAGATTGTATTTACCTGAAGACCTAAAAAAATATACCACTCAAAAGAAGTCCTGGCAAGGGATTGCAATCTCTGATTGCTCTTTTTCTTTTTTCCATTTTGAGTTTGTTTTCAGGACCCAAACACTCGAGGTCTTTGTCTTCGATTTTGGATTTGTTCTTTATTCTTTTTTTTACTTTTGGGTTTCTGTTTCCTTTCCTGAACTGTTGTATCTGTCCGATTTCCTTCCTCAGTTGCTCACCTTGTGTCTCTAATCTGTTTCCATAGTGGAATTTGGCTTCTATTTGTAGGGCCTGGCTATTTTTAACCTCCGCCATCTTCGAAGATGGATGGAGGTTACTGTTTTCACCCCTTTCTGTTTGTTAAGTTGTCGAAGACAACTTCTGTCACTTTGTACAGTTAAGAGTGTGTGTGTGTGTGTGTGTGTGTGTGTGTGTGTGTGTGTGTGTGTGTGTGTGTGTGTGTGTGTGTGTGTGTGTGTGTGTGTGTGTGTGTGTGTGTGTGTGTGTGTGTGTGTGTGTGTGTGTGTGTATACATATACAAGGCTACAACATCAATTTTCTCAGCGGTCCTTGTGTATATGTCCACGAAACATTTTGACATGAAAGATAATCACCCAGACTGAACCTATAAATTTGGGTAAACCTGGATCAAATGATGACGTCACGAAAAATTCACAAAGTTTCAAAAAATCCCAATCATTTAAATGGGATGAAATTTCAAAAAAATCATTTCTCCACCATTTCTTGTTCAATTGCTTAGATATTTAATGTGCTGATGTAGGGTCATAATATCTTTCACCCTGCCATGTTTCAACTGGATCGGATCCAGATTGTGACATCACAAAATGTTTGAAATTTGCATTGAAAAGCCCATTTACATGACAAAAAAATTCTTAAAATTCGAAAGTTTTATATTTTTCGCTCAAACTTTTAGGGAATGTAAAACATATGATTGGCCATTAGCTGACGTAATTTGATCAACTTCCGGTTTGTATTCTGGATCCCATCAGCAAAAATGTGTCATAATTTGGCCATTTTTGAAAGTGCGTATCTCCATCAATTTTTGTGATATGTGGCTCAAACTAGGTGAGAATGTAGTTCAGATATTACTCTTTCATGAGATATCCAGGCATTCGTTGTGACTGTTCCGGTTCAATAGTTCGCCTGACACCGAAAATTCGTCTATCATGCTCAGGCGCCAATGGCACTATTCTGCAAACGTGATGTATTCTTTTGCAGTGCAGGTCAGTTTTATTAACAATGAAAGGCCTTTCACATCGTACCAATCCATTATGACGTTACCATCACGTGGGTGTGTCAATTTTCCATTTTCAGTAAGAATTTTGCTTGTTTTTATGCGGAGGAGGTGGAGGTGATGATGGAGTTTTTGACTTAAACCATTGACATCACATTCCACATTCGAATGTTGTTCATGATGGCAACTGACTGAACTGTAAATGCTGTTTCTTGTGCTGTATCCGTGTGACTGCAATGAAGTTATAATAAATTTTCAAACAACTTCGACAACTTCCTCACTCCATGAGTGATTCATTTATTTGTTTGTTTGTTTGTGAACAGTATTACGGGAAAAACTCCTCGACGGATTTCGACGAAACTTGGTGGGGGGGTTAGGTATGGTCCAAGGATCATGCCATAAAATTTTGGACTTGGTCCCCCACCCCCCAAAAAAAAACAATTGTTGGAGAAATTTTTTTTTTTTTGCATTTCTGCATGTTTTCAGTGATTTCCAACCCCCCCCCCAAAAAATTTTTTTATACCCCCCCCAAAAAAGAAAACATTTTTTTTTTGCATTTCTACATGTTTTAAGTGATTTCCACCCCCCCAAAAAAAATTGTTACCCCCCCCCTCAAAAAAATTTAGAGAATTTTTTTTTTTTTGCATTTCTACATGTTTTAAGTGATTTCCAACCCCCCCCCCAAAAAAAAAAGAGAATTTTTTTGCATTTCTACATGTTTTAAGTGATTTCCAACCCCCCAAAAATTGTTACCCCCCCCAAAAAAAATTGTTAGAGAAAAAATTTTTTTGGGGGCATTTCTACATATTTTAAGTGATTTCCAAACCCCCCCCCCCCCACCCCCAAAAAATTGTTTGAGAAAAAAATTTTTTTTTGCATTTTTACATGTTTTAAGTGATTTCCACCCCCCCCCCCAAAAGAAATGTTGGAGAAAAGAACTATAACTCTGTCAGCACTGTTGACATCATATTTAATGAATAAGATATAAGGTTCACTTGAGTGACCCAGCAGTATTGGCGGCGGAGGTTTTGCACTCTCCCGAGTGCTCCCCCTCTCGTTTCTTATTGCGATGTCGTTTGCCCGTTATTTATTCTTGAATGAATAGTGCCCTGGCTACTAAACACACAATATCGATTCCCTTCAAGGTGGATAATTTTGAAATCATTTTTCTAATTGAATGATTGTATCACCTCATTAAGATTTTTGTCCGTTTATGGTTTTCTTTGCGATGGAGTTTTGGTCTGAGATTTTTATCAATTTCATCTCTTATATTTTGTTGGCCAACTCTTCTTCCAGCCTACGCTGCTCTGCATCTTCACCCTCTTCCTCTCCCCCATTCTTCCACTCTCAATTATCTTTCTGCTCAACATCCGCCTTTTATACTTTTTTTAAATTTCCCCCTTCGTCTGTGCTCAAGTCACCTGGTCCTTCTCACTGAACCGGTCTTGCCCCTCTTTCAGGGGATGCCCTTGGTCTCTTCTTTTGCCACTCTATCTTCGCCGCCTTTAGATCGGCTCTATGTCGGGGTTTGAGCACCCCTCTCGTTGCACAGACAAAACTCTCTCTCATGCCATCTCGGCCAAATCCTTGCCATCCATTTTTTTCCACCTTCAAGCGAGGGATTATCTCCCCTTGCTGTAATCTCTCTTGCCACTTGTTGCCTTGACCTAGATGTAATCTCTTCTATTCTAGCTTTATCTCAATATATTTTAGTTGTTGGAAAAAAAACACGAATTTATCAAGGTGGACACTCTCTGCCCTAGTTGCTAATTTTGTTTTTTTTTCAGCTAGTTCCTGAACCGCTCACCCTTACCTTCCTTCCCCACGCCTCATGTATGGAATACATTTTGCATTGAAGGATTAGCCCCTTCTCTTCAACACTCCAAGTTTCCGTTTGTAGTTTTCTTCTCTGGAGTGTTCTCTTTGATGGTGGAGATACAGTTATAGCACCTTTACAGCTCCTTGCTTTGGTGCATAATCACATTTCTTCGCAAGGTGGTCTTTCCTCGCTTGACAAGTGCAGTCATTATTTTTTACAGCGCACTTTCTTGCTGCTCGGATGGCCACAGACATAGGGTTTCCCCTACAGAAGGCCTGTGACTCTTTGCTTGTGTGAGAGGCGGTGTATTATCACCTTTCCAATTTCATTTTATTACCGGAACTTGTGACATGTCTGTTCACGTCACAAAAGCCCGCTCGTTTTTAAAGGAAGCGCCATCTTCAGGTATTGAGCTGGTGATCGGTGCAGGTTCGCAATGATTGTATAATTTGCTGTAATCTCACGTTCGTATTCCTTGTATAATTACCATAAACATGTTGTGTCGATCCTGTAGAAGCAAAACAATGGTAATTTGTCGACTCGGCACGATGATGTACGTTTTTGGGCGCAGCAATTAATGTTGGACGAATTGCAATTTGCGATGTTGTTTGGCTGCTAATTTAAAGCAGAGAGATACAGTAGAAAATAAATATTTTATTTATTTTAGTAGACTATCCTGATATGTTTGCACAAGTAAATATTCTTTGCTTTCAAGCTGAACTCGTGGATGTTACTGGGTGGGCTCACTGTGTCACCGATTGTATCTCGTCGTCGTGCTATTCTACCAGGCGGGGGGGGGGGGAGGGAGGGGGATGGGTTTTACATGGATCAAGCACATGCTTGATCCTGGCCTGGTAGGATTCCTGGCCACATGCGATTGTCAGAACTAATATTTACCATAATTCATTTGTTTGAATGCATGTAATTCATCATATTGTTATGGTTCAAGTTACTAGTAGAGCAGTGTGAACTCTCTGAGGCTAAATCAATATATGAGGTAAACCGATGTAGCATTGCACTTATGTGATATATTCATCTGTGCTACTATATTGACATAGGGGCTGTTTCACAATGAGGGTACCAAGTTTGTCTCACAACCACTAAAAATTCAAACTCAATATTTTTTATTTTTATTTCTCCAAATCTAACATTGTTAATTACAATACTTACATCCAAATTTTTGGAGCATCTGAATGAATATTTCTTATTAAAAATAATACCCCAAGGATGTTAGGAGAGTATTTTTTAAACGACAATATTCATTAATACAATTCAACTATAACCACAAAATAACAACACCATCAAACTTCAGTGGTTTCCATATGTTCCACAAGTATTATTCCATTACTGGAATTATGATTCAGTATACAAATGAAGTATATTTGTAGAAATATCAATAAGACTGAACTAAGTTTCAAATATCCAGAAAAAAGATATGTTTTAATCACCACTGTCACTAATAGCACTGCATATGATGGAATTTAGTACAAAATTTTAAAACTACATGTACTTTTTTACATATTCTGAAAAAATTACTAATTTATCTCTGAAAATAAAAGTTTACCACCACAATGAAAAATATGACGAAAATCACATATTTTTTCCAGAGAGGACATAATTTTTTGACATGAAGCAATACATTCTGTACAAGATATAACTGCAAAGTAATACATTTATCTTATAATGCCAATACAAAATGCACCTAGTAAGTGAATCTCGACGGGATTTTGACACTTTTTCAAACCGGCTGTATCATTTAGCCCAACGGTTTCTAAAGATGCGATAACTTTGAGATGTATTAGTATTCAGACATTTATTGAATAATATATTTTATTTTATTTAGTTATCGAATTTAAAGCTTTATACAAAATAGGACCTGTCCTTAAAAAAAATAGCAGTTTACTCCATACACTAAAAGTTTCTCAGCATGTTGCATCTTTAGCACTCGCACGAGAACGTGTATGACATGTCCAATTAAAATTGACTGTCAGAGTTTGTGACATTGTTTTGCACAGCTGTTGTGATTACTTATTACTTGATCTAGATCTGGATCTGTAATAACAACAGTTAGTTATGGTTTACTGCCATAATGATTCTTTACCAGTATTATAACCAAGCTATATCCTTACCACTATAGTTTGGGTATAATACTAAAGCAGTAACCACTATAGCAGTAAAATGCTACAACTACAGGAGAGTGAGGGGTTATTCTAACTGCCACCACCGTTTCCCACCACCAGCAGTTGATTAATCTGCAAGCAGAAAAGCAGAAAATCTACATAAAGCAACAGGCATACATACGTCAAATATTTTTGTCCTCTACGGAAAGTAATATTATGGGCTCTTTTATGGCTTGTATTGTACCAAATATCTGTATATTTTTATTTGGGTGTAACTATATGTGATGAGAGATGTTACTACATATGTATTTTCGCAAAAAAGTGATCATACGGTGGGAATTATGTCATATTTCTTTCTCAGACAACTAAGCATGTTCCAGGAAGCCCAGGTTTAGCCTTCAAAAACTAGAATAAATGTGTTAAAAGTAATCAAATTCAGCATACTTTATAAACAATAATCAATATTGTGCTGGATGAAGCAATAATTGCACAAATTTCAATGTCATTTCATGTGATTAATCTCCTGTTGAATGTCATTGAATAACTTTCCGGAGAGGACATTTTTGACATGGACATTCAATCAGTGTTGTAACAAGATAAATTACATAAATGTAAATACCTTTTACTCATAATGCATATTCATGACCATGTCAACCATACAAAACATCAAAATTTATAGCCAGCAAGTAGTTTCCTTATAACTCGTGGCAGTTTCGGTGTTTCCGAAGAGGACACATTTTTGATGGACACATGTAAGGCAATCAGTACAGGCCATGCAAATAGAAGGTTATTGGTTACACTCAAACTTTGTAGCATAAAATCAGTGCAGGTATATACACACTTGGTAAAACACACAATAAACTTTTAAAAAAGACCCTTTATTTATATAAAAAAATTCTACAATATGAATTTCCGGAGAGGACATATTTTGACGGACGAACGGTGGGACATATTTTTTGAGGGTGAAATAAATATTCATAGTCTGAAATTAATAGCGAACGAAGTGAGTTTTATACTTAACGCGTGCATGTGAGAGAATAGGAAACAACAACAACAACACAATAGCCATGGCTATTTGGAATCCATGTCGTTAGCTATGACTTTTTGCTTCCGGTTGTTGTTAAACGCTGTGCGGTGTATAAACACGATTGGGTTTTATTTCTAGCTTGTGAATATTACTTAACGCGTGCACGAGAGAATAGGAAACAACAAAAACAACACAATACCCTGGCAATTGTGAATCCGTGTCGTTGGCTATGACCATTTTGCTTCCGTTTTTTTTTTTTGCTTCTGGTGTTTTTTTTGTTTCCGGTTTTTGTCATGGGGAATTATGCATACCGGGAGATCATGACCGGAAGTGTTTATGTATTTATTCAATTTTCTTTTCCCCAAAGTTAATTTTATACTTCCGAAAGTGATTTTTTTCATGACAGGAAGTGTTTATTTTGTATTTAACATTACCGGGAGTGATTTTGAAACTCTTTCCGGAACATTTAATTTCTTTTATTCTTGACCAGAAGTGATCGTTTATTTATTCAATTATTTTTTCCCAAAGTTAATTTTAATGAAGATATCTCCTGCATCAACAAAAAAATTTTTTAATCGTGATTTACATTATTTGATCGCTGATCCCGAATCCAGGCCGAAGTAACCGGAAATTGCGTCAAAATCATCAGCTGTGCGGCGCTTCCATGTACCATGGTATAGTTGGCAAGTATACAGTTGTGAACAAGTTTTATGTAAAGTCAGAAGCGAATGTAAGAAGAATTCTACGTTCGCTTCAAGGCTTTGCCTATTCCATATTAATATGTTGTGGACAAAGTACAGAAGAGGTATTAAATTGATGAAACAACAAATAAAAGTCCCAATTTCTGCTTGTATTTGTTTATACACTGTGAATGCAGTGTACCTGGTGAAAATGAGACAGCTATTTGTCAAAAAAATGGCAATTTTTATGCCATTCTGCCAAAAATTGACATTTTTTGTCAAATAAAAAGTGGTCCAAGTTGTGCCATCACTAGTACTAACTACTGGCCCTAATGACAGAGATACTACAGCCTCTCATTTAGCTATTTAGCATGCAAGGGTACAAAATACCAGAAATGACCATGACTGTGAAACAGCCCATAGTTGTAATACTGGTGTATTACCAATGTGGCAAGACTGAATATTTTGGATAGGCTACGCTTCCCCGAGTTTGCAATATTATAATATTGCACTTACGTGATATATTTACCTGTGCTACTATATTGACGCACTTGCAATACTGGTGTATCGTGTTGTCATCATCTCATTGATGTTTGCAGGAATTAATGAATGTATGGATTTATTCATGCCAATAAACCACAAAGAAAGAACCTCACGCTCAACCTCAGACTCCTTGTTGTTTATTATCAACCAATGGAGTATTGACAGGGAAGGGGAGGGGGTTCTTCGCCACCTACAATTGAATGTACGTGTCTGCTTGTTTGTGGGATTACATTGCATTGATACTTGGTGGTTGTATTCTAATAATTGTTAATTTATTCATTGGGAGGCTCAGTGATAAACAACATGTCTGACTTACCAGCATACCGATTCCAGCAAAGATTTCTTGTCCATGTACCCACAGTACATGGTAAACACGGAGTTCTGTTCCTGCATGAAAGCTTAGGAATCGGCAGTCAGGCCCAATGTAATCTTGAACAGCCGTGGCTTCATACATCAGCACTGAAACAATTAAAACGAATTATGCTGACATACCTATCTTAAGGCCCGGTCACACCTTCACGTTTTAGCCAACGTATGCCGATTTTTGAATTTTTTTTCTAAAACGCTGGCACACGTTGAATACGTTATGGGTAAGTTTTGATAACATTGAGAGCACGCTGAAAAACACTGCCATACGTCGTTGTACGTTGGCTTTAAACGTTGTACTTTTTGGTTGTCCTCAAATTTTTTCATGCTTGAAATTTCACGACGTATGCCGGCGTATGACTCACACGTTCCGTTACGCTGGCCACAAGTTGTATGCACGGTCTGCGATCGTTGACAGACGTCAACACATGCAACTTGTAAGTTAATCATAAGTTGAGACACGCCGAGGTAATGTTTAGCGTACCCGAAACTTATTTCTAACCTATGATTAACGTGTTGTTGGCACGTTACGCGATCGTTGCCACACATCGACAGACGTTACTTTTAAGTTACTCATAGGCTGAAAGACGTCGGTATAATGGATCGTCCTTGTGTCAGCGTCCACGGCCACGGCCAGGACACTTATTTGCAGCATTCTTCAAACTTTTCTTGGGCATGACGAGGATGTTCACACTTCGATGTCTAGTTTGGCTATGATTCCAATTGTCCATAGGCAGCGTCTATTTAAAATAGTCGAGTATGAGCGTTTTAACACGTTCAGAAGAAACGCTTCAAATTTCCAAACCCCAGCGTCAAAAAACAAAGGCGAGTGACAGCAATTTAAATCGTTCATTGTAAACAATGAAAATAGCTGAGTGGTACCGTTTAAAAGTCGTTGAGTGTAAAAAAAATCCAATTGTTGAGCGCAAGCGTCTACTTTCAATAGTGGAGATGCAGCCATTTAAATCGTTGAGTTTATCATTTAAATCGTTAAATCGTTAAACGCAAGGACAATCCATCATAACCCACACCCTCCCCCTCACACTCACCTACTACTGCCAACATGAACAAACTAATACTAATACTAATACTAATACTGCTGACATGGACAGCGACTCAAAAAGGACTCGAAAACACTGTTGGGTTCCCCTTTTATGAACAGCATTTTTATATACCAATTCCCAAAACCGCTGGGAACACGTCTTTATATGGCAGTTGCAAGCTAGAAACACGTTAATTTTTTTTTTTTTTTGTCGACCGGAAGACGTCATTGGAATACATCTACATACGCCAATGTGTGTTGGGACTACGTAAAGAATTGGTTCAAAGCACGTCAAACATAAGTTAGAAATAAGTTTCGCGTAAAAAAGACATTACCGCGACGTGTTTCGACTTATGAGTAGCTTATAAGTAGCCTTTGTGGACGTGTGTAAGCGTCCACATATCGTGTGTACAACTTATCCCCATCGCATGCGGAACGTGTGTCATACGCCGAGTACGTCGTAAAATTTTGAACATGTTTAAAATTTCTTGACGTACTCTACTTACTACGACGTATGATAGCGTACTTTAGCGTTGTACTCACGTATACCAAACTTACTCAAACCGTATTTGACGTGCCCCAACGTTTTTGACACATTTTTCTTAGGTCGGCATACGCTGGCAAGATCGCCAAGGTGTGACCGCGATGTTGACACTTCCATTTCTACGGCAGTTATGATTCGAATCGTTGTGCGTCAGCCTTTTAATAGGCTACGTCACGACATCGTCGGCGATGCGTGCAACGCGCTATGCCTAAGTTAGACTATCGTTGGGCATCGGTTGTGTAGGCCGACAACAGGTTCAGCATTCGTTGGTACAAGTTATCTACAACACAACGAAACGTTCTGTGTCCGTTACCAATGCGTTATACATAAGACCAAGTCGCTATGAATACGTCCGAATGTTTAAAAAAAAACATCAAAAGTTCAACGTAAGCCAGCGTTTTACATACATTTTAATACGTTGCCATCGCTGGCTAAAACGTCAAGGTGTGACCGGGCCTTTAAAATCAAACAAATGTCAGATTTTTTTTTTAAGTGAGTTTCTTTACAGTCATCTTCACTTCATGCTTTTATATGATAAACTATGGTATACTCTAGGGAAGTGTAGTATCGTGTTATGTGGTGTACCACGTTAAAAATGCTTTTTCATCTCCCCCAATACTTTCCCATGACTGTAGATAAAACCCACACACAGGATGTGCCAAAGGCCAAGCCATTAAAGGGATAGACACAACTAAACCACAGAGCCAAGACTGCGATTTGTGACTTACTTGGGGTGTGGTGATCACCGTGGTCATTCAGAGCAAACGTAGTCACTTTTTGGCATGGTCACCAAGGTGTGGTTACCACCGTGGTCACTCTTTGGCTTGGTCAGTCAGAGTGAATGCGATCGCAAACCTGAACGGAGCTCTCGGAGCAAAGGTCAGTGCAAGTTTGTGGGCCATCTTGAGGCACAGCATCCCAGCATGACTTTTACTCCATTCCCTTCCTTTCCCTCCAATTAATTTTTTTTATCTCTTCTTCATCACAATTTATTCAATTGTGCTCTCCTCACTTCCCTTATGGCTCCCCCATTTGTGGGTATAGATGAGGCCAGGTGTAAGGCATTCCTCCTCTGAAACTTGTTTAGCTTCAAACCAGCTTATGTTGGCCCAAAAATTGTAATTCTCTGAAACCCAATGGCAGATAAGAAGGTCTCACCAGAGGGTGAACTGGAATAGGAAGTAATGGCACTAGCAGCAGCAAAGGGCAGTGCAACAGATATCTCAGCAATGAACACGCAATCGCCTTAAATGGTGACGGTAAATTGATCCAAGTAGCTCATTGCACACTAAACTCAAGGCCGAGCTCCTACAGAAAATGGAAGTTGGCCAGAAAAACGTCAAGGTTGGAAAAAGCCTAGCTTAAAAGGATTCCATTAAGCTGTTAGGAAAAAGTTTAGGAAAGTTAGGATTAAAAGGAAAAGCCTAGCTTGTATCGGCTGCAAGCAGCCCAGCCAAGAAAAGAGGTGGCCAAAGCAGAGCTAATAGCACGCCAGCTCAGGTACCGGCAGATGTTTGAGGAATTCAATAAATTAAAAAGGGGAAACGACTAGTTTTAAATTAAAGGGTCAATTAGGAGTTGAAATTCGGAAGGATAGTCAAGTCAACAACAAATCAATGAAAAACGCTGAGACCCCTAATCTGCAAGTAGCCTTGTGACAACCAGTGCAGTGACTAAGGCCCAGTGTTAGCACTGTGGGGGCAAGGGCATGCTGTTCCGGACACATGTTAGCTGGCGAGTCAGTGCGAGGACAAGAGCACACGGTTTTGGTCCAGTGATAGCTGGTTAGCAAAAGCGAGAACTGGAAGAGTGAGGACACCTCTACTTCTCTCAACCTTGTGACTGTGAAGTAGGTCAGAACCAAAAATAAAGAAAGAAAGAAAGAAAGAGGATTTGGATTCCTCATTTTTTTGTGTGTAAATCGTCAAAGCTCGTGAAGAGCTAGTACCAGGACAAAGAGCAGTGGGTGCAAGACCAGAAAGGAGGCAGAAGAAGACAAACAGACAGACCACCAACCTGTCTGAGATGGTGAATTGATGGCCCAAAGACTCAGTTTCAGTGCAGGAGATGCCAACGATCTTGAAGGCCTTGGTTATCATGGTGTCAAGCTGAGCAAGATACAAGGCAGGGAAGTCAGCCGAGAGGGGAGAGCAGTACTCCATCAAGCTGTGGATAAAGGCGTTGTCGGTGGATTGTTCAGGTGTACCAAGGAAGGACTATGTATGACAGAGGATGCTCAGTCGGCCACTGGCTTTGGAGGCCAACTTTGAAATGTGGTTTGCCCACATGGGAAGCCATTAACATGAAGAGCCTGCACCATCGCAACATCATGTTTGAAGATCTTTGATGACCAGGCCGGATACAAAGATTACGCCTGGAACGGAGTTAGTATCAGGAGAGGGAGAGAGGGAGAGAGGGAGAGAGGGAGAGAGAGAGAGAGCCTGTGTTATGTCCAGCTAAAGAGTGGGGCCTTCCCAGGGCAGCAATCTCACAAATAGACGATACAACTGACATTTGTGGTTGGGAAGAACATCATTCACGGGACACCTCACAGTAAGCAAGAGCTCAGCGATTTGGGGCTCAACTATACTCCTGCGACCTTTCATTCGGTGCAGGACCGCTAAATACACAGCAGCAAGAGATAGTGAACCGTCAAAGACATCATGGTCCTCGAGTGGACGTCTCATCGAGAGGAGCGATTAATTTACACCCTCTGCACCATTCCTGGATCATCATTAAACAAAATGAAACAATCGATCAACAATCGGCATGCAGCTCTGTAACGGGCAACTCTGGCGTATGGTATAACAGCTGCTTGCTGAGATGGCGGAGGACAACGTGGAAAATCGACACGAAGGAACTCAACCAGACTCGGTGGTGTAATGGTTAGAGCATCAGCTCTGGGTCTGGGAAGTCAGAGGTTCGAACCCCGGCCGAGTCATACTCAAAGGCTTCCAAAATGGTACGCGCCGCTTTCCTTGCTTGATGCTCAGCATTTAAAGGATAGAGTACGGACACACAAGCATCTCGGTTAGTAACAATAGAGTAGCGTAGACTTTGATGGGCCCAATGACCTCCTCTTGGGTTGAAGTTCCTCGTCAGAGCAGCGTTCGTGGTCCCGAAGGGCAGTCTCTCTCGGAAACACCTGGATTCCTCCATCAGGCTGCGGTGGAGTGGATCTTGTGGACGCACCTGCGGAGGGACTACGAGAGATCCGGTGCCCCCCACCTCCTCTTGGTCAATCCTGCTTAAGTTGTGGGAGATTATATTTTTAAATTGAATGGAATCAAACAAAGAACCAACAAATCAATGGGTTATGAAAGAAAAAAAAAACACACAAACGTAAGAAGATACCGACCACTGCATTCTGGATCCGCACACACTTTGTGCGTCGCCAAGGGTTCGTGAAGGTAAGTCCGCACCATCGGCAGCGCCAAGCAGGTGAGCAGCGTCGTCACAAACTCCATGATCATGATGCGCATCACCCCCCCTCCCCCTCGTCTCCCCACGTGTTCTGAAACACAACAACCACTCTCCCTCACCGTTCCATCCCCGCGCAAAACCCTCAATAATAAATAAATAAATAAATAAATAAACAAACAAACAACAAATCTGCCGGCAAACCCGGATAGCCGTCCATACCTGGTACAACCACAAAAACGCTGTAAATACGAACAAAAGCAGCGGCTTGTTAGAATCGATGTACACGCGGTGGGACGACGATGGATTCCGACGATGAGAGAAACGGCGGGTTTTGTGCTGCGAAAGCCGAACGAGACCCGTTATAACTTACCCCCGACGGCCGCTGGGGGGAACCAGAGGGGTGAGGACGGTTCCCACACTCACGATTCCTCCGCGAGGCCGAGGGGACCGGAAGCACGTCGATGGACACAAGCTTGCTCGTTGTTGTTTAACGACGAGGTAACGTTTAACGGTTGAGATCTCTCTTGTTAACTCGTTATTAAAGCAATTCGATGAATGTAAAAAAAAAAAAAAAAAAAATCAACCGCACACAGTTCTGGGCGGTGTATATGCAAACAAACAAAAATTAATTCTATCTCAATAAATGTTCCGTATTAAAAAAAAAAACTTTCAAATTCCTCACGGAAAATTGCAATCCGAAAGTTAAAAAAAAGAAAAAAAAAAGGTGATGCGGTGAAGGAGCGTGAGGTCCGGCGGAATGAATAATGATCACGTGACGCTTCCGATGTCGTCCTTCTTCTTCTTCTTCGAAAGCTCGCCGTCGTCTTGTGTAAATATATTTTTAAAAAGCGCTTTTAACGTAAAATACGGAAAATACGGCTCTTCGGCACAATATGTGATTGTGGTGACCTTGAGAGTGCGTACCATTGGAGTGGTTTGCGGTAATTAACCTGCAATGAATGATTACAGGGTTAATGTATGTGTCGTACGGTATTTGGTACTTCCTCATACTTGTTCGGCTTCAGGGGAGTGTGTTCCATCAGCCAAGCAGCTTGGAGAGCGCTTGTCAAATGGCTTAAGCACTCGAGCAAGCACTTCAACGAAACGGTTGATAAGGAACGGATGGCTTGGCAAGCGATAGCAAGCTGCTTGGTGGAAATCTGTATAAATATATATGGGGGGGGGGGGTAACAGATAATTTGAAGAAATTGGAGCACGTGGCTGCATCATTTATATTGGGGAGGGGGGGCTATGATGCCAATGTTGTGCCCCCCCCCCTTGTATGTTGTTGCAGGAATTTGTAATTTGTTCAGCGTGCCGGTGATAACTCGCCTACTTTCCGTGAAGTACACCGTGGGATCTTTCATGTCCACGAACTAAAACCGGCAAACGGGACACCCAGTTCAACATGGAGTCGAGCGAGGGTCGAGGCTCATAGAAGAGCCAGACAGCAAGGTGAAAGGCCATCACAGCGATGCAATGGAGAACACGTAACAAGACATTATGCTCAGTTTTGGGAATTTTTTTTTTTTTTTAATTGATGGCGGTGGTCGTATGACAGCTAAGCTGCCGGGGTAGCTATCATTTCTTGATAGCTCTACCAGTACACACACTGGAACTGGTACTCGTTTCGCCGACCTCGGAAGGATGACAGGCTGAGTCAACCCCCTGGTGTATTAATTCAGCGACCGACGGGGCTTGAACTCAGGACCCTCGGATCCCAAGCCGCCACCCCAACCACCACCCTAACCACTGAGCCAACACCAGGCTTGTTTTTAATTGATGAACAGTTTGAAGAGTAAATGTACTCACGTGCTGTATTTGTTCGGCTTGCTCAAGGCAACAATTTCCCTGCATTTTGAATTGTTGCATCTAAATCTGCTCGATTCATTTGAAATTTTTGCTTCTTACGAGCCTGTCTCTCTCTCCCTCATGCCCGCTCTCACCCCAATTCCAGTTTCATCCTTCTGGTGGCAGCTGTGGAGTCTCCTCATGGCTTTCAGGTCACTCCGGCTTTTCCACCGATTAGCTGAAAGCAAAGCTCTTTTTGTGTACGGGATGACGTGCTGCGGGTCTGCTCATGAACCCAAGTGGGCTCCGCCGTGGTCAGTGCGGTGGCGCTTCCACTCGAACGAGCATGGCGAAGCCGCCGACACATGTGGAGGATTGGCAGATGATGGCACCGTCAAGCAAAACAAACGAGCACACGGGTGGGGAAAAAGAAACCAAAATGAGCAAATGTTGAAATATCACGGTTACAGTCCATTCATGGCTGGCCAGGCAAAGAAACGTGCTGACACGTGCGAAGCCATGTCCGTAGATGAACACGAGACCGACTTTGAGGACAAAACTCCGAAGACTCAACATCCTCTTTTCCAAAACCTACCAAACCATCCCTTGAGTCCAACTGAGTGGAAGGATTTGAAACAGAAGTATCACTTGAAAGAATGGTACGTTTCCAATTTTAGATATAATTTGATAGAAGCTCCTGTTTGGTGCTCGACTTCAACATCGGAACGTCGATATGAGCCACGTCGAGGGATGAAAGGGATATTTCGGACAATTCCATGGTTGACTTTCTCATGAGGTGTCAAATTGTCATCCCATCCCCACATGCTCCCTGACCCCACTCGGACTCTCTCCCACCCCATAATCAACCTTCACCCCTATTTCACCTCCCCTCTTTTGCTCCGAAAACGTGAGCTTCTCGTTGCTTCCGATGGTGGTTAACATAGCTCCATCGACGGACGTCCTGTTGATTTGGTCCATCGAGGTGAAGGACGGAGGAGAAGCGAATGCACCACTTGCACAACCAGATACCAGCTATCTCATTTGTGTTTAACTTTGTGGTTATTTATTGAGTTTAACTTACCACCAACCACCTTTTCATTCATTCCACTGGAAATCACTCCCAAATCAGGGTTTGTGATGCATAACCGTCCCACATCATTTTTCTCAGTAATGCCGTGTGTGGGGAGTGTCTACAATTCCCTGAGCCTCCTCCTGATTACCGCTTGTAATCCTCTCTCTGATTGGCCTATTTGTGTTATTCGATGATGTTGGTGGTAAAGCTTATGTTGTCGAATTGCACCCTTCAGAGCCACAATGGGCCATCTTGCTTTGAAACTTTTTGGTTTGGCATATCAGGGGTGGCAATACAGTACAAAATCGACTCTGTCTATACATCCATCCATCCATTAGGACCATGCTCTGTGCAGAGCGTTGGTGCTGCCAAAGCAGTCTCCTGGGCTATTGGGCACAATCCTGGACGGGTCACCACTCCGACACAGGATACCAGCATGCACACTCTGTCTATCGTCGATCCTATGGATTAAAAGTTTCTCACTTGTTGAAAATCAAACCCCATTGATCATCTTTTCTGCAACCAAGAGATGTGGGATGAGTCTTAGGAGCCTTACGTCTCAAAATGATGAGGCATGTTGAAAAGTAATGCCTCTTGTTCTTTTTCTCCAAAACATAAAGATATTTGAATGAAACAAAGACCGACACCAACATCAATCTTTATTCTGCCACGGTGCTTAGTTATTTACAACATGATCACCTCTGTGGTACCTGTTAATGTTCAAGTAGTTTTGTGATGACGTCACGATAGAAGTGTGCACTGTGCATCCTGATGACTTAACCAGCGCTTCACAGCGGCCTGGACATTTCGTCAGAAGTAAAATGTTCTCCTTGAAAGTTTTCCTGATGTTTCGGGAAGATATGAAAATCCAACGGAGCCAAGTCGGGGCTGATGATCCTTTGTGACGGTACTCCATTCCCCATAATGACTATAATAGTGCAACCAACTCTCATCTCCACTGCTCCACAGCAGCGTCATCGTGCTGCTGTCTACCATTTTGACCAATGTCCCACCGAGACGTCTCGTGCCAGAATCACAAAACCGCACCGTGTCGGGAAGAACCATTCTGCAGATTGTACTTTGTTTCATTCAAATATCTTTACCAGTTTTGGAGCAAAAGAATAGGAGGCTTTACTTTTAAACATGCCCTCGTATTTAAAAAAATATATATATATATTTAGGGGCTGGCCCACTCGTTTGAATTGATAAATTTGATTTATTGCATCAGAACAGGAGATTAATTGACCAGACATCATTGTCATGCTTTGTGCATATGGTGTTACATCACAAGTGTATTTGGTAATTACAATCAAACCCCAAAAACCTTCAAGTTTCCAAAAGTTTGACATGTGAGACCTGTTATTAATGACTGCCAAATAATTTTGCTTCTTTGTGTCATCCAATAGGAAAAACTTTGAGTTGCAAGTTATGTTATTTCTGCATAAAAAACACATCCACCTGGATACAGCCAAGTCTCTGCTTACATTTGTGGCCCTGGAAACTCAAGAGGTTCCAACCTCGTTATTGCATATTTACCTGCGGATGTGTCTAAAGGCGGGCGACATAACCGAGACGCATGAAGCCGCCCAGTTGCTTCTCGAACGCGTCAACTACCTTGACTTTTCGTCATGCAACACCTTGCTCCGGGTGCTTTGTACCTCTGAAGAATGGCAGCTCTGTTTGCCTTTGTTGGAACACCTGCGGAATCTGGTAGGCCCACGGTCTCCGTCCATCTGCGCCGTGGCGACGGCAGCACTGAGGCATGGTGATGTGAAGCTGGCTTGGAAACTTTACGCTGAGCTCATAAAGTGTGGACTCCAGCCTACTGACGAGCTGCTCAAGGCTTTTTTCAGTAGCAAAGAGCTGGGAGGAAAGGCAGCGGTGAACTGTCGGCAAGACATGGAGGGCCTGTTGTGGAGCATGGAAGCGGCAGGGATGTATCCTTCTGAAAGTCTAGCTCGAGCTGTAGCCAAATGGTTCGAAAGGTATGTAATATCGATAAACTAGTAGTTTATCTCTTTTATAGTTTTGCCCTCTTGTTTCATGCCAATCAAATTATTCTTGTTCTGTTGCTTTGCTGAACTTTCACTAAAAGTTTTTAAATTGCAAAGTCCTTTTTACTTCGTGAGCCTGCCATGAGTATTTTTTTTTTTAATTAAGATGTACAGCAATTAAACATGTGCAGACAGAAGGGTTGCTGGTAATACAGACTTGCCATTGGCTGGTTTATCAGGCTGTCCCTCACGCAGTGGGAGACAGGGTTTTGCAAGCACAAGCACATGTACAACTTTTGTAACATGTATTTACAACATGTAAAGTTGTGCAGGGCACAACTTTTTGTGTTTGTGAACTTTAATCGCTTTCTTTGTTCCTCAAGTGCATTGAAATGTTTTAGCTTTTGTCATAATTTTAAACAAACTTTTATTATGAGAATATGGAGAATTGGGTCAAAGGGCAAAGTTACAGTTAATACAAATAATGAAGGTCGTATCAGGTCGGCCACCGCACAGGATCGCGAGACAGGCAGTTTTTTTAATTTTTTTAAAATAAATTGCTCGCTTCCGTGTTTATTTATTTATTTACCATTGAGCTTCAGTGTCTGTCCAGGCCATAACTTGTTTTTTCTTTCCCATAAATTGAGAGCTTTTGTCATCAAATCTTCAACAACTCTTAATTATGAGAATATTGAGAACACTGATTCATAAAAAACATAAAAATTTGTTTTGCTGGTGTTTTCAGCAAGTGGATTTCGAAAACAAAGCGGACACGGACGGACTTGAAAGTTAGACGAGACATTTTGGGACGCTTTCCATTGTACAAATTTAAACGTCACAAGGTCTGACACAACCTTGGCATAACACCCCCCCCCCTTCCTGCTTATCAGAAGGGATTTAAATAGAGATTTCATTCCCGATAAAGGCGAGTGGAGGCACGGTTGGTGAAGTTGCTGCCTGAAACAAGTCATTTGATATGGTAGAGGTTGGAGCACTCACTCATGGATTGTGATTATATACACTATACAGATACAGAACTGGTCAATTGGACAACAACAAAAAAAATAACCGAGGGGAGATGCAAGACAGAAGGATGGAGAGAACATGTAAGGCTTAAGGCTCACTAGCACTCAGCCAAGCCGAGGTCTACAAAAACCCCTTTAAAATACAACCAGTCGAAGTACGTACAGAAAAGAGGACACGGGAATACATTCATGATATGATTAACAGTACCGGGAATAAAGCACAAATTAGACGTGATCGATCTGATGTGTTAAACAGCTTTTGGAAGGGATTTCATGGAGCTGAGAGAAGTACATGCACACGTGAATAAACGGCGACAAGAACTTCAATTGTGTGTGTGCGTGTGTTCCTGCGTACGCATTGAAACTTTGCAATGATAACAATTACAAAATTTAAACTCTAATGGCACTTGGTAGAGGGCATACCTCCACCAGGTTGAACAGTTTACATTATCTATCCCATTGATAAAAGCTGGATCTCTTTCCAGATCTGAACCAGAACCTAATCTAATGAACCTGTTCATGTCATCTACCCAAATCATCCACAAAGTTTTGTCATAACTCGTCTGCAACTTTAAGATATGCTACATATCCTTTTTGGCCCCATCTCTCAATGGTGAAGAATCATTTGGAGAATTTTTAAAAATTCTCAGATCCGGGTTCGGATCTTCACGAAAATGTAATCAATTGGTCCTTGTCATATACCCAACCTGTCTACGTGAGATTCGTACAAATCCGTCCACAACTTTTTTTGAGACATCCTACTCACAGAGAGACAGACAGCCAATCAGACACATAAACAGACAGGGTTGAAAACATAACCTCCGTCCACCTTCGGTGGTGGAGGTAAAAAAAATGAAGAAAAAAAAATACATTACCTGACATTACCCGTGTGGTGTTAACTGTATCATTGGGTCTTAAGGCTGTAAATGGTGAAACTGCCTTTTAAAGGAAAACCAAACTCGATATTCAAAATCTCAGCATCACTAAGTGTTGTTTATTTGCTTCACACGTTTAGATTTTATGAAAAATGCTTCTTTAAACAGTGAATGCAATTTGTTTAATTTCCAGGTAATTTCTGTGCAGGTGTGTTCTGCGTAAACTTTCTTCTTCTTTCTGACGCAGCACATTGCTGCAGGTAACATCATTTTGTGGGGGTGCAGCTGTGCCGCTGATGCAGTGCCCCTTACAGGTTAGATGAGAGATTTGGAATTTAGCCATGGTGCCAGTGATAGCTTGCCTACTCTTTGCGAAGATCTAAACGCATAGTTTAACGTACATCTGAGGGACAGCACACACATGGATCACCCTTCCTGTGAAACAGCGGCCTGACAGTTTATAGCTGGGTCTGGAATGGAACACAGGCAGGACAACTTGTCTGGGTTTGAATTTCGAATCTCGCTCAGAGGTGAGTGTGTCTTGCCTTTTTTTGTAAGTCTTTGATTGGGTGGAATGTTGTACTCGAGTTATTATTTATCGTAGTTATTTTGAGCAGAATTGAGTCATCAACAATGAAGCAGTTTGTGTGTTTGCCTTGATTAAATGTGTTGTCGATTTGGAAAGCAAAACTTGCTCCTAATGAATGGAATCTTTCAGTATTCCAGGAGAGAACTGGAAAGGAGTCTTCACAACGATCGATGAACGGTAATTTAAAAAGAAGACTATTTCGCATTCACTAGATAATGATCTTGCTTGTTTATGGAAATGCACATCCGAAGTGGACACGAAGCTTAGCCTCGTATACGAAGGATACACTGGGATTTTGCCATCGGATGACTCGTTGATGTGATACTATGCTGCAGGGGAATATGCCCAGACTGTCATCACAAGCTCTCTCACATTCGCCTTACGGCTGAGGAGTTTGAGGACCTCCGCAACAAGACGATGGCAAAACTCATCCAAGGCACAGACGTTTTTAATAGGACAACACCGCAGGTTAGTAGCCGTTAATATATTATTGTTACTGTTGTCATTGTTGTCTGAACGATTTATATTCTTGGTCCTTTTCTCATTCCTGGGACCTCGTGTGTCATGGCCTTTTGGTGCTACTTGCACAGGAACTGGAGCGATTCGACAAGTTCGTTCGTGAAAAAGGCCCTTTCACCATCGTTATTGACGGCCTCAACGTGGGCAACGTTTCTGTTAAGACCGCCAATTCAAAGATTGTGAGTTTCTTCTTGTATCGTTTTTAAACAGATCATTTTGATCAAAAGTCGTTTTATAGGATTCCACAAAATGAAATACATGACGTAACGACTCTTAAGCCAAAGTAATATATCCACAAACCATTATTGTTGACGAATGATCCGTTTAACCAGTGGTTTGCCTTTTGAACATAATGGACGAGGTTTTTACGTTGCATAAATATACAATTATGTATAAAACATTGAAAGGTTAAATATACAGATTTTCTTTGGTGCCCGATAATTACCAGGTTCATGGAGATCGATAATTAAAAACAACGACAACGGTAATAAAGGGTAGGCATTAACAATCACAGCAGTCTTGAAAGACTGGTTGTACATTGTGGTTCTCGAAGGACCTCGTCCCTTTCAAGGTGATGTGGCTTCTGTGTCTGCTCGGAGATCGTAGTCGGCGACTGCGTCCGACAGCTGACCCCACAGTAACAATAGCACCATCGATACCATCTTGGGGTCAACAGACTCTACAGGTTATCGGTTGAGCTTATCGAGTTCCTTTTTACTCGGCTCATCCATCTCCACTTAAGTCACATTCTCCATTACAGTAAGCGATTTACAAATGCAACCAGCTCTTCGTCGCTGACGTGCTATCGGCTTTGTTAAATATCAGGATGCAAGCAAGACGACAACTTCTCTTCCATATGCTATTCAGACACCACTGGGAAACCATCACCACAGGCATAAGTGATGTTCACAAATTTTCTTTTGATATAATTTCTTGACAGCATCTGTATGGAAGACCTCATTGGTGTGACGTCATTAATTGTCCGAAATGTAATTATGTTGGTTTGGGGAAAAAAGACCACTTCTAAGCTCTTGGTGTAATTAAGCGTTGTGACGAGGGCTGTTGCATGGTCTTGAACCAAAATGTGGCCTTTTCTGCAAAGTTATTCAACCAAAAACGTACTGTATTACGTGCAAGATGAAATTTGTTCTTGAAACATTTGCCAAAGAGGATCTGCAGAATCAATGCCTTGTTGTGATATCAAAGTCAAGATTTTGAATCGATGCATGGTCTTGAAGGTCTTGCTCACAATACCAGGAATCAGATTATCTGTTTTTGAAGCATGGCATTGAGGATCAGCCAGTGCTGGTGTTTTTTGTTGTCATAAAAGTCATGCAAATTCGCATGTTTGCAATTATCATTCCAAACGGTCCATTTTCATCAGCAAGGTAAACAGTTGTTAATCTCTCTTCCTGAAAGGGGGTTGAGCTTAACCATACTTCCAGTACACAAGCAAGATGAGGGCCACAACAAATCTAGTTGCGAGTTCAGCCGCCATCAACTTGTGCTAACCTTGGTAGAGGTCACTGAAAGGTTGCAATACATTTCCAGTGTTTTGTCTTGAATCTTACAGATTGAAACATTCTCCTTCCTCACATGGTAAAGTAAAGCAAATACAGCCTATTCAAATCCTCATCGCTGCCATGATGACAAATCCTCTTCAACTCTCTTTCACAATCGTTGCACGATCATGACATTTTTCTTTTTCCTTATTCTTCCACTGGTGAGGGTTTGATTCCCATAGCTGCTCAAGAGATGTTTTCACACCATGTGATGGAGTAGTGACCCATTTTAGGATTAAATCTTGCCGTGGCACCTTGCGATGGAGTGGTGACCCTTTATATGATTAAATCCAGCCATGGTACTATGCAGCCTGCTGTTGGCTTAGTAGTTAAGGTGGCTGGCTTGGGACGTTAGGGTCTTGAGTTCCAGCCAATTGCGTCCATTGAATTAACACCAGGTGGGGTTTACAGCCTGTCATCATTCTGAGGTTGGCGAAATGAGTACCAGTGTACTGGGGTAATAACCATTCGGGGTCACCTGCAGCAGAATGATGACCCATCCAGGACTGTACTCCTTGCCAATGGAACTACCTCGACAGCCCTGTGCACCTTTACGGCACAAAAGGAATGCTATTACATCTTATATGGTACTATGCAACAGAGTGGTGACCCGTTTTAGGATTAAATCTAGCCTTAGCACCAAGCGATGCAGTGGCGACCCACTTTAGGATTAAATCTGGCCATCAAAACATTCATGACTTGTCATGAGCACCCATACGCTCCGTCAATAGCATGAGCTCAACCACTAGCAAGCAACGGTGAATGAGTATGTGCAGTGTGTGGACAGGTTTTAGCCAATCAGCAGCTCTGATTTAATCAATGCTCTTGCCTCGCTATCTCATCTTAAGGAGCTGTCACACCTTGACGTTTTAGCCAGTGTATGGCAAGGTCTCAAAATGTATGTAAAACGCTGGCATACGCTGAACTATTGATGTTTTTTTTAAGTTTATGGCATATAATAACGTGTTGGAAGTATGCATAACGTATTAGTAACATACACAAAACGTTTTAATCACATATAGATAACTTATACCAATGAATGCTGAGCGTGTTGTCGGCGTTCACAACCTATGCCCAACGATAGTCTAACTTATGCATAGCGCGCGGCAGCGTATCGCTGACGATCACGTGGCGTAGGCTATTCATAGGCTTCGGCTCGACCATTCAAATCATTACCGCACTAGACATTGAAGTGTGAAGCCGCTGTCACACCTTGACGTTTTAGCCAGCGTATGCCGACGTATGAAAAATTTGCCGAACCAAGCTGGCACACGTCGAAAACGTTATGGGTAAGTTTTGCATACGTTAAGAGCACGCTGGCATACATCGTAGTACGCTGGCATACTACGTACTATGCTTGCATACGTCGAGAAATTTTCAGCATGTTGAAAATTTCTCGACATACTCGACGTATGACACACGTTCCGCATACGCTGACATGAGTTGTAGGCACGTTACGCGATCGTTAACACACGTTACTTGTATGTTACTCATAAGTCGAAACACGTCGAGGTAATGGTGTGACATCATTAATTGTCCAAAATGTAATTATGTTGGTTGGGGAAAAAGACCACTTCTCAGCTCTTGGTGTAATTAAGCGTTGTGACGAGGGCTGTTGCATGGTCTTGAACCCTGTCACACTTTGACGATTTATCCAGCGAATGCCGACTTATGAAAAATTTGTCTAAAACGCTGGCACACGTCGAATACGTTATGGGTAAGTTTTGACAACATTAAGAGCATGCTGAAAAACACTGCCATACGTCATAGTACGCTGGCTTTCATCGTTGTACTTTGCGGTTGTCCTCAAATTTTAACATGCTTGAAATTTTACGACGTATGCCAGCGTATGACTCACACATTCCGCTATGCTGGCCATAAGTTGTCGGCACGTTATGCGATCGTTGACACACGTTACTTGTAAGTTACTCATAAGTCGAAACACATCGAGGTAATGTTTAGCGTACCCGAAACTTATTTCTAACCTATGAGTAACGTGTTGTAGGCATGTTATGCAATCGTTGGCAAACGTCGAGGCACGTTACTTGTAAGTTACTCATAAATCGAAACACGTCGAGGTAATGTTTAGTGTACCCAAAACTTATTTCTAACCTATGAGTAATGTGCTTTGAACCTATGTGAAACGTACCTCCAACGCATATTGACGTATGCAGAGGTATTTGATTGATGTCTTCCGGACGACCACAGAACTTACTGAACGTGTTTCTAATTTACAGCTAACGTATAATGGCGTATTGGCAGCGTTTAAAAAAAAAAAAAACAACAATAACTTCCGATATTTCGTCACGTGCCATTCGTTACGTCACGTCCGATTGCCTCTTCAGTTTGCTCATGTCGTATTCTTAGTTCCTCCTCTGTGAATATTTTCTGTTTGAGGATATTGTCACATCGACGTCGAAACTTAAAAGCAAATGTCCGAATATATTTTAAAATTCGTGATAGACTAAAAAAGAAAAACAAACAAACAAAAAAAAACAACAACAACAAATCCCGATATTTCGTCACGTGCCTTCATGGAGCCAAGGAGAAAAAAAGAAAATGTGCCTTTATGGAGAAAATAAGTTTCGGGTATGCTAAACATTACCTCGACGTGTTTCGACTTATGAGTAACTTACAAGTTACGTGTGTCGACGTGTGCCAACGATCGCATATCGTGCGTACAACTTATTCCCAGCATAGCGGAACGTGTGAGCCATACGGCGAGTACGTCATGAAATTTTCAGCACGCTTGAAATTTCACGACGTACTAGACATACTACGATGTATGACAGCATACTTCATCGTTTTTCAGCGTGTTCTTCACGTAAACCAAACTTACCCATAACGTATTCTACGTGTGCCAGCGTTTTAGACACATTTTCAGAGGTCGGCATATGCTGGCTAAATTGTCAAGGTGTGACTGCGATGTTGACACTTCCAATTCTCAGGCGGTTATGATTTGAATCGGCGAGCGGCAGGTTTTTAACAGGCTACGCCACATGATTGTCGGTGATATGTGCAGCGCGCTATGCCTAAGTTAGACGATCGTTGGGCATAGGTTGTGAATGCCGACAACACGCTAATCATTCGTTGGTATAAGTTATCTATAAGACAACGAAACGTTCTGTGTCCATTACTAATATGTTATGTATACGACCAACTCGTTATGAGTACGCCAAAAACTTAAACAAAAAAAAAAAACATCAAAATTTCAGCGTATGCCAATGTTTTATATATATTTTGATACGTTGCCATTGCTGGCTAAAACGTCAAGGTGTGACAGCGCCTTTAGCGTCAGTGTTCCAGACTACCTGTTTTTTTTTTTTTTCTTCGGTATGACGGTGATGTTGACACTTCGATTTCTAGTGCGGTTATAATATAATATAATTAATAGGCTGCTGCTCAACGATTTAAATTTATAACTGCACTAGAAATCGAAGTGTCAACATAACTGTCATACCGAAAAAAGAATAAAACCAGGGAGTCTGGAATACTGATGCTAACCATTACCTTGATGTGTTTCGACTTATGAGTAACTTACAAGTAACGTGTGTGGACATAACAAACTTGAAATGTCCACACACATTATATTATATAATAGAAATATTATATTATAACCGCACTAGAACTTACAAGTAACGTGTGTGGACGTGTGTCAACGATTGCGTAACGTGCCTACAACACGTTACTCATAGGTTAGAAATAAGTTTCGGGTACGCTAAACATTACCTCGACGTATTTCGACTTATGAGTAACTTACAAGTAACGTGTGTCGACGTGTGTCAACAATCGCGTAACGTGCCTACAACTTATGGCCAGCGTTATGCGGAACGTGTGAGTCATACACTTAAATACGGCGAAAAATTTCAAGCATGGAAAATTTGTCTAACACCTCGGCATACTACGACGTATGCCAGCGTACAAAGACGTATGCCAGCGTACTACGAAAATAAGCCAGCGTACTACGACGTATGCCAGTGTGCTCTTAACGTATACAAACTTACCCATAACGTATTTGACGTGTGCCAGCGTTTTAGCCAAATTTTGCATACGTCAGCCATACGCTGGCTAAATCGTCAAGGTGTGACAGGGCCTTTAGAGATTGCAACCCCTTTATACTATTCATCTTGAAGGAAAAGGAGATACAATATGACCCAAAGTTAATCTTAAACATATATTTGTCCTGTCATGTATGCTTCTTAGCAACTGAACAAAATGTTTTTGATTTTTTTTTGTTTTGTTTTGTTTTTTTTCCTTAAAATTGTGCAAATGTACAATTTGTGCCAGAAAGTTGAGACGAGAAAAAGGAACTTCAGTTCACCAAAATAGAGGCCCGATGGGCCATTTGCCAATCAGGCTTGTATTTGGTGAACTGAAGTCCCTTGTGTCAACTTGGTCTGTCATTTCCTTCACTTTTTCTGCTAATGATAGAGCTCAAAAATTTGTGCTTAAATGAACTGGTCAGTGAACTCTTAATAAAACGCCCTATCCTTCATTGACCCGAGGCATTTGGCGAGGAGCAATGAAGAGGCAGAAGAGCATGACATTGAAAGATAATTATCCTGAGGGTTTACGATCTGCAAGTGACACTGATTAGCAGTTATTATGGAATTAATCTCAGACCATGACTAGTACCAATACTTTGACAGCTCCAGTTAGTACCATCTACTTCTGGGGTCAACCAGTAAATGCTTTTGTCCTTAGGTCTTCAAGAAGCGGCTGGCCAGGCCTGACGTTCGAATGAAGGTGACGGGAATTTGCAAATTTCGACAGGTTCCTGGGAATAACTCACCTACTTTTCATGAAAGTTGACGGAGTTAACGTCTACCAATGACCATCGCAATAAGAATGGATTCTCCTGCTTATCGTCCTTACATTGACAGCACATACATTGATGCCTCACCCTTCCTGCAAAACAAGTGGATGTCAGTTTTTAGCTGGGTTGGGATTTAAACCGAAGTAAGACAGCTTGTATGTGGGTACGCATAATCTCCCTATCTCTCGGTTATCCTGCCAGCCCTTCCCAATGACTATCAATCTTAACGAGTCAACTGTAGTTTTAAATGGCTCCCTGGGTTAATCAATCAAATGCAAGCCGATTCATGCTTTCAATTAAATGACTTCAAATATTATTTAGTTATATTTTTATTTATTCCAGGATAAAGTTAATTTCTGGAGAAATGTAATTGAAACTATTTTTTTGGTTTCCTCCCTTGTGCACCAGCTATTGGATGTAGTGACTCACCTTGCGAGCCAAGGTCACCAGCTGTTGGTTCTCGGGCGGAAGCACATGTTGCGAAGCAACAATCGGTGGCAGACCGAGGACATGCGGAAGTTGAAGAAGCTTGCGGACTGCTTCTTCACAGACAACATGTGAGTCCATCCACTTGAACTCAATCTCCGTCTGCATTGTTTTAACCCTTTGAACCCGAGAGGCCGTCTTTCTAGCCGCTATTCAAACCTCCATCCACCCGAGCAGCCGGATTTTTCTCCAAGGAGCTCAGGATGGGGGAGCTGAAAATCCAAAGAGCTCAGGGTTCAAAGGGTTAATAATCACAGGGGGGATAATTGTTTCTACAACACCATCAACCTTACATTAACTATAACTCCTCAATGTAGCAGTAGGATCTTTTTCCTCATCAGATACAGATCCCTCCTCCTCCCTCCAAAATTGTCAAATGTATTTTTCTTAGATAATCTCACATCACCTCTGAGATGTAATATTTAGATGGCACCTCAACAGATAAGAGACCTGTCACCAGGAAATAAGTCTTATTCAGTACAGGTAAACACAGGTGATCAGTGAAAAGGCAACATACACACAATGGGGCCACACTTGGGATCAACAAGCAGGGGAATGAATGAACAGGTGATCGGAAGGGAGGGAACACATTATCCTGCAATAAGAGGAATGGACAAAAACAGCAGGATGTTCATTGAGGTATGCTACGTTTCAGGTCTTAACCCTTAATCAGAAAAAGATAGGATTAAGGCCACAAATGTTAACTTCTTGCTTCTCAAGGCGGTTAGCATACCTCGATCAATATAGTCAATTTCATAAATCGTTCTCCCTGTCGGCCAACACAGATAGACACTTGCCTTCACCAGCAACACTATCATTCTTCATTCTCTAATGACAGTTGAGTTGGGTAAAGTAAATGGGTTTCAAAAGAAAAAAAAGGTTGAGTTGAGATTGGGGGTGCACTCCCTTATAGTTTGATGGGATGGAAAGCTCCTTAATGACCTTGCAGGGAAATAATATCTTTGTTGGTGATTGGAGTGGGAGGGGGTGGTGCACATCAAAATTTAAAAAACAGGTTATAGTGTTTAAACATTGAATAATTATCAACATGCATTTCAGGTTTTCATCAAGATGTAAGATTTACAAGTCTGAGTCTGCAAGTCGGTTTTATTAAAGCTGTGGGTTCAACTCCCTTTCCTGCAGTTCGAAAGACGACCCGTTTTTGATCTACGCCTGTCTGTACTCTGGACAAGCCTGCCGATTCATCACCAACGATCTCATGAGAGACCACAAGGCCGGTTTGTGTGATCAACACACACAATTGATCTTTTTCAAGTGGCAACGCAGCCACCAGCTTATGCTCGATTATGCTCCGAACAGGGCCATTCGCTTCAAGGTACAGTCAGCACGTTGTATGTTTAAATGTTAACTTTACAAATAAAATAAACAACTTTCACTTTGAGTTTGGCACTCCTACGAGAGCACAAAACTAATGCCAAATTTTCATGTTGAAATTGTTGAATGATGCTGAAGACTGCATTTTTTCCTCTTTTTTTTTTGCAGCCAGTGCAGAAGCACGACGTGGTCATCCAGGCGAGTGAAGACCTCTGGCACATCCCACACGATGCAAACACCGTGCAGCGATCTACTTATGAAGTACCTTACCATTGGCTATGCCTCCGAAAATATCACTAACAACTTCCTTTTCCAGTAACGCGAATCAAAACTTGTGGTTCCACCCTTGTTCTTTAAAAGAAATGATCTGTTTGATACATGTTTACATTGCATTGGCTATTAAGTTTTACAGACGATGATGTAAATGCAAGAAAAATAAAATATTAAAAATCCAAACCCTCTGGTGTACAAACTCAAATGCAGCAACCATCCATACGTCAATACTTTGGCTACCTTCATGCACAACGCACTTGCACCATTTGCCCAGATATCCTTACCGGTAGCTGCCTGGCTTTCAGAATTGTACAGCAAATGACAAGTTGCGTCAAACTTTATACAAGGACCACCTAGACCAGTGTTCTAAAAAACAGTTTCTTCCTGAAGACTCTAATTTCCTGGCAGTTTTAATTTTTCCCTTATTGTTTTTTTTTTAATGACAGTTTGTATCAAGTCTTCCAAACGGGAAGAAGAAGAAAAAGAAAAAAAAAACCCGCAGTAAGACGTGCACAGTTTTCCATCCCATACATAAATGTAGCATTGCAAAGTGCTTTATCGTGCAACGGAGAACTACAGAGAGTCTTCAGGAACATTTTACCAGCACCATGCCTTTGACCTTCACAACGGGGACCCAAAGTCAGTCATATTTTCTGTGCTGGGGGTAATGATCGTTCAGTTTTCTTCTTGATCCGACTGCGAGCATAAACCCGCATGAACAGTGCGGCAAATACAGTCATGATTCCGAGTACCCCCGTCAGGTGCACATGGTGTCCATAGAGAAGACACGAGAGCAAGATGGCTAGCGCTTGGCGCGTCGTCATAATCAGCGTGAAGATTGCTGCACCAAAATGGTTGATGGTGTAGAATATGAAGAGT
The DNA here is from genome assembly GCF_056783735.1 of Eptatretus burgeri. Classification (NCBI taxonomy): domain Eukaryota; kingdom Metazoa; phylum Chordata; class Myxini; order Myxiniformes; family Myxinidae; genus Eptatretus; species Eptatretus burgeri. The sequence continues at coordinate 94,379,939 of NC_140967.1, forward strand.
TGTCCGAAGGTGGAACAAATGGAGAGGAGGACAGCATGCAGGGCAAAGTCGATGTGGCGTCCCATGAATGCCAGGGAATCGACCAGAGCTCCTTGCTCAAGCAATGAACTGACGGTGAACAAGCAGGAGAAGAGGTTTACACCAAACATCATTTGTATGGAGGACATTTTGTACTTGAAGAGGACATCTTGCCAGTTGGAAGTGAAGCTGTCGAAGAGAATATAGCTCGCCATGATAATCAAACCCGAGAATGTGGTGACGGTTGACGAGTGCTTGATCTCGTCTCCACGTGACAGGAGGAACATGCTCACACCCACCGAGATGAGCCCCGCCGTGCAATATTCCCAATGTTCATACGTCTTCTTGGACACAACCTTGCCCATGAGCATCACAGGAATCACCTGCAAGGAATCATCGCCGTTTAGGACCAAAGGTACATACCCCTGAAAATCTGCCGGAATAAAAAACAAGCTTCCCGAGTTTCCTTCAAAATAATCGTAACTCTGCATTCACTACAACTCGGCCTATGTAATACGAAATATCAAGTCCAGACATGCTAACCTTGAGATTGAAGAAAATAATGACGTTTGTTTTAACAATTCCACTAGATTTCCCTTTCACCCCTCATTTTCAGACAAACATTGTTGCCAAGACAATGCAATGTGCAGAACAATCCTTTAACTCGTTCCCAGTTGTGTCAAATTGGATAAGATGAACATCGCTTGGTTAAATAGCATTTGACTTTCATTAGACCAAAGACTGATAAGACTTTGGTCATTGCATAGTGTGTTGTTGTAAAGATTGGCTCCATCCATTGAGCTTCCTTCCACAACACTCAACACCACATTCCTATCACTTCACTGTGCCCAACGTAGCTCTGGGTTTCCCGGTTTTACTTTCACGTGTTGTTCCAATTCCTTCCTGATGTGCCAAATGCGGTTACAACAATGCCGTTAGGTTGTAATGACTTGCCTTTGTGTTAAAGTACTCCATTTGCAACTTTCTTTACTGAACGAAGGTAAATGAAGCATTGGTGTTTATAGCATTCAGCAGCAACACCTTTCACTCGGGTTGTCCTTACTTGCAGGTAAAATTTGAAGTTAAACATTCTGAAGCTGTTTAATTTAAAGTTGAAAATTCTAAAAATACAACAATAATGTTGTTCCAATGTACAAAAAAACACATCACATCAAATTTAATCCACGAGAAATACCCACCCCCTTTGGGAGCAGCCTGGAGGGCGAGAGGAGCGTGGGTCATGTGGGAGGTGGGGCAAATATATTTTGTGCCGTGGCTAATAATCTCCCCTGTCTGCAGCAGGGGTCACTATACCGCTTGCACTGTGGCACGTGTACAGGTGAAAATCGTAAGTCATCTCTCCCCCCCCCCCACTCGCAGTGGGGGGGGAGGGTAGTTGTGTCCATGACATGACCTTGGGTTGGACCAACACATATGTAAAATTTGGTGGAGATCAGCCCAGCCCTGTTAGTTTTCTATGATTTTCAGAAGTACACATACATAACTGCCAAATTTAATTTCTTATGATTTTGGTCCATATTTAGAGTTTGATCAATGAGTTTATGAGGTTGAAGTGCTGGATTCTAGTGTCTTGACATGGTTAGTCACCTTTGCATTGATATTTCCTTTTGGTTGTTGGGGGAAGCGGCTTCCATGGTCCGACAATTTTGAACGAATGGTTTCTATTACGATGGCATTATACTCCTCAATAAGGGCCTCAAACCTGAAACCTTTCAGCATTGTCATTTACCACCTTCAACTGTTCATCTGTCTGTATTGCCTCCTTGTAATCTCCTCTGAGCTCCTATAACTCAGGGTCAGAATCCAGAAAGCCAGATGGAATTCCGAGACACCTGAAATCCATTGTGTTCTTTTTGACAAAATCTTCAATCGACACGTCCTCAGACTTCCTGACATTCAGCTGGATGCACTTTTGGAGGATTACCCATGCCTTCCTTTTCATCTAGTACCTTTTCCGTTGCCCATTTCAACTCTGGATACAGCAGAATCAAAGAATGCCAAAACCATTGAGCTCATGGAGCTACCATGGATGTCCAACACATTTCAAACAGGCAGATTTTGCAAGGGCACAATTCATGCAAAGATCAACCGCTGCTCAAATGTTGTGTTTGTTAAAGTTCCAATGTACAAAAACCTCCATCAGACCTGACCCCTTATAAAGGGAAGAGGAAGAGAAGATAATTCATCTTCTTATACTTTTCAAGATCTTGTAGGAAGTGAAGGTCATTGTGAGGAGCAGAAATGGCATGAGCAGCAGTGAACCATGCCTGAAGGTAGACTCGACCAACAAAGATATTATTTCCCTGCAAGGTCATCAAGGAGCTTTCCATCCTATCAAACTACAAGGGAGACTGTTGACTGGAACTGTTCCTTCGGGTTTTCGGTAAGTTCTTCACAGAAGCGACGTTGAGCTCTTCGAATCGAGGAATGGTTGATGGTTAGCTCCTGTGGCAAAGACAAATGTTGCCCATCACTCAACTTGGTTCTATCCATAGCTGCTGCCACATTTGGACTGACAATATTTATTCTTGCCCTCTTTTTAGATTTAGAAGTTGATTCATTCTGGAATATTCGGAATATGCAGGTTTAATGTGAGCCACAAGGTAAAACTCCAACTTATTAGAGCAATCCCCAAATGTTAATCAATAGGGATATAATTTGGTGTGGATTAGTTATTTGTATCGTGGAACAAAATGAGGAGGTGAGTGTGTTGAAAAATCTGAATTTCAAAAATAAGGATCAATCTATGTTCACCATATTCACTTGCTTTTACCCTGAATTTCCCCACTGCCTGGCGATTGCGTGTGCCTCCTCTTCCACGCCAATGCAGGGGATTTCCTCGACTTTGGTGTCCGACGTGCATTGTGCATCGTTTTTGTATCAATGGAGGGATTTTCCACATTTCATTATTCAGCCCTTCCACTGTTCGTTTGGCTGTGTTTGATTGTCCCCATCTCATTCAATCTATATACAGCTGCATCATCATCCCAATCACCACTATATGACTGGTAAACAAGTCTATTTTTTTTTGCTTAACAGTACCTTTTGACCAAATTATTAATTTGACTTCTCCATATTATCATAATAATGCTTTGTTGAAAATTTGATAACAAAAGCTGAAATTATAATTAAATTTTTAGGTCAATTGGATGAAAACTGACGATTTTATGGAATGCTGATCTTTGACCTTTTGACCAAATTATTAATTTATCTTTTCCACAAACTCATAATAAAGCTTTGTTGAAAATTTGATGACAAAAGCTCAAACGGTAAAAATGTTATGGGACAGACAGACACACACACGTGATTGTGAAATCTCTTCTGCTGCATGAGGGACAGACTAATAAAACAATATTATCCACACTATAAGAGGTGTGTGTGTGTGTGTGTGTGTGTGTGTGTGTGTGTGTGTGTGTGTGTGTGTGTGTGTGTGTGTGTGTGTGTGTGTGTGTGTGTGTGTGTGTGTGTGTGTGTGTGTGTGTGTGTCGCCATTTTTCTCAGAGCTGGCCAAATGGATCGTCAAATTTTCAAAACTTCAACAGTGAGTGTGGAGTGTTTCAGGCAAAAGCAAATTCTGGGGAAAAAAAAATTAAATAGCTTTGTAGTGGTTAAGCCTTTGTTGCAATGTGAAAGATAATAAATGATCCCTGACCCCATTCCTTAGTGGGTGTAAAGAAGTGTTCGAGACCCCCACAAAATAGAAATTAAAGAAAAAAAATCAAAATTCGATTTCTTCAAAATGCCAACAGGATTAAAACAGCACTGGACAATGCTGGGTACCTGTTAGTACAAAATACAATACAATATAAATAAGAAAAAGAGCAGAGATTGCAGGCCCTCACCAGGACTGTTTTGTGTGGCGTTTGTGTACTGGTGTGTTACGTAATTAAAAGAAATATAATTAGAACTGCCACTTTATAAATGTTGGCAGTGATGACTGGTTCAGCCATTTCAGAGATTTTTGAAGGTTTAAATATATATATATATATGGCTGCCAAATCATGTGACCGATGACGTCATCAAAAAAATGATTTTTGTGGAGCATTTTATCCCGAGACGACCTCAAAAATTTTCCTACTGATCGGATGTGGCGTTCTACGTATGCAAGTATGATGTCATAACGAAGGCACCGATGATGTCATAAAAATACAAAATCACACCGATTCCCCAAAAGGAGTACTTGCTTTGTGCTAAGTTTCAATTGTTTCCGTGGTGTGGTTTCAGAGATACAGCGGTCCAAATTTTTTCCATTTTCCCAACATGGCTGCCACACCAGGTGACCTATGACATCATAATTATCGTTAAAACATTCTGCATGAGTAGTTACATCAATGGTAAAAATTGTGTCTCAATCTGACAAAAACGGTTGCGGAGAAAAATATGAAAGTTCTGTGTGGACAAACAGACAAACAAACGGACCCAAATGCAATACCCTCTCCTTTGACGAGAGTAAAAATCGAAACAAACCAATTCTTGTGCTTTCAAATAGGAAGAGTTTCATAACCTACCATAAGGATTTTAAAACCAACAACAACAATAAAAAAACAAGTTCAGCTACGTTCAAAGTACACCGTCCACCCCAATGCCAAATAAATAAATAACATATCCTCCAGCACGTGACATTGCTGGGGGCGCCTTCAGCGCCTGGCGATTCTGCCGTGCAGCACATGGAGACGGAATTAGGAGGGAGCGGTGTACAATAATTGATTGATCAATTGTGTAATTAAAATAAATAAATAGATGATGATCATAAAATAATTAATTTCTTAATCAATTGGCTCATAGGAAAATAATCATAAAATAATAACTAAACCACCAATCTTTCATCCGAATCTAACTTTTCGAAAATTAATTAGTCAAAAATTTAATAATTAATCGATTAATCAATAAATCAAAAATGCCCTTTATAGCCAAACCACTTGGTCACCATCATGTCCAAATATCAGCTTCCTCGCTCAAAAGGTGCCCAAGATATTCCATCCATCCATTAGGACCATACTCTGTGCAGAGCGTTGGTGCCGCCGAAGCAGTCTCCTTGGCTATTGGGAACAATCCTGGACGGGTCGCCACTCCGACACAGTATACCAGCATGCTGGCACTCATTTTGCCGACCTCGGAAGGATGACAGGCAGAGTCAACCCCACCTGGTGTTAATTCAACAGCTGAGCGGGATTTGAACTCAGGATCCTAGGATCCCAAGCCCACTACCCTAACCATTAAGCCAACACCAGGCATGCCCAAGATATTGCCCAGAAAAATAAGAGAAAGAAAACAAAGTAATTAATAAATCGATAGTAATTAAGTAATGAATCAATTCATCGATTCATCAAAAAAAAATTAAAATATCGTTTTTGCCAAAGTTCGTTATTGTGCCAAAATTTCAGCTTCCGAGCTCAAAGGATGGCTGAGATATTGCCCAGACAAACAAACAAGAAAGAAAACCGAGTACGCCCTTTCAGTGTGTGGCATCACCGGGCCCGGCGATGACATCGTGCATTGCCTGGAGACGGAATAGGGAGGGGTGGTATACACCAACAACAAAAACAAGATAAAGAAAGAAAGAGATAGACATAGTAAGAAAGGGAAAGAGATTCAAAGATAGTGAGATTTAGAGAGATTGAGAATGAGAACAAGATTTAGAGATAAGGGAGACAGTTTGTAAACCCTCAAATATCACAGGTTTCGACCAATTGCGGGTAACCTATTGTGTTCCGATTTAGTTATCACGTTATTTAATCCCAGTAAATCATGGTTTTTGAGATAAGACGAGTCAATGTTTGCGTCTGCGTGTACGATTACCTCCCATTATGAGCCTTTTGTTGTTTCTCACGCACCGTTAATTGTAGTCATCAGATCAGCATACAGAACAAAGTTAAGTTCAATAATGAATCATCATCAAACAGGAAATGACATACAGTCAAAGCTCGTTACTATGTTACTATGCCATCCGTCGGGACCGAGCAAAAGTGGCATAGTAGCGAGAGTGGCATAGTAACGAGATTTTGTAAAAACGGCCTTATTTTCTCAAGTTACCCATCTGTAGTTAATCTTTAGACAAAATTTATTCCAGCAAGTAAAAGGCACGACTGTTGTATAAGCTAAGCGAACAGAGAACATACACACACTAACAGAGTTCACACACTAACATATGGCATGGCGAGAAATTCACGACACACAAAGCTTTCAAGAATCGTCGGCTGGCGCATCTTCTTTCGGCGGATCTCGTGCATCTCGTTGTCTAGCTGATCGCATGCTTGCATCACACCGGGCTTCCCGCTTCTCTGCTGCATGAACTTCCAGACGGTGCTACAAGCGCGCTGGGCTTCCTCGAACGGAACGATTTCCTCCTCGACAGTTACCTCGTCATCTTTGCTTTCCACCGGCTCCTCACTGCACAGAATCTCCTCCGCAATCTCCTCCAGCGTGAAATACCCCCAGTCGCGAGGCGCTCGTCGGCTTCGAGAAAGTCAGACAGCTCGATCTCCTCGTTCTCGTGCATCTTTTCCTCGGCAGGCAGAGCTTCCCAGATGTCGGGCAGCTCCGCATCCTGTGGCTCAGTTTGGATCTCCTCTTCGATGAACTTGGCCTTCGCGAAACAGTTCCTGATCGTCGACTTGCCGACCTGCTCTCAAGCACGCCGGGCGACGTGTAGAGCGTCGAGCAACGTGAACTTGAACTCCTTTCCCTCGTCTCTGGCCTCAAGCAGGTGGCATAGCAGGAGCTTCTTGTAGTGGCGCTTGAGGTTCTCTATGATTCCCTGATCCATTGGTTGCGAATTGGCTGTCATGTTGAGTGGGAAGAAGACCAGTTGGATGTTGTTCAGCTCGAGCTCGGGAGGGTGGCCAGAGAAGTTATCGAGACAGACCAGCACTCTGCGTCCCTGCTGGCCGAGTCGTCCGTCCCACGCACGCAACATCTCCTCGAAAAGCTCCGCCGTCATCCACGCCTTCGAGTTCGCCTTGTACTTGACCGGGATCTCTTTGTTCTTGAAGGCACGGGGTTTCTTGGAATTGCCAATCACCAGAAGAGGGAACTTCTCGCTGCCGCTCATGTTTGCCCCAACCAGAAGAGTGATCCTTTGCTTGCTTTTCTTTCCTCCAGTACACCGCTCTCCCCTGAAAGCCATGGTCTTGTTCGGAAGCAGCTGCCAGAAGAGTCCAGTCTCGTCCAGGTTGAAGACGTCGTCTGCGGAGAACTGCCCGAGTAAGGGCCGGAGAACCTGTTGTTGCCACTCAAGAAGGGATTGCGAATCCACCGCTCCAGCTTCGCCCTGCACTGTCTTGAACGTGATGCCGTGGCGCTTCTTGAAATTGCCCAACCAACCGTCGCTCGCCATGAAGTCTGGGATGTGCATCAGCTCGGCGATCTGATCAAGGAGAAGGCGATGAAACTGGCCGCCGACAGGCACATTCTGTCCTCTTGATTGCTTCAGCCACATGAGCACTCCCTCATCAAGCTTCGGGTCGTGAGCCTGCATCAACTTCATGCGCTTCGATGGAAATCCAGCTTTGATTGCAGCCTCGATTGCATCCTTCTTGCTGAGAATGCCCTTCACGGTGGTTCTCTTAACTTCGACGCCCCATTTCTTGCTAATCTCCCTGGCCAACTTGGACTGATTCGGCTCCTTCTTCGCGGCATCGATGATCTCCTTCTTCTCCTTCAGCATAAAGTCGGTTCGCTTGCGTTTCTGAGCTGACATTATGGGCTGAATTTGAAAAAAAAAATGATGTCACTGTTGTACGTGTGCCTGCGTGTCTGTGTGTGTGCTCGCGCTTTTTTGTGTCTCGTTGTGCGTGTTGTGATTGGCTTGTTGTGGCTGGCATCGGGGAGAAGAATCGCGTGTTTTGACACAGTCTGACTATGCGCGTACGTATTGAGTTATGTTGTGCGCAGCTGGACTGTAGTTCGTCGCTTCGCCTTTGGACGTGAGTGTGATAATCGAGCACTGCGCAATACAGACTTTTTCACGACTCGTGCCTTTTAACAGTCACACAGTAGTGGCATGGTAGCAAGAGTAGGGGGTGGCATAGTAAATTTATTTTGTATTGAATTTTGTCAGGACCGAGCAAAAGTGGTATAATAGCGAGAGTGGCATAGAAGCGAGGTGGCATAGTAACGAGCTTTGACTGTATATGGAGATCCTGTAATACCAGATATACAAGATCTAGTAGACACCCAACAGTTAATAACGTCACCCAAACATAAAACAATGGACAAAATTAATCATGCCAAAAGGCAGAGAAAGGTTATGAGATTGGGTGGGGGGGGGGGGAAATAGAGTTGTTAGATACATTGACAAGAAGTGAAAGTGCAGCATCTGTGGGCCACCATGACGGGATCAATGAATAGACCATGCGGTAAATGCGAGTCAAACATCCGTTCAACTGTTCCCACTTCACAAAGTGCAAACGTCTCATTCCAATCCCATGATCATCATATTGAAAGGATGGGAAAAGCGCTTAATGGTTGGATCGAGGACCAAAAAGAAAAAAAAATGGCTTTGAGTGGACTGGTGTATTGGAGAAACCATTGTAGATTTACTCAGACTCCATTTCAACCATGGCTCATGGAACTAATCGAGGCGAAGGGATTTATGTCGGAGCAGGTTTTCAACGCCGAAGAGATAGGATTATTTTGGAAGAGGATGCCATCTTGTACCTTCCTCCCCAATCAGGGAAGATATGCTCAGGGTTAAGGTGGTAAAGAATCATCTTACACGTCTTCAAAGTGGCAATACAGCAGGAAACTTTGTTGAGCTCCTGATGATCCAACAGCTATCACAAGTTCTACATCAACATTTTTCTAACCTCCACCCTACCCCGATAACATCATCATCATCATCTCCGAGCTCAGCCTTGTGTTTTCTATTTATGGCAGAGTACAGTTGGAATGAGTATGTAATATGTTTATCCCACCTCGTGTCACTCACCTCGCTGGTTTGGAATAAAAAAGGTAAAATTATTGTGTTTTGGTTGATTTTACTCAGTTGTTATTTTATTCTCATGTTTATTTCAATGTTAATATGCTTTGTATATATTTTAAATGTTAATTTCAATTCCAATGCATTTATTTCTGGCCGCCATCGATCTTCCTCTCTGTTTCCTCGAAGTCCAGGAACCGACACCCCCTTTTCCCATTGGCCCTTGGTTTCCAGGATCGCGGTTTTAACTATCGCAGCATTTTCCAGGAACCCAACTCCTGCAATATGAGGGTTTACTGGAGAGAGATAAGAAAGAGATAGATAAAGAGATAGATAGCTCTTCAGACTGAATTACCAGTAAAAGGGCAGTGTTCTCAGCAGCGTATGTATGTATGTATGTATGTATGTATGTATGTATGTATGTATGTACCCGAAATACAGCCAAAATGGTACACGATAGCGCAAAAATTTTAGGGCCACCTTACTCACCATTCGCCTGCGGTGTGCAGTATCAAGTTTCATTCAAATCGGGCAACGAGAAAAATTATTAAAAACATCAATTCCCGATTCAGTCAAGTACTCTTCTGGAGTATTTCATCATTGCAATTTTTTTTTTCATCTTTGTATCTTGTTTTATTTTTTTTATTTTTATTTTTTCATCAACCGCTGTCACAACGGGAACTCAATGGGTTCACAGGTCGGCTATTTAAAATTAAACAGGCCCAGAAAAACAACCGCTGAAGAAGAGGCACACCTCAAACAAAACAATCTCATTGGAAAATGACTCGACTCACCTTGGAAGCCTTTGCCAAGACCTGGGTAGGAAAACTGACGAACTTGAGTGCCTCATACTGGCACCAGCTGCTTAGGATGTTGGAAAGGGAGCAAAACGAGTACTTGTACATAGGCACACCATGGCGAGGCTGTTGTGTGACCAAGCAACACATGCCTGCCGTGGCAAAGGCAAGGACACGGTTCATGAACACGAGGAACTGAGAGTCATTGAATCGCTCTCCAACAGTGGAGTCTCCCTTGCCATATGTCCGAGTCATTACTCGTTCCTGCAGCACTCCCCACGTCAGATACGAGGCCTGTGCGGCATGGAGCACAAACAGGTGAGCAGAGCAAATAATACACCCGAGCGGGTTTGACGGTCGGCTCGGATACAAAACTTGATGCAACAGAGTGTTAATCAACCTTAGCGACAACGGAAAGTGAAAACAGAGTTGAAATTGAATTTAAAATAAATGCTTTAGGCCGCTCGAAGTAAAAATCTCCACATTCTAGGAATCATTCCCAACATCATTATACAATTTCCAAACCCGCGTTTATGGCCGTTAAATAAATACTCTAAGTGTGTGCATTTAATGGCTGTGTCCAGGACAGAGCTGGACCCCAACTGAAAAGGACCCTCGGGCCACCGAGAAGCTCAATCACTCGCTGCCTGCACGTCTGCGCGGCGTCACGTGACCAGCCAGCTCGCCGTCGGATGAAATGCCCAAACAAAATCTTAAAACGTCCGTTTTTCACCGGAATTCTTTCAGATACTTGTAGAGCACATCCCCAAACCATCTGAAATACAAACATTAATCTCACAGACGTTACGAATAAGCAGTGCCTCAGAAGGACAGGTTACAAAGTGAAGCAGTGAACAGAAAGCATGTGGTGTCCCTTCCAGAGTCTCACGGTTATTTGAAATGAATATATTTTCCTCATGAAAAGTGTGTTTCTGAGCAGATTTGCACGAAAATTATCTTCATTAAATGTGTAGCTGCACCAGAAGGTCCCAAAAGTGAAAACAGAAATGAACTAGAGGGGAATCACTCGGGAGAGTGCAAAACCTCTGCCGCCAATACTGCTGGGTCACTCAAGTGAACCTTATATCTTATTCATTAAATATGATGTCAACAGTGCTGACAGAGTTATAGTTCTTTTCTCAAACATTTTTTTTTGGGGGGGGGGGTGGAAATCACTTAAAACATGTAGAAATGCAAAAAAAAGAAATCGAAATTTTGTTGAAAAATAAGTTGCAAAAATTTTTTTTTTCTCCAACAATTTTTTTTTGGGGGGGGGGTTGGAAATCACTTAAAACATGGAGAAATGCAAAAAAAAATTTTTTTTTCTAAATTTTTTTTGGGGGGGGGGGGGGAACCAAGTCCAAAATCTAATGGCATGATCCTTGGAACATACCTAACCCCCCCCCCCCACCAAGTTTCGTCGAAATCCGTCGAGGAGTTTTTCCGTAATACTGTTCACAAACAAACAAACAAACAAACAAACAAACAGAAAGGGGTGAAAACAGTAACCTCCGATCTTCGATGGCGGAGGTTAACTAGAACTTAAGACAGCCTCGTTATATGGCATGGAAGCCCTACCCCTCGCTGCAATGCATTCCACACAGACCGAGGATATGAACATTCAATTTTCACAAAACTTGATGCAACCGAGTGTTAATCAACCTTAGTGACTATGAAAAGTGAAAACAATTTAAATTGATCTGAAAAATAACCGCGTGAAGCCGTGTTGAAGTCTACGGACCTCGTGTTGCCCAATAAACAGGGCCAGACAACAAAGGTAACGTGAAACTAGTTGGTCGAATTAAATCCTCTTAATAATCCCAATGAAACTCATTTTGCATATAGCCGTCCGATGCTTCCTTATAGGCCATTCGACCAATCGGTCATTTTGCACTTGATGACCCAATAACCTTGACCCCGAGGCGAAAATGCGAAAAAGGACTCAGACGATCTATAGAGAGCAACTAGTATTATCATCGTGTCAAGTTAGAACGCAATCGGCCGAGACGTCGAGGAGGAGATAGAAAAATAAAAATTGTCGACGGACGGATGGATCTGAGGACATAGAATGGTTATATTAGGTCAGCGAACTGACCTAATAAACTGATGTTCAAATACTTGACTGCACATTATATGTCCTATGATAGGCAAAGTCATTTTGGGGTCAAATAGCACACACACTAACACATCTCAAGTAGCATCTGTTTCTTTTCAATTTTGTGGTCAGATAGATAAAAAACGATGACGCACCATGTACAATCATCAGTTTAAAGGTTACTACCATTGCAGAGATTGGTCATTGGCAGCCAGCACCACAGATTAGCTGCACTAGCAAGTTGCCCGAGCCCGCACGGGATTCTAAACGGGGTAGGGATGGAGAGGGCAAAAATGCAAATTGTCTTCCATCATCGATCCAGCAAGCTCGGAGCAACAATTCACACTTATTGCCACATCTGATGCAATTTAAATGCTCTAATGGCAGCGAGGTGCTCCATTTGAAAGTTTGTTCGATATATGTTTCATTTTTATGGCTAGGGTCTGCAATAAAAATTTGTATTGGTCTCAAAGCCAGTGACCCATCGCAAATGGATAGTAGTAGGATGTGGGATTCCAACAGAATCAGAACCAACTACTTTGGAATGTAACACAATGTGCAAGTCTTCACCTGCAGGCCTATGATGCAAATCACAAGACGCAAGGCCTGTTGGGATGCTGAACTTTCTGCCATTTCGGCCTTCCCAATCTCGATATGATCTTCTGTAGATTCTGCTTTTTCGTTCCCAAAGACACACACTCGCACAAGGGGAAAGCAGATGCCATGGCCTGCAACACAGATATGCACAAGAAAAACAATAATAAAACATTTTCCGGCAAATTGTAGAATTCATTGAATAATATTCAAGCACTTTATTGGAAATTATACATTATATCTTCTTCTTCTTTCGGCTGCTCCTGTTAGGGGTCGCCACAGCGGATCATCCGTATGATCCGCATCGTGATTTGGCACATGTTTTACGCCGGATGCCCTTCCTGACGCAACCCTGTTCGCCTCTTACGACACAGGGATATGGTACACCTATTTTAACCGGGGTATACACCGGCCCAGTACACTGGTGCTCATTTCGCCGACCTCGGAAGGATGGCAGGCTGAGTCAACCCCCTGGTGTATTAATTCAGTGGCCCAACGGGGCTTGAACTCAGGACCTTTTGGATCCCAAGCCGCTGCCCTAACCACTGCGCCAACACCAGGATAAATTATACATTATATATAGTAACAAAATGGACTCTTTGGAGTTAAAGGGTGAATTCGTTGATTATATGAATCCTAATTGCATGATTAGAATAGACTATAATAAACCCCAATTTAGATCTACCAAGACTGCGTTTAACAAGGCCTTGTCCCCCTCCACTCCTTTGTATCGTGTCATTGTTACATTTGCTTTATTTCTCATTTATTTGATAAACAAGCTTTTTCCTTTCTCCTCACCGACTTCGCAACCAAAATGCCCTCGAGTGAGTACCACCCGGTTTTCTTTTGAATCAGGCCAATTGACGCTTTACTCATGCCGGGCAACTATTAGGCGCACCTAGTGACATCACGCAAAATATGGTTGAACAGAGGTTCTGAAAAGAAAGATCAGTTGAGAGTCGGAACCCTTGCAGGTGAGGTCTGCTTCGACTTTGAGCTGAGATTGAGGAGTGTGCTGACTTTGTGCAGTCTTCCCTCACAAGAACTCCTTGCCCGAGCATCGCAGGGATTGTTAGGCCCCCTCCCCTCACTCCTGGTTGAAGGAAGAACCGGTCCCATGAGCCTGGGGAATGCTAACATAGTTTCCCCGGACTGTCCTGGAGCCTAGCGGCGCAGTGTGTGCGTGTATGTGCGCGCGCAGCCTGCTTCTCCCATCCAATCTTGGACAGGGTGCCCCATTCATCAGGACTAAAGCAAGCCTCATTTTATTTATCCGCTCCCCGCATCTTCTAACCCTTTTTCTTTCTATGAGCGACCGACATCTTCTTGAGAGATTGTCTTCAAGGATAAGATAACCGACAGTGGATTTGACCAACAATTTTTATAGTAACTCGGCATTCCTCCCATCACTTTGCTGACAGGTTTAATCAAAAGACAGCATGTTGTACTTCACAAATATATTACATATATGTGTGTGTCAATGAAGATGTAAAACACATGAAAAAGGATGTTTTATAACACCTAATTGTTGTTGTAGCTGTGGTTGTTGTTTGTGTGCTCCTTCTGTGTCCTTCTAAAGGGTTCCTGCTGTCGTAAAATAATAAAGGTTACCATTGGAACCGCTACATTAAAGCTCGACGTCCTGCTTCTTCCTCAACCCTGAAAACACAGGTTTTTAAAAGAGGCAGGATTGTGATTAAACAAACGGATTTTTGTTCCAAGTAAATCGATTATTCCCTTTTTAAAGGGACCGTACGTATTATTGTACGATAGCAGAAACTCTTTAGAATAAAGGGTTACAGACGGAGAAATAAGGCTCCTTTTATATACGGATAAGTGAGATGTATTTTCCGATCGGGATGTCCGCTTCTTCCTCGTATTCATAACAGTTGCGGTTTCCTGTGCTCCATTACCTGGTTTCTTTATTTAACGTTATTTATCATTTCTGTGGTTGGGGTTCAATTGCTTATCCGTACACGGACAAATTGCCAGCAGGCAGACATGCACGAGTTATGTTCTTGGCTTGTGCAAGCAAATTAAGGATCTTCACATTTTCTCAAGCCATTTAGTGCTTTGCAATTTAAATTCTTTTAAATCTGTGTGTAGGCAATCTTGCAGTGTGTGTGTCAACTCCAGCAGCACAAGGTTTGAGTCCTATAGGTCACAATTAGGGATGGATGGAAAAAATATATATATATATATATATATATATATATATATATATATATATATATATACAATATATATATATATATATATATATATATATATATATATATATATATATATATACAATATATACACAATATATATATATATATATATACACAATATATATATATATATACATACAATATATATATATATATATATATACATACAATATATATATATATATATACAATATATATATATATATCCTGGTGTTGGCGCAGTAGTTAGGGCAGCGGCTTGGGACCCAAAAAGTCCTGAGTTCAAGCCCCGTTGAATATATATATATTTATATATATATATATATATATATATATATATATATATATATATATATATATATATGTACTACATATGTGTGTGTATGTGTATGTATGTATGTATGTATGTGTATATATGTATGTACCAAGTCGTATAACACCAGGGGGTTGACTCAGCCTGTCATCCTTCCGAGGTCAGCGAAATGAGTACCAGTGTACTGGGCCAGTGTATACCCCGGTTAAAATAGGTGTACCAGATCCCTGTGTCGTAAGAGGCGACCAGGGTTGCGTCAGGAAGGGCATCCGGTGTAAAACATGTGCCAAATCACTATGCGGATCATATGGATGATCCACTGTGGCGACCCCTAACGGGAGCAGCCGAAAGAAGAAGAATATATATATATATATATATATATATATATATATATATATGTATGTATATATATATATATATATATATATATATATATATGTATATATATATATATATATATATATATATATATATATATATATATATATATATATATATATATATATATATATATATATATATATTGTTGCGGATCTGGGGTGGTGGGATTCTCACCCGACTTTTGGCGCCACCCTCACTACCGCCGTCTCCGGCATTTATAACGCCAGCTGGCCCGGCACAGGCCTCGGGTCACGCGTCTTCAATTGCGATACCAACGTAATCCTGGACCTTACCAGTTGGGAAATCGACCCCGGTTACAGACTGGTTTTGTCAGATGCCGAGCGTTTTCTGCCAGTCTGTAACCATTTTGGTTTTATATGCCAATCGAACGGATCGTTCCTCGATGCGACACAAATTAATCCACAGCAGCAACTTCATACGAATCAACCAGATTTATTGGGAAACATCGGAGAACACAACACAAGCAAAATATTCACGACAATGTTATTAACAATCTATAACCCGTTCTTAACTCGGGAACTACGAATTACGGGTTTCGAGGGGGTCCCTACCGAGATATACCTAAAACAACATGCAGACAAGACAGACAGACAGCATGCAGACAAGACAGAGTACTTGGTGATGTTTCATGGACGAGAGGCAAGTGTCAAAAGCACGAACGTCGCTCGTAACAAGCCGATGTCCACGGATTCGAGCCCAAGCTCGAACACGCCGCGTGGCAAGATGGAGCTCGCCTTCCTTTTTCGCACCGCACGCGGCCCCCGCGCGCTCTGACCCTGCGTAAGGTCGATGGCACAAGACCGCGAGATCGACGATGGGTCTCAACTGGTCTCTCACAAGATCCAGCACACAAGTCCAGGCCTGGCCTGTTCACCAGACAAGGCCAAATCGAGGTGCCGGGCTCCGCAGGCTGGGTCCTTGGGATTCCAAGACGTCGTCGAGCCGTGAGGTGAGTCAGGACAGTCAGAGGCTCCGTCGTTAGACGCAGGTTGAACCTGTCGATGACCTCCGCTCGAAGCCGACTCCAGACTCACGAAGCAGCCAGGTCCTCTCCCTGCCGATCGCACCACTCGCTTTCCTTTTTCCTTTCAGCGCTCGTGACCTCAAAACCGACTGCCGTTTTTGTACTTCTCCCAAAACTGAACTACTCCAAGAGGTCTCTGTTCGCTGCCGAGGGCAGACAGACCTCCTGCAGTCCTTTCCTTCGGCCCTGGCTTGCTTCTCCAGGCCACAGAAGGCAGACCCGGCGCACCCAAGTCCAGTTTCTCTCCCGGCAGAATCACCACTGTCTTCTTCGTTCGCTCGCTTCAAAGCCACTGGCTCCTCCCCCTTTACGAAGCCGACAACCTCCTCCCCTTAGTTTTTCTTCCTCTTTTGGCCACTCCCTGTCAGCCGACTGGGCAGGGCCTCGTCCGGAGAGGGGAAGGAAGAAGAAGAAGCCTACCACACTACCACTGTATGAACAATAAACATGCATCCTACACCTCCCGATACATATGTAACGTCCATTTTACCAAATAGCCTAGCTAAACATGCATTTAATGGGGGATCTGAGCTAATCCTATATTTAGTAGCCTACTAAGGGCCATTTCCGTAACAATATATATATATATATATATATATATATATATATATATATATATATATATATATATACATACAATAGTGCTGGGCCGATTAGAAAATTTGACAACGGACTTAAAAAAAATAAAAATAATAATACTTTTTTAAAAAGGAATAAAAAAAAAAAATCTCCCAATACCGATTCCGATTATAAAGTGGTAAATAATGATGTCATAGTGCATTGTGCATACATGAAGTGGATACCGTGCTGGATCGGTGCCGTGCCCGCAATTGATGTTGCTGAGTGGCTGAATTGAAACATTTTAAGTCCCTCCTCAAATTGATTGGTGCATCAAACGACACAGCATCTTGTCATTTTAAAACCAATGATGAGCTACCGTGTGCTCATTTGATAAGCTATTGACAGATATTAAAGAAAGTGCTTCATACTTGTCTGGTCGTGTGAAAAGCAAGTTTTACACAAAATACAGGACAGGGAGTCCCTGGGTTACAAAGGTACCTCATTCCGAACAATCGAACCAAGAACCAGAAATGCAGTATGCACTTATACTGTACACTACATGGCCAAAAGTATGCGGATGTGTACCCCTTCTAATTAGTGGATTTGGCTATTTCAGCCATGCCCATTGCTGATAGGTGTATAAAATCCAGCACACAGCCATGCAATCTCCATAGACAAACATTGGCAGAAGAATGGGCTGTACTGAAGAGCGCAGTGACTTTCAACGTGGCACTGTCATAGGATGCCACCTTTCCAACAACTCAGTTCGTCAAATTTCTACCCTGCTAGAGCTTCCCTAGTCAACTGTAAGTGCTGTTATTGTAAAGTGGAAACGTCTAGGAGCAACAACAGCTCAGCCACGAAGTGGTAGGCCACACAAGCTCACAGAACGGGACTAAGGGCTGAAGCACGTAGCACGTAAAAAGCATCGGTTGCAACACTCACAACCGAATTCCAAACTGACTCTGGAAGCAACGTCAGTGTAAGCACTGTTCATCAAAAGCTTCATGAAAAGGGTTTCCATGACCGAGCAGCCACACACAAGCCGAATATCACCAAACCCAATGCCAAACATCGGCTGGAGTGATGTAAAGCTCACCGCCATTGAACTCTGGAGCAGTGGAAACACGTTCTCTGGAGTGATGAATCACGCTTCACCATCTGGCAGTCCGATGGACGAAACTGGGTTTGGCGGATGCCAGGAGAACGCTACCTGCCTGAATGCATAGTGCAAACTGTAAAGTTTGGTGGAGGAGGAATAATGGTCTGGGGGTGTTTTTCATGGTTCGGGCTAGGCCCCTTAGTTCCAGTGAAGGGAAATCTTAATGCTACAGCATATAATACAATGACATTCTAGACAATTCTGTGCTTTCAACTTTGCAGCAACAGTTTGGGGACGGCCGCTTTCTGTTTCAGCATGACAATGCCCCTGTGCACAAAGTGAGGTCCATACAGAAATGGTTTGTTGAGATCGGTGTGGAAGAACTTGACTGGCCCGCGCAGAGCCCTGACCTCAACCCCATCAAACACCTTTGGGATGAATTGGAACACTGACTGCGAGCCAGACCTAATCGCCCAACATCAGTGCCCTTCCTCACTAATACCCTTGTGGCTGAATGGAAGCAAGTCTCCGCAGCAAAGTTCTAACATTTCGTTATTGCAGCAAAGGGGGGACCAACTCCATGTTTATGTCCATGATTTTCGAATGAGATGTTGGGCGAGCAGGTGTCCACATACTTTTGGCCATGTGGTGTACCTACAAGTTAACATCCATACGATAATGGAGCCAAGTGTTTATTATCTCCTCCGAGACAAAGCGTCAACGGCCCACAAAACTCAGCTATATTGTACATGGTATTCATGACTGTATCGCTCTACTTTTAGCTCACGAGTGAAAATGTGCATACTCGCTCATTATCGCCCGTTACTGTACTATATCTTCAAAAATAATGCTGCGACAACATATTCGTTGTCTCCACGTGACCATCTTCAATTACAACCCCATAAAAGCCACTCAGGAATCAATGCCTCATTCGGGTAAAAATAGCATGTGAAAAAGGAATGACATCACGACTGCAGATCTCCGAACTGCGAAGGACGACTAAATCACGTGACCACCACCACTTCTGCCACCCGTCCATGGGATGGGTAATCTACGAGTTATATATAATGGGGCTCTTAAAGACTGTATATGAAATGTGCCCCTTTGTTCCTGTGATTGTTTCTAAAGCAATTGGTTACATACAGTCCTATATATGAATCGGTATGCTTTCAAAAGGTTATGTTGTTCTCTTTGTGAGTTTCAAAGCAAAATAAATTTGTCAACACCTGATTTCCGTTTGTTTTCCAAATTACCAAGCCAAGTTTTGGCTACTTGGCACATGATTGCCAGCTGTTTCTAAAGAATAATGTTTATGCACATCTCCTTGAAATGTCAAGAATTGAACGTTGTTTTGTTGAAATTCGCCCGAAACAAGGGTGAAGTCTACTCAAGATTTTTGTGTTTTATACAGTGTGGTAATCGGTAATTAACACACACACACAGACTCCAATCAACTGATGCTGATTACTGAAAAATTGCCGACGATTGATTTTACCATTTCAATGCGTGTGTGGGCTTAATAGGGAGAATTTACTGATGATGGAGGATGGCAACATGGCGAAAAATACAGAGCAACCAATTTAAAACAGTTGCAATCAACAAATGTGGAATGGGCATATATAGGTAAAACGCATTCAAGAAATTTGGGCCACGTGGACGATTGGTTGCTGCCAAATGTAAATTTACATACTAAGACAGGTCACATCAGGGAATGTTACAGAACGTAAAAATTGGGAGGGGAGTAGGAGAGGAAACGGGCTTGAACTCAAACATACGGGCAAGGGAGACCAGAGCCTTCTTCAAATACATTAATTACATACACTTTCGCTGAACATGCACTAATAAATAACTATTCAAAATTAAACTCATTTATTCCCAAAGCCAAATCCGTTATAAAAATTAAAATTTTTTAAAAAGACTCCTCCCATGCTCTTCTGGCTGAAGAAGCTCCATAAAGCAACCAAGAAAGGCTATCGAGGTAAACCATTTGCTGTTTCAAACACTTCCCAGAGTTTCTCCATCGCTGTAAAGACAGACATTCGCAAATAGTACACACATGAGAATCCCAATGCTACAAAACCCCCTCAGCTGCCGCACCGGTTTCATCGCTTAATGGCGAATCATCAGCAACAGCGAAGACAGAAATGCAAACCAACAAGGCTCCCAAGCATGCACCAAGTGTGAATGTCGAAAGCAGTCAATATATAAATAATAAAGAAAGACCCACCCACATCTCTCACGGCTGGAGGAGTGTGGAAGGTGTCAATTATTTATATAATCCTATCCACCTGGGTTTAGTTGATGAGGTGAGAGCTGATTGGCTATTCCCTTCATTCACAGGTGAGAGATGTGGTTGGGTCTTTCTTTATTTATATATTGACTGCTTTCGACATTCACACTTGGTGCATGCTTGGGAGCCTCATTGGTATGCATTGCTGTCTGCGCTATCGCTGATTTTCCAATAAGCGAGGAAACCAGTCCGGTAGCTGAGGGGGTGTGTAGCATTGGGATTCTCATGTGTGTACTTGATGTGAACGTCTTTATAGTTGTGGAGGAACTCTGGGAAGGGTTCGAAACAACAAAGCGCTTACCTTGTGTAGGCCTTCTTGGGTTGCTTTATGCAGCTTCTTTGGCTCGAGGATTGTGGGAAGGTGAGAGCTGATTGGCTATTCCCTCCATTCACAGTGAGAGCTGTGGATGGGTCTTTCTTTTATATATATCGTACACATCTCACATCGACCGACCAACTGTGTTGGGCCCGCGATGCCGTGCGGTCCCTCGGGTGGTGCCGCACCAGCTTAAAATGTTGTGCGATGTCATTTTCCGATGACATGGCTGTATTTAATTTTTTTGTGCAATGTGCTTTCATTATCTGCCCATCACTTCGACACAGATACATATACATTCAAATGAAAAGGGCACTTGGAAGAGCACATACCTCTGCCATGTAATGCCTCATCCACAAGAACATATCAGGCCCAATACATTTTTGAAACATCATGCTATACAGACTATATAGTTTTTGGCCCGATCTCTCAATGGTGAAGAATCACTTTAAGAATTAAATAAAAAACCAATGTCACCCTTGCCAAAAGGTGACCACGTGTGACTTCTTTAAGGTCACACTGAGGTGAACAGAGCTGCTATCCACCAGGAGCGACTCCTTGAGGAATATCTGCCTACGAGAGATTCCGATGAGAATCGTTCTACAGAGTAACCGTGAAAAATATGCGTTTGCTTCATAACGTCACCAAATGACGTCATAATGTCTCAAGCTTGACATATCTAGAAAGCACTCATCGAGGTGTTCAATTTGAGGTACTACACAATATGGTTCCTAAAACTTTAAAATTTGACCTTGGGGTCAAATATGTTTGACCTTAGGTGTTAACCATGAAGCTCAAGGCCAATCACCACCAAAAAATCAATGAGCTGAGCGCCAGACCATGAAATATATTCCCATGAAGTTTGAAGACGATCCGATCAAAATTACTCAAAAAATAAGGGTTTCGTCGACTCCCCTGATTTGTGACAAAGTGACCTTGAGAGCTTTGACCTTGACCTTCAAAGTTTTATGCGCTGAAAGGGACCTCTATAGGCCTCTGATATGCGAAGTTACAAAAATTAATCAATGATAACTGTGCTCTGCAGAATTTTTTATACGTGATTACAGACAAAAAAAATAAAAATAAAAATAAAAAACATACAAGCTGACTAACATATCTTGCAAAAACTTCGTTTTGGCAAGATAATAATTCTCGGATCAGATCCGGATTCGGATCTTCACCAAAATCAAATCAATTCGTCATTGCGACACACCCAACATGTCCACCAAGTTTCATCCGAATCCGTCCACAACTTTTTCAGATATCTTGCTATATATTGTTTTTGGCAATATCTCTCAATGGTGAAGAATCACTTTTAAAATTTTCAGATCTGGATCTTCACCAAAATTGAATCAATTCTTCCTTGTCACACACCCAATGTGTTCACCAAGTTTCATCCAAATCCCTCCACAACTTTTTGAGATATCTTGCTTTATATTTTTGGTCCGATCTCTCAATGCTGAGGAATCACTATTTAAAATTCTACTAGTCAGAACCAGATCCGGATCAACCCTCTCCTTGTAAAACTGCCTAAATCCAGAACCACTGCTCACCTCCACTCATTTATTCCTGTTTTCCCACCTGTAAAACCTCCTTCCACAAATCTTCAATCTCATTCTTCCCTCCCGGTCTTCATGACAATTGTTCACCTCCATCTCAGGTCAACCCCCATCCAAGGCCATGATGTTTTCAACACCAGTTAAACCACCCCCACCCCTCCCAAAGTTTTACTTATGCATCCATCTTGTTCACCCCTTGCGTTCTCTCCGAACCCTCATCTTTTCCTACATCCCTTATTTGTTCGTCTCAGTCTACCTTCTCCCTCCACCCTGCTATTGGCATTCCCCTTTCTCTTGTGTTCCCTTTGTTATGTTGTGTCCTGATCTGTTCTGTGCTCTTGCTCTTCCATGATCCTAGACCATGTATATATATATATATATATATATATATATATATATATATATATATATATATATATATATATATATATATATATATATATATATATATATATATATATATATATATTGTTGTGGTTGACGAAATTCACAAACCACCATTCAGGTCCCTTAGGTGAGATATCTCTGTAAGTATATGTGTAGTTAGGCCCAAACCTGTTGTCTAGAGGGAATAAATGTCATTCATGCGGGCTGCGACTCTTCAGGATAGCCGTTTTTCTTTTACTATCTTTATTTTGGACCAGCCGCCATTATTACCACCACCAACCACGTCTCAACAGCCATCACAACAACAACCACCAACCACAACGCCGCTTCACAATAACAACCACCAACCACAACGCCGCTTCACAACAACAACCACCAACCACAACGCCGCTTCACCACAACCGCCACGACCTTTACCGTCACAACTCGCCACCGTCGCATCGCCACCATTCTCGCGCCACTTGTGGGCGCAGATACTGGACTCGTGTAGGGCGCGCACCGAGCAGCGTATTCAGAGACATCACAGACTTTCCGAAGAAAAACGGATCAAAAACGACTCACGCCCACTTTTGTTCCGTCCAATCGGTGAGCGAGGGGCGATTTGGCCCGGCCTCAAGGGCGTTGGAGGGCGGTCGCAATATGCAAATTCATGGATCAAAAAGCATTCACGCCCACTTTTCCTCGGGCCAATGGGGAGCCAGGTGAAGGGTCGGAGGCAAAGGGTCAAGGGTGAAAGAGCGAAGCCACGGGGCTTATATAAACGGCTGCGTTCGTCAGTAAAGGCAGTTCAGTTGGAAGTTCAGAGTTGAGTGTGCGGAATTCAAGAGAGTCGTCGGTGGAGCGGGAAAGAAGTGGTACTAGTCAGAGTGAAGAGGACGGAGCTGTGGAGAGGTGACGGCGGCGAAGGCGGACGAGGGGGTGCTCGCGTCGGTGCCGGGAGCTGCACAGAGAGAGGCCAGCAACGCGACCGAGGTGGAGGAGGAGACGCTCGCCGCGGGACCCGAGACAGGGTAATATCCTCCTTCCCCCGAGCATCAGCAACCCCCTCCTGTTTCCCCCCGCGCTGAGATAGTGCGACAAAGGGGGCCCCCTTCCCACCCCCTACCAGACTGTCCGCGAGGCCCGCGGAGTTGAGGCGCCACCGCCGCCCTGCGTCTCATCATCAGACGGTAGGCCCGACACGGTCTCGGCCCCAGGCCCGCCTCATCCTGGAGGGTGGTTCTCTTTTCTTTTGCTTTGGGAATATGTGTTGTCGGCGCCGTCTGTGAAGTAAAATTGTATAAGTGTTGCCTTGTGCCTGGTAGTCGGTTAGATCTGCATTGTTGCATTTGCTTTTTGTGTAATATTGCATTGTCTTCTTCTTTTACATGTGCTTTTGGTGGAATTGTATATGTGTGCTTTCCGTTCATCGCGAAATAAATGTGAGTTATGTTGAACTGTTTTCCCGCTTCGCTTCGTCTTTTCCTCTATTGAATCTCCATCCTGCTTCACGTAAAGGGTTGGTCGTGGGCTAAAACGCCCGATAATTAATCGAACCGTCGAGGCCGACGAATAACACCGCTCGGTTATCCCGATAGTACGGAACGGGTCGCTTAAAGTGGCCCGTGTCCGAAGTCGACCTGCGGCGAGGTGCGATCGCCCGGTCTACCCTCCGTGTGGGTACTTAGGTAGGTCGAATTTGGCGAGCAACCCTATCCCACGCGGGGGCCGATTGGCACGATCGTGGTGAGACCGAAAGGTCCACCCGTGACTGGTTCCCGGCGTTAGTCCGAGAGGGTCACGACTGGATTGTCCGTCCGGTGGGCGACGTGCCGCGATTCGAGTTACGTGGCCGTCAGCACGCCGGCGGGCGCGAATCCGCAACAATATATATACATATACTTGCAGGGATACCCGTGCTCTGTACAGGAATCCCGTGGATGACGGCGGGTCTGAAGGAGTTTCTGTCACAGTTAATTGTAAAATTGTAAAGGCTGCCACCATTATTTTTTTTTTCATCACCTCTATAATATTATATTTTCCCCGCCATGTTTTATATGCAGAAGACTCGAGTTAAAAAATGTTAAGATTTATTACGCATCAGATAAAAAACCATAATGCCTCAACAATGTGAGGCTGGTTTCATGTCATCATTTGTGACTTAATTTATACGTCGGGCAAAACCCAGCCTGGCCCAGCGTATTTGATTTATTTACGTCTGTTATCCTGATAAAAAAAATTGTTATATTATGTGTACAAAGTTGCAACGTACGTACGCCCATAACCATTCTATAAAATATCTACATAGCCCATAACCATTTAATTATAAAATAATATACACATACGCCATACGCCATCACCATTCTATTTATATCTGTAATATATATATATATATATATATATATATATATATATATATATATATATATATATATATATATACATATATATACATATATACACATATATACACACACAAACCACCACCACCACCATTTTTTTTTTATTTCCCACCACCATTTTTATTTTTCACCAGCAACATGTATTTCCTTCATCGCACATCCTATTCCCGTTTATGAAATAACTGAGGTAGCTCAATAATTTTAGTGGAGTGCTCGAGGATAAACAATATTTGATGTCTTCCCCTCTGGGGCCAATATGTATAAAACCTCCGATGATCCCACTCTGGAGCATCCCACATATAGCTGACCATGGGAAAAGCAAGGAGTTGATAATTCCAGCCCTTCTACTTTCAGTGACTGTCCTTTTGCCTTATTGATAGACATCGCAAAGCACAGGCATACAGGAAATTGTAGTCTCTTAAATTCAATAGTTGAATTTGATGGAATGAGTGGAATTCGCAGAATGAATACATCTTCTCCTTTCGCACATCCTGTCATGATAGTGGCCTCAATTATATGTGGTAGTAGTCTTTTCACAATCAGTTTAGTTCCGTTGCAGAGTTTTGGTGCATCTAGATAACGTAATAACATAATAGGGCATCCAACTTTTAACGACAGATTGTACGGAGGCAATCCTGGTAATTCCAATGAGTTTAGAAATTCTGCTTGCTCAGTATCCAGTGTGGTGTCAGTAGACTTGTGACTATGTTGTTCGCCTGGAACTACTTGTAATAACTGATGGTTTATTACACGGACTGTTTCATTAAGTGGAGCCAGGATTGTTCTTTCACAGAGCCACTGTATGTTTTTGTAATTAGTCGCTAAATTGGGATACACATGAGCCTCTAATTCTTCCATAGATGAAACTATTGTACCACAGTCATCGGAAATAGATATTACATCATTTGTGTTCGGGATTTCAACATTTCCAAGTTTGAGAAGTAATTGTGTGAAATTGCCAGCATCTAAATCACCATATAATTTGACCCTCATATTTGTTGTTGGATGGATAGTTTGTACGAATGTCCAGAGGTATGAAGATTTTATACTGGCTTTCATTTCATCAGCTGGAGTGCCACGGGGTACTACACGTTAAGTTTGTCTGAAATCGCCAGAAATAACCAGCGTAACTCCACCTATAGGCAGGTCTACTCCTCTTAAATCTCGCATAGTTCTATCTGATGCTTCGAATGCATCCTTAGGCGACATCGTACCTTCATCCCAAACTATGAGATCGCAATTCTTCAGCACTTTTGCTGCTTCACTTTGTTTGCCAATGCCACAAACCGGATATTCCATTGTTGCTAAGTCGAGAGGCAATTTGAAAGCAGAATGCGCTGTGCGGCCACCTGAAAGTAGTGTTGCGGCTATACCGGATGAAGCAACGGCTAATGCAATCTTTTTCTGGCTCCTTATCTTAGCAAGCAAAAGGTTGAGGACAAATGTTTTGCCAGTACCACCAGGGGCATCCAAGAAAAATATCACACCAATTCCCTCTTGAACCGCTTCAGAAATCAGTTGATATGCATTACTCTGATCCTGTACCAGAAGCGGCTCATTGTCAGAAACTAACTTTGCGAGAGTATCTGTGTTGTAGTTTGTTTCACGGAACCATTCTCTACAGATGGTTGCGCTTTCAGACCTATTAGAAGAGGGAAGTCCCCACTTAGTTAAATCTTTCCCGCTCATGTATAATACCAAATCTTCAATGTATATCAGAG
This sequence comes from Eptatretus burgeri, assembly GCF_056783735.1. Lineage (NCBI taxonomy): Eukaryota > Metazoa > Chordata > Myxini > Myxiniformes > Myxinidae > Eptatretus > Eptatretus burgeri. The sequence goes on from NC_140967.1 coordinate 94,406,632, forward strand.
TCTCATTGAACATATCTGGTGTGTACTGGATACGCTATAATATACATACGGTAATTTTTACATAGGCCTATACACTATAAATAAAGGTTGGTCGACTTACGACCAAATCGACTTACGATTGGTCGGTCGGAACCGATCGTGGTCGTAAGTCAACGACTACCTGTATGTACAATAAAATATGACTTGTGTTAATCATGGATTAAAAGAGGCGTTTGTTGATGTGAATAGGGCCTATGATAAGTGTGTCGAATGCATGTCATAATTCGGAAACGGGAATTCGGAATTAACTGTAGCATTATTTTTTCATTCTATTGCAAATGGCATTGGCCCCATGTCAATCGCCTGAACTTGAAAAATTAACGTTACGAAAAGTGTGTTGAATGCACAAGTCATAATTTGGAAACCGGGAAGTCGGAAGTCATTGTCTTCAATTGACTGTAGTATTAATTTCTCATTCTCGAGCAAATTCCGTTGGCCCCATATCAATCGGCTGAACTTTAAAAATTAACGTTACGCAATCAGGTGATGATGTCATAATTCGGAAACCGGAAGTCGGAAGTACAATTGTTTTACATCTGGACATTCCCGGGTACATGTTCTGTCAGCATGTGAAGTTTAGTGAGGATCAGTCCAGTACTTTTCGCGTGCATTGGTCACAGAGAAACACACACACACACAAACAGACACACTTTCAACTATATATATATATATATATATATATATATATATATATATATATATATATATATATATATATATATATATATATATATATAGATATATTATAATAATAAAGAAATCTCTTTACATAGCATTCGCTTTCACAATCGGGTGAAAAAGTTATGATAATGCTTTTAAAGTATTGTGTAAGAAACCCAAAGGACACGGTTACACTTTGACATCAAATATTTTCAAAAGGCTTAACCAAGACATGCTTGCATACCAAACCGCCAACACAAAGTTTGAAAAGCTCAAGTTATCGAAAACAAAAAACCCCATACCTTTATCCAGGTGTTTCCTTCTTTTGAAGTATTGGATCAGAAAGTAACCAGGTAAAACGATTGAACTGTAGCCGACAAAGTTGAAAATGAGGCGAACGAGCCAGAAATCTGACCACAGTGGTGCCGCTTCCTGAACCGCCATGGAGTTACTGAGTGAGATGCACACAAGAAAGTGACAGACAGAGAGCATCACTCTATGCCATCCAGGAAAAACATTCCTTCTGGGTTATGCTTTATGCACCAATCACTTTACAAGGGCTATTCACACAATGTTATAAAGCAAGATACAATAACTCCACTTAAACATGGCAGTATGTGTGTGTGAGAGATTTATATTATATAGAGGTACCAGCAGTCACGACCACCCTCCGGGTGGGTGTACCCTTCGCGGCCCATCTTCGGTGGGCAATGTGCGCCGGAACGAGATAAAGGAAGATGATTTGTAATGGGCGTTACCACCAAAGGAGCACGATTTCCACCACATATATCAATCTATAATGGAGCAGATTATATATATCTTCTTCTTCTTCTTTCGGCTGCTCCCGTTAGGGGTCACCACAGCGGATCATGCGTATGATCCGCATAGTGATTTGGCATAGTTTTTACGCCGGATGCCCTTCCTGACGCAACCCTGGTCGCCTCTTACGACACAGGGATATGGTACACCTATTTTAACCGGGGCATACACCGGGCCCAGTACACTGGTACTCACTTCGCCGACCTCGGAAGGATGACAGGTTGAGTCAACCTCCTGGTGTATTAATTCAAGTGGCCAACGGGGCTTGAACTCAGGACTTTTTGGATCCCAAGCCACTACCCTAACCGCTACGCCAACACCAGGCTCAGGAGCAGATTATATATATTTACAGTATGTATGTATGTATGTATGTATGTATGTATGTATGTATGTATGTATGTATGTATGTATGTATGTATGTATGTATATATATATATATATATATATATACATACATACATACATATACTGTATATATATACTCTGACGCAGGATACCAACAAGCTGGCACTCATTTTGCCGACCTCGGAAGGATGACAGGCCGAGTTAACACCACCTGGTATTAATTCAATATCTGAGCGGGATTTGAACTCAGGACCTGAGGATCTCAAGCTCACCACCCTAACTATTAAGCCAACACAAGGCATACATATACATATACATATATTCTCACAAATCGGACCAACATTCTCACCCTTTTGACATTTTCCTCTGTTTTGGCAATTGAGGGGCATCTCGATTGTACATCATTCCATTCAGCCTTCCACAAACCTCTTGGCCAACTCAAACACACATGATCTTGACATTGTGTCTTCTCAGTACACCAACTTCAACTCATCAAAAATGTTCCATGCCACTTTCATTTAGTTTTACCAAAAACTTGATTCTCTGCTCCATAAAATTTCGTTCATCTTAAGAACACATTTACAACACTCACAATTTTAACGAAACTCCAGTAAGGCTACAAAACACAATTGATCGATGCAACTGATAACAGTACTGGCAGGAAGATTACAATGCATGTCCAATCACAAAACCCAAGCCAGTGCTGCCACTTGGCAAGAAAAAAAAAAATAAAACTTCAGTCCTGAAACCCTATTGTCAGACCTTGTATAACCATATTTGCAAATGCTCCAAGAACACACAAGCAGGCACTCCCCACCCTCCGGGGCGGGAGAACCCTTCTCAGCCGACCCTCTGTGGGAAATGTCCTGCGGCACATTCTTGGAAATGCACTTTATAATTTTTGAAAGAAATTTTACTGATCACAACATAGTGTTGTGGGAATGATTATTCAGGGTTAATAAAACTACTTAATATAGTTCAGTTAACTCCTTAATAGTTGTTTAGAATAAACATATTGTAATAAATGAGGTTAGATATGCTTTAATGTGCAGATAGATGTTCATCTCCCTGCCCTCCTGTTGTTTCTTCCCCCACATCTAACCTCTGGATATATTTTTGATGTTATTTTCCTCTGTTCAAATGTGCTTTATAAAGCCAATCAAACCATGGTGAAGCAGACAGAGGGAATTCACAGGATAGGAAAAAAAAAATCTCCTTTTCTTGAGTCGAATTTTTGTATATTCACTCCTTAAAATGGAATGATATTTTGTGTTCAGGACTGACCAAGGACAGCATAGTCTACACAGCTTTTTAAAACAGAAAGAAATAAATAAACCCTCCTATTATATTGTTACGAATCTGGAAGCTTACTGCACTCAACATACAGGTCCTGTAGAACAGTTATATCGGTAAGTATGTGTCTTTAGTTAGGGTCCCTATCCCTCGTTTAATGGGTGAATAAATGTACTTGCGCTGTGAGTTATTTTGATAGTTCGGGTTTTCTTTTATTTTTACACCACCATCAACTACTACAACGCCAGCATTACCCTCACCTTCACCTCGCTTCCTCACACCGACACCATTGTCTGCGTGCGTGTCGGCACATACGTGGGCGGAGTTCAAGGAGGAGCCTCACGGCGGCCCTCGACCAATCAGCGTGCTACGGGTGGGGTGGCCACAGCTCAGCTAATCAGATCCCGTGACAGGGAGAAAGGGGTCCGCGTGACATCACCACGCCCCTGGGCCAATCGACGGACTTGCCGCTCGTTTTGGCCAATGACAGGGCGACAAGCGATTCTGCATGCTAAAACCGTCCAGTGAGGGAGAGCGGAGGTGTCCCCCCCTCCCCCCCCCCCGAGACAGGGTGAATAAGGATGCGGCGCGATTGGACCACGAGAGCTTGAGCTGGAGAGATCCTTCTTCCAAAAGAACCACAAGGGGTGCGTGCCGTCTCTGTCGGTGAACTAGCGAGTGTTTGAGATAGTTGATGACCATCAAGCAGGCAAGGTTGTGGTCAATCTGATGGGCAGGTTGAACAAGCGTGGAGTTATCAGCCCTCACTTTGACGTTCAACTCAAAGACTTGGAGAAGTGGCAGAGAAATCTCCTGCCTTCTCGACAGTTTAGGATACAGAGGAGAGGTTTGGTTGCCAGGACGAGCGCTGAGTGGAGCTCAGGAGGCTGATCGCTGCTCGCCTCTCGCTGGTGCCTGGTTCAAATCGGCTCGCCCAAACCACACGAGGTGGACAGGTCCGAAGCAGGCTCTGTTCTTCAGCTCGCCTTTCCCTCCGAACTGGAGGCCTCAATAAAGGCTGTGGCCACCGGTTCTTGTGTGTACGTGTGTGTATGTTTGTAGCGCCAGTCTATTAAGTAAAACTGCATAAGTGCTTGTACATAAATTGCCTTGCATCTCTATATTCGGATAACTCTGCCTTCTTGTGTACTTCCCTCATTCCCCCATAAAAATAAACCCATGTGTTAAATGTATCAGTTTGGTGCTGTGTTTCCTCCATTGGCTTAGCGTGACGCGTGTTAGTGAATTATAAAGGCTGTTGTCACTGTAAATGTACGATAGGACCGACGGAACTTTGGCGACCGTCCGCTCGGGTTGCGCATGGGTCGGGCACGCTAACGGCTCAATTCGGTCGAGGGCCGTCGAGGGTGTGAATACTCGGTAACTCGCCACATAGATTTCTAGGTATTTTGAAGATTGGCAAATAACCCTGTACCACGTGGTGTAATGATTGACGATTCACGGTCCAGTAAGGGACCCGTACTTGTCGGAATTTTCCGAAAGGTACGATCAAGATTCCAGGTGTTCGGTTGAGTCGACTCTGCAGCTCCATCTAGCGGTCGTGCTCGTCGTCGATACCCGGCCCGCAACAATATATCCTCACAAAATGTGGAGTGGCTTTGATATAAAACAATGCCCTCAGTTCCTGGGACAAGCTGTCTGGTCAATGATGGCCTGACACTCATTATGGCAATGGAAAACCTCCAGAGGCAAAGACATTGGCAATTATGCAGACAGAATTACCCAAACATTTGACACATCCATCTGCAGTCGAAGAAGCGGTACAGTATGGTGCCATCATATTGTAGATGGAATGGCTATCATTCATTCTGAATCAACCACTCTACCTGGACATTCGGTGTTTCACTTAAAAGCGAGATGTTGCCGTATTTGTGGATAATCATTAGTAAATGCCCATGAATGAATGATGAAATTGATGGATACATGTTATAAGTTTACTGTGGCACGAATCGGTGAATTGTAATATAAACTGCTTGATGTAATGAGATAATTTTGATTGTGGATGGCAGTATTGTACTGTAAACTGCTTGGTGAGATTCATGAAGGCGCTGGAACGTTCTCAAACAAAAATTCCAGTAAAGACAAGAATCGCATTTGCTGGAAGGCACGGGATTGTTGTTGCTATATTAACCATGTAGAGGGAAGTGTGGAGAAATTGGTGACATGTGACAGGACATGTGTTTCGATCATCCCAGTGCTCGATTTAACTCTGATGAGTGAACGAGGTGTAAATGGCCAGAGCGGTTGTTGACGCATGGAACTGATTATTATAAGGTTGATCAAAACTCATGAAGACTTGTATGGGGAAAGAATTCCTTCAATGATCGTGGACGAGCCAGCGTACGACAGAGAACCACGCAACAAGACTCAATCGTTCAACAGCTCTGGCAGACAAGGTGAACACGTGAGTTGAGCCGGCAGGATAGGGACACTGGGTGCAAACAACCCAACGCGGGAATCAGAGTTGGACATTGTATGTAATGGTGAACTTCCTCATTTGACTTTGTATGTTTATTTGAAATGCAAGTTTCAAAAACGTTTCGCTGTTGATGTGGTCACTGTAAAGTCACTCATAAGTCAAACATCCCAACTGACAAAGATCCATTTGATTGAATTGCTAGCCGACCAGTACGATCGTTCATACTCCTGAAGCGTAAACCTTGGATTGCAGTCATTAGAGGATGAGCTGGGTTCTGCACCACAAACAACATACGTATACTTCGGGGAGGGAATCCCAAGGTGTGTATACCCCCAACACGGTGGTGTCACAGACAACATTCTGAAGAAGGCATTGTCTCTAGCCAATCGACCAGGTTGTCAACGTATTGACGTCATTTTCGATAGATACCCAGAACTGTCCAAGTCTTTTTTTTTTTAGCATAAACAACGCAAAGGTACCTTGATCCAGCCAATGAAGGTGTTCAGTGGCATGCACAAAATTCCTCAACAATGGCAAAATTTCCTCAATGACAGCCAAAACAAGGAAAACTTGATTTAATATATTTTCGGACACTGAAGCACCAATGCCAGTACACTGGGTGAAGGATGCTTATTCGTAAGCCATGGTGAGAAATGTCACAAACTGATGAAAGATTGCATCTGTCAAGTAAAAGGGTTGTGTGGTGACCATAAAGAGGCAGACACCAAACTCCCTCTACACATCCAATATAGCACACCATTTACCCAAATCAATCATCCAAGTCAGAAGTTTCAACACAGATGTGGGCATTTTGCTACTTGGACACGTGGACAAATTTGATATCAGTATACATTTTCACACCAGCAAAAAGAAAAATAACTGATCCATCAACGTGAATAAAATGCACATCACTCTCAGAAAAGATGTATGCCAAGCCCTCATTGGCTTGCATGCTTTTTTTGGAATGTGACACCACGATCTGCTTTCAGAGGTTAAAAAAACACAAACTACAATTTGAACTGATGTTGACCTCTCCGGCATATCTTGAAGTATTCACAAGGCTAGGCCAAAGTTTCGCTCCCCCAACTCATTTGAGGGAGTTGCTTGAACACTTCATCTGCGAACTGTATGGTCAGAAGTGTCCATCTGTCAACCAAGCTCTGTATTGTTTGCTCTGCCTCGGGTCGAATGATGAGTTCAAACTGCCCCCGACTAGTGATGCTCTGTGGCAGCACACAGTCTGCTGTCGAATTATCAAGCAGCAGTGCACTGTCGGGCCATTCTACAGAGAATCGACGCACCCAGTCCTCATGCTCACCAGATTCTCTCAGCGAGGGAGTCTCGTGAGTGGAGGAGGCCAATGGGCCGACCACGTGCCTCGTGGTTGCAGCAGGTTGACCAGCATCTCAAGGAGATGGGGATGGGCCTGGCATCTGCCTGGGGGAAGGCCAGACGCAGGCACCTGGAGTACCGGTGGAAAGTGGACGCAGCTACGCGCTGTTCCGGCACATGCTCCCATACCTGACCCCAGTCCTCATGGCCATGGTTGGAAGGTGGAAGGAACTACACTCAACCTGGTTTGGATGACAAAGATCCCATCTCCCAAACAATGATTCATGGTGTGTATTGTGAATATGTAAAAACAGGGTACAAACAAAATAATGTTCATATAAGTGCAACGGCATCCCATGCACTGACTTTTGTGACTGCAGATTGCAGTAACAAGGACAAGTCAGCGCTTTTGCCAATTGAATTGCCCAACATCGACCTAAACTAGACAATTGGTCTTAACACTGTACTTTTATTTTTTAATTTGCATTGGATATTTTTCAGTTATCCCTCTTCAGGAATGGAATTATTTACATTTAATAAACTGAGGAACTGTTTCAATAAAGTTTAGTTCTGGTTTGAGTAAAGTTTACTTTTCAACTCAGCAGTAAACTTTCAGAAACCTGGGTGTGTGCATGTATTTTTTAAATGTCAATTCTTTCTCACTGGATAAATCATTTTTATTCTTGTGCAAACATATAGTTATAAATCAAGTTTACTTTGTTACTCTCTCAGCACAAAATGTGCATGCATTTCAATATTTATAATTACAGAAACGACTCGAAAGAATCGTGTGCGTGTGCGTGTGCGTGTGCGTGTGCGTGTGCGTGTGATTCAAGGTTAATTATATCACATTTGGTATGGAATATCACTTGTGGGAGTTCAGATTCGTATTCAGCACATCTTTTTCATTAAGAAATGCGAATCATAATTTAATCCCCTACCGGATGCCACAACATTTGATTTATATGCATCTTTTGGTTAATGGCCCCGTGGACTACGAAGAGAGACTGAACTCAAAGAAGGAAATGAGGTCATTTGGCCCAACATTGCTGTGGTGCACTCCCAGGTTAATTTTTGCTTCCAGCATTAAACATCATAGTCCGGGAGCCAACCTGTGTACGAGGCTGTTTTAGGGTTGGACCTTACAGCCTCTGCTATAAAATTTTACACCCCCAGGATGTTTAGATATATGTTTGCAGTTCATGAAAACCAATGTTGGCAATTCATAAGCTCTTGCGAAAAATTTTGGCGGCCGTTTTTGTTTGAGGAAGATTTGAAAAATTTGATAAAACAGCAATTGTCAATAAAATTTCTAAAAAAATTAAAAAATCACATTCATGAAAAATAAATGTGAACTAAATGTAAGAATTCAATCAGTGCATTGTAAAATGACAAAAAAAAATTGCCTTTGTGAAAGTAAACCTCGTAAAAGTACATAATTTTGTGAAAAATGCCTTAAAAATAACGTTTTTTGAAGATGGCCTTTAGAACTTTTCTTATCATAGGCAGATGCTGCATTAGAATACTAATTTCTCTTAATGTGATATGAACATGGTATCCATGGCTAATTAAAACAGCAAATTTGATTGAGTTCTATCAATTTTTAAAGAGAAAATTAACATTTTTGTCAACCAAAGTTACCCCTACCCCCAAACTCCTCTTACTCTATTAAACACAGTTCGGTTAAGGTTTGCTGGATCCAGGTTGGGTACTTCACAGTTCACTCTTCCAAAGGAAAATTCAATGGTGTTTGGAGTGACATGGCCCTGGAGCAGACATACAACAATGAAGGGAAGACATCTCTGTTCAAACGCATATCTCAGGCACCAGCTGCTCGAGATAAATATGTGAAAACAGCACCATTTCTCACAGCTGTATCAGAGAACATAAAGTCTATGGCTAATCTAGGCCAACAGGAATCTACTCATCATGGAGAAACACAGAAGCAGGCAACAGAAGAACATATGCATGTTGAGGAGATCAAGAAAGTGATATGCCAGCAGATGATAAACCCATTCCAGTGTAACAACCAAGTGGTTCTGCTCAATAGAGCAACTAGTGAGAAGGCTGCTTCAAAAGACTTGGTCCATGCTCAAGCTAAGGGCATGGAAGCCATTATGAAAGCAGAAGAGGTGGTCTCTATTAAGATTGAACCACTGAAGCTGGTAACTTTCTCCTCACAGAAGAAATCAAAACCATCAAGGAAACAGAGTTTAATCAGGATCTATCAAGATGAGACTGCAACTACACGTGTGCTGTGTTTCTATCGAGATGCCGACCCAGTCACAAGACAGATTGCATTTTCCCATGAGTGGACAGACTATCCATCATCCCTGTTTGAGGTTGATCCACGCTTAGCACAGGGGGTTGTAATGCACAAAGGCAACGAGTCTGATTTCGTGGCAGTGCTAATTGCTGAAGCTGAGCAGGATGTTGTTTTACAGCTGCCATCATTACCACAGAGTGACCTATACACAGTTTATCTGGTAGACACAATGGCATTTGTAAATAAATACCAAAAAATGGGTGCGAAAACATTTGGTGAACTTCCCCAGCTGTATCTTCGCAAGCAGGTGTATCCTGCAGTTGAAACCTGAAATGTGCAACTGTGTCAACATCATTGGTGATCAGTATGATTTTGATGATAGCCATACTTTGAAGGGTGGTGAGCAGCAGAGGAGAAACCAGACAGACCAGGCAAGACAATTCTCACCATCCAAGAGTCTAGAAATTCCGGACTGGAATTTATTCATGAAGAATCCAAGAAATAAAGGAAATCTTCAGAACTTCATTGGCACTTCCCTTTGTGAGAGTCCTGAAGCTATTCCGGATGGAGTGACCATCATTCTTGGTAGTATGATGGAAAACAAAGGTCACACTCTTTCCATCACATCAGCATCAAGTTCAGTTCTGGACTTACCTTGTGAAGAACATGAAGAGGCAGACACAAGGATTATTGCTCATCTTGCGTATTGTGTGGAATATCTTGATCACCATCGAGCTGTTGTGCATGCAACAGATACAGACATAATTATGCTGTGTATATATCACTTCTGCTGCTTGAACACATTGCAAGAACTCTGGATACAACGGCAGAATCAATACCTACCTATTCATGAGCTGGTAGAAGTGTTGAGCAAGAAGTACCAGAAAATCCTCTTGATGTCGCAGCTACACTTCTGTGCACATATGTGTTGTGTGGATGTGACACAGTGAGCTACCCATTCAGAAGGGGAAAAGAAGAGGTCAGGTCAGGTATGGGAGCATGTGCCAGAACAGCGCGTCGCTGCGTCCACTTTCCGCCGGTACTCCAGGGGCCTCCGTCTGGCCATCCCCCAGGCAGATGCCAGGCCCATCCCCATCTCCTTGAGATGATGGTCAACCTGCTGCAACCATGAGGCACGTGGTCGGCCCACTGGCCTCCCACTCATGAGACTCCCTCGCTGAGAGAATCTGGTGAGCAGGATCAGCGTCAGGAAAACGAGCCACATGTCCATACAGCCGCAGCTGACGCTCACGGACTATGCAGGTAACAAATCTCATCCGAGTCTCTCTCAGCAACCGCTCGTTGGACACAAAATCCGACCAGCGATAGCCAAGGATTCTCCGAAGAGACCTGGTACCAAAGGAATTAAGTCTCCGTCTCAGATCCTTGGTCAAAGTCCAAGTCTCGCACCCATAGAGCAAGACTGGAAGTACCAAGGACCTGAAGACTCAGACTTTCGTCCTCCCGCACAGGTACCGGCAGCGCCACACCCCATGATCCAGTTAATCCATGACTCCCCAGGCCCGACCCAGACGTCTATTGACCTCCGGCTCACAACCTGCGGAGACATGAATATCACTGCCAAGGTAAGTGAATCTCTCCACGACCTCAACATCCTCACCACAAACAGACACAGACAGGACAGCAGCATCCAAGATGTCACCGAAAGCCTGGATCTTAGTTTTGACCCAAGAAATCCGTAATCCCAACGGCTCCGACTCCTCATTCAGCACCTCGAGGGCCCCCAAGAGGATGTCTAAAGTCTCCGCAAAGATGACTGCATCATCTGCAAAATCAAGGTCTGAGATCTTGACATTGCCAAACGATGCACCGCAACTTGATCTCTCCGACATCCTCCCTAGAATCCAGTCCATACAAGTGCTGAAAAGTGTGGGGGCAAGTACACATCCCTGACGAACTCCAGTAACAACTGGAAATAAGTCAGAGATGGTACCACCACACTTCACAGCACTCTCAGTACCAGAGTAGAGTTCAGACATCAGATCGATCAGTTTTGGTGGCACCCCACGAAGACCAAGAATCCTCCAGAGGACATCCCGATTCACTGAATCGAACGCTTTACAGAGATCAACATAGGCTGCAAGCAGCCCCTGCCGAAACTCTCGTCTGTGTTCGGTGAGGACACGAAGTGCAAGGATACGGTCAATCGTTGACCTCTTTGGTGTAAAGCCTGACTGCTCTGGACGCTGGTGCTCAAGCAGATGGTGGCAAACCCTATCAAGAATTATCCGAGCAAAGACCTTGCCCGGCACTGAGAGCAGCGTCACCCCTCGGTAGTTTTTGCAGTCTTGGCGATCACCCTTCCCTTTCCAGGGAGGGACAACAAGGCCCCTCTTCCAGTCAGTTGGGATGATGCCTGTGTTCCTGTGAAAAGAAGAGCGGCACAGGTTTCTCTGGGACTGATAGGAAACCTTCCCCACCTTGTTGATTTTGGAAGAGATAGTGAAATGGCAGCAACAGAATGTGTCATTGATGAGGCCAGAGTATACTGGACTGCTCTGCATGGCCAAAAAGGGTTCAGCTGTTTGGATACCCTCAGGCAGCATATGTTTGTCTCTTCAAAATTAGACCTTAGGTCACTGCCAGCAACAGAAGATGCGTTTTACTTCCTTGTTTTAAGAGCATTGTATCAATTGCTTCTGTATAGACGTGCACATCTCAGTGACCGAGCACTTCCCCCAGCCACAACATTTGGCAGAACCCTTATCAATGGAAAACTGGTCCCAATTCTCATGTCTAAGCCAGCCAAGCCAAACATAGACAAAACGGTGTCTTGCATGTGCAAATTATCCAAATGTCTGAAACGATGTTCATGCAAAAAGGCTGCTGTGCCTTGCTGAGTGACATGCATATGCCTTGGTCAGAGAGGTTCATGTGGTGGAGTTGTTTCAGAGAGTGACTCTTCCTCTGAAGAGGATGTTTCATGTCACAATATTGTGTTAATCCATTTCTAATTTTATCTTCCTTAAAACCATGGCATGTAAAAGTATGTTCTTGTTCCTGACCCCATTGATAGTCAAGCATTTCTGAGTTACATAAATCTTTTGTTGTTTGACATATAACCTTGTCAATTGAAGGTAGGTTAAATCTACACCAATTGTGATATAGGAAATGAACTCCTCTTTAATATGAGGGGTCATTTGTGTATATAGGTTTAGTGGTTATGATTTTAGGACAATATGAATTACCCCTACCCCAATCCTACATCTTCGCTTTTGCCAACATTTTGTTATCAGAGGGGGCTCGCAAAAGTGTTGACTGTGTTGTTGCGCAAGAGTTTCACCATTGCCAACATTGGTTTTCATATACTCAAAGGGTGTCTCTTTATGAAAATCAACACAAAAATTTTATAGCAGACCGGGCAATTTTTTTTTAATTTTGATCGGTTGGCTCCCGGACTATCAATCTTCATGATGGTGTATTGAAGTCTAAATAACCCGTTCCTGATCGGGTGACCCAACATGTGGACAGACAGACAGAGACAAACACGACTTCTTTTCTTTCTTCTTTTTCAATCGTGTCCTTTTCAACTTCTATGCATTTCCGAAAGTAATTCCGATGAGTCCGAAAGTCAATCAATCAGTTATTGTGCGCATTAATAAGTCTTTATGTCATATCTTCAATTTATCTTTAAACAAAGGAATATTCCCAAAGGCATTTTCTCAACCAAATTGAAACTCGGTAAGGTCACACCAGTTTTTAAAAGTTGGGACAAAAGAGAACTCACAAATTACAGGCCCATATCAATTTTTCCAATCTTTTCTGAATACTGGAGAGAATTGCATATACGTGGTTATTGAAATTCCTTGACAAACATAATATTCTTTCCTAGTCACAGTATGGATTCCGTAAAGGTTGCTCACAAAGTATTTGGCATTAATTTATCTTGCCAATCGAATAACTGATACATTTGAAAATAATTCTCATGCCATCGGTGTTTTTGTTGGCACATCTAAAGCTTTTGACACTATTAATCATAAAATATTGTTATCCAAGTTATACTATTATGAAATCAAGGGTGTTACACATGACTGGTTTTCTAGCCATCTCAGCAATCGTTCTCAGTGAATGAGGTATAAATCCTCTCTGTCAGAGTTTGACCTGACGCATTCCCCAAGATTCTTTACTTAGTAAATGACTTTATTTTATACGTAAACGGCATTCATAAAACTACTGAATAATCTAGGCTCTCCATAAAGGCTGGCGACTGGAAGTATACACACACCTGTTTAAAAGCAGTACAGCTGGCTATTTTTGTATATTAACCAAAAAATAAAATAATAAATTTTTTACCATTTTGCAACCATCATTTAATCAACGACTTTTAAGTAGCGTGTTGTACCACTTCTCCCGATTATTGTAACATCAGGTTGCATATGAATTGATATTTGTCACTGTAATCGATTGTTGTCAAAATCTGATCTCCAAACTGCAGAGTTTGCTGGGTTCATAAGGTATCGGTATATTACGCTTCTTCTGATTGGCTCATTGGGCACATATCGCCATTTAGAGAGTGCACTACCACCAAGTTGGAATTTGCTGGACTTCCGCTGAAAGCATGTCACTCGTAAAATGAGCCAAGTGCCTACCTTGCATTGTTAAACAAAATGAAGCTCACTTGGCAAATTCGTTTAGTGGAAAGCGGCAACAGCGACTGCAGGTAGTGATTTGGGGCTTCAGCTTGAACTTAAAGGGTTCAATAATTGTTCATTTGTGACCCCTTTTCTTAAAAAAACAAAATAGATTATCATACTGTGTATAATTTGGCATGGGTGGTGTGTGGTGTAAGTTTTACTTGTATGCAGTCTCAAACTGATGGACAGAATAAGCTGAAATTTAGTGTTTGTATTTCATGTGTGCCAGGGACAGTTTTGGGCGTTAAAAAATCCATAGTCGTGGGGGTTCGGGAGTGCGTTTGGATGCAATTTTCTCGATGTAAATGTGTATTGTGTAGCGCCGCTGAGAGAGTGTATCCCAAGTCCAAGCGGTTTGCAGTATTACACTCATATCTCTGTATGTAAACCTGATGGAATCGAAAACTTTGGGCTAATTTACATACATTCTCCATATTTTATCAACTCCGAACCCACTGGACAAAATAAGTAGAAAAGTGGTGGTTATACTTCGGGTGGACCGAATGCCTCTCAAATGTCATGCAGTTCAAAGATTTAAAGATTATCCTAGGACGTGAATATCATGGCGCAAATCAAAAGATCCCCCATTTTGCAGTCCAATTGGTTTTGTGGCAATCAGTTTGCCTTACATGAAATAAAATGGATGCAATGGTACCACAATAATGTGGTGTTGGTAGGGTTGGCAGGATAATCCACATGCATACTCACCACTGAGCTGTGTGCTCTGGGTTTGAATCTCAATCCAGCTGTAAAATGCAAACTTGGAAAGCATCAATGTGTGCGTCATCCCTCAAATGAATGTCAAACAAAGCAGCTGCTGTCAAACTGCTGACATCAGTTTTGGGACGTTAAACTGGATTTACTGGATGTGAAGACATGAAGCATTGCTTATTTGTCCCTTGTTAATCCACTGGAATCTCGTTGGCAAGGACTACTTCAGTGGATGGTCGGTCCATCGTTTCCTCAGTGAAAAGTGGAACTGGTTGATAGTAGTTGCATTGATTATGTATCCTGGCAGTGCATTCCATTTGTTTATGCTTCCGACAGAAAAATAGTACATTTTGTCTTTGTTAGAATATACAATGCTGTTTCCTCATCTTCACGTTGTGGCCTCCAGTTCTCAAGTCCTTGTCCTTCTCATCACCAATAATTTCTGGACATCAATTTCCTAGATTCCCTTAAAGATTTTGAAGACATGGATGAGTTCAGCTCAGTCTCTTAAAGCCTATTATGCACAATTTCAATGCCTTATCATTATCCCCATGCTTTAATTTTTTAAGAGGGGAGGTGTATTGTAATTGGTCCTCCTAACGGGTGTGCAGAAATTTACCAAACATGGTAGTTATGATCATCACCTGGCAAGAAGGTACGAGAGCAGCATTGTTTTTGGCACCGCACACCAGGGCGAGGTCAAAGGGTCGAACAAAAAAAATGCAATTACGGGTAAACATATTTTGATGAAACGTTGTAGATACAAATCAATATTGGAGGACGCATGAAATACAAAAGTATTTTTGTACATGTCCCCCGATTTTGGATTTGACCCCTCACAGAGAAATCTGCAATTGGGTCATTCCTCGTGGAACTTTTTGCCATCTTTCATTTTCAACTTTGCTTTAGATGGGAAGCATGGGGATTTGCAATGGCATGCCATCGACTTTGTTCAAATTTCTCATCTTTCAGACAAGCAGGCAGTAATCTCTTCCTTTCATAGAATCAAGTAGCTGGTCCAACACTTGGAATATGTCTTTCAACTCTGAATAATCTCACACTGCCCCTCTCACTCTGTCTCTCCAAAAGGACCATCTGGCAAAATTCTCCCTTCTACTTCCTAAACAAATGACTTGAAGAGGTTAAGTCACTCAAACTTTTGGCTCTCACTATCAGCCACCATCTGTCTTTGGTAGACCATATTTCCAAGATGGCCTCAAAAGCCAGCTGCCGACTGAGCATCCTTCATTGTGCAAGGTCTTTCCTTGGCCAGTCTGAACTTTTGACAACCTACAAGGCTTTCATCCACAGCTTTGATGAAGTATTGCTCTCTCTCCTTTGGGTTGGCGCTCCCGCCTCACATTTTGCTCTTCTCGATGCTGTGGAAAGAAAATATCTCAGAATTATTCGGATCTCCTGTGACGAAGCCGAGTGTCTAAGCCTGGTACTCTCCCATCTCAAGCAGGTTGGTGGCCTCTCTGTATTCTACCTGATCCTTTTTAGTCTTGTACCCTCTGCTCTCTTTTAGCTGTGTCCCTACCAGGTTTCTGCAAGGCACACACAGTCTGCCAGTAGCCCTCTTCTTGTTAAACTCCTAAAGTCCAGGCTCAGTGCTGACCTCCACCAATATGTTCCTATTTTCTATTGCCTGTGGAAACATCTTCCCCAGTTTGTTCAGTCCCATTCTTCCTTCTTTGGCTCCAAGACAGCTGTTCACCACTACCTCAGGCAAGATAAGATCCATACTCGTGATCTCTTCCACCACAAATGACCCCATTGCCAGGCACTCACATTTTTACCTCTTCCTCGCCCATTTTAATTCGTTGGTTGTCGGTTGGTTTGTTCCTTTTCTGTTTCATCCCTACTTTCCCCCTTTCTACCCTTGCTGGGTTTCATTCAGCTTGCTGACTCCCATGTGTCAATCTCCCCCTCCACTTGTTCTCTCACTCTCACTTCTGCTCTGCTGTTAGTGTTTCCCCATTTCCATTTTCTTCCCTTCCATTCTGCACCAGCTTTTCCACAAGCTTCAATCATGCATGCACAAAAATAGGACTGTGCGGCCTGAAGCTTACCTAGATCAGGAGCAACAGTCACTCAAACCCCCCACAGACCCCCTTAGACCGATATATTTTTTTATGCCGTGAAGAAACTTTGTTACATCACCGGTGATGAAAGTTGTGGTCAAGTTTCATCGAAATCATGTGTGTAGTTTAGGAGAAGAGCGCAAACACCTATTTTGGTGGGTCAATCCCCCTCCCCCTTCCCCAACCGTAGACCCCCTAAATCATTGCAGATTTTGATGCGCTCAATAAACCTTGGTGAGGCATCAGATATGAAGCTTGTGACCAAGTTTCATCAAAATGCGTTTGGTTCAAGCGATAGTGTTGAATATTTTAAGTAGCTCCATTACGAGTTTTAGACCTTGTATTTAAAAAAAGAAGTGCTGAGGATCAGGTGCCAAGCATAAGACCACAGAGTCTGGTTGTCCTTTGTTGAGCTTTTCACAAGTAGATCCCCTTCCTTTAAAAATATAGGGCACCACACTGAGGTTCAGTATTCCAACATTCCATGTACCATGGTTTGATAAAGGTGGAGTTAGCCCTTTCCTCCAGACAGCTTTGTGTCATCTGCAAACAGTTTTAACTCAGAGTGAAGCAAAACCTAAGTTGGAAGGTCATTGATAAAAGATGATAAACGAGAAGGCCACTCGGTAGAGGGCATACCTCCGCCACGTAATGTCTGATCCACGAGAACATATCGGGCCCAATACATTTTTGAAACATCATGCTATACAACACTTTATCGTTTTTGACCCTATCTCTCAATGGTGAAGAATCACTTTACAAATTAAATAATTCTCGTATCCAGATCCGGATTCGGATCTTCACCAAAATTGAATCAATTCTTACTTGTCACACACCCAACATGTCCACCATGTTTCGTCGGAATCTGTCTGCAACTTTTTGACATATCCTGTACAGACAGACAGACAGACAGACAGAAAGGGGTGAAAACATAACGTCCTTCACCCTCAGTGGCGGAGGTAACAAAGATTAAAGATCCCATGGTGTCCCTCATGGAGAGGAGGTGAGTTATCACTGACACTATGGAATTTCCTTCAAATGAAGTCCTGCCTGGAGTGCGGGGTAGCAGCAGGTGTACACTGCGGTCGGTGTGCGCTTGAGTGACCTATGTTTGAAGCCATAACAATGCAGACCATCGACCAGATGGGAAATAAAACAAACGCCACAGACGCCATGAGGTAATCTGGAGGGTCCAACGTATTCCCTTTGGGTGGAGAGCGCTCCGGGGGTGGGTGAGGGGTCTTCACCTTTGAGAAGAACACGAAGGGTTGGTTACTGCTTATGCAGTGTTGAGGTTTGAGGGGACGAGACCGAGAAACCCGTGCGCACTCGACGGATGTGTCGAAGTGGTTCGAGGAGCAGGTAGAGAAAGCTGTAATCTCAAGTACTGTACCTTCCATACCTGCATTTCAACGATCTAGTGCAGGTTACCTGTCAGTTGGTCAGGTCAGGTTGGTTGGTCAGGTGGTCTACAAAACAAAGTGAAACCCGAGTGCCTCCTCAGGATTATTTAAACAGATGAGAAATTAAACTCCTTACGTGTTCTCCACGCACACGCACACACACACACACGTACGTACACACACACACACACACACACACGTACGTACACACACACACACACGATTAAAAAAACACGAGTGCGATACTCAACGGTAGGAGGTCCATTCTGCACCGGCGTTCACCGAGAGCCTTCCTGAGCTCAGAAACACTGAAGCGCAGAAACCGCGTGGAAAGCGAACTGAGGGAACACCGCCTCACGCCGCCTCCAACCCTTTACACCGCTTCCGGTTCCGGTCCCGGTCCCTCCTCCATGAAACGCCACCTCACGCCGCCTCCACCCTTCACGCCACTTCCGGTTCCGGTCCCGGTCCCTCCTCCATGAAACGCCACCTCACGCCGCCTCCACCCTTCACGCCACTTCCGGTTCCGGTCCTGGTCCCGCCTCCATGAAACGTCACCATCATTCCTGCACCGTTTCACTTTTTTTCACAGAGTTTGTTTTTCACGAAGCCAAAGACCGCTTCAGATGGGGCGACACGAAAAGGAAAGAGAAAAAAGAAGAAGAAGATGACTAAGTGGAAGAAGTATAAGAAGTGTTTTTTTGTGTTGGCATTCCTCGTGGGAAGTTATAATGAGGCGGCTGAGCAGGACACTCACTGTCAAGGAGTTCCATCGTAGAGCAGCACGAGCAAAATAAACTGGAAGACAATGAAACGGTGTTGGATCGAGCCTCGAGGGATAGATGAGTTTACGTTTTGCATCCCACCGATGTGGCCGGACGTGGATTCGGACCTGAACAAAAATCGAATCGATTCGTCCTTGTCACACACCCATCCTGTCCAGCAAATTTAATCCGAATCCGTACACAACCTTTTACTGCGATACGGAAAAAAACGGGAGTGGAAACACAACCTCCGTCCAGATCCATCGGTCCATTCGGTCCCTGAGGCAATAACATAAAGTTGTGAAGAAGAAGAAGCTGAAAAACGTGTGGAATGTCTGAAGGTTCGATCAGGGGGACGAGGGAGAGACCTTCAGATCACATCCCATGATAATATCCACAGGAGAC
Source organism: Eptatretus burgeri (assembly GCF_056783735.1). NCBI lineage: Eukaryota > Metazoa > Chordata > Myxini > Myxiniformes > Myxinidae > Eptatretus > Eptatretus burgeri. The sequence goes on from NC_140967.1 coordinate 94,425,848, forward strand.
TTAAAGTCGCCTCAAACGGTCTTCCGATTCGCTACGTCATAGACATAGTACGTAATAAGTAGACATAGCTGGGTACTCATCTCCAACGGGTTCGTGGTGGTTTCACCTCACATTCACCATTTGTTGGAGCGTCTCGTGTGTTGGTAGAAACGGGCACTCAAGGTCAAGTGATGACGTGGACCGTGTCACGTGGTACATGTTTACCTTCATATATATAATTTTATAGATAGTACATGAACAACTATTATCGTCATGGTGATTAAAGTTGTTGGATACAGGAATAAGGCTCCACCACCATTTAATGCGAGATCGTTTTGTGAATGGTGTTATGGAGCACACGTTCAACCTTTCCTCGTGAACGTGACACCGACAATGTGACTTGTGAGTGTTTGTAAAGGTCAAGCTGCTCCGATTACCTCCACAAAATCGCGTGACAACGTGTCAACTCGTTATTCGAGGATAATAATACAAGGACAAATAATAATAGTAATAAAATATATTAGTGTATAAGATAATGGGGCGCGTGCTCGAATCTGGATAAGCCAGCTACAGGACTTTAACTCTCATTCGTCATTTTGTATGGGACCAAGATTTAGGGAAAGGACAAGGAACATAACGAGGGAGGAGGTGGTGGTTGCGGTGGGTCTCTTCCCTTGGCCGGAGTACAGAGTGTGTAATGTCTGTAAATAGACCGTCTGACCCATATTTTTTAATCATTAGTGGTTTCTTCAACTTCACCTGCCAAGCATAAGACCCCCCCCCCCCAACCCCCTCCGAAGTACAGGCTCTACTTGTTTGAGAAGTATGAAATGTGGGGTTTTGACTTGCTCTGTGCGATCTCATGCGGCTTTTTGCTGAATGTGCAGCATTCAAACTCATAAAAAAGGTAGGGATTGAAGGATGCCATACATTTATTATGTACGCAAAGGTGGTGAAACAGTCCTGTACATTATTTTAATCGGGGTCAATGACACTTGTAAAATCCACCCCTTCCCACCAAAACCAGCTCGAATGAGCTAAGATCCTCATCCTCTTAATGATGACGTCGTAAAAACGAATATGACGTCATTGTGATGTATCAGGTTTGCGATAAATTATCTGTGCTAATGCCCGGCTTGATTCCCGCAAACAAAATTCAAACAGCTTGCCTAGTTTCGGAGATAATGGTATAGGCGATTTCCATTAGCGGCGATATTATGACGTCAACTTGTTTTCGAGGAAGAATTTCCAAAATCGGAGATGGTTACTGTCTGCGCGTGGGCTTTCTGCATATACATGGCAAGTTTCACGAAGATCCGATGAAAACTCTGGGTTGTGAAACAAAGTCAAAAAATGGGAATTACATCATAAAAATTGATATGATGTCATAGTGATGTATCATATGCCCTGTTCGATTCCCACAAACAGAATTCAAAAAGCTTGCCAAGTTTGAGATATTTTCTTAGGTGATTTCCATTACCGGAGATATTTTGACGTCATAACTTTTTTTTCTCGGAGGAATTTTCAAAATCGGAGATGGTTACTGTCTGCGCAGGGTATTTTTTACATATATATGCCAAGTTTCAGGAAGTTTCGATGAAAACTGTAGGCTGTGAAACAAAAAAGTCCACAAGAAGATGAAGAACAACAACGTAAGACTTAGAGATCCTCCACGAGGATCTAAAAAGTTGCCGTTGGAAACATCAAATTGTCCATTTCATTAAGATTAGAATTGACAATCTTAATCAAAAGCTCAGGGTCAATTGGATGAAAATTGATTTCATAAGTTCGACCTTTGACCTCAAAAATAGTTGGTCTCCCAATTCGATGAGGCCTTGTGCAATATTGCTCTTTAATGTTCAAGTCAAACGGACGAAAAATGATTTTTGAAATTCGACTTCAAGATGACCTTTGACCTCAGAATCAATAGGCTTCTCAGCTGTGACTATTTGTATAACTTTGTGAAGTTTTGTGAAGATCGGTTTAAAATTGTGACCTGCAGGCGGTTGCCGGACAGACAGACAGACAGACAGAATAACAGTCGACAGATCAATATACTTGAAAAATGTTCGATTTTGCAAGTCATAAATTTAATCAAGTGAAGCCATTCCATATTCGAGAATGCCCAAAACAATTCGTATCACAATATTAGGATGAAACCTGAAATGGAGATATAAAATACTGCACAATATTATCCTCGTCAAGCATGTGTGCGGAAAAACGATGTCAGTGTGGTGAATTGAAGGACGTGACGCGTGATCACATGTCGCGCGGCTCGTGCACGGGATAGATAAAGCCAAGATTCCGCGCGGTCGGGGGGATTGTCCCTGGGGCATTGTCATTTACGGCGGCGGTCCACTTGGTGCTCGTTGAATGGTGAGAATTGAGAGTATACCGGACTCCGTGCTTATGCTGATTTATTTTGCGGTGATCTACTGCACATGTATACATTGCTACATATGTACTCCTAGCTGCACCTGTATCCCCTGATGTGCCCGTAGAAGCGGCTTCAATCAAGTGGAATAAAGCCTACACTCTGAAGGTTTTTCTCTCGCTTTCATTACAATTTATTCCACTTGATTCCCTCGGCTCTCTCAACCGACGATGGACAAGATCTACAAACCGGAGAGGTTCGACGCAGACCCAAACGCGACTGACTCGGAAATGAAATGGTCGCATTGGTTCCGTTCCTTCTCACACTATCTGACCATCATCGAAGAGGGAGCCGACAAATTGGCCGCCCTTGTGAATCATGTCTCGCCCAGTGTATTCAGGCTCTTCTCGGAGTGTGACACCTACGATGCAGCGATCGACGTGCTGCAGGCGCTCTACGTGAAGCGCAAGAACGAGGTGTACATACGACATCTTCTCAACACACGCAAGCAAGCAGCCGGGGAGACCATCGATCAGTTCCTGCAAGCTCTGAGGCAGTTGGGAAAAGACTGCAGTTTCCGGGCCGTAACCGCCGAGGAACACCGAGATGAAGCGACCAGAGAGGTGTTCATCCAAGGGCTCAGGTCAGCCCCCATACGGCAACGCTTACTGGAGAAAGCGCAACCCACTCTTGAAAAGGTAGCCGACCAGGCTCGAGCCATGGATACGGCACAGCAGCAATCTGAGTCATTTGGGACACCGATGCTGCTAATGAACGCCGCTACGGTGGAAACTCAAGGAACCCCTCAGGGCACCCCTGACACTGAGGATGGAGAAAAACCCGAGGAATCGGATACCCAAACCTCGTCAAACTCCTCAGCAACTACTTCAGTTGGTAAATGCTTCTTTTGTGGGTATAAAAGACACCCCGCAACAAATGCCCCGCCAGGGATGCCACATGCATGAATTGTGACAAGAAAGTGCATTATGCAAGGGTATGCAAATCTACTCAAAGGAGAAAAAAACCCACTTCTGCGGCTCTCTACTCACAAAAGAAACTAACTGCAGCCTCACCGGGGAATCTATCCAAGGTTATCATCAACGTGCGAATTAACGGGCATATGGCTGAGGCTCTGATTGATACCGGTAGCTCTGAGAGTTTCATCAACAGCTCACTAGCGAAGGGTAGGAAATGGAAGATCCACCCGACAGACAATATGGTATGTATGGCCGCCACATCACTACAGTCCCGCGTACGAGGGTACTGCAATGTTGAATTGGATGTAAAAGGGTACACGCATCGGGATGTAAGGGTACTGGTGCTTCGTGATTTATGCGCAGACGTAATTCTGGGTCATAATGTCCTCAAGCAGCACACGAGCGTCGAAATACCCTTTGGAGGAAGCAAACCTCGTCTAATTCTAAATGCTCTGACCACCGCAGAGGTATCGTCCCCCCTGCTGTTTGCTAACTTGTCGCCGGACTGTAAACCGATAGCGATCAAATGTCGACGATATACCACTGCTGATATGAACTTCATCACTTCTGAGACCAAGCGATTACTGGAAGAAGGTATTATAGAACCGAGCGATTCACCATGGCGCGCGCAGGTGTTGGTGACCACCAACCAGAACCATAAGAAACGAATGGTTGTCGATTACTCTCAAACGGTCAATCGCTTCACCCAACTCGATGCCTACCCTTTGCCGCGCATAGACGAGATGGTCGAACGCGTGGCCAATTATAAAATATTCAGCACCATCGATTTGCAAAGCGCCTATCATCAAATTCCCATCCGAGAGGAAGACAAACCTTAGCCGCGTTCCAGGAAGGTAGACGCCTCTACCAATTCAGGAGGATTCCATTCGGTGTCACGAATGGAGTAGCTTGCTTCCAACGAGATATGGACAACATCATCTCGGATGAAAACCTCAAAGACACTTTTGTTTACGTGGACAATGTCACGGTGTGCGGTAAGGATCGGGGGGAACATGATATGAATCTGGACAGATTCTTGAGCATTGCTAGAAAATATAATCTGACCCTCAACTACGAGAAATGCGTATTCTCGGCAAGGTCAATTGACCTTCTCAGCTACACAATAGACGACGGCACGATTAAGCCCGATCCTGAACGATTGCGCCCACTTCGTGAGCTACCCACACCTCAGGACCTGCAGACAATGCGCCGGGTGATTGGGATGTTCGCTTACTACGCAAGATGGATCTCCCAATACTCCGAGAAAATACATCCCCGAGTGCATTGCAAAAACTTCCCACCAGATGCCGCTGTTGTAAAAGCTTTCCACAGCCTCAAAGATGATATCAGTAATTCCGTGGTATTATCGATCGATAGCTCGGTGCCCTTCGTGGTGGAAACAGATGCTTCCAATCACGCGATAGCTGCTACGCTTAATCAGTCTGGGCGACCCGTCGCGTTCTTCTCGAGAACTCTCTCTGGAAGCGAGCAGAGACACTCAGCAATAGAGAAGGAAGCGTACGCCATCATCGAAGCCCTACGTAAATGGAGACATTATTTACTGGGAAACCACTTCACGCTCGTCACGGACCAGCGATCCGTTGCATTCATGTTTGATGGGAAAAATAACGGGAAAATTAAGAATGAAAAAATTATGAGATGGCGGATAGACCTAGCTTGCTATAGTTACGACATTGTTTACCGGCCCGGGAGGGAAAACCCTGCTGCAGATACCTTCTCTCGGGTCTACTGTTCAGCGACAATCAGTCGGGCTTTGCAAGACCTCCATGTGTCTCTGTGCCACCCGGGGGTAACCAGAATGGCACATTTCGTGCGCAGACAAAACCTTCCCTATTCTATCGAAGATATTAAACAAATGAATGCTTCATGCCCTGTTTGTGCTGAACTAAAACCCAGATTCTATGGCGCGGAATCTGGCAGGTTGATCAAGGCCACTTCTCCCTTCGAGAGACTAAATATCGACTTCAAAGGGCCCCTGCCGACCGAGACAGACAACAGATACATATTCACTGTTGTTGATGAATACTCAAGGTTCCCTTTCGCATTTCCGTGCTCGGATATGACCTCGGGCACTGTTGTGAGATGTCTCTCTGACCTCTTCGCTATGTTTGGGAAACCTTCGTACATACATTCAGACAGAGGGCCGTGTTTCATGTCGGCCGGGCTAAAACAGTTCCTATTAGACCACGGCATAGCAACTAGTCGAACGACGGGTTACAACCCACAGGGTAATGGGCAGGTGGAACGATATCATGGAATCATTTGGAAAGCCGTAACTCTGGCGCTGAAATCGAGAGGACTGGGCCCCGAGCAGTGGGAGGTTACCCTTCTCGACGCTCTGAATTCCATACGCTCTTTGCTCTGTACGTCCACCAATGCAACTCCTCACGAACGAATGTTTACTCATCAGCGACGTTATGTTGACGGCCAAACGGTGCCCAACTGGCTAACCTATCCCGGAACAGTGTTCATGAAACGCCCGGTACGACAAAGCAAGTATGAACCCATGGTGGAGGAGGTCGAACTCATCGATGCTAATCCAGAGTATGCTCATGTCAGACTTCCTGATGGCAGGGAGACCACTGTGTCGGTTCGCCATTTGGCTCCCTCAGGTACTCATCCCGCAGGTTCACCACCATCTGGCACTCCTCCCTCTGACATTCCCTCCCCAGGTGTTCCCCCCCAGGAACTCCACCCGGGAATGGTGGCGACGGAGCTGCCGCGTTCCACCCGAGAGCGATCGAGGAGTCATCCCCGGCACGAGTCGAGGCTCCCCAAGAGGATCGGAAGCCTCCCTCAAGTGAAACCGCCATTTACTCCCGGAGAGGTCGACGGATAAAACCCCCTCGCCGACTCGATCTGTAAAGGGGATTATCGGCATCCTCGATGCTCATGCTCCTATATGCTCATTATATCATACATCGATGCTCATTACCATGCTCCTACAACTCAAAATAATCCTCACTGCTTGGCATGTATGCTTCTGTAGTTTAGATAGTTCGCGTTGCTTGAAATGTATACTCCTATAGCGCTGAAGTAATCATGGTGCGTTAGTTGGGCCTCTAGTTACATTTTAAAGACGGGGAGAATGTGGTGAATTGAAGGACGTGACGCGCGATCACATGTCGCGCGGCTCGTGCACGGGATGGATAAAACCGAGATTCCGCGTGGTCGGGGGGATTGTCCCTGGGGCATTGTCATTTACGGCGGCGGTCCACTTGGTGCTCGTTGAATGGTGAGAATTGAGAGTATATCGGACTCCGTGCTTATACTGATTTATTTTGCGGTGATCGACTGCACATGTATACATTGCTACATATGTACTCCTAGCTGCACCTGTATCCCCTGATGTGCCCCTAGAAGCGGCTTCAATCAAGTGGAATAAAGCCTACACTGAAGGTTTTCTCTCGCTTTCATTTTCATCCTGCACAGCTTATAATTCTTTTTTTTAATCACAGTGCCAATCGATCACATCGATGGAGGGAGCAATAGGATGAAAAACAATGCACTTTGATCGACAATCACATGAGATAGTTTCCAGGACCATCCAAGATGACGTCGTGTATTCCTGACGACTGTGCGCATTGGGAAATGGCATGATTGCATTGAAAACATTGAACTCAAAATGGCTGTGAAAGCGAGATTGATCACAAGTCAGTGAGTAGGTAATTCAAGTATATAATTAAATTCAAATAAAATAATGATTTTAAAGGTTGAAAAATAAAGTTTTGGAAGTTTACTGCCATTGTTGCAGCAACTTTTACACCACTTTATTTAACACGTTACATGAGTTATTCGTGCCTGTTGATCGTGTCCTTTATGACATCCTTAAAAACAGTAGGTCACCTGTTTGAAAATAATTTTGAAATATCTTTTAACTGTCAGACAGGCAGACAGAGTAAACATATCTCACTCCTCTCTGTGCATGCCCGATCAGGACAAATTCAGAGCCAAAGGACTGCGAAACTACAGGTTTGTTTCCGAATTGTGTTTAAAATACAATCAATTGAAATCAAGTCGGTCCTCAACACAGACAAGTGAACCAATTGCTTAACCCCGCTTTTCACTTCGCATGCGCGGCACAAAAATCTATCTCTATCTCTCTCTACCTCTCCACCTCTCTCTCTCTCTCCACCTCTCTCTCTCTCTCCACCTCTCTCTCTCTCTCCACCTCTCTCTCTCTCTCCACCTCTCTCTCTCTCTCCACCTCTCTCTCTCTGTTGCATCATTGGTTGGGACGCAGCTATGCCACTGATGCAGTGTCCCCCTTACCAGGACACTGGTACTCATTTTGCCGACCACGGAAGGATGACAGGCTGAGTCAACCTCCTGGTGTATTAACTCAGCAGCCAACGGGGCTTGAACTCAGGACCCTAGGATCCCAAGCCGCCACCCTAACCATTAAGCCAACAGCAGGCTTACTTTCAGAAGATGGGGTATGATGTGTAAATTAAATTAAATTTAACCCATTTTAAATTCAGGCGAAAACACAACAAAATGTGAAAAAGTCAAGAGGTGTGAACACTTTCTGAAAGCACCGTATGTATGTGTATGTGTATGTGTATGTGTATGTGTATGTGTATGTATGTCCGACATACGTATGTTATTCACCTTTCAGCTATTGTGTTGCCACAAATCCATGTCTATAACTACGCACATTTGAATCAGCATGTATGTCAGATCAGGTCAGGTATGGAAGCATGTGCCAGAACAGCACGTCGCTGCGTCCACTTTCCGCCGGTACTCCAGGGGCCTCCGTCTGGCCTTCCCCAGGCAGATGCCAGGCCCATCCCCTTGAGATGATGGTCAACCTGCTGCAACCACCAGGCACGTGGTCGGCCCATTGGCCTCCTCCACTCACGAGACTCCCTCACTGAGAGAATCTGGTGAGCAGGATCAGCGTCAGGAAAACGAGCCACATGTCCATACAGCTGCAACTGAGGCTCACGGACCATGCAGGTAACAAATCTCATCTGAGTCTCTCTCAGGAACCGCTCGTTGGACACAAAATCTGACCAGCAATAGCCAAGAATTCTCCGAAGAGATCTGGTACCAAAGGAATTAAGTCTCCGTCTCAGATCCTTGGTCAGAGTCCAAGTCTCACATTCATAAAGCAAGACTGGAAGCACCAAGGACCTGAAGACTTGGACTTTCGTCCTCCCGCACAGGTACCGGCAGCGCCACACCAAATGATCCAGTGAATCCATGACTCCCAAGGCCCGACCCAGACGTCACAGCCTCTGACTCACAGCCAGCAGAGACATAAATATCACTGCTAAGGTAAGTAAATCTCTCCATGACCTCAACATCCTCACCACAAACAGACACAGAGAGGACAGCAGCATCCAAGATGTCATTGAAAGCCTGGATCTTAGTTTTGACCCAAGAAACCCGTAATCCCAGCGGCTCCAACTCCTCATTCAGCACCTCGAGAGCTCCCAAAAGGATATCTAAAGTCTCCGCAAAGATGACTGCATCATCTGCGAAATCAAGGTCCGAGATCTTGACATTCCCAAACGATGCACCGCAGCTTGATCTCTCCGACATCCTCCCTAAAATCTAGTCCATACAAGTGCTGAAAAGTGTGGGGGCCAGTACACACCCCTGACGAACTCCAGTAACAACTGGAAATAAGTCAGAGATGGTACCACCACACTTCACAGCACTCACAGTACCAGAGTAGAGTTCAGACATCAGATCGATCAGTTTTGGTGGCACCCCACGAAGACCAAGAATCCTCCAGAGGGCATCCCGATTCACTGAATTGAACGCTTTACAGAGATAAACATAGGCTGCAAGCAGCCCCTGCCAAAACTCTCGTCTGCGTTCAGTGAGGACACGAAGAGTAAGGATACGGTCAATCGTTGACCTCTTTGGTGTAAAGCCTGACTGCTCTGGACGCTGGTGCTCAAGCTGATGGTGGTGAACCCTTTCAATTATTATCCGAGCAAAGACCTTGCCCGGCACTGAGAGCAGCGTCACCCCTCGGTAGTTGTTGCAGTCTTGGCGATCACCCTTCCCTTTCCAGAGAGGGACAACAAGGCCCCTCTTACAGTCAGTTGGGATGATGCCCGTGTTCCAGGCAGGACACAGAACTGCATGTAACGACACGAGTGCAACATCTCCACCAGCCTTGAGAAGTTCAGCATGGATGCCACAGATCCCTGGAGATTTACCCCATTTCAACTGGTTCACCGCAGCCCGTGTTTCCACAAGCAAAGGTGGACCACAGTTGATTGGAGGGTCAGCAACAGGGATTGTAACACCCTTGACGTCCAACTCGACAGCTGGGGGATCAGCCTGGTACAACCGCTCAAAGTCACCGGCCCAGCGGGCCTTCACTTCAGACTCCTCCGTCAAGAACCTACCACTCTCTGCTCCAACTGCAGTGCTCCGAGGGATGGGCTTGGATGAACGCAATGCGCAAATTCCCCTGTAAGCGGGACGAGAATCACCTGTCCACAGGTGATGCTCTACCCCCTCACAGATTCCTCGCACATAGGCCTCCTTGTCCACCCTTAGTGCACATACAGTTTAACGCCTCAGTTCCCTGAACAGCTCAGCTCTGCCATTCAGCCTGGCCCTGCGACTCTGGTCAATGGTCTCCAGTGTCCCTTGAGAGACAAAATTCTTCTTTGCCCTGCGGTGAGTTCCAAGACATCCACGGGCAACATCAATGACGGTGGTCTTGAAGGCGCTCCACAACTCTTCAGGACCCCCCAAATGTCCACTCAGCTTGTTCGCAAACTCCTCAGCTACTCTCTCATCCTTGAGCTTGCCAACATCCAGCCTAGGCTGGGATGGTACCATTCTCCAGGATTTAAGGTGCAGCTTTAGAGTTGCTACAACAAGCCGGTGGTCAGTATTGAGGAACTGAGCACTCCGGTAGACCCTGCAGTTCTGGATCATCCTCCAGCGACCGTCAACGACGACATGGTCAATCTCCTTTGCCACACCGCCAGCGTTGGAATACCAAGTCCAGCGATGAGCTTATGGGTGCTGAAACCATGAACCAGCCACCCTAAGTCCATGACTTCTTGCAAAGTGAAGGAACTTAGTGCTATTCAGGTTCATTGTTCCTGACCCATGGGGACCAACACATGTCTCATAACTATCCCTATCAGTTCCAGTCGATGCATTGAAATCCCCCAAGACCAGAAGTGTATCTCGCCTTGGGCACTGATCAACCACAGACTCGAGCGTGGCGTAGAATGTGTCCTTCACGGTGATGTCACTCGCCTTAGTCGGATCATAGACAGAGACCAGGGAAATGACACCTAAGGAGTGATGGATGAATCCTTAGTCTCATAATACACTCGCTGACCGGTGTTACCTCAATTATCATTGGGGTCATCTTATTGGACACAGCTACAGCAACTCCTTGACTCTGGTAATCATCAGAGCGACCAGACCAATAGTAGGTGTAACCACCCACCATTACCTCGCCGCAATCCGGTCTCCGAAACTCAGAGAGAGCTGCAATACCGATGTCCAAACGCTTGAGCTCAGATGATAGCAGAGACAGGTGATCATCCTCTCTTAGGGATAGGACATTCCAGGCACCCACCCGAAGGGACTGCCTCAGGTTAACCCAAGGAGACCACCGCCTGGTGGACGACACCTCAGCACCACTCCGACACACTCTCCCGAAATCTGACCCGGGAATGTTACCCTGTGGTTTCCCTCCTTCCATCAAAGATTGGGGGTCCCGAAGGCTTTGCCCCAATCCCGTCGTCCGGTGAGCTGCCCTGCGAAGGCAAGCTGCACAGGAGGTACTCCCACGGAGTGGGTTTTCAGATTTTTTTTCGTTTGTGTGTTTTGCGGAATGAAGGGTTTAACGTTGGCCGTAGTGCAAATCCTGCCACCAACCTCCTAATAAAAAGTAACCCAACTGCAGGAGGACGTCCGCAGACACCGTTGGGCACTAGATATGGATGGCCGTTGGCTCACAAGGAGCTCCTTCGCCCTTTGACTGGATATGGACACCCAGCAGGATTAAAAACAAAACCTAACACCTTCCTCACCAGAAAACCTGGTGGGGGAGACGGTTTAGTCGCCGACAACCCCACCATGGAACAGGTTAGTACAGGTTTACATGGTACCTGTATGTATGTGTGTATGTACGTATGTTTTTCACCTTTCAGCTATTGTGTTGCCACAAATCCATGTACATAACTACGCACATTTGAATCAGCATGTATGTCGTTCACCACGTAAACACTAGCTTGACTTGTCGCAACATGAACAGCCAAAGGATTTGATTATGCAAAAGAGCATTCCAACTCTGACACATGTCACCCAAAGGGCAAACAGCACATCTTGTGCTGCCTCAATTTCCATTTATATTGCGTGTAGTTTTGGTCACCACAACTTAGGAAGGACACAATAGCTGCTATAGGGTGGGTTGAGCGCAGGGCTATGAGATCGATTCTGGGCCGAGCTCGACTCAGCTCTGAGGTGCGGCTGAAGGAGACAGGACTTTATACACTAGAAAGGAGGTGGTTACGAGGAGATATGATAGAGATGTTTTAGATAATGAGGGTATAGACATAAGTGCTGATGAAATATTTAGCAAAGCAGACAGTGATCAGACCAGGGGCACACAGAGAGGAAAGAAGAGGAGAGTTAAGATGGTAGAAAGGTGGGGTCTTTTACGCAGAGAGTAGTTAATGTCGACCTGGAAAGGTAGTGGTAGCAGAAACAGTAGATAAGTTTAAATTGAAATTAGACAGGGACCTGGAAGTATTAAAGATCGAGGGGTAAATGGATGTTGGCGGCACTTTTAGGAAGTTTCATCATTGTTGGGTGATTGTATGCAAGTGTACGCAGTGTTGACTAGGGGGATCTCATCAAGGGGTGGTGTGCGGTTGATGTTGTGTGTTTCTCATCCAAGAACCTCCTTCGCCCACCCATCAATCAGAAATAAAATAAAAAAAATTGCATTTTTCTCTCTTCTGGTCTGGTGTTGATGTGGTGCAGGCATGATGAGCCAAATGTCCTCCTCCTGTATCTAATTTCCTCGTGTATACATGTGGAGAGCTCTCTACAGAATTATGGACGAGGACAGGTATGCATCATCAAGGTGTCAAAAGGTGTACCATTTGCTGGTGTAATTGACCTCCAAGCCTTGCTATTTCATGAGTGAAGACTTTACATACAAGGTAAGCTTATTTTTCATTCACAATTAAATTATATCGAAACAGCTCATAAAAGTAAATGTGTCAATGTACTTTTAAATGTGAACTTCGAAAAATAAATATATATTTTTTGTCCAAATTATAATGCATTTTGAAATGACAATTTAAGAATACAGCACAAGGCAACTGGAACTGTGGGTGTGGGAAAATAGCACAAAATTCACACGATCGTCACGAGGGCAAGGTTAACTTTTAACGTCGACCCTCACGAGGAAAAAGTTCGCTTTTAACATCGACCCTCACATAAATATTCAGCCCCCTGAGTCAATATTTCTGAGAAGTGCCTTTGGCAGCGATTACAGCTTCCAGTCTTCTTGGGTAAGTCTGCATCTGTGGATTTTATCCCATCCTCCCTCGCAGATTTGCTCAAGCTCTGTCAAGTTGGATGGGGAGTGTCGGTGAATAGAAATCTTCAAGTCTTTCCACAGATTCTCAATGTGAGTCAAGTCTGGGCTTTGCCTGGGTCAATCAAGGACTTTTAACGTTCTTGTTCTGAAGCCATTCCAGTGTGGCTTTGTCTGTATGCTTGGGGTCATTGTCCTGTTGGTACAGAAATCTTTGCCACATCTGAGGTCTTTTACACTCTGAAGCAGGTTCACCTCAAGGATTTGCCTGTATTTGGCTCAATTCATTATTCCCTCTATCCTTACAAGTCTCACAGTCCCTGCCGCTGAAAAGCATCCCCATAGCATGATGCTGCCACCACCAAGCTTCACGGTAGGAATGGTGTTGGATGGTTGATGAGCTGTGCTCAGTTTCCACCAGACGCAACACTTTGCATTCAGGCGAAAGAGTTCAATTTTCGTGTCATCAGATCACAGAATGTTTTGCCTCATGATCTGAGAGTCTTTCACGTGTCTTTTTGCAAACTCCAGGTGTGCTGTCATGTGCCTTTTTCTCACGGCTCGATTCCATCTGGCCACTCTCCCATTAGGCCTAGATTTGTGAAGTGCCGAAGAGACTTGTTCTACCGGCAGGTTCTCCCATCGCGGCCAAAGAACTCTGTAGTTCTGTTAAAGTGGTCATTGGGTTCATGGTCACCTCCCTGACCAAGGTCCTTCTTGCCCAGTTACTCATTTTGGTTGGACAGCTCAAGGAAGAGTCTAGGTAGTTCCATATTCTTTCCATTTCCTAATGATGGAGGTCACTGTGTTCTTGGAAACTTTCAACATGCCAGAAATTGTTTTTCACCTTCCCCAGATCTGTACCTCCTCACAATTCTATCTCAGTTCTACGGACAGTTCCTTGGACTTCATGGTGGAGATTCTGCTGTGACCTTATAGAGAAAGGTGTGTTTTTTTTTTTCTAAAGCATGTCCAATCAATTGAATTGGCCACAGGTGGACTCCAATCAAGTTGGAGAGACATCCCAAGGATGATCAAATGAAATTGGATGCACCTGAGCTCATTTTGGAGCATCAGCGCAAAGGGGTGGAATACTACTTAATGCAAGACATTTCAGCTTTTCATTTTTAATGAAATTGGAAAAAAAAAATTCACATTGAGATTATGAGGTATGATGTGGAGATCAGTGACAATTTTTAAAAATTTAATCCAATTTAAATTCAGGCTGTAACACAACAAAATGTGAAAAAGTGAAGAGGTGTGAATACTTTCTGAAAGCACTGCATGTGTGTATGTATATATATATATATATATATATATATATATATATATATATATATATATATATATATATATATATATATATATATATATATATATATATATATATATATATATATATATATATATATATATATATATATATATATATGTAAAAATATATCGATCTATGATTCCAGCAATCTGTGTGTGTGTCTGTGTCTGTGACCGCTGTTTCTCGACAACCACTGGTCCGATCTAATTGAAACTTGTCAGATATATTGCTGGGGCCCCGAGGATGTGCCTTTTCAAGGTTTGATATTAATCGGACAAGTGCTTCCCAAGTTATGGCCATTTATTTACCAAACCAATGACAAGACACGTTGCTGCGTAGACGTGGCCGATGGGGGAAAGGGAGCCATTTAGTTATCATGGCGTAGGAGTGGCAATGGCCAATGGCAGCGAATGTCATGGCAAGCAAAGACAGGGAGGTAAACTTGATTTTAATTAATTCTGTGTGTGTGTATCACAGCAGTTGTTACTTCAATGCAAGCGATAATTCATGGAATGCATGTGAACATTCCATACATGCACGCACCACTTCTAGATAGTGATGACTTACTGTATTCTAATAATTTCTCGATTTCATATGCGCATTTATAAACACAATGCCCCAATCCAGTCGTCGTTTACGAGAGCGAAGGAACGGCCTGTGTGGTTGTTTGAAAGTTTTTTTTGGGGGGGGGGGGGGTTTGCACGTACGGCCACGCACGTACGGGCACGCGAGAGCGAAGGAACGGCCTATGTGTTTGTTGTTTCTGGCATGCGGTTTTAAAGTTTATTTTTATTTTTATTTTTTTTTTTTTTACACGCACGGCCACGTACTAGTATATTTAAATATGGATATATATATTGTTGCGGATTCGCGCCCGCCGGCGTGCTGACGGCCACGTAACTCGAATCGCGGCACGTCGCCCACCGGACGGACAATCCAGTCGTGACCCTCTCGGACTAACGCCGGGAACCAGTCACGGGTGGACCTTTCGGTCTCACCGCGATCGAGCCAATCAGCCCCCGCGTGGGATAGGGTTGCTCGCCAAATTCGACCTACCTAAGTACCCACGCGGAGGGTAGACCGGGCGATCGCACCTCGCCGCAGGTCGACTTCGGACACGGGCCACTTAAGCGACCCGTTCCGTACTATCAGAATAACCGAGCGGTGTTATCGTCGACCTCGACGGTTCGATTAATTATCGGGCGTATTCAGCCCACTACCAACCCTTTACGTGAAGCAAGATGAGGATTCAATGGGAGAAAAAGACGAAGCGAAGCGGGAGAACAGTTCAATAATAAAGCACATTTATTCGCGACGAACGGAAAGCACACAAATACAATTCCACCAAATGCACACAAAAAAAAGAAAACACAATTCCATTTACACAAAAAGCAAATATAAAAGTGAAAACACAGTGCAGAGCTAATACCGACTACCGAGCACACGGCAACACTTATACAATTCTACTTCACAGACGGCGCCGACAACACATACCCAAAACCAAGGAAAGAATACCCTCAAGAATGAGGCGGGCCTGAGGCCGAGACCGGGTCGCGCCTACCCGTCTGGTGATGAGACGCGGAGCGGCGATGGCGCCCCAACTCCGCGGACCGTGTCTGGCAGGGGGTGGGAAAGGGGCCCCCTTGGTCGCACTATCTCAGCGCGGGGGGAAACAGGAGGGGGTTGCTGATGCTCGGGGTATAGAGGATCTTTATTATGTGCGACGAGCGTCTCCACCTCGGCCAGGTCGCGCTGTCGGCCTTCCTCGGGCGTGCAGCTCCCGGCACCGTCGCGAGCACCCCCTCGTCTGCCTTCGCCGCTGCCGCCTCTCCGCCTCTGGACTCTCCGACTCTGGACTCTTCTTTGGACTCTCCCGTTGGACTCTCTTCAGCTTCTCCAGCTACTGCAGGTTTCGGGCTCCAGACTTCCACACTGCTCTGACTGACGAACACGGTCCTTTTATCCCCCCGTAGCTTCGCCTTTGACCCCCTCCCTTTGACCTTTCACCTCGCTCCCCATTGGCCCGAGAAAAAGTGGGCGTGAAGGCTTTTTGATCCACAAATTTGCATATATCGATCGTTCTGGAGGCGGGGCCCAAATCGCCCCTCGCTCACCGATTGGACGGCAAAAAGTGGGCGTGTGTCGTTTTTGATCCGTTTTTGAAGCACAAAATCCGTGATTTTGTACACGCTGTTCAACGTGCGCCCTGCACGAGTCCAACACCGGTACCCACAGCGGGGCAAGAACGGTGGCGATGCTACGGTTGCGAGGTGTGACGTGAAGGTCGTGGCGGTTGTGGTGAAGCGGCGTTGTGGTTGGTGGTTGATGTTGTGGTTGTGGTGGTAATCATGGCGGTTGGTCCAAAATAAAGATAGTGAAAGAAAAACGGCTATCCTGAAGAGTCGCAGCTCGCATAAATGACATGTATTCCCACTAGACAACGGGTTTGGACCTAACTACACATGTACTTACCGAGATACCTCACCTAAGGGACCTGAATGGTGGTTTGCGAATTTGGTAACCACAACACTACCCCCTTCCCTTTTTACAGACTCGTCCCGAGTCGTCAAATTTTCGTGTGCCATCATGTGTAGTTTTCCCCTAGTACATTTTACCTACGGATCCCTGAGTGCGACATTCATGGTATTCTTGTCCCCAAAATAAATAACCTAAGGGCTGCGTAACTATCTAAACAAACTCACTCACACGGACGACTTAAATAAAATTGCCGGCGCTAAGACATACATGCCGGGGGCGCACTCATATTTACAGTACATCTTAACCTTAACTTACAAATTTTACACTAAACCATGGCCCAGGATCATTGAACTCTGCAAAAGAAAAGCAGTTAGCAGGGAGCCAGGCTGCCCACATGCAGTCTCTGGCTCAAACAATGCAGGTGACAGGGAACGTGGCTGGCTGCTCACACGCAGTCCAAGGCCTTCCCTTTTGAACTGAACGCAGTGAACCACAACGGTGCATGGGCTGCACAAACGCAGTCTCCGTGCCAGCTCAAGTGGCACACGCAATGAGCACAACGAATGGATGCATGAATGGATGGACGCAAACACGGTGCACGGGCCGCCACTGCAGGCCCGTGTTGTAGCTGCCAACAGGGCAGTTCTCGCAGCTTGTAAACTGTTGCCTTGCGGATCCTGGCGCACATGGAAATGAACAGGGGGGGGGGGGGCAAAGCAAAAATTGAACGGGGCTGGTGAACGGGGGCAGTGGGCATGGCATGGCAAAGGTGATCAGGCAAACACAGCCCGCAGAAGAAGGAGGCCGCTGCAGGCAAACACAGCCGGCAGATGAACTGGCCGGAACAGGCCTCGAAGAAAAACAGCCAGCAGATGAACTGGCCGGCACAGGCCTTGCAGCACACAGCCAGCAGATGAACTTGGCCGGCCTCCGCCTTGAAGCAAAACACGGCCAGCCGATGAAGTTGGCCAGCCTTTGCCGTTCAATGGAGGTTGGTGGAGGGAGTGCGGTGGTGCTGGCCACTTGGAAGGCGGGCTCGGACCTACCTACCTGTCTCCCTCCCAACCTATCGCCTTTGCCTGTCACTGTACATACCCACTCCCTTAATTTGTCAAACCCCAATTTAGCCCCAACTTATTTTTTGTTGTTTTTATTTTTACTTCCCCACTATAAATCGTCCCCTAACCCCCTTTATCGTCCTTGTTCGGCTAACCTATTCTGTCACCTAGCCTACTCCCAACCCCTACGTTCCCTTCCCGGAGGGGAATAAGGGAGAGCTAATGTCCTGTGTCGAGGCCCAACGAAGCCTCAGGATGACCTCCCCAGAGTTCGGCGATCTATAGCCAAAGTGGGCCCAGCGGCCCACAACGACAGCGAGGGGATGGATGGTGCGGAGGGGTACACTTCCTAATCTACCCTATCCATTTAACTGTTAAACTACCCCGGGGCTTTCAACAAGCGCCTCTCGCTTAAACTATTGGTTCTAACAACCCAGATTCCCGTCGCCTGTGTTGGTGTCCTCACAATTTCGGGCCTCGCCCCCCCAATTTTCTCTCCGTGCCCTCACACGGTCTCCTGGCTGGGACACGTGGCTCCCTTTGGCAGGCACGACCCTCTGCCGATTCTCCCGCTATGGCACCCCCGGGCACTACACTGCCTCTGAGCCTACCAGCTCCCTAACACCGGGGAGTGCCCCCCATGGCACCTCCCCTGAAACGCACACGTGGCAGGCCGGCCTCCCGGGCCCCTTTCCGAGGGTCACCCGTGCCCACAACACTGCCCACGCGGCTAATGGCGCCCCGGGCCCCCGCACCAAGCAGGCGCACCCGTGCCCACTACTCTATCCCGGCCCCCATGGGCCCTTGGCCTACCACGGCCGACTAGCCTGGTGCCCGGGGTACCCACTCAGCGATACTCACCTTTCGCAGCCACGCTCCCAAGCCCGTCAACAGGGCTCCTGCACCCCTCCAAATGGGTCTCGAGCCTACTTTCCCACCAACAACAAAACGACCTCCATTTTTCAATTTGACTAACCCAGCTAACTCACTTTACTCTGACCCCGGGGTCCCTTGGGCGGGAGTCACTCCTCCCCCCAATCACTCATCGCACCATGCATTCCCCATTCACTCCACTCACACAGACCCGCTGGCCTCACTCACTCAACAAGTACTCACCTCACAACTCACCAACTCTTCAACACACACACCACTGAACTCTGCCATCCTTCTAACTACCTCCCCTAACTAACTCGTGCTCCCACGTCATCCCTTACACTAAAGCACGTTCCTTTTAACCTACGTCGCTAAACTACGTCAACTCTACACATTCACTGTCTGTCCATGTCCTCAAATAATTCATTAATCCATTTCCCAACATAAAGCTCACTAAATCCCTCTACCTAATCCATTCCACGGACTCCATGAGGACTTACCCCTGCCCCATGAAGTCGGTCTAGCTAAGCTAACCCTTCCCCCTAACTAGTTTCCATCCTGTGCCCCGGGTAAGGGGGTCTTTCACCCCTTGCCCAGGAATCCTGTACACCCGAAAGTGAGGCTTGCCTTTTTTTTTTTCTTTTTTTTTCCCATGCGCAGCACCTGCGCGGCAACTCAGAGCTCGCGCACTTTGCACCCGCCCGTGACGTCATGCAGCTGCACGTGTTCCTCGTCCCTCCTTGGACGGGACCATCCGGCAGAGATACCCCTCCTGCCGGATTCCAACCCCACGTGCAGCCATGGCGTCACCGTGCGCATAAAAAAAACAAGCCCCACGTCTCGAGGGGTTCCCCACGCGAACACATGTGCTTTGCCCGTTGGAGCTTAACACACACGATCGCGTGGAGAACCCGTCCGGTCCAAATCCATTTACCTGCCTAAACTTTGTCCGTCCGCGGGATCGGCAAATCCACCGCGTGCGTTTCCGGACCGGGACTTCACTCTCGCAAGCGAGCACGTGGTGGTCTCGTGCGTTGCACAGCACGGACCGCGTGCTCACTGCTGGGTGAACCCGGCACGGTCCCCGAAATAGCTACAGCCGCTACTCGGCTTTCTTTCTTCACATGTCGCCGTCGTCGCCTCCATCCCACACACGCATACCTGCGTGTTACGACGCACACAGTCCACTCCATCACATTCACACGGGGAGACGCGGCTGCGTGCTCCCGCATGCCAACCGACATCTCCCTCTCATACCGCTCTCTCACACACACGGTCTCCCTGGCACACAGCGACCTTGCACACGGCCGTTCACTCACGCGTGCCTCACTACTCACACAAACCATACTACTCACACGTGGTGCTCCATTCACTCGCGCGGGGGCACTCACCCGCGGTGCCTCATCCACACACGCGAGGGCACTCAACCGCTGTGCCTCATCCACACACCGTGCCTCACTCATACACGCGGGGGCACTTAACCGCGGTGCCTCATCCACACACGCGGGGGCACTCACCCGCGGTTCCTCACTCATACTGGCCGTTTCACTCACACACACGGCCTCTTCCATACACGGTGCCTCATCCACACACGGCGTGCTGGGAAGCACGTACTCCGGCACCATCGCCACCACACCACTCACACACGGGGTCGCTTCCACACACGGGGACGCACTCACGCCTTGCACCACACACACAGGGACAACCACACTGGGGATGTGTCCCCACAAGGGTCTCCGGGGCCTCTACACCCCCCAAGCTCTCCGTGCACCCGTCCACAGCACCCGTCCCCTCAACCTCGCAAAGCACGACCGAACTCACCTGGTCGTGACTCACCTCAAGGGGGCATACTCCCTCCCCTCGTTCCTGGAGGAGGCCATCCAGGTGCTCGCACTGGGTCTCCACACGCTCCGCGAGCTCACCCCCATTGTCCTCCACTACCTCCGTGTGTGCGTCACTTACCCCGTCCTCACCGTGCAGTCTCTCCTCTATCGTTCCCTTCCCGGCTACCGTCACTGCCAACTCTTCACCCTTTACCTCCCTTGTCTCAACTATTATTATTTCCTTTGTCGTCACCTCGTGTCTCGTCTCACACGTTTTGGTCTCCCCATTTAATTTTTCCCTCTTGGTCACCGTCGATTCCTCTGTCACGGCCTTCATGCCCGCCTGCAGGCATCGGCCCATGTTCTGCGTCTCACCCCGGAACTTTTTCATTTCTTCCTTCATGTTTGCTTCCATTCCGTTTATTTTTGTATCCATCTTCGTTTTTACTTCGTCCATTTGCTTGTTCATGTTCGCAATCATCTTCGCTGTCGTTTCCGCATACATTTTTGCCAGCATGGTGTATAGCTGGGTCATGTGGGGTGCGCTTGGGTGAGCCGTTTCGGCAGGGGTCGGGGAAGGGTTTTGGTGGAGAGGGGGGGGGGAGGTGTCATACACCGCGGCCGCTGCCGCACCCACCTCAGGTTCTGGGTTCAGTTGGGCGAGTCCGTGTTCCTGCACAATCAACATTTCCTGCTCGGGGATTCCATCCTGGACCATGGATTCTACATTACTACACATATACATTTCTAATACCCCCGGCTCCCGCTCGCCTTGAGACGCCATCTTGCTTCTCGTGAAGGGTTAATTTGCTCGCTCGTAATTTGGAGGGAATCGGGGGTCGCTTCTCTCACCCCTGGACCGATTCCCGTGAATTTAGCCGGAGACAGGAGAGCCCGTTTTCCTGTTCTCCGATACCAGTGCCGCGAGGAGGGCGATGGATTTGTATCGCACGACCTGACACCAGTGTTGCGGATTCGCGCCCGCCGGCGTGCTGACGGCCACGTAACTCGAATCGCGGCACGTCGCCCACCGGACGGACAATCCAGTCGTGACCCTCTCGGACTAACGCCGGGAACCAGTCACGGGTGGACCTTTCGGTCTCACCGCGATCGAGCCAATCAGCCCCCGCGTGGGATAGGGTTGCTCGCCAAATTCGACCTACCTAAGTACCCACGCGGAGGGTAGACCGGGCGATCGCACCTCGCCGCAGGTCGACTTCGGACACGGGCCACTTAAGCGACCCGTTCCGTACTATCAGAATAACCGAGCGGTGTTATCGTCGACCTCGACGGTTCGATTAATTATCGGGCGTATTCAGCCCACTACCAACCCTTTACGTGAAGCAAGATGAGGATTCAATGGGAGAAAAAGACGAAGCGAAGCGGGAGAACAGTTCAATAATAAAGCACATTTATTCGCGACGAACGGAAAGCACACATATTCAATTCCACCAAATGCACACAAAAAAAAGAAAACACAATTCCATTTACACAAAAAGCAAATATAAAAGTGAAAACACAGTGCAGAGCTAATACCGACTACCGAGCACACGGCAACACTTATACAATTCTACTTCACAGACGGCGCCGACAACACATACCCAAAACCAAGGAAAGAATACCCTCAAGAATGAGGCGGGCCTGAGGCCGAGACCGGGTCGCGCCTACCCGTCTGGTGATGAGACGCGGGGCGGCGATGGCGCCCCAACTCCGCGGACCGTGTCTGGCAGGGGGTGGGAAAGGGGCCCCCTTGGTCGCACTATCTCAGCGCGGGGGGAAACAGGAGGGGGTTGCTGATGCTCGGGGTATAGAGGATCTTTATTATGTGCGACGAGCGTCTCCACCTCGGCCAGGTCGCGCTGTCGGCCTTCCTCGGGCGTGCAGCTCCCGGCACCGTCGCGAGCACCCCCTCGTCTGCCTTCGCCGCTGCCGCCTCTCCGCCTCTGGACTCTCCGACTCTGGACTCTTCTTTGGACTCTCCCGTTGGACTCTCTTCAGCTTCTCCAGCTACTGCAGGCTTCGGGCTCCAGACTTCCACACTGCTCTGACTGACGAACACGGTCCTTTTATCCCCCCGTAGCTTCGCCTTTGACCCCCTCCCTTTGACCTTTCACCTCGCTCCCCATTGGCCCGAGAAAAAGTGGGCGTGAAGGCTTTTTGATCCACAAATTTGCATATATCGATCGTTCTGGAGGCGGGGCCAAATCGCCCCTCGCTCACCGATTGGACGGCAAAAAGTGGGCGTGTGTCGTTTTTGATCCGTTTTTGAAGCACAAAATCCGTGATTTTGTACACGCTGTTCAACGT
>NC_140967.1:94466093-94601093 GCF_056783735.1 Eptatretus burgeri
GAAGGATCCGCTCGGACCTTTATAGGCTCCACGGTGCAGGGCGGGGGGCCACCCCGAAACTCGGTGACGTCACCCGAATCTGGCGCTCTGATTGGCCCCAACATTCCACTTCCGGCAAGGTGACCACACACCGCAAAGATGTCCAGCTCTGACCCCACGGCATGATATGTATCACCCACACCGAACTCGCCGTCATGACTTGCCTTGCAAGAACCCCGAGGCCATGCCCAGACAACCAGCTGAGGGTGGTGTCAGTCCCGCATACAACACCAACAACCTCGAACACACGGTTACCTAATTAGTCACATGATTTAATTACCGGGGAACGCCCTCGGAACGCCTTGTCCGAACCGGATCACTTTACCTGATCGGATGCAGCCGAGCGACACTGCCAAGGACGTACCGGCGAAATGGAACAGATCGTTGGGAATAAAGTCCCGGCGACGCTGGGATTAGGATCATGCTAAATCAATGCAAGAAAAAACAAAAACGAGCTGGGAACATTTCTAATGATGATTTATTTACAATGTGGCAAGGAAAGGTAAGTGGCACATCTAATAGTTTTATTGGGATGTGTTATGCAGGGATAGAAAGAAGCGTGAGGTGTGGCAATGTACAAGCAACTTAGAAAGCAGATACAGAGCAGACTTAACCCAAAATAATAATCATAATTATAAATATCTTCTGCAATCTTACTTATGTGGGCAGATGCCAGGACAACTCACACACGCACAAAAACTCGATGAAGAGGAGTTATTGAAACAAGAATGGAGAGGAGCTGAGGCTATGGTCTCTCGGTACCTTGAACAATGGATTGCCTGAACGCGCCACCAATATGTTTGGGGGGAATGCTCCGTGGTGTGATACCTCCCAGATAGCTGGCACGTCGTCTCTCGCTTTGTGGGGCTTCGTCGAGACGTGACCGTCGGCGTGAAGGAGGGACTTGAGTTGGGAGGATGGAGTCCAGCCGATGACAACAGGAGGGCGGAGTCCATGCGATGACAAAGTGCAGCTCGTGCGGGGGCAGCAGAACAGAGAGAGAGAGAGAACGAAAGGCCCTGCTCCGACCTTTATAGGCCCCGCGGTGTGGGGCAGGGGGCTACCCCGAAGCGATGTGTCGTTACCCGAATCAGGCGCTCCGATTGGCCCCTGCCCCCCCCCCCCCCCGCGTGGCCCGGCCACGATGGCCGGAAGCAGCAATATTCCTTTTCCAGCAAGATGACCCCGAGCCGTGAAAATGTCTCGCTCCGACCTCACGATATGATATGAATCGCCCACACCGAACTCCGCATCATGAATTGCCTTGCAAGAACCCCCAGGCCATGCCCAGACAACCAGCTGAGGGTGTCTTCGGTCCCACATGCTTGCCCGGGCAACTCCGATTAGCGCTGATCGATGCCTGCTCCGCGATGCGTCATGCGGTCCGAGCGATCCAAACTGCACATCACGCCTTTTCCCGATCACAGCTTCGCTGGCCGGAGAGGCGAGAAGGTAAGATGTTATGGCAAACTCATGCACAGATGGTAAGAAGTGTCCATTCGTGCCCTGCTCTGGAAGATAAGATGTCACGAGCTCAGCACGGGTCTGCCTTTGAGCACGTTCCATACAGTGCGCACGGATCCACCATGGCCACGTGGTCAGCGCTCGCATTCGCCCGATTCTGCTATCGCGTGTGCGGGGCGAAACCCGATCAATACAACACTGATTTACAAATAAATTTAGGCACGCATGAAAATAGGCGTTCTAACCTAATTTTGGGGTGCTGATTTCAGATACGAAATCCATTTTCACTCATCATCTCTAGTTTTTGAGATATACATGTATACGTGTAGCCCTAGACCCAAAAATATCTAAATATTTCAGTAATACACTGCATAAATAGGTGTTTTAGACTAATTTAGGGATGCTGAACTCAAATTAACACTTTGGCAAGCCGATGACGCTATTTGCGTAATCCAAAAAAAAACTGTCGGTCAAACATGTGCATTGTGCGGCTGGGAACACCAGTGGCTTACTGGTGGTGAGAGAGGGTGGTTATTGCTGCTCTACAATTATCTGGTAGGATGATACT
Organism: Eptatretus burgeri; assembly: GCF_056783735.1. Taxonomy (NCBI): domain Eukaryota; kingdom Metazoa; phylum Chordata; class Myxini; order Myxiniformes; family Myxinidae; genus Eptatretus; species Eptatretus burgeri. The sequence continues at coordinate 94,468,165 of NC_140967.1, forward strand.
TTTATATAAAAGTAGCTGGGTTTTTAATTTTTATTTTATACTATAGAAGAATAATTTCATGGGAATGCTGGGGTATTTATTCCCATTGGCCACTCAGTTCATTTGAAGGAGTCATATGACAATATGGAGCTCCTTCTGGAAGCTGTCAAGTACCAGCAGCACCAGTGGAGCCTCTGTGGGGACCTCAAGGTCATTGGGCTCCTTATGGGAATGCAGGTGGGCTTCACGAAGTACTGCTGCTTTTTCTGTCTCTGGGTCAGTCGGGCTGTGTCCAAGCACTACACGCAGAAGGACTGGGGGTCTCGGAGCACTTTTGTGCCTGGGGAACAGTGTCCAAGAAAATCCTCTGGTGGGCATGAACAAGGTGCTTCTTCCCCTTCTTCATATCAAGCTTGGCTTCATGAAGAATTTTGTGAAGGCCATGGACAAGGATGGCACTGCCTTCCAACACCTGTGCACTCTGTTCCCAGGTCTCAGTTCTGTTAAGCTCAAGGAGGGCATCTTCGTCGGACCTCAGATCAGGGAGGTGCTGAAGGATGAGGTATTGGAGGAGAAGCTCACCTTGAAGGAACTGAGAGCATGGGAAGCATTGAAGTCAGTCTGCCATGGCTTCTTTGGTAACACACAGGCACTAGATTACCAAATGCATGTCGAGAAGTTGTTGCAGGCTTATCAGGATATGGGGTGCCGAATGTCTCTCAAGATTCACTTTCTCCACTCCCACCTCAACTTCTTCCCCCCGAACCTCGGAGCAGTAAGTGACGAACATGGGGAAAGGTTCCACCAAGCTATTACGAAGATGGAGAGCAACTCCCAAGGCAAGTGGAACACCAGCATGATGGGTGACTTCTGCTGGATGCTCCTGCGTGACATCCCAAAGGCGAAGTACACCAGATCCTCCAAAAAAAACTCACTTCTGACTGTCTGTAGTACTATGATGTGTATATATGCTTATATCCAAGTAATAGTAATATTTAGTTCTTTCAGTGTTCTGTGTCTATGTTTTGTTTCGTTCTGTAATATGTCATTTGAATATATGAAATAAACACATTATATTATAAATACAGTATATGCATTATAATAACAAAATGGGATATGTGAAAGCAAAACAAACTAGAGGTGATAGAGCAAAACTGTTTAGAAATTTGAATTCAGCATATAAAAATTAGTCAGAAACACCTATTCGCATGCTAGCCTCAGAATTTTTTTTATTTTTGTAAACCAGTGTTACCAAGCTGTTCCTTTACTTCCTCCATTCCAACCTGGATCTTCTGTAAAAGCCCTTCCTCACATCCTCAATAGATACTCTCAGCTATTGGCAATTCTCCTGACTGTTCTTGTGTAAAAGTTGAAGCAAAATACCTGTTTAATAAGCCTGTCATCTCACTTTCATCACCAACCACTCTCCAGGTGCTATTCCTCAATGATCCCACACTGGTCTTAACCTGTTCTTTTCCCCTGATATACTTAAAGAAATCCTTGCCATTATGTTTAATATTCTTAGCCATGTCCTTATCATACTCTCTTTTGGCTTGCAGAGTTATTTTCTTCACTTGCCTCTGTTTACTCCGATAGTGATATCAATCTAACTGCAGTCCTATTATTTTAAACCCAATAAATGCCTTCTGCTTCTCCTTAATAGCATTCCTTATTTTTCTGCTCAAACACCCTGGCCTCTTTCTGTTTCTAGTTTTACACCTCATTGGAATGTACTTGCTCTGCACTCAACACATTTGATCCTTAAAGGTTTCCCATTTCTCTGATGCTGAGTTTCTCATTTCAAATACTGCAAAACTGGAGGTTGTTAGAAGCAATAAGGCAAATTTTGTTCTACAGTGTTCAGGTATATCATTAAATTTGAATTAAATAAATATTGTAAAGGTCGCATTACATTAAAAAAAAATTCTGAAGTTTACTGCCATTGAAGCAGTGGCTATTACACCAACTTATGCAACATGTCACATTAGTTATTTGTGCCTGTTGTTTGTGTCCTTTATGACATCGTTAAAATGGTAAGTTTCCTGGTTGGAATGAATTTCAATTATGTTTCACTGCCAGGCAGGCAGACAGACTAAAACTATCATTTCACTCCTCTCTGCAAATGCACAATTGGGATGACTTCAGAGACAAAGTATGTTAAATAACACGTTTGCTTTTCAATTCGTGTTCAAAATATAATTTTCAATTGAAATCAAGTTGTTGCTTAATCATAAAATGATGTTTGTGGAGGGACGGAGGAATGGACAGACAGAAATGAAGCAATTGCTTAACCCTGCGTTTCGCGTCGTGCGTGCGGGGTAATAAGGATACCGACTCAATCTTGGTATACCTTTGCACTTTAATAGATAAACTATATTTTAGACAAACACCTCGAACAATGTACATTAAAAAATTACATTTTTGACATTATCATTTTTATGCTAACAAGCCCGAAACATGTGTACGTTATTTCACCATCATCATGCAGCAATGTATACCTTATTTAAGACATTAATTGCCATCAAATGATGTTTCAGCACTGGGAATTTACATTCCTGTAAATAAGTATTCCAATTTTGTGGATTTCTATTTTTGTATCTTCGATGCCAAGCAAAATTATATAAATATGCTAATGCTTTCAGTGTGTATGTGTATATATACATATACATACACACCACACACACTGTTTACCTACCCTACAGGTGGGTGAAGAATGCAAATTTACCGAGGGGAGGGCAGAGCTTGGACTGTGTCTGTGTGTTTGTCTGAAATTTGCTCCTGTTCCACCAGCTCATGAGAGAAGGCTGGTGTTGGCTAAGTGGTTAAGGTGGCTGGCTTTAGATCCTGAGTTTGAGCCCCATTGGCCGCTGAATTAACACCAGGTGGGGTTGACTCAGTCTGTCATCCTTCCGTGGTCGGCTAAATGAGTACCGGTGTACTGGTATGGGGGCATGACATCAGCGGCATAGTCGCGCCCCAACAAAATGACAGCTACCCGGCAGCCAAGATGAGGGGTTGGAGCTTTTCACAGGTTCTTAATGAGGGCGGCAAGGCTTGCATCAAGCAAGCAAATTGTTTTCATTGCAAGATATATTCTGGTTAATCCTCTTAATTTGCCTTGTACACAGTGATGCAGAAAATTTGCAATCTAAGTTGGCACAGACAATTACAAATGACCGAGTTGAATTCCGCAACAGGAAGGCTATCAAAAACAATTGGACACAAAGGGATATCTCAAAGAACAGCAGTTATGATAGAAATTATAGTTTCCACATAAAAGAAATATTTAGATAATAAATGTTTTACAATGAGCTTGGCGGTGAGCACCGTAAAAAGTAAAATTGTGCTTTTATATCAAAATCGTTTCATTTTAATGCTGGAATAATAAAAAACCGAAACAAACAAAGGTTCAAAGCTCTTACGGTGCATGATTTAACTGCATGGGGTGAACCCTCAACAACAAAAACATGATTACAAAGTGCTGGACAGGGTTACGAATAGATTTATCATTCACGTTTGATTCGAATGACACATGACATTAATATGCCAAAACAAAAAACAAACAAAAAAGTCAAGTGCTCCAAATTCCTCACAAGAAAATATTTGTACAACTACAATTATTCTCTTCAAATTTCCTCCCATCAACCAAAGCCTACAAAGCCCTGCGACATCCAAAGGAAATGAATCGTCTCCACCACAAAGATAATCTCTTACCCAGGAAAACTGCAATTAAAGAAGCATTCCAAATTATTGTAAAATTAGTATTCCAAGATATATTTACATTTTTCTGAAAGACCAACTGAAAAAGGCTTTTCATTATTGGTTCACGAAAAAAGTGAAAAAATATTTTCACGAAAAAAATAAGTGACCACTATATTCGTTATTGTTGTGTGTGTGTCTGTCTGTCTGTCTGTCTGTCCCAAGCATAGCTCCGTGGGTTTTGATCCGATCCTGATAAAATTTTGGTGGGAGGTTTATACCATGATCTAGTTGTGTTTTCCTGAAAATGGGCGTGGTGCGCCCATGATGGGCTGAGCTACGCCCAAAAAAAGTGTTTTTAGGGGGTAGCCAATTTCAATGTGCATCTTCTCCTCGGTGTTTGTCGAATCTGACAGGGAATTTGGTATTTGGTTAGCCCAATGGCACCTGCATAGCCCCACGGAGCTCGATTTTTCATTTTCGTCCCAAGGTCAAGGTCACAAGGTCACGAACTTAGAAAATTTCTAATTTTGACATAAAAATCATATGACCGCCCAAACTTTGAGAGCTGGGATGACAATATTTGTTATGCATAATCTTGAGGTCATTCCCCACCTAAAGTCTTGAAACTATTTTGCTCTATCTCGAACACCTTTCCCGTGGCGCCCCCTTCAAGTTTGTTTTTACGCTTTCATCAAAGTTTGGATAATCCGAGGAGTGTGAAATGCCATAAAGCCTATATGACGTTATATTGTTCCTGGAATGTTCCAGAGGAAGTTTTGCACCAAAGGTCATAATCCTTGACCTTTAAAGTTCACAAAGGTCAAATTTTCAAAGTTGTGGGAATCGGACCGGGTTTTCGACCTTCTTCGACGAACTAATTCCAATAAGCTATAACACGTATCCTGTTTCCTTATTTTAATGTCCACAACTTTGTTTTGTGACCTTTAAAGGTTATGCAAAGGTCAAATTTTGAAAGTTGAACGAAACTGGGTTTTCGACATTTAGCTAATAACCTGCCACTCGTACCACATCATGTTGATCATTTTTATAACTTGGTCAAACATTATCACATTGTCTCATCCTTGACTTCTGAAACAATCTACATCGTCAAATACCGCTCGTGAACCATCGTAGTCTTCAGACTTAGTATTATTTTTTTTTATAATCGAGCTTAGCCATATTGATGGGGCTGGCAGGATAGCATAAAGGTAGCTGTCAATCTGGGGTTTGAATCTCAGCAGAGCTATAAACTGTCATCCTGGTGATTCATCAATGTATGTGCCATCCATCGGATGAATGTTAAACTGGGAATCCCATCTGCCGGCATTCGTTGGTGGACGTTAAATTTCCCACGGTGTCCTTCGTGAAGAGTAGGCGACCTATTGCTGGTACCATGATCCAATTTAAAATCCCTGCCCTAACCTGCAGGGGCACTGCATCAACGACACAGTGACACCTCCAGTATGATTCTACATGCAGCCATGTACAACATCTTATATATTATTTCCGAGTTTGTGGTTTCGTGTCGCGCTATCTTCGACTTTATTCTGCGCTCGAGTAACGTGATATTCAGGTTACATTATCTCAAAGACCATACGAGGTGCATGGTACAAAAAAGTAAATAAAATGGTTCTGTAACAGTGAAATCATATTCCACTTACTGCATTAAAGTAAAATTACTCCTGAAACTCTGCATCAGTTCCTTTCTCAAACACACCAACCCCAGCATGTCGCGCAGAGCGCGGGTTATTGCTAGTCTGAAAGAAGAAGCAGCAGCAGCCAAACCGATTACGGAATAATGAAAAACTAGTCTTGCTCATGAACACGAATGTCAATCTGCGTGGTGGACAGGTAGAACAACATAACGTCGATCGAAGTATGCTCAGCGCCGTGGGAAACAAGGAATGCTAACCGCCATGCAAAATGAGAGAAACTGATGATTGGTTGGAGAAAAAAAAAAGGAGTTAATGACCGAAACAAAACTTCAGTTTCTCCTTGCATCCCAAGGCAGTTGGCATACCTCGACCAATATTCTGTTCACTACGGTAGAGTTTGCACCTAATGGGTTAAAATATAACCAAACAATCAAACCATGGAGAACAACCTCCATTTCCATTAACACCCTTGCAAAATATTTAAAACACTGGTTGACCTCCAATCTTCAGGTCGTCGTAAGTAGACAAAATATTCAGCTGCAAAATGAACAAAAACAAGTGATTAACAAAGAATTTCCACAAAATACTTTTTCTTCTCACAACATTCTGCATCATGTGAATCCTCATTTCCATCCAAAAGCTTTTTTTTTTTTTTTTTTTTAAACTCTAATTCATCAAGTCAAAATTGCAATAATTTGGAATCTTTCATAAACATCAAAACTTTCTTTGGCGAGACGGAAAACAATGTCAAAATACCTTGAAGGTTCAATCCAAACATCTGCAGCCCAATAACTGGTTGAATAACACACACACACACACACACACACACACACACACACACACACACACACACACACACACACACACACACACACACACACACACACACACACACACACACACACACACACACACACACACACACACACACGGAGATGATTAAGTAAGAGCTGATTCGTTGTTTCCTTCAATTACGGGTGAGAGACGTGATTGGCTTTTGATGCGCATATGTAAACGTATAATTTTTCTTTGTGACTTTGGAAACATGTTGGACGTCACTGAGGCAGCAGAAGTCGCTGAAGGTTGGTTGGAATGAATGGAAATAGTTAGGAGCGACCTTTCACAAGCAGGAAATTCTAAGAGAGTATTTAGCCTGTGTAAGGCTATTGTTTGGTTGTGAAGCTTGGGCCATGAGAATGGAAGTTGAAAGAAGAATAGAACGAACACACGCTACAAGTGCCGTACTAGTTCATTTACTCATTTGATTAACAACCTTTTTCCTTTCTACTCACTAACCTTGCAACCAAAAGTCCTCGAGCCAAGTAGCACCCGGTTCATATTTCAATTGGACCAATCAACAGTATACTCGAGCCGGTCAATCAATGGGCACATCTGACGATGTCACGCGAGCGACGGTTTTGAGGAGAAAGTTCAGTTGAAAGCTTGGCCCTCTCATGTGAGGTCTGTGTCAAATCTGAGCTGAGGATCAGGTGAGTGTGGAGTGAGAGTCTGGTGACACAGGGTTCACCTGCGCTGGCCAGAGACCCACCTCACAGCACATCATGTGTTGAGGAATTGCAGTCTGCTTCTCCCATTCAATCTAGGTGAGGGCACCTCGCTCGACTTGACTAGGCCTGAACGAAGCCTATTTTTGTTTTTTTAATCTTCCTCATCTTCAAACCCTCTTTCTCTGAGTGTCCGACCCTTTGAGAGATCATTTTGTCAATAAGGATAGGGGAAGTAGATCAACCCCATACATTTTTAGAGTCGTAAGCGAGATGTATTCCTCTTCTTCACATTTTTCTCTGCAACAGTGGTTTATTTGCTCCCTTCCCAGGTTTTTGTATTCACATTTTCATTAAACCGAATTATTTATTAATTCTGTTGGTTCCAAGGCTCAATCAGTTTCTTCATGAGAAAATTGCCAGCAGGCACACATTGAATATATTCACCTTTTCATGAACCGCCACTGGCGCTTTAATTTAAAATAATGCCTCCGTTCAGCATCTGGGGAGTTCATCTCCGATGGTCTAGTGGCACCAGTTAGGGAAATAAAAATTGTGTGTGTGTGTGTGTGTGTCAAATGAAAACAAACACAGTGAATGCAGCAAAGAACAGATGAAGCAGTGCTACAATCCCACCTCTTCGTTACTTCCAGCCAGGTCAAAAGCAGAGTCCTGCTCCATATTTCGTAAGCCGGCATCAGCACCGGATGCCAACAGCATAACGGCCAGGTCCATTGCCCCACGACCCACAGCTAGATGCAGTGGCGTGCAACCACTGTATGTCGATGCATTGATGTCTGCATTCTTTTTAGCCAAGAGCTCAACAAGGGTCGGCCTACGGAGTTCAACGGCAAAATGCAATGCCGTATGGCCACTCTTCGGGTCCTGTGTGCACAGCACAGCCACATACAGTTAGCACAAAGTATACATACGGGCCAGTGAAGGTGGTTGCATCTTCACATAAACCAAATGCGAAACATGAGTCAAGGCTTTGATGAAAGATTCTTCTCCACCTGGTTCCCTCAAAACTCAACCTGCAACTGTTAAAGAAGGCCCAAAAATGTTTCTGTGCTATAACCCCCACCGAATACACGCACCAAAGTATACAACCACATTGCTTCAATGGACTTTTTCCTCCAAAAGTACAATCTGAAGTTCTTCCACCCCCCACCCCCCAAACAACCAACATGAGCAAGCACAGCTCAAAGCCCAACGAATAGCAACTTGAGGGAGCAGCTCATTTGTTGCTGCTCTTGTGTTTTCTCATCATTATTGAACACTGCTCCTTCCCAATTCCATATCCAATCAATGCATGACGTCATCGCCGGCAACGAAGGAAGGGAGAACTCAGTTTTTACTCTGTTCAGGCGATATCTCAGCCATTCATTGAGCTCGGAAGCTAGGAATTTGGGGACAAAAGTGAATATGTGTTTTGGCAAAAACGGTATTAAATGTTTTTTTTTTTTGAATTACTAATTGATTGATTTATTACTTAATTAGTATCGATTTATTAATTACTTATTTTCTTTTCTTTCTCATCGGGGCAATATCTCAGACACCTTTTGAGCTACAAAACTGATATTTGGATAGACGATTTCTTTTTTTTTTTAAATCGATCGAACAAGCGATCTAGCTATAAAGGGTATTTTTTATTTAATCGATTAATTATTCATTTTGACAAATGACTTAATTTTCAAAAAAGTTAGATTTGGATGAAACAGTGGTGGTTTTGGTATGCTATCAGGCAATTGAATGAGAAATCAATTACTTTACAATTATTATTTATTTTAATTACGCAATTAATGGATGAATCAATAAATTAACGTACGTCGCCCAATCCCAAATCTGTATCCACGTGCTGCATGGCAAGTCAGTATCATTTGTACACATTCACCTAAGAAGTGCACCACTCCCTCACAATTCTGTCTCCGTCTCCACGGCGGCATCGCCGGGGGCACCATGTCGCAGGCTGGAGGATTTGTTATTTATTTATTTGGCATGGGAGCGGTGTACTTTGAATGCACCTCTACCTGTTGAACTCTTTTATCTCTGGTGCCAATTTCAAAACAAGTCGCCGTCTTCTTCTTTAATGGCCACAATTATTCCCACATTCTTGTGGGATTGGCCTGGGGAAGTTTTGGCACAAGTCTTTCACGAACTGGCTGACGTTTGACTCAGGTTATGACAGGAATTCGGAACTGGTTCAGGATGCCGGCGATAGCTCGCCTACTATTCGCAAAGGACACAGCGGGATCTTTAACTTGCACCAATTAATGGTAGCAGATGGGATGCCAAGTTAAACGTACATCCAAGGGACGGCACACACATCGACGATAGATAGTTTTTTTATTTTTTATTTATTCCATCTGCCTGTCTGGCAGTCAAACAAAATAGCAAATCATTCAAAACAGGAAATTTATTGTTTTTCAGGACATCATAAAAGGACACAAGCACACAAAGAACTAATGTAATGTGTTAAACAACGTGATGTAAAAGACGCTGCATCAACGGTGGTAAATGGCCAAACGTATCTTTTTTTTTTTTCCTGCAACCTTTAAAAAAAAATCATTTTATTTTGATTGAATTATAGACTTGAACACTGTAGAACACAAATCACCTTTTTGGGACCTTAAAAAGCCTTCCGTTTAGCAGTACTGGGACAAAATGACATTTTACATCATCTTGACCAATCCAACTTGATGCTCGCAGACCCTGCCCATGTCCTTTTTTTCTCTCAAGACTGTGTGGGGTAAGGTGTTCTATGAACTCTAGTTTGTACTTTTACCTCCGCCACCGAAGGTGGAAGGAGGTTATGTTTACACCCACGTCTGTTTGTGTACAGGATACACTACCGGTCAAAAGTTTTAGAACACCCCGATTTTTTCAGTTTTTCCTGAAATTTCAGCAGTTTCATGTTTCAATGTACTCTGAAATTAAAGCAGAGAACAAATAAACATTAATATATAATGACCGTTTTTACAGCCATTTTTCCCTGCTGTGCAGGGGTTTGGCTTTTTCTTGAGGCAATGTTTTATGGCCGGATGCCCTTCTTGACGCCAACCCTGGTCGCCTTTTACGACACACAGGGATCATAACAATTGATCAGGGATCAGAACAAATAAACAATTGCAGATAAAAAAGGAAATCATGGAATCGTTTTGTTGAACGAAATTTAATCTAAATTTTTGACTCATCAAAGTAGCCACCTTTTGCAGATACAACAGCCGAACATACTCGTGGGATTCTTTCTACAATGGAAATCAAATATTGTTCGGAAAGTTCTTCCCAACACTGTTGCAGAAGTTCCCACAAATGTGTTGCACTTGGAGGTTGCATTGCTTTCACCCTTCTGTCCAGTTCATCCCAAACCAGCTCGATGGGGTTTAAGTCTGGAGACCATGCTGGCCATTCCATGATTTGAAGCCTACCGTCTTGTTCTTTTCTTCTAAGGTAGTTCTGACATAGCCTCGAGGTAGGTTTTGGGTCGTTATCTTGCTGTAAGATGAACCCCTGACCAACTCGGCATAGACCAGTGGGTATTGAATGGCGCTGCAAAATGCTGTTAGGGTTAGGGTTTTGGTTCAGGATGCCAGTCACTCTGTGCAAGTTGCCAACTCTGGATCCAGCAAAAGAGCACCTGATCATCACGCTTGAGAGTTGGCATTTGACAGTTGGCGTTACACACTGAGGAACCATCCTTTCGACTACTCGACGGCATACAAAAACCATGTGAGATGAACCGAAGATTTCATATTTTGATTCATAGGTCCATAAGACCTTCTTCCAATTTTCAGTTGTCCACTGGCGTTGCTTCATGGCCCAGGCAAGCCTCTTTTTCTTATTTTGCCATCTTAGCAATGGCTTTCCTACTGCCACTCGACCTGTCAAACCTGCAGCTCGAAGTCTTCTCTTCACAGTTGAAATTGAGACTTCCTTACTTCGACCAGTGTTAAGCTGTGCTTGAAGCTGCTGTCCTGTGAGCCGCCTATCACGCAAGCTGTTGACTCAGAAACTTGTCTTCTGATTGTGTTGTGGCTTTGGGTCTGCCAGTCCTCTTCCTGTCAAAGTTTCCTCCAGTTTCCAAGTGCCTTTTGATGGTGTAGGAAACTGTACTCACTGACACTTTGGCTTCTTTGAAATTTCTCGAAAGCAAAGACCTGCACTTTTAAGGGTTTTATGGTCTGTCTGTCTTCCTTTGTTAATTGTCTTTTTCTTGCCATTATGACAGCAATATACTACTTCCTGCAGTACAATATTGTTCAAATAATGTTTGAGGGTGTAGCAACACAGTCTGTTCCAACACTGCTTTTATGTAGACAGAGGGTTTGTAACTAATCAACAAAAGTTGCGACACCTGTCAGAATTGTTTGCATCAACTTTCAAGGCTAAATTTACTTTCATTGCTGCAGAACAGCTGCAGTTGCTAACCCATTACTTGTTACATGAAAAGCGCCTTTTTTAACAACTCTGAAATTTACATTATTTTTCAGTTTTTGGTAATCTAAACTTTTTTTAAAAACCTCTAGCTGTTTACCACTTAGCTTTGTACCATTTTAGGTTATTCACTGGACTTGAACTGTTTAAATTTCAGTAAAAACTGGAAAAATGGGGGTGTTCTAAAACCTTTGACTGGTAGTGTATGTCAAAAAGTTGTGGACAGATCCAGATGAAATTTGGTGGGCAGGTTGGGTGTGTGACAAGGACAAACTGATTAGTTCAGATATGGATCTGATTACTGGAATTTTTAAAAGTGATTCTTCACTATTGATAGATGGGGCTAAAAACGATATATTGCACGATATCTCAAAAAAGTTGTGGACGGATTCGAACGAAACTTGATGTACAGGTTCGATGTGTGACAAGCACAAACCAATTAGATTTTGGTGAAGATCTGAATCCGGATCCGAGAATTTTTAAAGCGATTCTTCACCACTGAGTGATGGACTAAAAACGATATACAGCATGGCATGATCTACTATAAATGGATGAGATGTGTGTGTGTGTGTGTGTGTGTGTGTGTGTGTGTGTGTGTGTGTGTGTGTGTGTGTGTGTGTGTGTGTGTGTGTGTGTGTGTGTGTGTGTGTGTGTGTGTGTGTGTGTGTGTGTGTGTGTGTGTGTATTAATTAATTACTATTGCAATGTACATTTTCATCCTTTTGACTGCTGAGACTCATTTGACCTTTGAAGATTCTCCCCCCCCCTCCTCCCTTTCCAAGACCGTTAAGACCCCGGCAACCCAAATGTTCAAGAGGACCAAAAAGACCCCCAGACCTTAAAGACCATTTAGACCACTTGAACCATTTTATATCACAAATAAATATAATATCACCAACATTGTAAATAAATTTGTAGAAAATAAATGTTTGCATGATGATCGGTGTGAATCATGACAACACAGAAAATCTGTGCCATCAATCTCTGCAATGACGTGTGGAGAGGTGAGCGTAGCGAGCCGATCCACACCAGTTGCATGAAATTTCAGAAATGTATTGGGCCCAATATGTTCTCCTGGATCATGCAGTGTGGCAGAGGTATGTGCTCTATCGAGTGCCCTTCTAATTTGTTAATCGTTTTCGTTGTTAGCAATCTCATGTATTTCGACACTTTTTCACCATAATAAACAAAAGTTACAACATTGCACAAATTTTTGTTTTCGCCGGCTATCGTTTGTGATGACCGACATTTTATGTTTGCCGACGATTTATATTTTCAAAGTTGGGCGAATTTTAAACCCAATTCCACTTTGACTGCTCCCCAGAGATTGTTCGATGGAATTTTATTCAGTATTTAGTGCCAGCAATCTAGATTCACAGCAACTGCGATTGACGTGGACGGGAACAATGACAGTGCTCGTGCTCCTGGTAGAGAGGGTATTCCTTATGCATCGAATTGCGGTGTATTTATTTATTTATAAACTACTTTTCATAATTGTGCTGTGGCCTGTGGGAAAGGGTGTTTGTGGAGAATCACACATAAAATAACACCATCTAGTTAACAGTTTATTTGTAATTTGGCCTCATCAAGTTTTTAGTTTATTTTATTATTATTCTTCTTATTATTTTTATTCACTACATCCCAATTTGTTTCTGTGTTAGATTCAGTTTTCCATTCCAAGTCACAAATTCTGTGAATTCCGTTCCCTTTTTCATGATCACGGAAAATCATTGGCCTAACATTTGGCATTTTTTTTTCCCCCGAAATCTTCCGCCTCCCTTCCCCAACCTAGACAGACCTGCCAAAGCTGCAACAAATCAAATAGGTAACACAGACCTGCTGCAAGCTCAATTTTTCTGGAAAGCCAGTGCCCATTTCAGCAATTTTCCAACACAATCATTCAATAATCTTCACCATGCAGAGGTTTGATCGGCATAGCTTCACTTTGCAAACTTCCGGAAGCCATCCACACAGACGCAGTTTCGCTTGCTGTGACACCGCTGGTGTAACTGGCTTTTCGGAACCTTGAGTATTTTTATTGCTCAACATAAAATACACGCTATTGTTATTTTTACCCTTGGAAATAGCTTTAGATCTGAATGTTCCCCACTGACTGTGGTAGTGAATCCCCATTTCTATGAATTCCTGCTACATCATCCAGTTTCTGTAACTTTTTCGGGGATTTCCCACTCATATGCATGTTCAGCACCATGTGCACAACCTGTAAAGGTCAGTATATATATATATATATATATATATATATATATATATATATATATATATATATATATATATATATATATATATATATATATATATATATATATATATATATATATATATATATATATATATATATCACGGAGGAAATAAGCAACAATCGTGCAAGGAATAAGCAAAACCTCACCTGTGCATTAATGTCTGAACCCATTTCCAACAGGTATTTGACATTGTCATTATTGCATGCAAACACTGCCTCGTGCAGACACGTGTGGCCTGGTGGAGCAAAAGAAGGTTCAACAATGTTAGAAGAATGCAAACAAAAATAAAGCAGCACCATGATGATATTGTCAGTTTATGATATTGCCAGTTGAACTTAAAAAGGCTTTTGAAGTTGAACCGACAACATTTTATTTTCTACATGGTCCAATTCTCATCAAGGAGCAACTACACAAATCACATGCACACGCATGCACGCAACGACACCTGATCCAACTTCACAGACAAGCAACCACTGAGCTCGAGGGAAGGGACGTCCACTTGCCAGAGCACACTGGTTGCCATCAACGCCATCCTCTAAATGCTGAACGGAAAACGTTTGTCTTTTTGGCAAACCGAAGTACATTAAAAGGGTATACCCTCTATTTTAGATGAACGTTTTTTTTATTAACATATAGTAAACAATAATGTCTATTAAAGAAGAACAAGAGGTTAAACTTCAAAGTGCAGAGTTAGAAGAACTAATAAATCACAAAGTAACTTGTTTACGTACATGACGAGTATGTATGTACTTCAGCAATATTGTGAATGCTTTGTGGCTCAAGTATAAAAATGACAGTCATGGTCGTAGTGAGCTTAAACTCCTTCACCGTTCTATTGATGCATGCCTGCTCATCTTCCACAAGTATAGCTACAAGCATGCATCTACCTAATCAGAAACATAAAAAAGAATGCCAGCAAAATGCAATATATACTGTACTTGATAGAGGTAGATGGGTTGAAATGGGAAATCCGAACGACAATTCACAGACCGGTGTTTGTTTGTTTGTAGTGCTACTCCTACAGTTCTGGGCAAATTACATCCAGACTTGCTACAGAGGATCAGCATAACCCCACAAATAATGTATCGGTGTGTATTTATCTTTTATGGTGGCTTTGGGGGTGGGGGTGGGGAATCAAAAATTAAAAAAAATTACAAAAATAGAGGATCAAATTTTGTTTTTTGAAATTTTTTCTCAACCGCTGTCACAACAGGAACTCAAAGGGTTCACGGGTCGTCTAGTATATATATATATATATATATATATATATATATATATATATATATATATATATATATATATATATATATATATATTGTTGTGGTTACCAAATTCGCAAACCACCATTCAGGTCCCTTAGGTGAGGTATCTCGGTAAGTATATGTGTAGTTAGGCCCAAACCAGTTGTCTAGTGGGAATACATGTCATTTATGCGTGCTGCGACTCTTCAGGATAGCCGTTTTTCTTTTGCTATCTTTATTTTGGACCAACCGCCATGATTACCACCACAACCACAACATCAACCACCAACCACAACGCCGCTTCACCACAACCGCCACGACCTTCCCGTCACACCTCGCAACCGTCGCATCGCCACCGTTCTTGCCCCGCTGTGGGTACCGGTGTTGGACTCGTGCAGGGCGCGCGCCGAACAGCGTGTACAAAATCACGGATTTTGTGCTTCAAAAACGGATCAAAAACGACACACGCCCACTTTTTGCCGTCCAATCGGTGAGCGAGGGGCGAATTGGCCCCGCCCCCAGGGCGATCGATATATGCAAATTTATGGATCAAAAAGCCTTCACGCCCACTTTTTCTCAGGCCAATGGGGAGCGAGGTGAAAGGTCGAAGGGAGGGGGTCAAAGAGGAGAGGGCGAAGCTACGGGGCTGATAAAAAGACCGTGTTCGTCAGTCCAGGAGAGTCGAGAGGCGGAGAGGCGGAGAGTAGGAGAGTCCAGAGGCGGAGAGTAGGAGAGTAGGAGAGTCGGAGAGTTGGAAACAGAGAGTCAAGACTTCGCGGGCGGTGGAGTTGGCAAGAAGGAGCTGGTCGTCGTGTGCGTTGGAGTCGGAACGGAGGGGACGGAGCTGTGGAAAGGCAGCGACACCAGACGAGGGGGTGCTCGCGTCGTGCAGGGAGCTGCACCCCAGGGAGGCCGACAGCGCGACCTGGCCGAGGTGGAGACGCTCGTCGCGGGATAATAAAAATCCTCTATACCCCGAGCATCAGCAACCCCCTCCTGTTTCCCCCCGCGCTGAGATAGTGCGACCAAGGGGGCCCCTTTCCCACCCCCTACCAGACACTGTCCGCGAGGTCCGCGGAGTTGAGGCGCCATCGCCGCTCCGCGTCTCATCACCAGACGGGTAGGCGCGACCCGGTCTCGGCCTCAGGCCCGCCTCATCCTTGAGGGTATTCTTTTCCTTGGTTTTGGGTATGTGTTGTCGGCGCCGTCTGTGAAGTAGAATTGTATAAGTGTTGCCGTGTGCTCGGTAGTCGGTATTAGCTCTGCATTGTGTTTTCGCTTTTACATTTGCCTTTTGTGTAAATTACATTGTGTCTTTTCTGTGTGCATTTGGTGGAATTGTATATGTGTGCTCCCGTGTGTCGCGAATAAATGTGCTTTGTGTTGAACTGTTTCCCGCTTCGCTTCGTCTTTTCCTCTATTGAATCCCCATCTTGCTTCACGTAAAGGGTTGGTAGTGGGCTGAATACGCCCGAAAATTAATCGAACCGTCGAGGTCGACGATAACACCGCTCGGTTATTCTGATAGTACGGAACGGGTCGCTTAAGTGGCCCGTGTCCGAAGTCGACCTGCGGCGAGGTGCGATCGCCCGGTCTACCCTCCGCGTGGGTACTTAGGTAGGTCGAATTCGGCGAGCAACCCTATCCCACGCGGGGGCTGATTGGCTCGATCGCGGTGAGACCGAAAGGTCCACCCGTGACTGGTTCCCGGCGTTAGTCCGAGAGGGTCACGACTGGATTGTCTGTCCGGTGGGCGATGTGCCGCGATTCGAGTTACGTGGCCGTCAGCACGCCGGCGGGCGCGGAAATCCGCAACACTGGTGTCAGGAGTGGGATACAAATCCATCGCCCTCCTCGCGGCACTGGTATCGGAGAACAGGAAAACGGGCTCTCCTGTCTCCGGCTAAATTCACGGGAATCGGTCCAGGGGTGAGAGAAGCGACCCCCGATTCCCTCCAAATTACGAGCAAGTTAAATTAACCCTTCACGAGAAGCAAGATGGTGTCTCAAGGCGAGCGGGAGCCGGGGGTATTAGAAATGGATGTAGAATGTGTAGAATCCATGGTCCAGGATGGAATCCCCGAGCAGGAAATGTTGATTGTGCAGGAACACGGACTCGCCCAACTGAACCCAGAGCCCGAAATAGGAGCGGCAGCGGCCGCGGTGTATGACACCTCCCCCCCCCTCTCCACCAAAACCCGCCGACCCTTGCCGAAACGGCTCACCCAAGCGCACCCGACATGGCCCAGCTATTCGCCATGCTGGCGGCAATGACAGCGAAAATGGATGCAAACGCAAATGAATTTATAAACGAAATGAAAAGCATGGGCAAGCAAATGAAAAAAGAAATGAAAGAACTACGGGGTGAGACGCAGAACATGGGCCGATGCCTGCAGGCGGGCATGAAGGCCGTGAGCAGGGAACTTAAAATGGCGACTCCACGTGTCGGAACAAACGAGCTGGAAGGGGGTGCAACGGCTGACAGGCCCGCGGTGGAGGCGGGTAAGGAAAAAGTAATTCGGGAGACAAGAGACGAGGTGAAAGTAATTGCGAGGGAGAGAAAAGAACAATTAATACGGAGAGCAAGGATGAGGTACGCGGAGATCGTGAAAGAGCAAGGAGTGAAAAACAGGGAAGGACGGGAGCGACTTAAAGAGAAAGCAAGGTTGACCTACATAAAGATAAGGGAAAGACGCCAGAAAGAAGCAGAGACCAATAAACACGATGAAGACGGGGTAAGTGATGCACACACACACACACAGAGGTAGTGGAGGACGATGAGGTTGAGCTGGCGGACCGTGCAGGGACCCGGTGCGAGCAGCGGGATAGCCTCCTCCAGGAACGAGGGGAGGGAGTATGCCCCCTTGAAGCGAGTCACGACCAGGTGAGTTCGGTCGTGCTTTGCGAAGTTGAGAGGAGGAATGCTGTGAACGGGTGCACGGAGAGCTTGGGGGGGTATAGAGGCCCCGGAGACCCTTGTGGGGACACAAATCCCCAGTATGGTTGTCCCTGTGTGTGTGGTGCAAGGTGTGAGTGCGTCCCCGTGTGTGGAAGAGGCCGTGTGTGTGAGTGAAACGGCCAGTGTGGATGAGGAACCGCGGTTGAGTGCCCCCGTGAGTGTGAATGAGGCACCGCGGGTGAGTGCCCTCGCGTGTGTGAGTGAGGCACGGTGTATGAGTGAGGAACCGCGGGTGAGTGCCCCCGTGTGTGTGGATGAGGCACGGAGTGTGGATGAGGAACGAAGTGTGGATGAGGCACCGTGGGTGAGTGCCCCCGCGTGTGTGGATGAGGCACCGCGGGTTAGTGCCCCCGCGTGTGTGGGTGAGGCACCGTGTGTGGATGAGACACCGCGGTTGAGTGCCCCCGCGTGTATGAGTGGGGCACGGTGTGTGGATGAGGCACCGCGGGTGAGTGCCCCCGCATGCGTGAGTGAACGGCCGTGTGCAAGGTCGCTGTGTGCAAGGGAGACCGTGTGTGTGAGAGAGCGGTATGTGAGGGAGATGTCGGTCGGCATGCGGGAGCACGCAGCCGCGTCTCCCGGTGTGAATGTGATGGAGTGGACTGTGTGCGTCGTAACACGCAGGTATGCGTGTGTGGAATGGAGGCGACGACGGCGACATGGGAGGAACGAAAGCCGAGTAGCGGCTGTAGTTGTTTCGAGGACCGTGCCGGGTTCACCCAGCAGTGAGCACGCGGTCCGTGCTGTGCAACGCACGAGACCACCACGTGCTCGCTTGCGAGAGTGAAGTCCCGGTCCGGAAACGCACGCGGTGGATTTGCCGATCCCGCGGACGGACAAAGTTTAGGCAGGTAAACGGATTTGGACCGGACGGGTTCTCCACGCGATCGTGTGTGTTAAGCTCCAACGGGCAAAGCACATGTGTTCGCGTGGGGAACCCCTCGGGACGTGGGGCTTGTGTTTTTTTTTTATGCGCACGGTGACGCCATGGCTGCACGTGGGGTTGGAATCCGGCAGGAGGGGTATCTCTGCCGGATGGTACCGTCCAAGGAGGGACGAGGAACACGTGCAGCTGCATGACGTCACGGGCAGGTGCAAAGTGCGCGAGTTGCCGCGCAGATGCTGCGCATTAAAAAAAAAAAAAAAAAAAAAAAAAAAAAGCAAGCCTCACTTTCGGGTGCACAGGATTCCTGGGCAAGGGGTGGATGATCCCCCTTGACCCTGGGCACAGGATGGAAACTAGTTAGGGGGAAGGGTTAGCTTAGACCGACTTCATGGGGCAGGGGTAAGTCCTCATGGAGTCCGTGGAATGGATTAGTTAGAGGGATTGTAGCCAGATTTAGGTTGGGAAATTGATTTATGGGATTATTTTGGAGACAGTGACAGACAGTGAATGTGTAGAGGGGACGTAGTTTAGCTACGTAGTGTTAAAAGGAACGTGCTATAGTTTAAGGGACGACGTGGGAGCACGAGTTAGTTAGGGGATGCAGTTAGAAGGATGGCAGAGTTCAGCGGTGTGTGTGTTGAAGAGTTGGTGAGTTGTGAGGTGAGTACATGGTGAGTGAGTGAGGCCAGCGGGTCTGTGTGTATGGAGTGAATGGGGAATGCATGGTGCGATGAGTGATTGGGGGGAGGAGTGACTCCCCCCCAAGGGACCCCGGGGTCAGTATAAAGTGAGTTAGGGGGTTAGTCAAATTGAAAAATGGAGGTCGTTTTGTTGTTGGTGGGAAAGTAGGCTCGAGATCCATTTGGAGGGGTGCAGGAGCCCTGTTGACGGGCTTGGGAGCGTGGCTGCGAAAGGTGAGTATCGCTGAGTGGGTACCCCGGGCACCAAGCTAGTCGGCCGCGGTAGGCCATGGGCCCATGGGGGGCCGGGATAGAGTAGTGGGCACGGGTGCGCCTGCTTGGTGCGGGGGCCCGGGGCGCCATTAGCCGCGTGGGCAGTGTTGTGGGCACGGGTGACCCTCGGAAAGGGGCCCGGGAGGCCGGCCTGCCACGTGTGCGTTTCAGGGGAGGTGCCATGGGGGGCACTCCCCGGTGTTAGGGAGCTGGTAGGCTCGGAGGCAGTGTAGTGCCCGGGGGTGCCATAGCGGGAGAATCGGCAGAGGGTCGTGCCTGCCAAAGGGAGCCACGTGTCCCAGCCAGGAGACCGTGTGAGGGCACGGAGAGAAAATTGGGGGGCGAGGCCCGAAATTGTGAGGACACCAACACAGGCGACGGGAATCTGGGTTGTTGGAACCAATAGTTTAAGCAAGAGGCGCTTGTTGAAAGCCCCGGGGTAGTTTAACAGTTAAATGGTTAGGGTAGATTAGGAGATGTACCCCTCCGCACCATCCATCCCCTCGCTGTCGTTGTGGGCCGCTGGACCCACTTGGTGTTAAGATCGCCGAACTCTGGGGAGGCCATTCTGAGGCTTCGTTGGGCCTCGACACAGGACGCTAGCTCTCCCTTATTCCCCTCCGGGAAGGGAACGTAGGGGTTGGGAGTAGGCTAGGTGACAGGATAGGTTAGCCGAACAAAGACGATAAAGGGGGTTAGGGGACGATTTATAGTGGGGGAGTAAAAATAAAAACAACAAAAAAATAAGTTGGGGCTAAATTGGGGTTTGACAAATTAAGGGAGTGGGTATGTACAGTGACAGGCAAAGGCGATAGGTTGGGAGGGAGACAGGTTGGTAGGTCCGAGCCCGCCTTCCAAGTGGCCAGCACCACCGCACTCCCTCCACCAACCTCCACTGAACGGCAAAGGCTGGCCAGCTTCATCTGCTGGCTGCGTTGCTGCGAGGCAGAGGCCGGCCAACTTCATCGGCAGCTGTTGTTTTGTTGCAAGGCCTGTGCCGGCTGGATCGTCTGCAGCTGCTGTGCTGCAAGGCCTGTGCCGGCCGGATCATCTGCAGCTGTGGTACTTCAAGGCCTGTGCCGGCCAGTTCATCTGCCGGCTGTGTTTGCCTGCAACGGCCTTCTTCGGCGGGCTGTGTTTGCCTGCTGCCTTTGCCATGCCATGCCCACTGCCCACGTTCACCGCCCCGTTCAATTTTTGCTTTGCCCCCCCCTGTTCATTTCCATGTGCGCCAGGATCCGCAAGGCAACAGTTTGCAAGCTGCGAGAACTGCCCTGTTGGCAGCTACAACACGGGCCTGCAGTGGCGGCCCGTGCACCGTACTTGTGTTCATGCGTCCATTCGTTGTGCTCATTGCGTGTGCCACTTGAGCTGGCACGGAGACTGCGTTTGTGCAGCCCAAGCACCGTTGTGGTTCACTGAGTTCAGTTCAAAAGGGAAGGCCTTGGACTGCGTGTGAGCAGCCAGCCATGTTCCCTGTCGCCTGCATTGTTTGAGCCAGAGACTGCATGTGGGCAGCCTGGCTCCCTGCTAACTGCTTTTCTTTTGCAGAGTTCAGTGATCCTGGGCCATGGTTTAGTGTAAAATTTGTAAGTTAAGGTTAAGATGTACTGTAAATATGAGTGCGCCCCCGGCATGTTTGTCTTAGCGCCGGCAATTTTATTTAAGTCGTCCGTGTGAGTGAGTTTGTTTAGATAGTTACGCAGCCCTCAGGTTATTTATTTTGGGGACACGAATACCATGAATGTCGCACTCAGGGATCCGTAGGTAAAATGTACTAGGGGAAAACTACACATGATGGCACACGAAAATTTGACGACTCGGGACGAGTCTGTAAAAAGGGGAGGGGGTAGTGTTGTGGTTACCAAATTCGCAAACCACCATTCAGGTCCCTTAGGTGAGGTATCTCGGTAAGTATATGTGTAGTTAGGCCCAAACCCGTTGTCTTGTGGGAATACATGTCATTTATGCGTGCTGCGACTCTTCAGGATAGCCGTTTTTCTTTTGCTATCTTTATTTTGGACCAACCGCCATGATTACCACCACAACCACAACATCAACCACCAACCACAACGCCGCTTCACCACAACCGCCACGACCTTCCCGTCACACCTCGCAACCGTCGCATCGCCACCGTTCTTGCCCCGCTGTGGGTACCGGTGTTGGACTCGTGCAGGGCGCGCGCCGAACAGCGTGTACAAAATCACGGATTTTGTGCTTCAAAAACGGATCAAAAACGACACGCCCACTTTTTGCCGTCCAATCGGTGAGCGAGGGGCGAATTGGCCCCGCCCCCAGGGCGATCGATATATGCAAATTTATGGATCAAAAAGCCTTCACGCCCACTTTTTCTCGGGCCAATGGGGAGCGAGGTGAAAGGTCGAAGGGAGGGGGTCAAAGAGGAGAGGGCGAAGCTACGGGGCTGATAAAAGGACCGTGTTCGTCAGTCCAGGAGAGTCGAGAGGCGGAGAGGCGGAGAGTAGGAGAGTCCAGAGGCGGAGAGTAGGAGAGTAGGAGAGTCGGAGAGTCGGAAACAGAGAGTCAAGACTTCGCGGGCGGTGGAGTTGGCAAGAAGGAGCTGGTCGTCGTGTGCGTTGGAGTCGGAACGGAGGGGACGGAGCTGTGGAAAGGCAGCGACACCAGACGAGGGGGTGCTCGCGTCGTGCAGGGAGCTGCACCCCAGGGAGGCCGACAGCGCGACCTGGCCGAGGTGGAGACGCTCGTCGCGGGATAATAAAAATCCTCTATACCCCGAGCATCAGCAACCCCCTCCTGTTTCCCCCCGCGCTGAGATAGTGCGACCAAGGGGGCCCCTTTCCCACCCCCTACCAGACACTGTCCGCGAGGCCCGCGGAGTTGAGGCGCCATCGCCGCTCCGCGTCTCATCACCAGACGGGTAGGCGCGACCCGGTCTCGGCCTCAGGCCCGCCTCATCCTTGAGGGTATTCTTTTCCTTGGTTTTGGGTATGTGTTGTCGGCGCCGTCTGTGAAGTAGAATTGTATAAGTGTTGCCGTGTGCTCGGTAGTCGGTATTAGCTCTGCATTGTGTTTTCGCTTTTACATTTGCCTTTTGTGTAAATTACATTGTGTCTTTTCTGTGTGCATTTGGTGGAATTGTATATGTGTGCTCCTGTGTGTCACGAATAAATGTGCTTTGTGTTGAACTGTTTCCCGCTTCGCTTCGTCTTTTCCTCTATTGAATCCCCATCTTGCTTCACGTAAAGGGTTGGTAGTGGGCTGAATACGCCCGAAAATTAATCGAACCGTCGAGGTCGACGATAACACCGCTCGGTTATTCTGATAGTACGGAACGGGTCGCTTAAGTGGCCCGTGTCCGAAGTCGACCTGCGGCGAGGTGCGATCGCCCGGTCTACCCTCCGCGTGGGTACTTAGGTAGGTCGAATTCGGCGAGCAACCCTATCCCACGCGGGGGTTGATTGGCTCGATCGCGGTGAGACCGAAAGGTCCACCCGTGACTGGTTCCCGGCGTTAGTCCGAGAGGGTCACGACTGGATTGTCCGTCCGGTGGGCGACGTGCCGCGATTCGAGTTACGTGGCCGTCAGCACGCCGGCGGGCGCGAATACCGCAACAATATATCTTTCTAACCCCTGACTGACTCAATGACATATTAAAGATCGTTACCTATTGGGTGACGTAGAAAGCTGAAATTTTGGGTGCCGATGAACATCGAAGCCGGTACACCGGAAAAATTCACAGAATCGTCAGACAACAACCACAAATGAAAATTTATAAACGAAAAATCAAATGCAGGTGAGTGACCCGAGACAATGGGGAAGCACACCCCGCAAGTGTGTGTATGTATGTATGTATGTATGTATGTATGTATGTATGTATGTATGTATGTATGTATGTATAATTATATATTCCATTCCATTGGGACCATACTCTGTGCAGGGCACTGGTGTTGCCTCAGCAGTCTCCTTGGCTATTGGGCACAATCCTGGACATGTTGCCACTCTGACAGGATCCCAGCAAGCTGGTACTCATTTTGTCAACCTCAGAACAACAGGCAGAATCAACCCCACCTGGTATCAATTCAAAAGCTGAGTGAGATTTGAACTCAGGATCCTTGGATTCCAAGCCCACCTCCCAAACCATTAAGCCAACACTAGACATAATAAGAACCATAACAGCATATACCACAGGGTTCACATCAGACTGAAAAAAGTGTGGGGTGAGGTGGGGGGGGGCATAGAACTATCAACCCACCTAGAACATAGGTCATTCATGGAAAAAAACATAAATCAATAAAAGTTTGCAGATGACAACAGAACAAGAAATAATATTTAATATTCAAGTATCTGTCAAATATTTTAAGGCTCGTATTCAAATGTGTTTGTTCTGCACAAGCAGTTAAACGACTTGCATGCTATAATTTGCAGTTGAAAATCCTCCTTGAGAGTTATTGTCACATGGTAATGACAGAAAGCACCAGAGCCATTTCACTCCCCTCCCCCAGAAAAGATCTCTCTTTACTTTCAATATTGCCATGTCATAGTCTGCCACCTTATTTGTGGCCATACAGGTGGCAGCAAGAGCTTTTACATCTTGACCAAGACCCTGACACCTTGCTTCACATTTGTCCCATCTCCAATCTTTCGATTAGTTCGGATGCAGAACCACCCTCCTCTCGGCAGGTCGATAGGCTCTGTCTTCTACCGCTTCCTTTCTGGTCTTGCACCCTCCACCCTCTCCGAGCTTTAGCCCCAAGCCCAGATTTCTGCACGTGGTCCACCTGAAACCACCTTCTGGTGAAACTTCCAAAATCCAGGAACACTGCTCACCTCCACTCATTTATTCCTCCCTTTCCTGCCTGTGGAACCAACTTCCACACTCTCTTCAAACTCATTCTTCAAGACATCTATTCACTCTAATCTCGGATCATCCCCTATTCAAAATCATATTTTCTACCCCCATCAAGCCCGCCGCCCCCCCCCCCAACAAGTTCCAGTTTTCTCTTCTTGAGAGTTTGTACCTGTATCCATCTTGTCCACCCTTCATATTTTCCTACCCCTCATTTGTCCATCTCTGCTTATTTTGTCCCTTAATCCAATTGTTGGTGTTCCCCCTCCCCCCTCCCTTTTTAGTGTTCTGTTTGGTCTGTTGTGTTTTCTTGCTCTTCCACGAGTCTTGATTTTGTATACAAAATAAAAGAAGTACTTTCAGGGCAGCGGAATGTTGTTTTGATTGACTTGGAACAGCCGAGTTTTGATCAAAGTATAAAAATGTATTGAGCTCGAACAGTCAGTGGAAGCAGAGAAAATGAGAACAATAACAATGGAGGAGCCAGGCAGAAACAAGAAAAAGCAATCAGAGATTGCAGACCCTCACCAGGACTTCTTTTGAGTGGTGTATTTTTATAGGTTTAAGGGTAAATCCAATATGGCTGCCAAACCATGTGATGTATGACATCATATGTGTGAACCTTTTGTTTCTCATGGACAGGCGGTCATATGTGTGAAGTTGCCTCGATTTGTTCAGGCACTTCAGGGAAGAAGAAATTTGAAGGTTTACAAAAAAAAAAAACAATACGGCTGCCGAATCACGTGACTGATGACGTCATTATTATTATTATTGTTTTCCTGTGGACCTTTTTATCCATAGATGACCCTCAAACATTTTCATCCTGATCGGAATTGGCATTCTACACGTGCAATGACGTCATAATGAGGGCACCTATGACATCATTAAAAAAAAAAACGCACTCATTCCCCATGAGGACTTGCTACGTGCCAAGTTTCTATTTTTTCCTTGGTGCAGAGGTCCAAAGTTTTGCCGTTTTTCCAATATGGCTGCCACACAACGTGACCTATGACATCACAATTATCAAAAACACATTCTACATGAGTAGTCGCACCGATGGTGAAAATTGTCTCAATCTGACAAGTGGTTGCAGAAGAAAAAAAAAACCACGAAACGTCTGTGCGGACAAACAAACAGATAGACCCGAATGTAATACCATCTCCTCTGGTGAGTAATAGAAAAGAAATGGGGGGGGGGGAGCAGAGGGGAGGGGGGAGTTAATCGAAGACATCAATCAGTCAAAGCAAAAGAAAGGTTGATATGAAGACCATGGTTGAACACGAGTGGGGAAGGGAAGCGACATGGTCGATTCAGGTTTGTGAAAACGGCACGTGACATCAATCAGAAAACATGTTGAACTACGGGCTTTTCAACCGAAAAGCACTGACGATTCCCTTCGAATTAATCTTGATGTTTTTAAAGAGAAATCCTCAAAAACTTCAGGTCACTTCTTCATATTGGTCAGGAATCAGCAACCCTACTTCTTCTGCCCGAGAGACGGCAATTTTAAGTGCTAGAACGAAGCTGTCGGAAAATGTTTTGGTTCCCGAAATACAATTAATGTTGAGGATCCATGGTGTCATGGCGAGGCCTGAAATGAACAGTGTATTACATCCGATACAGCAGTGACGAGAAGAGCTTACATGAAAGAAGAATGCAGGTGAAGAATAAGGAAAACATTATTATTTTGTATGCAGCCTGTGGCTGCTGGTTGCATCATTGCTGGGAGCATGGCTGTGTCGCTGATTTCCAGTACCCCTCCGTTTCCAGTAAGGTGGAACTCATTTTGCAGACTTTGGAAGGATAACAGGCTGGGTCAATCCACCTGGTGTTATTTAACAGGCCAGCAGGGGCTCAAACTCAAGACCCTAAGATCTTAAGCCAACATCAGGACTGAGAAAAGATAATAAACAGGTCCAATGAAGTTTGTGGATCATAGAATAAACTATACCAGAGCTGTCTGCTACTTTCCCCAAAAACATTTTTGGCTCACAAGGACTTTAATCCAGGGAGCTTGTGCAATAGAGCAGTGTCTGTAGGCGAGTCAGTCAGTTAGTCAGGAAATACTTCAGTCATTATCGCTTGAACCAAACACAATTTTTATGAAACCTGGCCACATGCTTCATATTTGTTGCCAAACGAAGGTTTATTGACTGCATCAAAATCTGTGCTCATTAAAGGGGGTCGAAGCGGGGGGGGGGGGTTGGACCCCCCCTCCTAAAAAAGTAGGTATTTGCCATCTCCAAAACTACACACACAATTTTGATGAAACTTGACCACAACCTTCATCACCCGTGATGTACCAAAGTGTATCAACTGTTTCAAAATCTGCGCTCAGTAAGGGGGTCTATTGGGGTTTTTTTGACCCCCCCCCACAAAAAAACAAACAAACTGGATATTTGCTCTCTTCTCCGAAACTACACCACAACCTTCATCACCCATGATGTACCAAAGTGTATCAACTGCTTCAAAATCTGCGCTCAGTAAGGGGGTCTATTGGGGGTTTTTTGACCACCCCCCCCCAAAAAAAACAACTGGTTATTTGCTCTCTTCTCCGAAACTACACCACAACCTTCATCACCCATGATGTACCTGAGTTTGTTCACAACATCAAAAAAATTCAGGGTCGAAGGAGGTCTGTAGGGGGGAGAGAGTGGGGTTTGAGTGACTTGGTCCTGATCCAGGTGAGTGTCAGGACAGGTGGTCCTATGTTTTTAACTGAACAATAATTTTGGCAAATATATTTTGTGCCGTGGCTAATAACCCCCTCTTTGTGCAGCAGGGGTCAGTAAACCACTTGCATTGTGGCACGTGTCCAGACAAAAAAAAAAAAAAAAAAAAAAAAATCACAAGTCGTCTCACACCCCACCCCCCCCCCCCCCCCCAAATGGCAAACTTTGGTGGAGATCAGTCCAATCATGTTTTTCTTTTTCTATAATTTTCAGACGTACATGTATGTACACATGTTAAACTGTGGAAGCAAGTTGTGAGACAGATTTGATTTCCCCCTCCAGGAAGAGTACACCCGACTGATACAGCACAAGTCTTCCATGTTACCTGAACATTAATGTACTTTGGGGGTGGGGGGGATAAAGCTTCTGTGCTTATTAAAGACAACGCAAACTGTCAAAAGTTTGTGTCTTCGTAAAAGGAAGTTTCCGCAGTGGAGACTATATTGAGAATTGCTCCTTGGAATGCCTCAGGAACATTTTTCTCAGTCGGAATGCATGGCATTTCCCATTGCTAAGCAACGCCATGAGAAGAGCTTCAAACAAAAATGTTTGTAATGTTGACCTTTTCCCAAGATACAAAACAAAACAACCACACCACCATTGGAGTCATGTGCAAAAGGGACAAGGTGTCAGCCAAAAAATGACATCACGCAACCAACGTCACTGTAAGAAACAGAGCAGTTCACCGGTCTTGCAACAACACACGACGATGCTGACAACGGCAATTGTGCGAATTTACACAATATCATCAAATAACAAACCACTTCAAATGCTCACATGCTGGGTTGTTCGTGGTTAGTTTGTTTTTCTTTGCTGACAGCATGACTTTACAATCCATCCAAGTGTGGCCTAACAAGCTTTACCAAACAAATGTTATCAACCGTCCTGGCAGAGAAAGGCCAAGGCCTTTCCGAGTGCAGAGTTCACTATCCGATATAGATTCACCAAAAGTGAGCATCCATGTAAACCCATTTGCTCTGTCTTGGACAGGGGATCGATTTGGAGCAGTTATTTATTTTCTAAAAGTAAGCAAGAATGGTGGGGGGGGGATTCCAATGATGAAGCAGAAGATCAAAAACCCCACTTAAAAATACCGGGATTACCAATCCACTCGCTTTCGCATTTCCTCCTTCCGACCAGAAGATACCAGAGCCATTACAGGGTTGATCAAAACTCCGCATACGGAAAAGCCATCCGACGATCAACATTTGATTTCCACAATCGACTCCCACGCTGACCTACTTCTTCACGTCGGCTTCAGAGAAGGAAGGCGACGTG
Organism: Eptatretus burgeri; assembly: GCF_056783735.1. Lineage (NCBI taxonomy): Eukaryota > Metazoa > Chordata > Myxini > Myxiniformes > Myxinidae > Eptatretus > Eptatretus burgeri. Next base: position 94,496,575 of record NC_140967.1, read on the forward strand.
GAGTGGGATTTGCAGTTCCTTCACCACAATCTAACTTCGACTGTTGCAAAGTCTTCTCTTCCCTTTATTCATCTCTTCTCCTCTCCCATCTCGCGTGCAGTTGTCTTTACAAAGCGATTTTGGTTTTTCCATTTTCATCACTGATTTGTTGTATTTTTTACTTCAAAGTAGCAACGTACGATCTACTGCTACAGTAACTCTCCTCCTTTCATTTCTCATTTGTGTTAATTATTTATCTTCTCAAACACAATCTTCTGAAAACAAATGAATGAACAAAAACTCACCATCGTAGTTGTGAATCTTGAGCGCCCTGGCGAGGGAATCGTGGGCGGCATGGTGCTTGTCCTGAGCGTCGGACGTGAGTGCGAGGAGACTGTCGAGCGAGCATTGCCCGCTGGCGAGGTGCAAGGGAGTGTTTCCTTGCCAGTCTTGCAGCTCTAAACTTACACCAGCTCGAAGCAGCAAGACGATGATGGTCGTCTGCTCTGTCACAACCGCCAAGTGTAAAGGAGTCTGCACAAACACCACCCATGATACAGGAAAATCACTGCTATGATGTTTCAAATATCCAGCCAAGGCTGGTCTTGAAACTTTACGAAACAAATGCTAACTTTCATATGTACTCTTGACTACTAATCAGCTCGAATTGCTATTAGTAATCTCAAGGCATTTTGTTTAAAGTCACAGCATTCAGACGAGCTATTTCTGATCAAAAATGATTTAATAAATAAATAAATAAAAAAACAAAGGATAAAAAATAAATAAATAAAAATTTAACAGCAGCAGTACATGTTTGCATTCTCAAACCAACATCAGGTTTTCCAAGCCATCTTGGCTTTCAAAACTGTCAGTTCAAACCTAAAAGTAATATTCATAATAATTTAGAAAATAAAGTCGACACAACAGTTCAACTAAAACAAGAGCCGCGTCATTAAGATTTTGTCTTCACCAGAAGAACAAGAACAAGAAGAACAACAACACGGAGCTCTCTTCGAGCCAGCGTTCGCAATGCGACGTAGCGAAAAAGGTTTTTTTTTTTTTTTTTTCCTTTTTGAACCACACAACCTTTGCCATTTTGCATGGGGCTGGCAGCATGGCCTAGAAGTATGCACACTCACCTCCAAGCAGTCTAGCCTGGGTTTGAATAGACAGTCATCCCGGCGTTTCACAGGCAGGGCGATTCATCAATGCGTGTGCCGTCCCTGGGATGGACGTTAAACTGGGCGTCCCACCTGCCAGCATTGGTTGGTGGACATTAACGATCCTACGGTGGCCTTCAAAGGAGACGAGCCATTGCCGGCACCATAAACGAATTACAAATTCCTGCCCAACCTCTGTCGAACATCATGTCTGGCCTGCCGGTTTGTGAAAGACTTTGGTCAAGCTTCCACCAGCAAACCCCACAAGAACGTGGGAATAATTAGAGCCGCTGAAGAAGAAAAAGAAAAAGCAGCAGCAGCAGCAGCTTTGCCACTTTGCATGCACATCAAAACCCAACCTATGTTTTCTGTGCCTTGGTAGCATTATGGATGTTTGTGTGGAACAATTGCCAGCCAGATCTTGGAAGTAGCCAAGGTTAGAGAAACATTTCACTGAAAGTCTTGATTAGCAAATCTACATCTTTGTGAAGAAATTCAGGTTGGCCTTTTTGGCAGGTTCTCCGAGAGTACATCGCTCATCAACCTGGAATCCCATGTACAAAACCCCAAATATTGTGTTGATTTTTCGAAAATCTTCCGATGTCCTTGCAATTGATGTATTTTTTAAAAAATAAAAATTTTTTAACAAAATAAATAATGAGGTCTCCTAACTTCCTCATCTTGTGATGCATCGCCTCTTCGACCACTCAAGACCCTTGTCGCACCCGCCCGATAGGCCCTTTGGACCTCTTTAGACACACACCACACAAACATGTATAGAGTCGTCTTTCAATACACACACGATAGTTTTTTTTCATCAAGTAATTCGCAAACTCCACCCACCCAGGGGGTGGGTTATCTGCTCGGTTGAACAGAATTTGCATATCGGGTCACGACATTGGTTCGTCAATCAAAACCTCGAAGCGTATTTATTTGGATTTCGCAAGTGTCGTGCTGTGCACTACATCCTTGTTTGTTTGTGAGCAGGATAGCTCATAAAGTTATGGATGGATTTGGACAAAGTTTAGTGGACAAGTTCAAATTGATTAGATTTTGAAGATCTGGATACGAGAATTTTTAAGTGATTCTTCACAATTGAGAGATACATTACATAGCGCTTAAGGGTATTTTAAAACATTGTGGACGAGTTATGACAAAACATGGTGGATGAGTTGGGTTGGTGACAAGAACAAGCCGATTAGGCCAAAAACAAAAATGTTGCATTGGCGTAACGGGTCACTGAAAAATAGGGTAGGTCGGTCGGGATCTTTTTTTTTTTTTTTCCTAATAAATCCCTCCCAAAATCTCCCCCGGCTCGAGTACCACCCTTTTTGTCAGCGGGTTCTGTCCGAAACACTTCCGGGTTTTTGCGATCGCAATCAACAAGATACTTGAAAACGATAGCAAAACAACAAAAATAGCAATAAAATAGAGTCGGCAAAATTTTTCGATAGCAAAAAAACAAAAAAAAAAAACGTAGGGTCGGCGGAATTTTTAGGGTCGGGCGGGTTACGCCAATGCAACATTTTTTTTTTTGGCCTTAGATGTTGGTTAAGGTCAAGATGCAGATCCAGCCCATCATTGGGATACAAAACAAACTGTTCAGCCTGGCAGAGGTATGCGCTATACCAAGTGGCATTCTCGTTGATTTTTTTTTAATCCTCCGTCAAGAAATTAATGAATATATAATTAGAAAAAAAATTATATTAATATCAAGGCTGCATTTGCCCCTTGACCAAATGTTTCCGCGTACGAGGATGTAAAGTACGGAAATAAATAATGCCAAGATTGCCTTTTTGAAGCTTCATCCCACTTGTGCCACTTCACGTGACGACCACCACGACTCGTGCCAACGTAAATATAATTCACGAGGGAGATATCAACTGTTAACGTGAAGCCAAAAAAAGCGACTTTTCTTCCATTCCAGTGGAAATAGAACACCACTTGAATACAGCAGATGGAATCTGTCAAATGGACACCAACATGTGGTTTGACTGGATTGTACACACAATGGACCGCAAATCTATTGAAAATGCCAATTTTACTTCAAGAAATTCTGGGGGTAAAAGGGTTCATCCACCATCTTGGTTTTAAGATGCTGTTTACAATACCAGCTGCCCAGGCAGCGCTGATACTTTCTATTTGAGTCAAGCTCACCCACACACAACCTCCACCTCTTCGGTTTGGATGACAATGGATTCATAATGTAATGAAGGAGTTATTTTTGTTTCGAAGCAGTTCATCTTTGGCATGAATTCAAAGCATCTCAAAATGCAAAGCCCATCCGTGTCCACCTTCTACTAAAACTAAACTTGGTGAAAACAACAGGTAAAATTTTATTATTTATTTAAAAAAAATTTTTTAAATACTATTCTCCATGTTCTCAAAAAGTAACTAGAGGGGGAGCACTCGGGAGAGTGCAAAACCTCCGCCGCCAATACTGCTGGGTCACTCAAGTGAACCTTATATCTTATTCATTAAATATGATGTCAACAGTGCTGAGTGTTATAGTTCTTTTCTCCAACATTTTTTTTTGGGGGGGGGGGGGTTGGAAATCACTTAAAACATGTAAAAATGCAAAAAAAATAAAAAATAAATAAAAAAAAATCGAAATTTTGTTGAAAAAAAAGTTACAAAAATTTTTTTTTCTAACAATTTTTTTTGGGGGGGTTGGAAATCACTTAAAACATGTAAAAATGCAAAAAATTTTTTTTTCTCAAACAATTTGGGGGGGGTTGGAAATCACTTAAAATATGTAGAAATGCAAAAAAAATTTTCTCTAACAATATTTTTTTTTGGGGGGGGGGTTGGAAATCACTTAAAACATGTAGAAATGCAAAAAAAAAATTTCTCTAAATTTTTTTTTGGGGGGGGGGACCAAGTCCAAAATTTAATGGCATTATCCTTGGACCATACCTAACCCCCCCACCAAGTTTCGTCGAAATCCGTCGAGGAGGAGTTTTTCCGTAATACTGTTCACAAACAAACAAACAAACAAACAGAAAGGGGTGAAAACAGTAACCTCCATCCATCTTCGAAGATGGCGGAGGTTAATTAAGGATGATTGAAAATTTGATGACAAAAGCTCAAATGGTTAAAAAAAAAAGTTATTGGGGGGGGGAGGGGTTAGTGCACATGCACACACACAATCTAGTTTTTCTGGGGAAGCTTCCAATACAGATATCGATTATTTTTACTCATACTTGTTCCAATACATTTCTCAAAGCAATGAAACATACAGATTCATCACAGCGCAGTGGTGAGATTTGAATGGTACTCAACGTAAGAGAATTCAAAACTGCCACAGCCACTCTTCCTGGCCATATTGATAATTTCCAAGGAATATTTGCATACTTAAAGATATAACCTCACAAATATCCCAATATCCGATCACAATTTGCATTTACAAACTAAAAATTGAATAAAAACTCTAGTATCCAGATTGGATCTTCATCAAAATGTAATCATTTTGTCCTTGTCACACACACCTAACCTGTCCAAACAGGCAGACAGACAGACAGGGGTGAAAACATAACCTCCACCCTCTTTCGGTGTCGGAGGTAAACCCAAGGATAAAATTGTTGAATGTCAATCCACGCACATTACGTATGATCCCAATTAAAAGGTCAAATGAAAAAAACAAAATAAAATGAAAGAGACAGAGACCACAGGAGAAGGAGAGGAAAGACATCAGATTTGCTTTTAACTCTCAAGTTGGTCTGCAAAATGATTTCCAATTAAAGGATGCATGATGACCTTCGACCTTTTGAACTCCAAATCAAATCCATTTATCTTTGTTCTGCAGTCCATACTTGGAGCAAGTTTGGTTGAAATCCCTTCAATGGTTCACAAGTTATCGTGGTAACAAAGAACAGATAACAAACGGACAACCTGAAAGAAACAAAAATCCCTCCGGCCTTCAGCTGCGGAGGCATAAACATACAGGAAAATGCTTTTCCAAATGAAACAAATCATGGCATTTGCCCGATAGAGAAGGTAAGATATCGAGGAAACGCACAAACACACACCTCCATTTTGAGGAAAAACAGAGGATGAGAAAGCAACGAGCTTGTTGCTTCCACCTCATAATGAGTGATGCTAATGCTTCCAGCTTTAAATATCACAGAATCCAGGAGAAAGATGTGATGCTGGGGCATCAGCCCACCGTGAAGAGCAGTATTCCATTGAACTACAGAGACAGAGACCTTGTAAAATAAGTGCTGTACTAATCACAGTCTGCAAGGAATGCCTTGGAACGACGGAGGACTCCCAGTCTGCGGCCGGTTTTCAAGGCGAGTTTTGCTATAATCGGAGGCCCGGGAGTGTGTTGTGGCCGAGAAGTTCAAGAGACCGATCCTCTTCCAATGGCTGATAATAGAAATAGATAGGCGGGTTCGTTTGATGACTTTCCAGTGCAACACGGTGAGACCGACAGACACGCTACGTTTGTCCGAGCAGCTTCTAAGAAAATTCCAGATTCAACAGAGTGGTGCCGCTATCGTCTGCTCGTCGGTGGGATGAGTACTGTGCAGCACAATATGTAAAAGAGGGTTTTGCAGAGCTTTCCACACGCTTACAAAAACCGACAATGTACAAATTACGTTGTTGAACTCAACAATCGAAACAAAACAAAACCACAAATATTAATATTCTGCTGGTTGCATCAATGCTGGGAGCATGGCTGTGCCGCTGATGCAGTGCCACCCCCCCCCCCCAGGAAGCCGGTACTCATTTTGCCGACCTCGAAAGGACAGGCTGAGTCAACCCACCTGGTGCTATTTAATGGCCCCGCAGGGGGCTCGAACTCAAGACCTTAAGATCTTAAGCCAACCACCAGGCTTACACCACAAAAATAAATAAATAAATAGTGTGACGTAACACGTGTTACCTGTTTGAAATCGTTCTGCACATCCAGCAAGCGCTTGTGAACGTCACGAGAAATGATTTCTTGCGCCACTGCGGGGATCTCGTGAATGATCGCTTGGTGTAAAATCCTGAAAAACAGCAATCGTCGAGTGATCAAAATGGAACAATCCTTAACGCAGCTAAGTTTTCCCTTCCTGCTGCATCATCGATGCATCCGACTCTCGGCTCTCCGTCATCAGCTCTTCCATGAGCCTCGCTATTTGTATATTTTTCTTAACCTGCATCATATAGTTCCACTCATGGTCATGTCAGCATCACAGGTTTTCACGCAAATCGATATCAGTCACATGATTGGGTTTCAATTAAAATTTCACAAAACGTTGTAAAGGGCTGGGAGTGCTTTATTTATTTATTCGTATGCAGTCTGTGGTCGGTTGCTGGTTGCATCGTTGCTGCGAGCCAGCTGTGCCGCTGATGCAGTGCCCCCCTCGTTTCCAGCAAGCAGGTACTCATTTTGCCAACCTCCGACGGATGACCGAGTGAGTCAACCCACCTGGTGTTATTCAACGAGGGGGCAAGGGGGTTTGAACTCAAGACCTTGAGATCTTTAAAGGCAACCACGTTAACCGTGGAGCCAACACCAGGCCTGGTGGGAGGGGTGGTGAACAACGACGGGGGTGGAAGCACATGACAGACACCATGTGGACACCACGTGGACGTTTCGTACTTTCCGTTGGGGATGGGGAGCGGGGGGGAGGGGCACGGGGAAAAGAGAAATCACAACGAGCATCGAACACAATCACAGCACACAATAACACAGGCACGTACGTGTCCCCATCCTCATCGACCATTGGATCCCGGATGGGCCGCCACGTCTCGTCCGATGCAGCGTCGGGACTCCGACCTCCCAGCTCGAGCTCAGAGACTCCAGCCTGGATTTGATGCAGGATATCCAGCTCGGAAAAGGACGCGATTCCCGAATCACACTTCTCTTCCCCGGCGAGGCCGCTCGACCCGCCCGCCTGCGCCATGTCTCAACGGATCACGCACAACAACCGCCGTCCGACGCTTATCGACCTTGTGATCCCCAGTCCAGCGCCGTGACCCCCCCTCCCCGTTTTTCACTCTATTGTTCTCTTTCCTCTCTTCTCAGACTCTTTGGAAGACGAGAAGCCAAAAACCCAAAGGCCTACCGAGCGGAAGTTTTTATTCTTTTTCTCCTCCTCCTCCTCCTCCTCCTCCCTCCCCCGTCGTACTTCTCCACACGGTGTCGACGGTGTTTTTCAGCTTCTTTCTCGGTTCACGCCGACAACATAACACGACTCGATCTTCGAGTCTCAACAGTCCCCTCTGCGCTTCAACTCGTCGCTGCTGAGAGCGCCATCACCTTCGGATTGACGTGGGGATTTTCCCGCTTTTTGGCCAATCGGAGCTCGTCTTACAAAGAGCTGCCAATAATGTAGCCAATCGGCGAGGAGCTGCGCGCAGCAGGGAAATTCCGCTGAACGGCGGAAGGCGGGGCATCACGTCACGTGATGTAGTTCGGCATCACGCATTGTTTGCCTCGAGAGGGTGATATGCCCACCGAGGTTTAAAGTAGTAATATTATGAAACGTTCCGTTCGTACAAGTCTTACCGATCTGTGCATTTCATGGAACTCCCTTGTTTTTCTTTGTTGTTTTTTTTTGTTTGTTGGTTTTTTTTTGTTTTTTAATTTTCTCCGTCAAGCCTTTTTCCGTGTAACTTGCGAGTGTTCAGTTTTCCGCTTCGTCGGGAAACACGTGTCGTTATTAAATCGTTCAAGCGAAGCTGAAATCGCCGGATTTCCAGAGAAATGGGAAATTGTCTTTTTTAAAAAAAAACTTCCATTTATTTATTTATTTATTTCCTTCAAACTGTTGCAGCACATTCTGGAAATTTCCTGCGGAGATCGACGACGTGATGCGTCGGATTCAAGTCACGTGCTTTGAGGAACAAATCGCGGCAACGAACGGCTCGAAGTGAGAGAGTGACGGCATGACCGGGGTATTTACGCTGTTGGTGAAGGGGGGGGGACCGCTGCGTCCTTCGTGAAGAGGAGGCGAGCTATCGCCGGCACCCTGAATTTTTTTTTTTACAAATTCCTGTTTTGACTTCCTGAGTCGGAGTGCTGACTTGACCAGGATTGTAGCTTAGTACCAACGCTCTGCCGAGGACATGATTCCGATCCCGATTCCAAGTAAATCGAAAAATACAAAAAAAAAGAAGTATATTGACCCTCAAAGTTTACTTGGTACACTGAATGAACCAGCCTTGTAACCCCAGGCGTTGATGGATCAAGCAGCATAACCAGTCCATTTACATCTAACGACTGTTTGAACTGCACATCCACAACAAATCCCAATGATAAATAGTTCTGACTTGATAGTCAACCGTGTCCAAGTTCTTAACGTCATAGCAATGGATTTTAATAAACCACCTCAAATGAGCTAAGATCCTCGTCCTCTTAATGATGACGTCATAAAAACGAATATGACGTCATTTCGTCTGGCAGCAAAATGGGATTTTAGGGGTATACTGGAAGTAGAGTATATACAATGTTTTTTTGATTGATTTGGGTCACTGAGACCATAAATATTAACAATCCGCTTGATGACACCCAGTAACAGTTGGGCATTTTTTCTAATTTGCATAAAACCCAGATGGCCGCCGTCAAACCTCTCGGGAGACCGGTTTTATGTCACCACATTCTGGATGCAATTTTGGATACATTTTAAATGATTTGTTTTAGTGTTTTGAAAAAATGGAGGTCCCATATAATACATCTTATATTACAATTTAAATATATTAGCTTCATTTGCATATTCCAATATGGCCGTTGTCAATCTGTTAACATTTTGCTGTACTCTTGAATGACACGCTTGATTGATCTAAATGGTGACAATATCATTGAACACCTTCAATATAATATTTGTGACGTCCACGGGACTTGAACAGTCCCGCTAACGTAGAATGAGCCGAAACAATGGAGGCGGTTTATCCTCAACAACCCAAAGATGGCGGTTCTAATCGCTCTACCGCAAATGGGACGAGGAAGGTGGCACGAGTCTCTTTTCACTGAGTTGATGATGTTTATTTCTCTAACCAGAAATAACAAGACTCGGCAAGAAGAGGGGTCCGGGGCGATTCGACGGGATGGTGGTGTGGGTTCGGGCGTGGGGAAAACACAGAATTCCAATGAATATACAAATCTCAAACCCTCTAAGGCGCCAGGTACACACACACACACACACACACACACACACACACACACACACACACATACACACACACACACACACACACACACACACACACACACACACACACACACAAACAGGTAGCTGGTCCTGGTGGTCAGGCTGGCCCGTGGTGTAGACACAACAGTCCCTGGATTGGCGTCGGACGAGCTGGCGTTGCGCTCGTCAGGGGCAGGAGACACCGTGGTGCTGTCAACCTCCTGGTCCTGGCCCAAGTCCGCTCACAGCCGCCAGGGAACCAGTTCTGGCGCCAAGTTGCGAGCAGGAGAGGGAGGCAGGTCCGCCCGCCGGTCGACCCCGTACTCCGAGCCAGCAGAACCCCAGAGCCAACCAAGGTGAGGCACGAGGCACAGGAAGGCCTCGAGACACGATGAAAACCAGGATCGAATCAGCCCAACAAAATAGCACGCTCCCAGCACAACAACCTATACCAGAACGGTTTTTCTGTACCTATCTTCTTCCTCTTCCTTTTCGACCCCGCACAGAACCTTTTTATCCTCCCGTCCTCGTCACTTCCAATCGAGCCGTTTTATTGGCCCTGCGCCGTCGCCTTCCACCAATCGTGATCACGGGGCGGAGCCATCCGCAGCACTGTCCTGTGACGTCACGGAAAGCCTCCAGGGACTACTAAAAGGGGTTTACGCAGACACACTTACCCTATCCCGTGTCCCTATCTAATTACGTGACAATTATCATTTCCCCCTTGAAGAAATGGACATTTACTAGACAACTTATCACCACTGAATTGCTACTTATTACATCAAGATCCTGGTAAACTCGAACAGCATGGCATACCTAATTAAACATCCTAATTACCCTTTGAATGCATACCCCCCCTCAAACGTAACAATATTAATAGTTTGTCATTGACGTATACGTTAGAATATATTTAAGCTGACAGACACCAGTTTATAAAGTAAACTAATTTCAGATATCCATTATATGGAATAAAGTGACTGAAAAGTCATAATGTTCTCGTGGTGTCTATGCTGAGCAAGCCATGGCGCATAAAGAAATCGTTCACATTTCTTCTCCTTTAACTACTGCGATATTAGAGTTTATAGCACATGACATTGTACACAGTTATCAACATGATCTTCCTCTCATTTGTCTGTGATGACATTAATACCTTTATGTCTAATTGTCATCGTCGTCATCTGCATCAGAGGTGACATCACATTTAGTCAGTTCGTTATGACAGTCCTCAGCATGACATCCGCAAAATACACTGCACGGTAGTGTACCGCTCACACATCCACATCTTCCTGATTTGCAAGGTCTTTCACTTTCACAAGAGCAGCGAATTAGTTTCAGAATCTCTTGTGGAGCAAGGGACACATCTTCATGTATCGATTTAGGCAACATAGTCTTGGAACTGTCGTCACGAACGTATCCATGTTCTGTTGGATCGAGCAAGGGAGGGTCTCGAACCAAAGCGTGTTTCCACACAGCTGCCTGCAGGTGTGCCCGTTTGACATTTTCCAGAAATGCTTCTGTTGTGGGAGGTAGAGACTTCAGCTTTGGTATGGCTGTGATGCCCTTTCCAACCTTTGTGGCCCATGACTTCTTCCTTGCCTCAGATCTACTGCTACAGTCCTTGTGTCCATAGCATGTGGTCACAAACTTGGATGCCTGTCTTGTTATATCTGTGAACAATGCATGAATGTCACCCAAAAGTGACAAGGAGTAGCCTTCTCGCAGTACTTTCAGTTCCGTGACTTTACCAATACCGAAATAGCATGCACATGTATCACAACCCGATAGGGCGTGCATAGACAACAGTCCATCTAATATGCTCTGCTGGTGTTTAACAGTAGCTTGTATGTCAATAACGGTTCTACCATGAATCGGCGATTCCATGATCATGTGACTGGTTAACTGTCACTCAAAGTACTGGTGAAGCAGAAGGATGAAGACGTCGGTGTCATCTGCAATCACTGACACGCCTACTTGGCATTCAGTCTCAACTGTTACTGCTTGTTGAACAATGATGCAGTCTGCCTCTTCATGAGATGTAGACATGTCTTCCCGGTGGATCACCACTCCCCCATAACTTATATCAACAGGTGTGTTATTACTGCTAGTGATGACAAGTTTGTGGGTCATTGTGTAGTCTCGATCGAAGGTATTATTTTCTGACACTGTCAGGACAACTTTCTGTGGGGGTAGAGGTGTATCTAGAGCCAGTCGCTGTACTCTGCTTGCTTCTGTTGTTCGATTGCATCTGGTTGTACTCTTGGTACTGAAATCCTGGTACCTGTCGAACATGAGATAGACATCGCTAGAAGTAAGTTTATGTTGGATGTACTGTTTGAAGTTCACAACAAAGTCACGGACTGTCCCATTCGCATCCAGCAACCAACTAGCTTAACCTGGATGTGGAGTATATACAATTTTTTTTGGTTGATTTCGGTCACTGAGCCCAAAATAATAATTAGATAACGTGGTGACATGAAACCGGTCTCCCGAGAGGTTTGACGGCGGCCATCTTGGATTTATGCAAATGAAGGAGTTGTCAAATCATAATAAGTTATTCCATTGCGTTCCTAATGTCTTAAAGCCCCATTAAAACATTTTAGATAGTTTTAAAATCCCTTCTAGAAGTCGAGATATCTTCATTGTAGTATATTCAATAGAACACTGGCGGCCATCTGGGTTTTATGCAAATTAGAAAAAATGCCCAACGGTGACAGGGTGTCATCAAGCGGATTGTTAATATTTATGGTCTCAGTGACCCAAATCAACCCAAAAACATTGTATATACTGCACTTCCAGGTTAAGCTAGTTGGCTGCTGGACTAATTGTGATGTATCAGGTTTGCGATAAATTATCTGTGCTCATGCCCGGCTTGATTCCCGCAAACAAAATTCAAACAGCTTGCCTAGTTTCAGAGACAATGGTATGGGCGATTTCCATTAGCGGCGATATTATGACGTCAACTTTTTTCTAGGAAGAATTTCCAAAATCGGAGATGGTTACTGCCTGCGCGTGGGCTTTCTGCATATACATGGCAAGTTTCACGAAGATCCGATGAAAACTCTGGGTTGTGAAACAAAAAATGTCAAAAAATAGGAATGACGTCATAAAAATTGATATGACGTCATAGTGATGTCTCATATGTGCGGTAATTCATCTCTGCTAATGCCCTGTTCGATTCCCGCAAACAGAATTCAAAAAGCTTGCCGAGTTTCAGAGATAAGTTTTTAGGCGATTTCCATTAGCGGAGATATTTTGACGTCATAACTTTTTTTCTCGGAGGAATTTTCAAAATCGGAGATGGTTACTGTCTGCGCAGGGTATTTTTACATATATATGTCAAGTTTCAGGAAGTTTCGATGAAAACTGTAGGCTGTGAAACAAAAAAGTCCACAAGAAGAAGATTAAGAACAAAAACAGTTCTCTGTGTATTTTTGTGTAACGTTAAGAACGAGAAGAAATGGGGAGGGGAGGATAGAGAGTTGGGGAGGGAGGTGCATGGAGATGCAAGTGGGGGTTGGGTTGAGGACAGAGGGTTGGGAAAGGGGTTGAGTAATTGGGGTTTGGGGATGTTGAGGACTTGAAGAAGAAAGGGGGAGAGGATGACAGAGTTGGGTTGGGGGAGGGGGGCATCTTTTGGATCTTTTTGGTCTTCGAGGTATTTTGGGTATGCATGGTCATTTGGGTCCCCTGTGTCTTTTGGGTCCTCAGGATCATTTGGATCCTCTGGGCCTTTTGCGTCTTCGTGGTCTTTTGGGTTTTCAGGGTCTTTTGAATCTCCTGGGTCTTTTGGGTATTTTAGGTCTTCAAGGTTATTGGGGTCTTTTGGGTACTCAGGGTCTTTTAGATGTTTTAGTTCTTTGGGGTCTTTAGGGTATTTTGGGTCCTCTGGGTCTTTTGCATCTTCAGAGTCCATGGGGACTTCTGGGTCCTTGGGGTCTTTTGGGTCCTCTGGATACTTTAGGGTAAGTATTTCAGGTTACATTTGTGGGTGATGTCAGGTCAACTGTCCAACCAATGGGTGAAGAGCGGATATACATACATACACACAAACATACACAAACACTTGCTCCATTATATAAAGGTTATAATTCCTTCAACTGGTACAATCAAAAATCTAAATAATATCCCTGCAGAGAGGTTTGCTATACAAAGAGATGTGGAAACAGACAGGACACAAAGTATAATTGTCTTTGTGAAACTCCATTCTTTCTCCACTTTTGGCTACAATCATGAAGCACGGAGAAGGTAATTGACTTTGGCCTGGATCAGGTAGAGAGCAAGTCAGAGGAGGGAATGTGGCGATCATTGCTTTGTGGTTCATCCAGGTGATATTGCAAAATTCCAGGTGCCAGGTGAGAGCACAGTTCGCTCATGCTGCAGTCAATCAAAGTAAGACCTACCTTGTGCATGGGAAGTATCTGTGGCAGAATGGCCACTTGCGATGCACAACTTGCCTGGTTTCCCCCAACGACGCTCGCTCATGCCCCTGACTTGATTGATTACGTACAGCAAATCTCCTCCGTTGCTCTCGATGTCCATGCCATCTCTGCCATTCTTGGTGGCCTCTGTTTGACTCGGCTCTGCTCTCCCTAGCCTCCACTTCTGTACATATTGTTCTTTATAGGCAGTTTGAGTCCTTAGGATTTCATGAGCTCAGCAGCTCTGCTCTGACAATCTTTTGCTGGTTTATCACCATGGGCTGTGGCCAAAGTATTCCCCATGGCTGGGGTTGAGGGAGGTGGTGAGGGCAGGCGGGGGTGGGGGAGGAAACATCTTTTCGCTCTTCCACTACAACGGGACATTGAGTCCGGCACCAACCGAGCCTAATTGCACCGTGGCGTCCTGCAGTCTGAAATGCTGCACAGCTGTCCCAAGAGAATGGTCCAAAGCCCATGTCATTATGGAAAGGGCAGAGCTGTTTTCACTCGTGATAGAGGCACAAAAAAAAAGTTTAACGAACTCCTCTATGGATGGTGTTACATAATTGATATAGGTCACCAAGCAATTGCAAATATCTTTCCACATGGAATCTCAGAGCATAAACCCCACAAAGTGTACCTCTGTTAACATCCCCTATCGAACGGCTCAACATTTCATAAACACATTCAATTTCAGAATGTTGTCGAGAACCTCATCTCTCATAACAACCGGCATGAATCAAGCAAGCTTTAGGAATGGCATGTAGAACACCAAGCGCAAGCAGGGACAATTCAAACCCCGCTTCGATCGGCCAGGGATTGCCGTGAACGATTGACAAAGATTGAACATGTATACCGTGGCAAGTGAGCTGGATTCAATCCCACAGGTGACTAATAAAACGGCATGCTGCAAGTGCGTCCAGGTGAGTTTGACATTTCAGACAAACGGAATTGAGCAGTTGGTTTTCTAATTCAGTAAACTCAGTGAGACAGTAGGAGATTGAGATGGTGATTGCTGTTGAAGAAGACAACGGGCCCAGCACGGCAGAAGTACAGGAGAGCAGAGGTTGCTATCATCCTCCAGCATGAGTCAGCTATTCTGACAAGGTTCACCACCAACTGTCCCTCTGCTGAGTCCCAGTTACTGCTCACTGCACCTGTGTGCTTGCCAAAAGGAGACACCACCCCCCTCCCCACCCCAACGCCCCCAGTCCCCCCAAATCCCCACCCCCAGCTCTCTCCGTTTGTGGTTCAAAGTTTGCGACAATATATTTATTAGTTCTGTCCTATTTTACACACGTGTTCTATGTATCTCGTTTAAGCTCTATCATGGCTTGTGCCCTGATTGTGTGCATTTAGTGTTTGTTCGTAAAATTATTTTCACTGTGCTTGCATATTTATCACCATAATTTTCCCTATGATAAACTTTAATGTAGTAGCGTGGAGATGTTTTCTCATATAGATGCAACATCAGGCATATAGATGGAAGAAAGTTACAAATTTGTGGAAAAACAAGCTCTGCTGCATGAGGGAAATAGGTAGTACACACTCACAGATTTGGTACCTCTTCTGCTTCTGGAGACGTCAGGCGAAGTAAAAAAAACAAAAAACACCAGTTATCGTCCAGATTTTTTTTTGAAAAAGGAAGGAGGAGGGCCTTTTTATTTGTTTGTTTTTTTTTTCTTCAAAAATGGCCACCTGCTTTTGGTACCTGACAAATCACGTACCCAACACGCCAGTTTTTTTTTTTTTTACCTTTATACCCCCCCCCCAAAAAAAAATACACGAGTCATCTACCAGACATCAGTTTTCTATCCCTAAACAAATATGACGTGGGCCATATACCTGACACCTCACATACACACTCACTCAGCATATTAAAAATACAATCCACAGTTCTAAACAAATACATAATAAATGTATGGCAAAATACAAAAAAAAACTTACACACTTCGTGCATATTAAAATGATTGACTGGGCCATCTTTCTATATACATCTACAGTAAACATTTAAAACACAAATTTACATTTGTGGGATATGGACTCACCAGCACTCCCTGGTCCAACTCCCCACGAGCGAAATTGGAGAAAACATCACATAGCGAGCATCACCCATCAATAAACATGGTTTCAAGACTCTAAGTTCCCATCTGAATTTCCAAACAGATGAAAACCATCTTCAACAAGTACAGGTACATTCAAAGTACACTGCTGCCATGCCAAATAAATCAATAAATCCAACAGCACGTGACATTGCCAGGTGCTTTTGGCACCTGCCAATGCCGCCATGTAGAACATCGAGACAAAATTGGGAGGGAGTGGTGTACAATGATTGATTGATTGATTGATTGATTAAATGCATAATTAAAATAAATATATAATAATCGTAAAATAATTAATTTCTCATTCAATTGCCGAATAGCATACCAAAAACCACCACCGTTTCATCCGAATCTAGAACTTTTCGAAAATTAAGTAATTCATCGAAAAATGAATAATTCACTGATTAATCAACAAATCAAAATGACCTTTTGTAGCTAAATCACTTGTTCACTGTCACGTCAAATATCAGTTTCCTCGCTCAAAATGTGCCTGATATATTGCCCAGCTGAGAAAGAAAACAAATAAGTAATTAATAAATCGATAATAATTAAGTAATTAATCAATTAGTTGATTAATCAAAAAAATTAAAAAACGTTTTTGCAAAAGCACATCCTCACTTTTGTCCCCAAATTTCAGCTTCCTATCTCAAAGGATGGCTGAGATATCGTCCGAACAAACAAACAAACAGAGTAAAAACTGAGTACCTCCTTCCTTTCGCACCCGGCGATGACGTCACGCATCGCCTGGAAATGGAATTGGGAAGGAGCAGTGTTCAAAAATGAAACTTAAGTCATGAAAATGATTCGTCACGTTCGCACAATTTGTCTACATTCTACATTCGGCGTGCAATTTGCTCGTTTTAAAACCAGTGGTATTTTGCATCATTTTAATCCGAAACGTGGACTGAATTTTACTGCAGCGGCTGTGATGGAACTTCCGTTCAGAGATTAGTGTTGTTCACATGTCATGCACAGAAGCGGCATGTGGCAGTACAGCTCTCGGTTAAAAAAACGAAGTTATAAAAACTCAGCATCAACATTGGGAAAATGATCGATTCAAAGAATGGTTCCAGAGTCGGACACAAAGATATGGATTTTTAAGTGGTGCAAACCGCTTCAATATTTGGTATGTCCTTCCTTCCTTCCGTCGGTAAAAAAATGAAGATGTACCTTTCAAAAGCAACACGTTTTGTTCGTTTGTAGTTTGTTGTGTTGTTTAGTTTTTTGTGGTATTGTTTAGTTTGCATCAGGACAGTAAGGTCACCCCACCTGTTGGTGAAGTAACCGTTACTCCCCTATGGGGCTACTTTTTAAGCGGTGCAGCAGCTTCACTGCACAGCTTCCACACAGGTGCGATTTTTTTTTTCTCGTGATGTTCGACAAAAGAACAAATAAAAAAAATAGGAGGCGGCTTCAAAAAAGGAAGTGGGCAGGGACGATCAACTGGTATTTTTTTTAATTTGGCCTTATGTTAAGCTTGTGATTGCATAGATTGTGCCTGTGAGCGGCATCCAGGAATGCCAAATACAGGTATATTTGGGCTCTGTGGTTACAGTGCTCAACTGCCTGTCTCACTTGGTAAGAAGAGCTTGCATCCAATCTCAGACTTCACCCTCGATCACTTTGGACTGCCGGTCATTGGAGCTTGTGGCAGGCATGATTTCAGGGAGGCGCATCTGAGTTTCAGGGTCACATCAACAACAACATGGGACCTTTCTTTATAACAGCCTGAGACACCTTCCACTCTTACAGCATATTATTTGCATTATTTTAACACAATCCTTTCTGTTGATATGTATCGTGGTCACATGGACAACATAGTCGAAGTGAGGCACTAACACCCCTCTTGTATATCTTGGACCACTTCACAACCATCCCTCACTGTACCAACCCCTTCAGCTGATAACATTGGACCAGTAGATATGGTTACAATTGTTTTACCAATTATCAATACTGCTAATGTTATCAGACAACAATATTGTGCAACATAGAAGGGGGAGGGGGATCCATAGATACATCACATTAAGACTTTATCATGGAACCTCAGGCGTTGATGGATCAAGTATCACTTAAAGAATGTGGACGGCGACAACCACTGATGTGAGCACTGTGAGACATTGTGCAAAGCATTTCAAGAGTGGGGAAAACCTCAAAGTGGTCGACCTGTAACCACTGTGACATCAGAAAACAAAGAGTCGGATTGATGCGCTCATTAAAATACATTGCAGTTGAGGGATACTGTGGAAAATATCTTCATATTTGCTGCATACAGTATGTGTGCAAATTCCCTGTAAATTTCATTGTAATTGGAATTATATTTGGTGAGAAATAAAAGAAGAGGCATGACTTTTGTACCGACCCTCATATTTCCCAAGCTTTTTTCAGTTTCAAAAAAACATTTATTTCCACAGTTGACAATCTGAGTAGAGTGAAGCAAAAATATATGAAAGTAATACTTCCAGAACTTGGTGAACTCAGATGGATACAATCAAAATAATGCATACCGAAGCAAATATGGAGGAATATTCCGAAGCCAAGGCTTATATTGATATGCCTATGGACTGACGATAAAAATGGCAAACGATAAATTCGACCAAAACTACCGAATGGCAAATAATTAAGGAAAAATGATCAAGAATACTGTGAATAACAAGAACGAGAAGGGCACTCGGTAGAGCACATACCTCCGCCACGCAATGCCTGATCCAGTGGAACATATCGGGCCCAATACATTTTTGAAATATTATGCTACATATCGTTTTTAGACACGTCTCTCAATGGTGAAGAATCACTTTAAAAATTAAATAATCATCGTATCTAAATCCGGATTCGTATCTGCAGAAAAATCAAATCAGTTTATCCTTGTCAAACACCCAACCTGTCCATCAAATTTTATCCGAATCCATCCACAAATTTTTGAGATATCCTGCACACAAACAAACAAATGAAATTGCTCGTTGAGCAAGGAATTGCCGGAATAACTTTGTCATATCTCCATGATCTCTGAAAAAACAAAAACCTGGAAATAAATTTGGTTCTTATAAGTCGATAGTGCTACTGTTTAATGAGTTATCGCACTTAGTTTGGTCATGATCATAACTTGGAAGTCAATCGGACTTGAAATGGCGTTTTTATCGCAATTTGAAAGTTTTGACCCGACCCCCCTGACATCCGACCCCCGACCGCTTAGAAGGGTGTTGGTGTGACACCCCAATGAGACATATGGTTGGATGCAGAATTGGAAGATGCACATTTTGGATTTGGCTTGAAGTCGATACGACTATTTTAGCGGACGTAATTGCGAAAATAAGAATTTCGGTTTTTCAGTGACCTTGACCTTGGACCTAGATTCAACAAAAACGACAAGTGTCTAAGTTGGACTATGGCCGACGTCTGTACCCAGTTTGGTCATGATCGCTGAAACGGTGTGGCTGCTACAGGGTATACAAACACACAAACAGACAGACAGACAGACAGACACACAGAATGACACACACAACCGACCAACATAATTGCTAAAATCCGAAGGATTCTGGCAATTAACAAACAGACAGAAAGGGATGAAAATATAACCTCCTTAACCTTCGTTGGCGGAGGTAATAAACAGATAAAAAAGAATGAAATAACAATAAGGTGAAGAGTTGCAAGAGTGAATAACAAATCAATGTGTAAGAAAGGAAGCTCAATAATACGATATCAAATTTTGTTTATGAGAAGACTTAAACCGACCCACAGACCACTGTGCCTTCACTGCTCTAACAATACTATTCCAAATAACGTAGTGTATTAATAGAGTATGATGTGCGAGTAAAAGGTATAAATAAGTTGTCTTGCCATCTCGTAAAAATGAGTATGGATGTCATGGACTGCTGTAAAATAAGATAAAAATACTTGTGCAAGAAGATTTTTGATATCCTTGTTCATAAATATCCCTGTATGTAATTTATTAACTGTGACCAGAGAAGAATATTATGATCAATCATATCAAAGGCTTTGGACAAGTCAATAAAAACACCAGCGGTATACAATGTCGGAGAGAGAATTTGACATAAAATCTGTCATATGAATGAGAGCCATATCTGTGGAGTGTTTTCGACAAAAACCAAACTGCTGATCAAAAATAATGTAAAATTTAGAGAGAACATCGGTTAGAGGGTTATAAACGAGTCTCTCCAAAAAATTGAGAAAAACACGGAAGAACAGATATGATTCTGTAATTGTGAACGGCTTGACGATCGTGACTTTTGAAAATGGGAGTAACTTTAGCAACCTTCAGATTCAGAGGAACAGAACCAGTAAGGAAAGATAGATTGAATAAATTGGCTAAAGGAGGAGAAATAAAAGATATCACAGACTTTATCACAGAAGAACGAATTTCATCAAAGCCACAACTAGTGGCACTATTAAGCTTCCTGCCATTCTCAATTTAAAATAATTTGTTGGTACAAGGAAAACAAAAAAAGATTACGAATTGGAGTTTTTAATATATATTTTTTGAATACCATGTCAAGGCTCATATAAGAGCTAATACACAGAAACACATCACAAGGCAGGAGACAAGAGGGGTGGGAGAGGAAAGCACAAAATAGTGGGGAACAAAGACAATTGGAGATCTGTGGAAGGGAGAGGGATACACGAGATCTGTGGAAGGGGGTACATGGGTAAACAAAGTGGACACTACAGGGACTTTCAGGAAGGAAAGCAGGGAATTTGAAGGAGATGGATTTTGTGGTGGATTAACAGGGGTAGTAAAGAGTTGTATAAATAGCCCCCGAAGTGCATGTTAGTTGGTGAGATTTTATAAGCTCGTGATGTACCAATGTTAGTAAAATCAGAATTGAAGGAATTAGCAAAACCTCTTGGATTGGAGTAAACCTCCTGCTCATCGGAGTGATTTTCCAAAATATCCTCTTTATTACTTTTGCCAAGAATTTTATTAATTTCACGCTAAGTATTTTTCATGTTATTTTTATTCATATGAAACTTATTGATGTCATATTTTGTTTGGCAAGTCGGATAGTAGCAGTTAATAGATTACGTTTACCCTTTTAATGTTCCCCACTATTCTCAGAGGGATTATGTAAGAAGTGCCGCTACAACCTATTTTTGTAGTTACAGGAGTTGATAATCGACTGGGTGAGCCATGGATGATTAGTCTTTCCTCTTCCACTCCTTTTAGTAATAAGTGGGAAATGGTGATTGTAAGAGTTAGTGAGAAGAGAAAGAAACGTATCATAAGCAGAGTTAGCTTGATGGGATTTATAGACTTCCTCCCATTCCATGGATTCCATATCTGCAGTAGAAGAGCACAAGATGTTATAGTTGATATCCCTAGTAACATAACTCTTTTGAATAGAAGTATAATTTAGAAAGCATGAAGGAGTAATCTGGAATAAAGGTAAATGATCATAAATGTCAGTATTGAGGATAATACCTGTGTAAATATCACCATCGTTATTGATCAGTATATTATCAATAAGGGTAGTACTCTGAGGGGTAATGTGAGTTCGCTGATCAATCAGGGGATGAAATCCATATTTATTGGCTTTGCGGGTGTTGGCATAACCTGGTGTTGGCTTAGCGGTTAGGGTGGTGGCTTGGGATCCTAGGGTCCTGAGTTCAAGCCCTCTTGGTCGCTGAATTAACACCAGGGGGTTGACAGCTTGTCATCCTTCCGAGGTCGGTGAAATGAGTACCAGTGTTGCAACCAAGAGGCTGCACATGAAGGGAAGGGGTATCAACGGATTGATAAAAATCTGGTATTGGTGTGGCACAGCATGATGGGCCAAATGGCCTCCTCCTGTGCCTAAATTCCTTGTAAATCCTTGTAAATTCTTGAATAAAAAGGATTAGCAAAGTCGTCAGTGGGTTGATGATTAGAACAATTGAGGAAGTGGAAATTAAAATATCCCATTAAATAAGTTTCCTTTCTCTAGAAATAACATAAAGATAAAAATCAAGACATTGTTAAAATTTTTCAGGATGAGAACCAGGAGTATGAAGAAAGTTGTAATTAGGCATTGTAATATATGGAAGAAGAGACTGAACCAAGTTTCAGTAAATCCATAAACAGAAAAGGAATGACTTAAGGTGGACAAAAAATCTTGAATATCATAGAAATGTCGACAAAGGCTCCTGGAATTCATATAAAAGCTGGAGAAGCAGCCATCATATGGATCTAACATATTGACAGTCATATCCTACTACGGTATATTAAATAAGGCAATTCTATGTGTGTATGGATGGATGTATGTGAGAACTGTACCAGTCAAAAGTTTGGACACAACCACTTATTCAATAGTTTCTCTTTATTTTTACTATTTTCTACATTGTAGAATAATAGTGAAGACATAAAAACGATGAAATAACACAAATGGAATTATGTAGTCACCAAAAAAGTGTTAAACAAATCAAAATATATTTTATAGTTTCGATTCTTCAAAGTAACCACTCTTTGCCTTGATGACAGCTTTGCACACTCTTAGCGTTCTCTCAACCAGCTTCATGAGATACCTGGAATTCTTTTCCAACTGTCTTGAAGGAGTTCCTACATATGCTGAGCACTTATTGGCTGCCTTTCCTTCACTCTGTCATCCAACTCATCCCAAACCATCTCAATTGGGTTTAGGTCGGGTGATTGTGGAGGCCAGGTCATCTGATGCAGCACTCCATCACTCTCCTTATTGGTCAAATAGCCCTTGCACAGCCTGGAGGTGTGTTTTGGGTCATTGTCCTGTTGAAAAACAAATGTTGGTCCCACTTAACACAAACCAGATGGGATGGCGTATCGCTGCAGAATGCTGTGGTAGCCATGCAGGTTAAGTGTGCCTTAAATTCTAAATAAATCGCCAACAATGTCACCAGAAAAGCACGCCCACACCATCATACCTCCTCCTTCATACTTTACGGTGGGGACCACACATGCAGAGATCATCCGTTCACCTTCTCTGCGTCTCACAAAGTAAACGGCGGTTGGAACCAAAAATCTCAAATTTGGACTCATCAGACCAAAGGACAGATTTCCACCGGTCTAATGTCCATTGCTTGTGTTTCTTGGCCCAAGCAAGTCTCTTCTTATAAATGGTCTCCTTCAGTAGTGGTTTCTTTGCAGTAATTCAACCATGAATGCCTGATTCACACAGTCTCCTCTGAACAGTTAATGTTGAAATGTGTCTGTTACTTGAACTCTGTGAAGCATTCACTTGGGCTGCAATCTGAGGTGCAGTTAATTGGCGATTTCTGAAGCTGGTGACTCTAATTAACTTATCCTCTGCAGTAGAGGTATCTTTGGGTCTTCCTTTCCTGTGGTGGTCCTCATGAGAGCCAGTTTCATCACAGCGCTTGATGGTTTTTGTGACTGCACTTGAATAAACTTTCAAAGTTCTTGAAATTTTCCAGATCGACTGACCTTCATGTCGAAAAGATTTTCCGAATTGACTGACCTTCATGTTGACTGACCTTCATGTAATGATGGACTGTCGTTTCTCTTTGCTTAGTTGAGTTGTTCTTGCCATAATATGGACTACTCCAGTACAGAAAAATAATGATCTTTTACCAAATATGGCTATTTACTGTATACCAAGCCGACCTTGTCACAACACAACTGATTGGTTCAAATGCATTAAGAAGGAAAGAAATTCCACAAATTTACTTCTAACAAGGCACACCTGTTCATGGAAAAGCATTCCAGGTGACGACCTCATGAAGCTGGTTGAGAGAATGCCAAGAGTGTGCAAAGCTGTCATCAAAGCAAAGTGTGGCTACTTTGAAGAATCTAAAATATAAAATATATTTTGATTTGTTTAACACTTTTTTGGTTCCGACATAATTCCATTTGTGTTGTTTCATTGTTTTGATGTCTTCACTATTATTCTACAATGTAGAAAATAGTAAAAATAAAGAAAAAACCCTTGAATTAGTAGATGTGTCCAAACTTTTGACTGGTACTGTACGTATGTACGTACGTACGTACATCTACAATCATAGAAAAAAAAACAAAAAAACAGGGCTGGCCAATCTCCACCAAATTTTGCGTACGTGTTGTTAGTACCCAGGATCAGGTCATGGGCACATCCACCCCCTCACACTGGAAGGAGGACAGCTTTGCCAATGCTCTCGAAGGGAGCGGGCGTTTCTAATCATTTAAAATGTGCATGTGCATGGCAGCCATATTTAGATGTCTTGCGATTTGTTTATTAGTGACGAGAATTAAGAATTTGTATTTAATAAGGATTCATCTTGGGACAAGGGTCACTTAATCCACAGAAGGACGAGCTTTATAATTGGCCTTTTAAAGTTGATTACACAACATGTAAAAGCCCTTTTTTCCAAGTACTACAAAAAACTCTCCATTCAAAGCAGACATAAACAGAATATCTGGCCCATTATATCAATGCAATTTTTTTGTTGTTGGAGTACCTCGTCCCTATTTGAACAAATTGGGTCCCTCAAGTGATACAAATGATTTAGTCGATGTTTACACTTATTTCAAGGTTTGTGAGAATCTAATTTTAAGATCGTCATACGATTTGCTGCCGATTCAGAAAATGGGCACCTGAACCACATTTGCTGAATTTATTTAACAGATCTTTAAGTCGCTCTCACATCCTTACCAACGTTGGGCTATTTTGAATGGACCTTTAAACAATAAGCAGCCTATCAAATGGACATTTATATGGATGGTGGCAATGGGGAACTAAACCAAGGTTAATGATAAATTCAGAAATGGCAAAATATAAATTCGGATTCTAGGCATCGAGACGATTCGAGAACTGTTCTCGGATCACTGTTAACATGAAGAAATCAACTGACACCATCAGGATGACTACTATAATGGGAACGAAACATTCACTTCTGTAATCGGTGTTCAACGATATACACAAAGTAGCCAGGAGAGGGAGACACGTAATTGAAAAAGGACAGTGAAAACGTGACTTCCTTCCAATTCAGAAATGATCATGGAGCGTTATGATGAATTTGAACGAACGTCCTGATGGAACTGTCATTTTCATGCCTCCACAGCCGAAGGCCGGAGGCATGTTTTCGGGTCGTTCGTCTGTCTGGCCTGTTATTAGGTTTCTGTTACCATGGCAACTTGTGAACCACTCTAGGAATTTCAAGCAAACTTGGCAAAATTATAGACTATAACACAAAGATGAACTGCCTCAATTTTTGGGTTCAACAGGTCAAAGGTCGTGTGTCCTGTGAAAATCATTTTGCAGATCATTTACTCGAGCATGAAGAATCTCATGTTGTCTCTCCTCCACTTATTTCTCTTCTGTCTCTCATACTCTCTCACGTGACCTTTAATTTTTCACACGACCTGTAATTGAGATCAAACATAACAGTGGGTGCAGGTCGAACCCGGGCAAAGGTATATCCATCGACGCGTTTGTGTCAAATTATATTTTTGTATTCCTGTTTGTATTTCATCGACAACTTTTTTACTTGACCGGTGATGAAACGTTCTGTACGTCTGTTGAGTTCCCAGAAAACAGGAAACGAGGTATAGTTCAATGATAATTTGCTGCAAGGAGAATGAAAGCAACAATTAGAGTCAGTAGTTGAACATGAATTATAATCTTTCACTCGCAGAGTACCCACCCTGCGGGCGATCTTGTTCCAAGCATGCAACACATTCTTCTGACGCATAGCTTTAATTGGGCGGTTGTATAGGCAACTGACAGCTCTGTATATGCAAAAAATAAAAGCCATGGTTACATGCATGAAGCAACAACATACCTACTGCTTATAATGCAAAACACCTCACTGTACAGGAAAACATGGGGACAGGAATACTGTACTGTAAATGGTGGGGACTTGCAATACCCTCCCCCACCTGGAGGCGGCGCTACACGATACACATTTACATGGAGAATTTGCGTTCCCCTCTTGACCCACCTAAGACCACCAAAGATTAAAGATACTGTACCACTATACATTAATTGGAGTCATGCTGATCCTCTGTAGCAAGTGTGGATATAATTGGCCCAGAACTGAAGTAGCGCAACAAACAAACAAGCAGTCAAAGGCTGCTACTTACGAAATCGTCAACTTGACCTCTGACCTTGTCGAATAAAAGCTGTCTCTGGAGAAGATAGCGACGCAAACCAGAAGTTTATACGATGATTCTGTACCAAACCATCAAAAATCGAATGTTTGACCTCACTGTGACCTTGACCTTTGACCGATTTTGACCAAAATCTAATCAGCGCCAGCCACAAACCTCCTGAATCACGTGGTGTAATTTGACATTGGTCGCTTCTTCCGTTCTCGCGTTATCGTGCCGACAAACAAACACACAAACAGAGGACGGAAGTCATCAATATAGATTTCGTAAGTAGCAAACACACAAACACCGGTCCGCGAATTATATCAGGAACACGGGGCCATATATTTAGTACGTACACATGGCGAAGGCTGTGAAAAATGAGGAAATTAAGATTGAAAGTTTAAACAAAAAAATGACTGATCAAAGAATCATCTCTGCAGGGCCAAGAGACTGAGGAACACGATACATAAGTTATCTGATGTGGCCCAGCTGGGTGGATGGGTCAAGTCGTTTTAGTGTAGTCAGTTTAAGAATGTCTTACCATGTATCGTCCATGTGTGTAACCAGGGCAGGATTGGGGGGTGGGGGGGCTATTCGAGGCATGCCTTATAATCTGGGTCAGTGGAACACCAAGAGTCTCCGTTGCCAACACGGGCATGATGGCTCCGTCTCCACAGCGATCGATGAAGGCTGTGCCAACTCAAGTGCCGACCGTCGTTGGCTGACAGCAGTTACAAGATTCATAACTACGCCCTGAGCTCATGAACAGCTCACGCCAAACAGGAGTGCCTGTTTGGACTTTTTGGTGGGACAGAGCTCGTCCTCTTGTGTCCTCACCTCATGGGTGTGCTTGCTCATTATTTTCATGCTCACTTCACTGCGAATCTTACCTGCATCCACCATTCTTTAACATGGTCCTGAGGGACTATCCTTTGGCCTGATTCTGTGTGAATACATGAGTGTGTGTGTGTGTGTGTGTGTGTGTGTGTGTGTGTGTGTGTGTGTGTGTGTGTGTGTGTGTGCATGCGCGCCACTTTTGGGAATTTAGTTTATTTCCCTTTTGTTAAGTGTTGTGTTTATTTGTCATGTCTTCATCCTGTTAAACTGTTTTGTTTTTTTTTAAACTCATAAGGTATGCATGTGTGTCTGTTTCTGCCATCCTTCCTGCACCAATCGATTGGATATGCATCTGGACCTCAATCAAAATTGAATCTGCTTGTTCTTGTCACCTGTCCAACTCATTCACCAAGTTTCATCCAAATCCCATCCATAACTTTTTGAGATATCATGCTATACATCGTTTTTGGCCCCAATCTCTCAATGGTGAAGAATCACGAAAAAATTTCTAATATCCGGATCCAGTTCTTCCACAAAATCCAATCAATTCGACCCTGTCACACACCCAACCTGTCCACCAAGTTTCCTCCAAATCTGCCCATAACATATCGAGATATCCTGCTCACAGGCAAACATCGAGACAAACAGGCAAACAGGGGTGAAACCATAACCTCCGTTCACCTTCGGTGGTCGAGGTAACAAACACAGCCCACAGGGCCAGAATGCATGGACATACAATAACTGTGGGGACCAATGGCCATCATTATGATGGCTTTTTCTGTAAAAAAAAAAAAAAAAAGGGGGGGGGGAGGGAGTCAAACATTTTATCAAAACAGCAGCCATAACACCAAAGTACACTATCCAATAAAGCTCGTCAAACTCTTCCACGCACTTCAGCCCGAAGTTCAAAGCACACGGTCAAACAAAAACATACATCCGAACCATGCTACCTGTCATGATGGTTAATTTTGGAGGTGGAGGTGGACAAGGTCCCAAACCCTAAAAAGCACCATTGCCATCAATTACTTGTTTTCACCTTCTTACTGGAATAAGCACAGCATATTCTGTATGCTTGTCTCAATAGGAGCACAATAGACATCACAACGTGATGATTAATTACACTTTGAGCACAATTTCAATTTGATGCAAGGAAGTTGGTCTGATTCACAGTAGAGTTGTATTTAACGTCCCTTGTTAGTGCCCACTTTGCAATTGTCAGATGGCAAGTGGCCAGAATGATGCCACAGTGTGAGGGTCGTTGAGGACCCCCATCAACTTCGAATTAGCTTGTTTCCTATCCGTTAGTTAATCACATTGGCAGCAGTATCTCCAGATAACTGTTTTAGAATCTTTTCAGCTATTATTACCTTCACTCAATGAATTCTCTTATTTAGTGGCCACCTTGCACGAAATACAAGATGCAACAAACAAACTCGGATGCTCGTGTACAGAGAATGGTTCATGAACATTGATAAGCATCAAAGTTCATGAACATCACTAAGTATTAAATGGAAACACCTCTTGAAATAGAAATCAAACAGGACTCTTAATGTGCCATTCAAAATCCATATGTTCACGTTTTTATGAATCCTGATGTCTCCTTTGCATTTCATGAGGTGTGGTGTCCAAAGCTAAGATTCAAATGGTACTTATTTATCGAAGATTCTGGGTCGTTGGAAATATTCCTGCTCATCATCATTTCAGATGCAGCATGTGGCTGCTGCATTGCATCATTGGTGGGTGCGTGGCTGTGTCACTGATGCAGTGCCCCCTGTAGGTTAGAGCGGGAATTTGGAATCTGTTTGGCATGCCGGTGCTGGCTCGCCTACTCTTCGTGAAGGACACCGTGGGATGTTTAACATCCACCAACTAATGCTGGCAGATGGGATATCCAGTTTAACGTCCATCCGAGAGACGGCACACACACGTTGATGAATCACCCTGCCTGTGCAACACCGGGATGGCAGTTTATAGCTGGGTTGAGATGCGAACATATTCCTGCTAGTCTTGACTTCCAAATGACATGGAAACCATCTCGCTACACCTCCGATACTGCAACAGGGAAGGTCTCCTGTTAATTGTTGCAGTTGTGGGTCGAATGCCCTCCAAATCAAACGATAATGCAAAACTTTAGTGTGAAAATGAAGTCAAAGCAAAAAACGAAAGACAATTACGTCTTCCCATAATCGTTTGAAGAATGACCGCTCTCTTTAGGGTGATATCCTCCGATAGTACGCACCAGGACTGAACGTCACCGTCGAACTACTCTCGTACACAGGTGAATGAATGTAAGAAGTTGATGTCTTGCTATAAGGCTCGTGGAGGAGCTGTCACAAAAATTATGTGCACACCTGCAAACAGAGACACCAGCAAACACTGGACATGACTTCATTTAAAACACAGCCAGTGACCTTGGGGCAAGTGACCTAACCTCCTGGGGGCACTCTGGGAACCAGCGATGGCATCTTGTGTGACTTCACTTTTCTTTCCACACTCAGTGGGGCAATTAAGAAGGAATTTCTTCCAACGCAAAGATGACCACCCCTGGGGTTTGTCTGTGCTCTATCCTTAATACATTATAGAACCGTGCTCTACATCTTGATATATTAAAAAAAAATATATATATATATATCCATACACACACATATTGTTACGGGTAGGGTTCGAGTATAGACGAGATCGACAGGGTGGTCGTTGGACCTGCCGCTCACCCTCTAACCCTGAGGCCCCCCGGAACATGGATAACTCCACAGCCCAACGGGTCGTAAAGCAACCGCAGACGCCGGCAAAAGCAATTACACAAAGCAGGGTCCTGCGTTCACAGCACATTACCTACTCGTTGATACAACTACCTGAGCGAGGGTGCATGCCTTCAAAACGTACTCTTATCACTGCTGAGTGCAACGGAGAGTGCAGTGCTGGCTAACCCTCGGAGCCATTTTGTGGGACAAAAACTTCCCGTCTATCTATTACGTACACGCTATGTCAGATCAATTATTTACACACACAAGCAAGGTGATAGTTATGAAGCATGTGTTATGCATTTACAAAGCAGCAGTCATCTTTATTTGCACAAGCAGGCAATCATCAAACAATTAATCAGGCAGGTATTTACAAGCAGGCAAAGACACGGAAGAGCACACTTACCCCTAATACGTATTTCCCTCTTATACAGACTTACTTAGACAACAGACATGCATCACCATTCAATCTGGGAAGAAGGAGATGAGAAGAACTGTGGAGAAATAAGCAGAGCAGAGTGTGCGAACGACTCCTCTCTTACCTCACGCAACCATGCGGGGTTACGGCAGACCAAATATTGTGAGAGGAGGAGGCGGGTTAGGAATGCAAAAGATGGGCGGTGGGGTGTCGGTGTTGTGACGGAAGCATGTGGTGTGAGTGTATATGGAGCTACGAGACAACCGTGGCATTTCACCACACCCCTTGGCTCATGGGCCGCTCTCCTTCGGCCCTGGTACAACTTGCTCCAGTGCTTATTTTATATATATATATATATATATATATATATATATATATATATATATATATATATATATATATATATATATATATATATATATATATATATATATATATATATATATATATATATATATATATATATATATATATATATATATATAAATATATATATTCTATATTTCGAGATATATCTATATATATATATATATATATCTATATATATATATATATATATATATATATATATATATATATATATATATATATATATATATATATATATATATTCTATATTTCGAGATAGAGATATATATATATATATATATATATATATATATATATATATATATATATATATATATATATATATATATATATATATATATATATATATATATATATATATATATATATATATATATATTGTTGCGGATTCGCGCCCGCCGGCGTGCTGACGGCCACGTAACTCGAATCGCGGCACGTCGCCCACCGGACGGACAATCCAGTCGTGACCCTCTCGGACTAACGCCGGGAACCAGTCACGGGTGGACCTTTCGGTCTCACCGCGATCGAGCCAATCAGCCCCCGCGTGGGATAGGGTTGCTCGCCAAATTCGACCTACCTAAGTACCCACGCGGAGGGTAGACCGGGCGATCGCACCTCGCCGCAGGTCGACTTCGGACACGGGCCACTTAAGCGACCCGTTCCGTACTATCGGGATAACCGAGCGGTGTTATCGTCGGCCTCGACGGTTCGATTAATTATCGGGCGTATTCAGCCCACTACCAACCCTTCACGTGAAGCAAGATGAGGATTCAATGAGAGAAATGACGAAGCGAAGCGGGAAACAGTTCAACACAAAGCACATTTATTCGCGATGAACGGAAAGCGAACATATACAATTCCACCAAAAGCACATAGAAAAGGAAAAGACAAAAAGCAACACAATGCAATTTACACAAAAAGCAAATGCGACAATGCAGATCTAATACCGATTACGCGAGCACACGGCAACACTTATACAATTTTACTTCACAGACGGCGCCGACAACACATATCCAAAACCAAGGAAAAGAACACCCTCAAAGATGAGGCGGGCCTGAGGCCGAGACCGGGTCGGGCCTACCCGTCTGGTGATGAGACGCGGAGCGGCGATGGTGCCTCAACTCCGCGGGCCTCGCGGGCAGTGTCTGGTAGGGGGTGGGAAAGGGGCCCCCTTGGTCGCATTATCTCAGCGCGGGGGGAAACAGGAGGGGGTTGCTGATGCTCGGGGTATAGAGGATTTCCACTCTGCCTCGAGTCCCGCGACGAGCGTCTCCACCTCGGCCAGGTCGCGCCGTCGGCCTCCCTGGTGTGCAGCTCCCTGCATGACGCGAGCACCCCCTCGTCTGCCCTCGCCGCCTCTCCACAGCTCCGTCCCCTCCGTTCCGACTCCAACGCACACGACGACGACCAACTCCTTCTGGCTTCTTCTTCCCAACTCCACCGCCCGCGAAGTCTTAACTCTTGTCCCCTTGACTGACGAACGCGGTCGCTTATATCAGCCCCGTGGCTTCGCTCTCTCATCTTTGACCCCCTCCCTTCGACCTTTCACCTCGCTCCCCATTGGCCCGAGAAAAAGTGGGCGTGAATGCTTTTTGATCCATAAATTTGCATATAGCGATCGCCCTCCAACGCCCTGGAGGCGGGGCCAAATCGCCCCTCGCCCACCGATTGGACGGAACAAAAGTGGGCGTGTGTCGTTTTTGATCCGTTTTTGAAGTGGAAAATCCGTGGTTTTGTACACGCTGTTCGGCGCGCGTCCTGCACGAGTCCAACACCGGTACCCACAAGCGGCGCAAGAACGGTGGCGATGCAACGGTTGCGAGGTGTGACGTGAAGCGGCGCCGCGCTGGGTGGTTGATGTTGTGGTTGTAACAATGGTGGTTGGTCCAAATTAAAGATAGTAAAAGAAAAACGGCTATCCTGAAGAGTCGCAGCACGCATAAATGACATGTATTCCCACTAGACAACGGCTTTGGGCCTAACTACACATGTACTTACCGAGATATCTCACCTAAGGGACCTGAATGGTGGTTTGCGAATTTGGTAACCACAACACTACCCCCTCCCCTTTTTACAGACTCGTCCCGAGTCGTCAAATTTTCGTGTGCCATCATGTGTAGTTTTCCCCTAGTACATTTTACCTACGGATCCCTGAGTGCGACATTCATGGTATTCGTGTCCCCAAAATAAATAACCTGAGGGCTGCGTAACTACCTAAACAAACTCACTCACACGGACGACTTAAATAAAATTGCCGGCGCTAAGACAGACATGCCGGGGGCGCACTCATATTTACAGTACATCTTAACCTTAACTTACAAATTTTACACTAAACCATGGCCCAGGATCATTGAACTCTGCAAAAGAAAAGCAGTTAGCAGGGAGCCAGGCTGCTCACACGCAGTCCAAGGCCTTCCCTTTTGAACTGAACGCAGTGAACCACAACGGTGCATGGGCTGCACAAACGCAGTCTCCGTGCCAGCTCAAGTGGCACACGCAATGAACACAACGAATGGATGGGTGAATGGATGGACGCAAACACGGTGCACGGGCCGCCACTGCAGGCCCGTGTTGTAGCTGCCAACAGGGCAGTTCTTGCAGCTTGCAAACTGTTGCCTTGATCCTGGCGCACATGGAAATGAACAAGGGGGGGAAAAGCAAAAATTGAACGGGGCTGGTGAACGTGGGCAGTGGGCATGGCATGGCAAAGGCAAGCAGGCAAACACAGCCCGCAGAAGAAGGCCGCTGCAGGCAAACACAGCCGGCAGATGAACTGGCCGGCACAGGCCTTGAAGTAACACAGCTGCAGATGATCCGGCCGGCACAGGCCTTGCAGCACAGCAGCTGCAGACGAAGTTAGCCGGCCTCTGCCTTGCAGCAAAACACGGCCAGCCGATGAAGTTGGCCAGCCTTTGCCGTTCAGTGGAGGTTGGTGGAGGGAGTGCGGTGGTGCTGGCCACTTGGAAGGCGGGCTCGGACCTACCTACCTGTCTCCCTCCCAACCTATCGCCTTTGCCTGTCACTGTACATACCCACTCCCTTAATTTGTCAAACCCCAATTTAGCCCCAACTTATTTTTTTTTTGTTTTTATTTTTACTTCCCCACTATAAATCGTCCCCTAACCCCCTTTATCGTCCTTGTTCGGCTAACCTATCCTGTCACCTAGCCTACTCCCAACCCCTACGTTCCCTTCCCGGAGGGGAACAAGGGAGAGCTAACGTCCTGTGTCGAGGCCCAACGAAGCCTCAGAATGACAAGTGGCTCCCTTTGGCAGGCACGACCCTCTGCCGATTCTCCGACGATGGCACCCCCGGGCACTACACTGCCTCCGAGCCTACCAGCTCCCTAACACCGGGGAGTGCCCCCCTATGGCACCTCCCCTGAAACGCACACGTGGCAGGCTGGCTTCCCGGGCCCCTTTCCGAGGGTCACCCATGCCCACAACACTGCCCACGCGGCTAATGGCGCCCCGGGCCCCCGCACCAAGCAGGCACACCCGTGCCCACTACGCTATCCCGGCCCCCCATGGACCCTTGGCCTACCACGGCCGACGAGCCTGGTGCCCGGGGTACCCACTCAGCGATACTCACCTTTCGCAGCCACGCTCCCAAGCCCGTCAACAGGGCTCCTGCACCCCTCCAAACGGGTTTCGAGCCTACACACCCACCAACAACAAAACGACCTCCATTTTTCAATTTGACTAACCCCCTAACTCACTTTATACTGACCCCGGGGTCCCTTGGGCGGGAGTCACTCCTCCCCCCAATCACTCATCGCACCATGCATTCCCCATTCACTCCACACACACAGACCCGCTGGCCTCACTCACTCACCAAGCACATGCCTCACAACTCACCAACTTTTCAACACACACTGCTGAACTCTGCCATCCTTCTAACTACATCCCCTAACTAACTCGTGCTCCCACGTCGTCCCTTAAACTACAGCACGTTCCATTTAACTCTACGTAGCTAAGCTACGTCCCCTCTACACATCCTCAGTCTGTCTCTGTCTCCAAAATAATCCCATTTTATTTCCCAACCTAAATCTGGCTACAATCCCTCTAACTAATCCATTCCACGGACTCCATGAGGACTTACCCCTGCCCCATGAAGTCGGTCTAACTAAGCGAACCCTTCCCCCTAACTAGTTTCCATCCTGTGCCCAGGGTAAGGGGGTCTTCCACCCCTTGCCCAGGAATCCTGTGCACCCGAAAGTGAGGCTTGTTTTTTTTTTTTTTTTTCATGCGCAGCACCTGCGCGGCAACTCAGAGCTCGCGCACTTTGCACCTGCCCGTGACGTCATGCAGCTGCACGTGTTCCTCGTCCCTCCTTGGACGGTACCATCCGGCCGGGATACCCCTCCTGCCGGATTCCAACCACACGTGCAGCCATGACGTCACCGTGCGCATAAAAAAAAAACACAAGCCCCACTAGAGAACATTGTACTTTACGGTAATTCCACATATCGACGGTCCCCTGTGCCAGTGCGCATGCGCAGCCTGACCCGGAGCCAGGGATGTTGTGGGTGTTTCAACCTGTTCAATACTTGTTTGATTATTGTCGTTCCACGCTAATAAAGTGGTCGAACAAATTGAACTCTGTTCTTATTTATAATCAAACAACTTGATGCAGTCGAGTAAGGATCGTCGGTGCTGAGGAGGACACGACTGGGTGAAAACGGACCACGAGAACGTCGACAGTGAGTTTGGATTTCTTGGGTACTGTACCCAATCTTCGCCCCCAGGACACTGTACACACGTGTGCATCACCGAAAATAGAACGTTTACTCCAGAATAACTGTTCCTATGGCGCCGGTGGAAGCAGAGTGCCTGATCGAGGGTTGTGACTATATGGCTACACACGCAGAGGCGGCAGTGGTGGCCGCCATGTTGAGTATACACGCCACTGTGCACGTCGCCGCCCCCAGGGCGGCGAGCTCAAATGCCAAGATGGAGAAACTCAAGCGTCCCTCCATAGCACTGGCCGGAACGGGCGAGGCCTGGTCGTACTTCATAACCCGCTGGGGCGAATACAAAACAGGTACTAAGCTTGTCGGACCTGACATAGTCGCGCAGCTACTGGAGTGCTGTGAGGAGGAGCTGAGAAAGGACCTCACTCGCGCGGCGGGTCGGAGCCTCGTGGGCAGCGATGAAGAAGACGTCCTCGCCGCCATGAAGGCGCTCGCCGTCCGGACGGAGAACACGATGGTAGCTCGAGTGGCCCTGTCTAACATGCGGCAGGGACACGAGGAGCCCGTCCGGTCGTTCCACGCCCGCATCAAGGGGCAGGCGGACACGTGCAAGTATGAAATGAAGTGCACCAAGGCGGGGTGCGATCAGGTCAACGACTTCACCGAAGAGATATTGCGCAACGTGGTTGCCCGTGGCATCGCGGACCAAGCAATACAACTTGACCTACTCGGTGAGAAGAACCAGGACATGCCATTAAAGGACATGATAGAGTATATCGAGGCCAAAGAGTCTGGAAAACGCTCGGCATCGCGCCTGCTTGACACTCAGAGCACGGACGCGATCAGTAGTTCGTATCGGCGGGGAAAGCGACAGGACGTCCGCGCCAGAGTAGGAGCCAAGCCCGAAGGAGTATGCATCTACTGCGGCGAGGTGGGCCACGGCAAAACGCCTCAATGGCGCGCCAGACGCGCCGAGTGCCCCGGATACGGTAAAAAGTGCCGGAAGTGTGACCGCCAGAATCACCTCGACAAGGCGTGCCTGGGCGGCCGATCGGCAAGACCCCCATCTAAGGAGACCGACGGGATGTACGACGAGCAGACGGCAGCCTTCGTCGAGCTATGCACGGTCACCATGGCCAGCACAGAGGACAAAATGCGCACGCTTCCCCTCGCTCACCACCTGTACGATGATATGTGCGATAAGTGGATGAAACGCATATCCGACCCGCAGCCATACGTTAACCTCACTCTCACCAACAAGCGCGAGGATTACAAAGCGCTGGGTTTTAACCTCCTGAAACACACCCGCGCGGTAACCCTACCCGCTATGGCAGACACGGGGTGCCAGAGCTGCCTGATCGGCATTAAAGTCGTCCAACAAATGGGCCTGAGTACCGAGGACCTCATACCTGTATCCATGACCATGAAGGCCGCAAACAACAGAGGAATTCGTATCCTCGGAGCCGTGGTAGTCAGATTCGCCGGTAACAGTGACGACGCTCGGAGATTGGAGACGCGCCAAATCGCGTATGTGACGGACTCTTCAGACCGCATATTCCTCTCCCGCACGGCCTGCATGGACCTGGGAATGATCTCGGACAGATTCCCGACACTCGGAGAGGTGAATCTGACGACCTCGGAATTGTGCGACTGCCCGCGACGCGCGGAGCCGCCGACCAAGCCGACCGCACTCCCCATGCCAGCGACCGAGGCCAACAGAGAGGCACTACAGTCACATTTACTCAGGATGTATGCTCAGAGCACATTCAACACGTGCCCACACCAGCCACTACCGAGAATGACCGGCCCGCCACTACGTCTTATGCTCAGTGAGAACGCGACACCGGTTGCCCATCACACTCCCATCTCCGTGGCCATACATTGGCAAGATGAGGTAAAAGCAGGCCTCGACCAGGACGTTCGGCTCGGCGTGTTGGAGGAAGTACCCGTCGGCACGCCGGTGACATGGTGTCACCGCATGGTAATTTGCGCGAAAAAGAATGGCAAGCCGCGACGCACCGTCGACTTTCAGGCCTTGAACAAGCATGCGTTCCGCGAGACCCACCACACCCAATCCCCGTTCCACCAGGCGAGACGCGTACCTAACGGGAAGCGCAAGACAGTATTCGACGCATGGAACGGTTACCATAGCGTCCGCCTACACGAGGTCGACCGCCACAAGACGACCTTCATCACTCCATGAGGGCGCTACCGGTACCTATCTGCCCCACAAGGGTATATGGCATCGGGGACGGTTACTCACGACGATACGATGAGATCGTCGCGGACATTGGTAACAAGACCAAGTGCGTAGATGACACGCTCCTATGGTCAGACACGATTGAGGGGAGCTACTTCCAGGCGGTCCAATGGCTGGATATATGCGGCCGGAATGGAATCATCCTCAACCCGGAGAAGTTTGTCTTCAGCGCACCCACGGTGGACTTCGCGGGCTTCACCATCACCATGACCGACGTGCGACCGTGCAGCCGCTACCTGGAAGCAATCCACGATTACCCACAACCGCGTAACATCACCGACGTCAGATCGTGGTTCGGGCTTGTCAACCAGGTGGCATACGCCTTTAGTATGGCCGAACGAATGCAGCCATTCCGGAAGCTCCTGAAAAGTGGAGAACGCTTCCAGTGGTCCATGGAGTTAGAGGACATATTCCGCGAGTCGAAAGACGTGATCGTACAAGAAATCGAACACGGTGTCCGCATATTTGACAAAACTAAGCCAACATGCATCGCCACGGACTGGTCGAAGGAGGGAATCGGATTCTGGTTGCTTCAAAAGCACTGCCGATGCGTGCCAGTTAGACCATTCTGCTGCACTGATGGATGGAAAATAACCCTGGTCGGCAGCAGATTTACACACGCGGCAGAATCCAGATACGCGCCCATAGAGGGCGAGGCTCTCGCAGTCGCGGACGCCTTGGACAAAGCGCGCTACTTCGTACTGGGCTGCGAGAACCTGATCGTTGCGGTAGACCACAAACCACTGCTGAAACTCCTTTCGGACAGAGCACTTGACGACATACCCAACCCCCGCCTCAGGAACCTCAAGGAGAAGACCCTGCGTTATCGCTTCCGCATCATACATATCCCGGGAATGAAGAACAAGGCGGCAGATGCCATGTCGCGCAGGCCAGTTGGCACCACGCGACCTCCACTCATGAACCTTCCAGATGACAATGCCACCATAGCGACCCACCTCCAACCAAGCACGCACACCGACGTCCTGTCCCTCCTACGCCAAACTGAGCCGGAGTATGACGACGACGTCGAGGACAACCTGGCATGGTGTGCCGCGGGCCTCGAATCATTGCGATCAGTAACATGGGATCGCGTCAGGGAAGCCACCAGCAGCGATGGCGATATGCACATATTGGAGGGAATGACAATGAACGGCATCCCCGACTCAAAAATCGAGATGCCAGAGACAATTCGCGACTATCACCAGTACCGCGAGAACATTACATCGACAGATGGAGTGATCCTATACAAGGACCGAGTAGTCATACCACCTTCACTCCGCGGCGATGTGCTGAGCGCCCTACACGCTGCCCACCAGGGCGTATCAATGATGACCGCCCGCGCAGAATCCTCTGTATTCTGGCCAGGCATGTCGGCCGACATCAGCGCCACTCGGAAAAACTGTGAACACTGCCACCGGATGGCACCATCACAGCCTGGAGCGCCACCAACTCCACCTATTCCGGTCGTTTACCCCTTTCAGGCAGTGTGCTCGGACTTCTTTGTACACAGGGGTGCACACTACCTTGTGACAGTGGACAGATACTCGAACTGGCCGATCATCTCAAAGTCGACGGGTGGCGCCGCCGGACTCATAAACCACTTACGTCGCGCCTTCGTGACGTACGGGACACCAGAAGAGCTGGCGTCAGATGGGGGACCGGAGTTCACCTCCACCGAGACCAGGTCATTCCTGCACAGATGGGGCGTACACCACCGCTTGTCATCGGTGGCCTTCCCTCACAGCAACTGTCGCGCGGAGATTGGAGTTAAGACAATGAAACGACTTATCACGGACAACACCAGCCCGCAGGGAGAACTTGACACTGACGCTGTGCAGAGAGCGATACTACAATATCGTAACACGCCTGACCCTGACACGAAGATCTCCCCGGCAATGTGTGTCTTCGGCCGCCCGATACGCGATTTCATCCCAATTATCCCCGGGAAGTACAGACCGCATGACACTTGGCATGAGACCCTGAAAGCGAGGGAGGAGGCCCTCCGCAAACGTCATATCCGCACAGCCGACACCTGGGCAGAACACACCAAACGCCTTCCGCCACTTGCTGTAGGGGACCAAGTCCGCGTACAGAACCAGACAGGATTCCACCCAAAAAATGGGACAAGACAGGCAGTATCGTGGAGGTACGCCAACACGACCAATACGTGATCAAGATCGATGGCTCGGGCAGAGTCACACTTCGGAACAGGAAATTCCTGCGCAAGTTTAGCCCAGTTCGCAATGACCAGCTGCCACCCCGGTCTATCTATGATGATCTAGCAACCCGCATCACTGTACCTACACCCGTTGTAACACCGCAACTGCCTGACCTCGACAGCGAACCCGTGACATCTGCGACGCCAACGGGGCCCACGCCGGCACTGACGTCAGTATGCACACCCCGGCGCAAGACGACACCCGTTTTAGACACGCCAGCAGCACCAGGACGAGGCACACCGAGGCGCGCGATCCTTCAGACGCCACCATCGGCCCCTGAAACCCCGAGAGCCCCATCCCCACTGGGGCCCGATGTGACACCACCAGCACCAGCAATAGGTCAACGCCGATCCACCAGAGCGACCAGCGTGCCTGCCTGGCACAAGGACTACTCCATGGAATAGTCACACTATGGGCGATATAAACTTTTGTTCATTCATTAAACTTAATATTTTCTCAGCCTTTATCTATTAACATAATAAAGACTCGGAGGGAGATAGAGAACATTGTACTTTACGGTAATTCCACATATCGACGGTCCCCTGTGCCAGTGCGCATGCGCAGCCTGACCCGGAGCCAGGGATGTTGTGGGTGTTTCAACCTGTTCAATACTTGTTTGATTACACTAAACAACAAATTTCAAAAAAATTTTTTTACTGGAGATGTGTAAAGTGATTAAGACTAATTTGGGTACGCTGATTTCAAAAATCATAACCGTTTTGCTGTATCACGTCAGGATTTTCAGGAACAGAAATATTCCCATTGCCTCGAAGTCAGGATTTCAATGAAATTTACATATGTCTTTAACATGTCTATTTCGTACAATTGTTGTTAACTTGTGTTATATTTCTTTCTTTCAGATAAAGATGAGTAGGCGTTCCTGTACCAATCATCCTGACAACTTCTGTTATGTCTGTGGTCGGTATACCAAAAAAGATCAACAGCGAAGTATATCTACAGCAGTGAAAATGAAGGCCGCCTACTTTCACTACTTCGGGTGTAAGGTGGGGGACCAAGAACAGAGCTGGGCACCACACATCTGCTGCACACGCTGTCACACAACCTTGACTCAGTGGTTGGTGGGCAAGCGCGCGAGCATGCCATTTGCGGTGCCCATGATATGGCGTGAGCCGCAGAATCATCATGATGATTGTTATTTCTGCTGCACAAGCATCGCCGGCTTCAACAAGAAGAATAAAGGTCACATCAAGTACGCTGACTGCGTCTCTGCTCGTAAACCTGTGCCTCATGATGACGAGAACCCCGTTCCAACACCTCCAGCTGATCAGAACATAGCTGTAAGCAGTGGTGAAGAGGATGGTGATGATGAACCTTTTGAAGCCGACACTCAAGAATCACACCTTCTGAACCAGGGAGACTTAAATGATCTTGTAAGAGATCTCTCGCTGTCAAAGGCGAAGGCAGAGCTGCCTGGATCAAGGCTGCAGCAGTGGAATCTACTTGAACCTAACACCAAGATATCCTTGTTCAGAGCACGTCACAGAGACATGGCTGAGTTCTTTGAGATGGAAGACACGATGACATTCTGCAGTGACATCAACGGTCTGTTGAAAGAACTTGGGTGTGATCACGATCCTGAAGACTGGCGCCTCTTCATCGACTCGGGGAAGAACAGCTTGAAGGCTGTTTTGCTCCACAATGGCAACGAGAAACCATCAGTCCCACTGGCTCACGCGTTCGGCATGACAGAGACCTATGAGACTATGCGGCAGCTGCTTGATTCCATCAAGTACAATGACTTCAACTGGCACATCTGCGGAGACTTGAAAGTGGTGGCGCTGTTGTTAGGGCTGCAGTCAAGCTACACAAAATACATGTGCTTCCTTTGTCTCTGGGATAGCAGAGATGACAAGAATCACTGGACGAAGAAAGATTGGGAAGAGCGAAAAGAGCATGTTGCCCTTGTCGACCCAGCCAAGGTTTTCCTTCCACCACTCCACATAAAGCTCGGCTTGATGAAAAGTTTTGTACGGGCAATGGATCTGAATGGGCGTGGGT
Source organism: Eptatretus burgeri (assembly GCF_056783735.1). NCBI lineage: Eukaryota > Metazoa > Chordata > Myxini > Myxiniformes > Myxinidae > Eptatretus > Eptatretus burgeri. The sequence goes on from NC_140967.1 coordinate 94,537,964, forward strand.
TTTTATACCTCAAGGAAAAGTTTGGCAACACCTTGTCGGAGGCCAAGATCAAGGCTGGTGTCTTTGTTGGAACGCAAATCCGACAGATTATGAAGGACGAAACTTTTCCGACAACTCTAAACCCCAAAGAGCTGGCAGCGTGGAGGAGCTTCAAAGCTGTGACGGACAACTTCTTGGGGAACGAGCGCGCGGACAACTATGAAGAAATAGTGCAGCAGCTGCTGGAGTCCTTCAGGAAACTTGGCTCCAGGATGTCCCTGAAAATCCATTTCCTACACCAGCACCTGAACTTCTTCCCTGACAACTTGGGAGCAGTCTCGGATGAGCACGGCGAGCGATTCCACCAAGAGATTTCACTCATGGAGACGCGTTACCAAGGGTGGCACAACCCGAACATGATGGGCGATTTCTGCTGGTTCCTGCATCGTGAAACTGACACAGAGCAGCACAAACGCAAAGCCAAATGCCTAAAGCATTTTTAATTACATTCTAGTGGAGTTTTTCTGTAATTTCTATAATTTTGAAGCATTCATGATGAAATAAATGAATAAATGAATTTTTGTAAATTTCATTGAAATCCTGACTTCTAGGCAATGGGAATATTTCTGTTACTGAAAATCCTGACGTGATACAGCAAAATGGTTATGATTGTTGAAATCAGCGTACCCAAATTAGTCTAAATCACTTTACACATCTCCAGTAAAAAATTTTTGTTGTTCAGTGTTATTGTCGTTCCACGCTAATAAAGTGGTCGAACAAATTGAACTCTGTTCTTATTTACCCACGTCTCGAGGGGTTCCCCACGCGAACACATGTGCCCTGCCCGTTGGAGCTGAACACACACGATCGCGTGGAGAACCGGTCCGGTCCAAATCCATTTACCTGCCTAAACTTTGTCCGTCCGCGGGATCGGCAAATCCACCGCTGGCGTTTCCGGACCGGGACTTCACTCTCGCAAGCGAGCACGTGGCGGTCTCGTGCGTTGCACAGCACGAACCGCGTGCTCACTGCTGGGTGAACCCGGCACGGTCCCCGAAACAACTACAGCCGCTACTCGGCTTTCTTTCTTCACATGTCTCCGTCGTCGTCGCCATTCAACACACGCACACCTGCGTGTTACGACGCTCACACTCCATTCCATCACATTCACCCCGGGAGACGCGGCTGCGTGCTCCCGCATGCCAACCGACATCTCCCTCACATACCGCTCTCTCACACACACGGTCTCCCTTGCATACGGCCGTTCACTCACGCGTGCCTCACTACTCACACACGCGGGGGCACTCAACCCGCTGTGCCTCATCCACACACCGTGCCTCACTCATACACGCGGGGGCACTCAACCGCGGTTCCTCATCCACACACGCGGGGGAACTCAACCGCGGTGTCTCATCCATACTCCGTGCCTCACTCACACACGCGGGGGCACTCACCCGCGGTGCCTCACTCACACACGCGGGGGCACTCACCCACGGTGCCTCACTCACACACGCGGGGGCACTCAACCGCTGTGCCTCATCCACACACCGTTCCTCATCCACACTGGGCGTGCTGGGAAGCACGTACTCTGGCACCATCGCCACCACACCACCCACACACGGGGTCGCTTCCACACACGGGGACGCACCCACGCCCTGCACCACACACACAGGGACAACTACACTGGGGATTCGTGTCCCCACAAGGGTCTCCGGGGCCTCTATACCCCCCAAGCTCTCCGTGCACCTGTCCACAGCACCCGTCCCCTCAACCTCGCAAAGCACGACCGAACTCACCTGGTCGTGACTCGCCTCAAGGGGGCAGACTCCCTCCCCTCGTTCCTGGAGGAGGCCATCCAGGTGCTCGCACTGGGTCTCTACACGCTCCGCGAGCTCAACCCCATTGTCCTCCACTACCTGTGTGTGTGCGTCACTTACCCCGTCTTCATCGTGTTGTCTCTCCTCTATTTTTTCTGTCTCCCGTGTCTCTATACATTTATAAGTTTCTGTCGTCGTCACCTCGTGTCTCGTCTCACACGTTTTGGTCTCCCCATTTAATTTTTCCCTTTTGGTCACCGTCGATTCCTCTGTCACGACCCTCGCCCAACACGCCCCCCGAATTATTTTTTTACCCGCCTCCACCGCGGGCCTGTCAGCAGTTGCACCCCCTTCCAGCTCGTTTGCTCCCACACGTGGAGTCGCCATTCCCAGCTCCCTGGTCACGGCCTTCATGCCCGCCTGCAGGCATCGGCCCATGTTCTGCGTCTCACCCCGTAGCTCTTTCATTTCCTCCTTCATGTTTGTTTCCATTCCGTTCATTTGTTGTGTATTCGCATCCAATTTTTGTGTATTCGCATCCATCTTTTCGTTAAATTGTTTGTTCATGCCTTTCATATCCGCATTTATTTGTTGTGTATTCGCATCCATTCTCGTTTTTACTTCGTCCATTTGCTTGTTCATGTTCGCATTCATCTTCGCTGTCATTGCCGCCAGCATGGCGCATAGCTGGGCCATGTCGGGTGCGCTTGAGTGAGCCGTTTCGGCAGGGGTTGGGGAAGGGTTTTGGTGGAGAGGGGGGGGAGGTGTCATACACCGCGGCCGCTGCCGCACCCATTTCGGGCTCTGGGTTCAGTTGGGCGAGTCCGTGTTCCTGCACAATCAACATTTCCTGCTCGGGGATTCCATCCTGGACCATGGATTCTACACATTCTACATCCATTTCTAATACCCCCGGCTCCCGCTCGCCTTGAGACGCCATCTTGCTTCTCGTGAAGGGTTAATTTGAATCGCTCGTAATTTGGAGGGAATCGGGGGTCGCTTCTCTCACCCCTGGACCGATTCCCGTGAATTTAATTGGAGACAGGAGAGCCCGTTTTCCTGTTCTCCGATACCAGTGCCGCGAGGAGGGCGATGAATTTGTATCGCACGACCTGACACCAGTGTTGCGGATTCGCGCCCGCCGGCGTGCTGACGGCCACGTAACTCGAATCGCGGCACGTCGCCCACCGGACGGACAATCCAGTCGTGACCCTCTCGGACTAACGCCGGGAACCAGTCACGGGTGGACCTTTCGGTCTCACCGCGATCGAGCCAATCAGCCCCCGCGTGGGATAGGGTTGCTCGCCAAATTCGACCTACCTAAGTACCCACGCGGAGGGTAGACCGGGCGATCGCACCTCGCCGCAGGTCGACTTCGGACACGGGCCACTTAAGCGACCCGTTCCGTACTATCGGGATAACCGAGCGGTGTTATCGTCGGCCTCGACGGTTCGATTAATTATCGGGCGTATTCAGCCCACTACCAACCCTTCACGTGAAGCAAGATGAGGATTCAATGAGAGAAATGACGAAGCGAAGCGGGAAACAGTTCAACACAAAGCACATTTATTCGCGATGAACGGAAAGCGCACATATACAATTCCACCAAAAGCACATAGAAAAGGAAAAGACAAAAAGCAACACAATGCAATTTACACAAAAAGCAAATGCGACAATGCAGATCTAATACCGATTACGCGAGCACACGGCAACACTTTTACAATTTTACTTCACAGACGGCGCCGACAACACATATCCAAAACCAAGGAAAAGAACACCCTCAAAGATGAGGCGGGCCTGAGGCCGAGACCGGGTCGGGCCTACCCGTCTGGTGATGAGACGCGGAGCGGCGATGGTGCCTCAACTCCGCGGGCCTCGCGGGCAGTGTCTGGTAGGGGGTGGGAAAGGGGCCCCCTTGGTCGCACTATCTCAGCGCAGGGGGAAACAGGAGGGGGTTGCTGATGCTCGGGGTATAGAGGATTTCCACTCTGCCTCGAGTCCCGCGACGAGCGTCTCCACCTCGGCCAGGTCGCGCCGTCGGCCTCCCTGGTGTGCAGCTCCCTGCACGACGCGAGCACCCCCTCGTCTGCCCTCGCCGCCTCTCCACAGCTCCGTCCCCTCCGTTCCGACTCCAACGCACACGACGACGACCAACTCCTTCTGGCTTCTTCTTCCCAACTCCACCGCCCGCGAAGTCTTAACTCTTGTCCCCTTGACTGACGAACGCGGTCGCTTATATCAGCCCCGTGGCTTCGCTCTCTCATCTTTGACCCCCTCCCTTCGACCTTTCACCTCGCTCCCCATTGGCCCGAGAAAAAGTGGGCGTGAATGCTTTTTGATCCATAAATTTGCATATAGCGATCGCCCTCCAACGCCCTGGAGGCGGGGCCAAATCGCCCCTCGCCCACCGATTGGACGGAACAAAAGTGGGCGTGTGTCGTTTTTGATCCGTTTTTGAAGTGGAAAATCCGTGGTTTCGTACACGCTGTTCGGCGCGCGCCCTGCACGAGTCCAACACCGGTACCCACAAGCGGCGCAAGAACGGTGGCGATGCGACGGTTGCGAGGTGTGACGTGAAGCGGCGCCGCGGTGGGTGGTTGATGTTGTGGTTGTAACAATGGCGGTTGGTCCAAATTAAAGATAGTAAAAGAAAAACGGCTATCCTGAAGAGTCGCAGCACGCATAAATGACATGTATTCCCACTAGACAACGGGTTTGGGCCTAACTACACATGTACTTACCGAGATACCTCATCTAAGGGACCTGAATGGTGGTTTGCGAATTTGGTAACCACAACAATATATATATATATATATATATATATATATATATATATATATATATATATATATATATATATATATATATATATATATATATATATATATTCTATATTTCGAGATATATATCTATATATATATATTCTATATTTCGAGATATATATCTATATATATATATATATTCTATATTTCGAGATATATATATATATATATATATATATATATATATATATATATATTCTATATTATATATATATATATATATATATATATATATATATATATATATATATATATATATATATATATATATATATATATATATATATATATATTCTATATTTCGAGATATATATATATATATATATATATATATATATATATATATATATATATATATATATCTATATATATATATATATATATATATATATATATATTCTATATTTCGAGATATATCTATCTATATATATATATATATATATATATATATATATATATATCTATATATATATTCTATATATCTATATATATATATATATATATATATATATATATATATATATATATATATATATATATATATATATATATATATATATATATATATATATATATATATATATATATATATATATATATATATTCTATATATCTATATATATATATATATATATATATATATATATATATATATATATATATATATATATATATATATATATATATATATATATATATATATATATATATATTCTATATATATATATATATATATATATATATATATATATATATATATATATATATATATATATATATATATATATATATATATATATATATATATATATATATATATATATATATATATATATATATATATATATATAGATATATAGAATATATATATATATAGATATATAGAATATATATATATATATATATATATATATATATATATATATATATATATATATATATATATATATATATATATATATATATATATATATATATATATATATATATATACAGTGGACCAGGCGTAAGTCGTCACCATCGGGACTGAGAAAAAAGTAACGACTCAGAAATGTGACGACTTACGCGTATGCGAACATTCATGATGACTGTGGGGTGAAGGATGAAGTTGCGCGTGGCCTGGACACGTACGTGTGAGAGACGGCTATTGTTCCAAAAGGAAAACACAATCCTTGGGGCATAGGTGGGGGTTCATTGGTGAGTTGGAAAGTGATCAAGCAAAGATGGAATTCATGAATCAGTTTATCAAAAGTAAAGATAATGAACAACTGTAAGACAACTCATATACCATCGGTGATGGTATGGTGACAAATTACATGACACACAGTCATCGTGGTGATGATTACCACTCATTGCCAATGTGTAAGTGAGTGCGGTAATGTACAAAACAAGCCAATATAAAACCATGATCGGACTTCAACACGAAACTCGATTGATCCTTTACTCCTTCGCGAAGTAATCCGTTATGTTTGACTGCCTCAAACTCTTGGGCATCTGGTGCATGAGAAAGGACTCAAACCGGTCATTGTATTCCATGATGTTGTCTGGGCAATCCTCCACCAAAAGACAGTATCGGTGCATCACATCCAGACAGTATCGGCGAATCCACGCTGCCTGATTCGCCGCACCTCTTGACCTTGCGGATTCCCCACCTCACTTTGAATCTGTCTATCCAGTGCATCGGCAAGGTCTCAGCATCATCATGCCCAAGGTCCGCAGCGAATTTACGTGCCTTCAGCAGCAACATTTCACCATCCAACCGAATATTTGGCTGAGCCGACATTTGCCGAAACCAGATGATGAGCACGTCATCGACATCTTCAAAGGACACACATTTCACGCGTTTCACACTGACCACCGGCCTCTCGATCTTCTCCACTTGTCCAAATATCTTGCCCTTATTCTTCAAGATATCGTTCAATGTCTGCCGTTTGATGTCCAACTTCTCAGCTGTGGCTGTTTTCTTCATCAGTGGGTTTGCCTTGCAAAACTAGATAATGTCATATTTTTCTTGGTAGGTTTAAGTTGTAAGCTTACGCTTAGTCGCCATTGTCCTGCCTGCAGTGCGATCAACGTGTGTACGCAGTTATAAATAGCCTATCACTGGCGGTGTACACCAATGAGCGAGCATCACGATTCCATGAAATCGGGCTTCTCACGAGGCAGCAGTTCTGTGTGACGAGTTAGGAGTGGTAATTTACTTGAGTTTCCATTACGCGGGAACGGACAACATCTGACGACTTAGACGAAGTGACGACTTAGAGATGACGACTTACAGAGGGATGACCCTTTATTCAAAGGGATTTAACATGAGATAAATTCGGGACTTTTTGACGCTGCCGACTTAGGCGAAGTGACGAGTTACACGCTGCCGACTTACGCCAAGTCTACTGTATATATATATATGTATATATATATATATATATATATATATATATATATATATATATATATATATATATACATATACATATATTGGTAAAAAGTGAAGCACACAGCAGTAAAATAAGAAATGCTTTGTTAAATTCTGACTTTTTGAGAACAAGCTAGTTTTCTTCCTCAGAGGCGTTAAGAGCAGTGTGATGGTGACAACACGTTAAGTTCTGTTGGGGATCGTTCAGCGTCATGGATTGGTCCAAGTCGTTGCCAATCACAGGGCTCCCTGCATTCAAATTATTCTGCCGCTTTTGTTGGCGTGATTGATTGCGTCGTGCTTTGTATGTGATATGCAAATTGACGGGTCGGTCGATGGAGTTTCACAGGAATACGAGGCCTTGATAATCTCGCGGTTCACCCTTAACGACCCTGCGCCAAAAATGGTGGTCTGATTCCATGAGAACATGTGGTGGTGTGTGCGTGCGTGCATTCGTGTGTGTCGCAATCAAGGATGGCCTGTCTTCTTGCCACACAGCACGTTGATGTGTCTCATGTGTGGATAAGCGTTTAGATGTTTGGTCAACATACTTGGCTTCACAATCTTCACATGGTATGTTATAGGTGACGCTCTTTCTGTCAAATTTGTTGCTGTGGTACTTTGGCTTTGACAGCTGTACTCATAAGGATGCTTGTAGTTTGTGTTACCGTTTTACTGATGGGTTTTCAGTGACAAAATTTGAGGAATACACTTGGGTGGTGGCTTTTCTCGAAGTAGTTGAGCGACGCGCATCACATGTATCTCTGTTTGGCGTTGTTCATGGTCACTGCAGTGTGTTTTTTCATGGTCAACCTAGCTGTGAACACAACTTCTTTTGTGACAGGTGAGATGGCCACTTCGTGAGTCCAATACTTTGTCTGTGTGTGTGTGGTTTTACGGAACACTTTTGAGTATAACGTGCCGTTCCTGTCCTGTACAGTTGTACGTCCAGGAATGGGAGAGACTAAGTGACATGAGATGCCCATAATTGAGGCGATTGGTGCTGGCTTGCTCTTGATCATTGGTGATGTACTATTCCAAGGTCTCCGTTGCCATTTTGATAGGTTTGCACGTGAACATTGAAATAACGTCGATTGAGACCTTAATTTAATCACTCCCAAGGTGGACATTTCTAATTAGGTCGATAAAATCTTTGGCGTTACTTACATTCTGTTATGAATGGGTTATTAAGAGTTTGAGTCGGTGGAGAAGACACTGATGTCGGATTCTAAGTGCGTGCTCCTTGGAGGGCCACGACGAGTCATAGACATCAAACTTGTGGATCTTGGTAACCCGTAGAAGCATGGAATGACGGAGTCGGTTGGTCTCATCGCTTCCCATTCTTATTCTGTGAGGAGGTTTACATCTTGTAGTTTATGTAAGGTGGTTGTCACCTGCTTATCAATGGTCTTCGTAGGGCCACAAGGCTTTACTTGGTAAGTGGTGTTGACATCCAACAGAGCTTTGATTTTGTGGTTGTAGTCTGCACGGTTCATCACACCAATGACACGGGCTTTGTCGGTGGGACTATTATGATGGGTTTGTCCTGGCGGAGACTTTGCAACACTTTTGACTCATCGGCTGTTATGTACAGCTTGCGTTTCAGGTTGGCGAGTGTTGTTGCGAGTTGTGTGCGTAGTCGTTCTTTGTCTCCTTGTTTGGTGGGTAGATTGTAGATAATAGGTTCGAGAGCAGCGATGAAGTCAACCACAGCACCATCGCTTCTATTAAATTTGAGGCCGCATTCAAGTAAAGGGGCTTATGTTATGGTTAGACATCTGTCGGAAAGGTTGCAAAGCCAGCATTTTTCTGTTGTTGATGATGTGTGGAAGCGTTTTCATTTTGCCAAGAGTCTATTTCTTATTTGAATGCATCTTGTGGATGGCTTTCTCAATTTGCTTGATGAGGTTGTTATCGAGGATGGTCAGGCAGTTAAGCTTGGAGGAAATGGTCTTCGTTTCGTAATGGGACCATTTGGTATGTTCATCTTTGATCAAAGCGCAGAGCATTCGTTTGCTGAAACGTGCAGCGACGTCCTTGACAAAGTCCAAATCGACAGGTGGTTTGTAGCCTAAGCTTGCAGGGCACAGGTCAGGGCGACGGCACTCACGTAGAAAGGTGAGTTGTGGAGATGGTTGCATCACGAAGAGCACTTGTGTAGAAAGGCGAGTTGTGGATGGTGGTTGCACCAAAAAAAAACCACGACTCAAGTGCATTCATCAAATCTTATCACCGGAAACACAACCACAGCAGTAACTGTCCAATCACACCAACAAATACAGTGACACTGCCATACATACAACACACTTCCATCCATCCATTGGGACCACACTCTGTGCAGAACATTGGTGCTGCCTAAGCAGTCTCCTTGGCTATTGGGTACAATCCTGGACGGGTCGCCACTCCGACACAGGATACCAGCATGCTGGCACTCATTTTGCCGACCTCAGAAGAATGACAGGCAGAATCAACCCCACCTGGTATTAATTCAACAGCCAAGAGGAATTTGAACTCATGATCCTAGGATCCCAAGCCCACCACCTTAACCATTAACCTTAACCAAGCATGTACAACACACTTCTGAAACCACAAGCTGCATACTACATCAGTACAATTTTAACATCACCCATCAACAACAAGCATCCTTATGAACACAGTTGTCAAAGCTGAAGGACCACCGAAACAAATTTGACAGAAAGAACGTCACCTATAAATATACCATGTGAAGATTGTAAAGCAAAGTATGTTGGCCAAACATCCAAATACTTAACCACACGGCGAACCGAACACCAAGGTGCTGTGAGGTGACAAGACAGGTGTTCTTTCTGTCCTTGGTTGCATCACGCACACACGTTCTCATGGAATCAGCCCACCATCCTCGGCTCAGGGTCATTAACGGTGAACACCGAGATTATTGAGGCCCGGTATTCCTGTGAAAATTCCATCAAATGACACATCGACTTGCATTTCACATACAAAGCACTACACAACTGATGACAACGTCAACAAAAGCGGCAGAATATTTGAATGCAGAGAGCCGTGTGATTGGCAAGGACTTTACCAATCCATGACGCAGAACCGTCCCCAACGGAACTTGACGTGGTGTCACCATCACACCACTCTTTACGCCTCTGAGGAAGAGAACTAGCTTGTTCTCGAAACATCAGGCTTTAATAAATAATTTATTCTTGTACTGCTTGGTGTGCTACCTTTTTACCCACATGAATCATGAGCTGCAAATCTTCCGACAAGTATATAAAGATATCCTTACAAGGGACTTCAATGCAGGAGAAGGCCATTGGCCCCTCAAAGCCTGTGGAACGGTTGCCAACCTATGGTTATTTATGCGTGCTCTATCCTTTTTAAATGCTGATAGCCAAGCAAGGAAGCAGCACATACTATTATTAAGACATTGGTATGACTCGGCCGGGTTCGAAACCACAGACCTCCCACACTCGGAGCAGTCGTTCTAGCCATCACGTGAGTGAGTCTGGTGAAATATATAACCAGTGAGTCTCTCACCAAAATTTGGTGCTTAACTTATTTATGAGAAGAACCCGAGCAGCCCGGCGGGGGAGTGGTTGGGGGTGGGGTCATGTTATTATCTTTATGATTATTAATACCACACAAAAGTAACCGCCCCATGGGTGATCTTGTTCCAAACGTTCATCGCATTCTTTTGACACAATCACACATCCCTTTATTTGGGCGGTGTGTAGGCAACATACCACGGCCTCGATTGCTCCTGAAATTAAAAAGAACCCGGGTTTCGTACACGAAGCAAACACATGTGTACTGCTTATGTGCATATACTGGATAATACATCATCGTTATAAAGCTCAGACAATTCCAACTGCACCACCTCGCTCCACAGGAAGAAAATGCCAGGGGCGTATCTACAGAAAATAACGCCGATGGCAAGCACTGAAATTGCACCTCTGTCAAAACATCTGACACCCATCTTTTAGATAACTTTACCATCATATCAGCTCAAAAATACAACCCAAGCTCGTTAATCTTTGAATTAACAAACTATGGCACAACAAGAAAATTACAACTGCACCTTCCTTGTTTTCACTGATGCAAATTGGTCTATGATCTGCTCAAAGTCAGTTTTTTTCAGTTTCTTCTCTTTCTACACTCAGCAGAGCAAGATCACAGAGTCTGCCTTGACCCATGGAAGCTCTCAAATACGAAAGTATTAGTTTCAACTTGCTGAATGATCTCTCACAGCTGGCGATGGAAACTGTGGTGGTTAGCATTATCTGAATAGCAATACGAAGATCGGGGAAGACGCTCTCATCTCCACACTGAACAATAAATTCGAGAAGCTCTTCAGGTCTTGATATTTTCATGTGGGCCCGACTTGATAGCAACATTCTGCAATCCAAAATTTCTTCATCTCGCTGCTGTTCATCAACATCAGAGCTGTACAACTCGCCCAAATTTTCGCACTTCTTCTTTACGTCGTTACTGTCGGCACCGTAACACAGTCCCTCGACATCGAGAAGGAATCCAAACTTGGTGTCAGTGTCGTGCAAACGAGCAAACCTTTCGTCCATTTCTCTGTGAAGATGGTCGAGTGTTCCCTTCATGACATTCTCCATTTCCTCCTTGGCTGTTAACCCAGCGTCTCTTGAGTTCTCATCAGCCATTCGTTTCTTTCGTCTCTGACGTCTTTCAACCTCAATATTCTATTCTTGACAGAGACTGAGTCCTGCTCAGTGGAGCCCCCCCCCCCACTTCAAGTGGCACCCAAGGTGTGTGCCATACCTTCCATACCTTAGCTACGCCACTGGACAATGCCAAGATGGGTTTTTTTTCAAAACTTGATGGAATCAAACGAAATTTCAGAAAACACACCTTCAGGATATCCTGAGTAATTCCTGAAGTTTCAGCTTCCTCAGTCAAATACTCTTGGAGCCAGAGGAGTAAATTAAACATACAACATACAAGCTCTCACTTCATTATATATATATATATATATATATATATATATATATATATACATACATATACATATATATATATACATACATATATATCAGAGATGCCAACTTTTGGAAATCAGAATTAGGGAGGATTTGCAACCGACACCAAATAATGTGCGTGAAGCGCACATCTCGAGCGCGGAGCGCTCGACCCCTGCGGCGGGGTCCAGGGCCCGCCTTAGGGCCCTGGAAGCTCTGGGGTTCTAGACGCTCTCTAGTGCCCTCTGAGCCTTATTTTGGAGCATTTAACATGTTAAGAATTCCCACTTTTTGAACAAAAAAAGGGGAAAATTGTGCACTTTTTAATGTTACATGTATGTTAATATTAGTAAGTTAGGGGACAATCAAAGATTAACAAAAAGCACAAAAGAAGCAATATTTTTCTTACCTTACTGGCTGGTACTACTGCTGCTTGCTTTTTCCATGGCAGCTTTGCTGAGTGACAGCTGTGTGGCTCTTTAGCCCTTCTGATTATGTCTTTGCTGTATTCTCTCTGGTAGCAAGGGGTGCTATGAGCTAGTTTTTCAATTAAGAGAGCTTCCAGGGTTTTGACACTCAAATTGGGACGAAATTCAGTATGATTCTTCCGTACAAGACTGAGTGCCCGCTCACATGATGCGTTCGAATGAGGAATGACCAAGATTCCCTTCATCACTTTGCTCAAATTAGGATACTTCTTGGCACCAGTGCAGGGATCTGTGAGCTGTGAAATCCGATGCCACTGCTCATCCACTCTCACTGTCTCAGTAGCAATTGTAGCTATGGAGGCGTCTGCCTGGTAGTGAGCGAATTCACTCTCAAGACTGTCTATGTCACTATCACCTGCCACTGAACAGACAGGGGAATTACTTGATGAAAACCGCCACACAGTCAAAGACAACTTCTTGGTGTAGCTTAACATCCAGCACCTGAGCATGCTTGGCTAATTCATCATCTAGCGGCCAGGTTTTGAATATGTAATTGCAGGCTTTCACATAATATGAGCGAACTGCACTGAAGAAACCTTGGATGTCTGACTCACTCAGAGTGAAGGTGGATTTCTTGAGACTCCTTTGTTCCCTTATATACAGTTTGGCATCTTTCCCAATCATGAGGTCCTCATCATTCTTCTGATGATTTCTGTCAGAGAAGGGTACATTTACCAGAGCAACCGATGACACCGATGGTTTCAAAACCGTACGAAGATATCTTTCAGAAGACCATTCAATTCTCCGTGCAGGAGATGAATACAGGGTTCGTCTCTTTGGAGCAGAAGATTCCCCTTCTCAAAAAGCTTGTTCGCATATCGAAGGAAGAAACAATAGAGTTTTGTTTGTGGTGACAAGAACATCCTGTTGACACGTTTTTCTCTAGATTCCTGCACAGTGTTTGAGGAAGATGCGCTTTTAGTTGTAGAACTCGTAGTACACTTAGCCGCAGGGCGATCACACTTGCGTTTACTGCCAGCAGAAGAGGTCAGACTCGTAGTACCAGATCCAATTTTACGTTTGAGGAGAGAGCTTGAGGTAGGTGCAGCCAAGGAAGAAGACCTCTGATTCGAAGGTTTTGCTGAGCTTCTATCAAGTGATTTGGCAAAAGCAGAACTTAACTTGGGTCCTTCTTTGCCTGTAGATGGGACTATCACAGTCTTTCTCGACTCTGAAGGGATCTGCTTTGTAGATGAACGTGATGAAGGGCCGGTGATGCTACCTGCTCTCAGCATTGGTTTTGGTGCTGTCCCTGCTGTCTTCTTCGCAGCAGATACTGCAGTGGTAGTGGTGAATGCTGCTCCACTAGTGCTTGATCCTGCAGTGCCAGTACTGGCAGTAGATACAGTGTGCCATTCCTTCTTGCTCGTTGTTAGAGTCTTGGCTACAGTTGGTTGCATTTTTCTTCGTACTTCTTCTTTGAAGAAGATGCGAAGTGGCTCCCACTGTTCAATCAGCCTGTCTAGGCACTGACCAAGGGACAGCCACCTTGTTGCGACATGCTTCAGAATCTTGTGTGTCGGGGCATCACAGAGTTCTTGCAGTGCTTTCACTCCTTTGACGCGTTTACTACTTTTGTCCAAGTAGTAGTAAATATCGATGAGAAAGTCATCTAATTCAATGGGTAAGGCCTGAGCCGCCTTCTTGGCCATTGTGCATCATATGGCAAGGGCATCCCATGATGTAGCACTCTGGATGTTGTTTGTGGATATAAGCAGCGACTCCTTTGTGCTTGCCCACCATGACAGAGGCATTATCAGCACAAAAGGAAACACAGATTCCCCACGGAATTTTCCTGTCACTGAACTCATGATCAAGCAGTTTGAAAATGTTTTCTCCAGTGGAATCTTGTTTGCACGCAGGCAAACTTAGCAAACCTTGCTTCACAATCCCAGCACTGTTGTCATAGCACGAAATCAGGACAGGATATAGCTGGGCCTCACCACTGTCATTGCTACCGTCTGTAGCTAGGCTAAATGGAGCTAGTCTAGCAATATCGGCAATAGATGAAGCAGTAACATTTGACAACTCACCAATTACACTGGTCAACAACAAATTTGTTGTCTGCATTTTTTAAGCTGATTTAGGACGAATCTGATGCGCTGAATCCAAAACTCACATTAGTTTTGTTCAATCAGGTCAAGTTTTTGAGATATGGCCACATGTCGTTTTTTACATTTTTGTTCACATGTACACATGTGTGGAGCATTTTAGAAGAAGTTGGTGGGGGTAAAATGTCATGTCAAATAATTGTTTTAATTGGAAATAATTATTTTAATGACAAGAAGTATTCAGGTACGATAGTTCTAGGTGATTATGTCGAAAAGGGATCAGTTTGAAGTCATAAAACCTCAAAATCTTCCAAAAATTGGTGAGGCAAAGCATAAAGTTCGTGGATCAAAACTAAAGTTAATGGGGCAGATTTTGTAATAATGTGAAACAAAAAAGTTGTATTTCTTGAAATAACGAACTCTGAAGAATGTACAATACCTACATGCGCCAATTTATGACATGCGCTTCTGCTCAAGCTTGGAGTGCCACAGTACGAACCCAAAGATTGGAGACTGTTCATTGACAGCAGCAAGCGATCACTGAAATGTGTTCTGCTACACAACGGCAACCAGTTTGCCTCTGTACCCATCGCTCACTCGACTACACTGAAGGAGAAGTATGAAGCGGTGAAGTACGTGCTGGAGAAAATTGGTTATGATCAGCATAAGTGGTTTATTTGTGTTGACCTGAAGATGGTGAACTTTTTGTTGGGACAACAGTCTGGCTTCACCAAGTACCCATGTTTTCTGTGCATGTGGGATAGTAGGGACCGTGCTCAGCATTACACGAAGAAGGACTGGCCTGTGCGGGAGGAATTGGTGCCATGCAAAGAAAGGAACGTCATCAACGACCCTCTGGTGGACAGAGACAGAATACTCTTCCCACCGCTGCACATCAAGCTCGGCTTAATCAAGCAGTTCACCAAGGCTCTGGACAAAGATGGTGACTGCTTCACTTACTTGTGCCAGGCTTTTCCAGGATTGACCATGGAGAAGTTGAAAGTTGGCATCTTTGATGGTTCTCAGATCCGTCAGCTCATCAGAGATCCAGAGTTCAAAAACTCAATGAATGAAGTGGAACTGGAAGCGTGGAAGACATTTGTTTTGGTAGTGAAGAACTTTCTTGGCAACAATAAGGCCAGAAACTACGCAGAACTTGTCAACAACATGCTGACTGCTTTCAGAAACCTGGGCTGCAACATGAGCATCAAGATGCACTACCTATTTTCACATATGAACCGGTTTCCTGAGAACCTGGGTTCAATGAGTGACGAGCAGGGGGAGAGATTCCATCAGGACATGAAGGAGATGGAGACCAGGTATCAGGGTCGCTGGGACGCAGTCATGATGGCTGACTACTGTTGGAATCTGAAGAGAGACCTCCCTGCCGCTGAACATTCCAGGAGTTCGAAGAAACGGAAGTTCAAGCCCTGAAGTTTGAACAGTGGTGACGCAACATGCAATTTACTTGTACTTACCTTTATCAATGCCCACCATTCAGATGACAGTAATCGATGTTTCTATCATGTAATCAATAAATGTTGTTGGCAAAACATTTTTTTTTCTTAAAAACATGTTTAGGATGATATGTGTTGACAAAAATCAGCTGATAATGCCACAAAAATGTAATTGATTTTGTCACAAGATCTGATTTTTTCAAATCAACTTAGCACAAAAACCTGACCTGATGGAGAGAAACGGATGCCATTTCCTGATTCAGCAGTGCCAGAATACCCTAATTCACTTGTAGAAATCTACACAACATTCAGAAAGTAAAAAATTGTTGACCAGTGTTCTTTTTTTCTTCTTTGTTCTTGTTCTTTTTTTTTTTTTTTTTTCGTTTTTTTTTCTTGCTTTTTGTTCTTGTTTTTTATTTTTTTTATTTTTTGTTCTTGCACATCTTGCACATCTTGCAAGTTTTTGTTCTTGCACATCCATACTTTGAAGCAACTTTTGAATCTGGAAACATCTTTTGAAATTGAGGTCCAGCATGATCTGAGACTGATATGGGCAAGTTATGTTCCACAATAAATCCACTAAAGAGAAGTTCCGCTCGGGTAACATCCTCTTCCTCGCTTGTCCCTTGTTTGGTGAAATAATTCAGAAGTGTACCGGTACTCGTGCTCGAAGATCTCTCCTTTGCAATGTCTGTGTGCCGTTTGCTTCCAACGTGCTTCCGAATATCATCGCGACCTCCGTGCTCAACTGAAATATCAACGCTGCATACTGTACAATACGCATGATGAATTCCTCTTTCAGACTTTCGAATACACGGGTATTGGAGACTGTATTCGGTCTTGTACTTCTGAGACCATTTCTTGGTCTTCGTAGTTTTTCTGCCATTTCGTAATCAACATCGAGGGCTTGAAGCATCGGTAACTTCGAAGTCGATGTTCCACAGCTGCAGCGCGACTCGTAGAACTGTAGCGGCTGTTAAATTAAACACCGCACGGTGGTCGCGACCGCCGGGCTGGTACGGGCCCAGCTGCATGCAGTGAGCGTATCGCATGCATATACACTGTGCATACATACCGCATGCACTGTATTGCACACAAACCGCATGCACTAAATCTCAGTGCATGATCGCATAAGCGAGATCCAGACCCAATGTTTCGCTGCTCCTCATTTGAATTTGCAATTTTTTACATACAATTTGGTAGCAGCGAACGTTATGGAGTTACCACATGCTATACGTAGCAGACGATGCTTTTCATTCAATTCTCATACCAGTACATTCTGATTAGTGAACAGTGCAAAAATATCAAAATTTCGGGAGGATAAGGATAGTGACTCGTAAGGGCGGGAGTTTGGGTGAATTTTCGAAGCCTCCCGATGAAAATCGGGAGGGTTGGCATTGCCTGATATATATATATATATATATATATATATATATATATATATATATATATATATATATATATATATATATATATATATATATATATATACATATATATATACATATATATATATATATATATATATATATATATATATATATATATATATATATATATATATATATATATATATATATATATATATATATATATATATATATATATATATATATATATATATATATATACACACGACGACTGGCCAAAAGTTTTAGAACATCCCCATTTTTCAGTTCTTACTGAAACTTTAGCAGTTCGAGTCCAGTGAATAACCTGAAATGGTACAAAGCTAAGCGGTAAACTGCCAGAGGTTAAAAAAAAGTTAAGGTTACCAAAAACTAAAAATAATGTAAATTTCAGAGTTGTTAAAAAAGGCCCTTTTCAGGGAATGAGTAATGGGTTAGCAACTGCAGCTGTTCTGCAGCAATGGAAGTAAATTAAGCCTTGAAAGTTGATGCAAACAATTCCTATAGGTGTCCCAACTTTTGTTGATTAGTTACAAACCATCTGTCTATATAAAAGCAGTGTTGGAACAGACTGTGTTTCTGCACCCTCTGAAGCATTATTTGGACAATATTGCACTGCAGGAAGTAGTATATTGCTCTCATAATAGAGAAAAAGACAATAAACAAAGGAAGACAGGCAGACCATTATAACCCTTCAAAGTGCAGGTCTTTCCTGAAGAGAAATTGCAAAGAAGCCAAAGTGTCAGTGAGTACAGTTTCCTACACCATCAAAAGGCACTTGGAAACTGGAGGAAACTGACAGGAAGAGGTCTGGCAGACCCAAAGCCACAACACAATCAGAAGACAAGTCTCTGAAAGTCAACAGCTTGCGTGATAGGCGGCTCACAGGACAGCAGCTTCAAGCACAGCTTAACACTGGTCGAAGTAAGGAAGTCTCAGTTTCAACTGTGAAAAGAAAACTTTGAGCTGCAGGTTTGACAGGTCGAGTGGCAGTAAGTAAGCTATTGTTAAGATGACAAAATAAGAAAAAGAGGCTTAACTGGGCCATGAACTGGACTCCTGAAACCTGGAAGAAGGTCTTATGGACCGATGAATCAAAATTTGAAATCTTCGGTTCATCACGCAGGGTTTCTGTACACCGTCGAGTAGGTGAAAGGATGGTTCTTCAGTGTGTGACACCAACTGTCAAACATGGAGGAGGAAGCGTGATGATCTGGGGCTCTTTTGCTGGATCCAGAGTCGGCGACTTGCACAGAGTGATTGGCACCTTGAACCAAAAGGGCTACCACAGTATTTTACAGCACCATGCAATACCCTCTGGTCTATGCTCCAGTTGGTCAGGGGTTCATCCTACAGCAAGATAACGACCCAAAACACACCTCCAGGTTATGTCAGAACTACCTTAGAAGAAAAGAACAAGATGGGAGACTTCAAATCATGGAATGGCCAGCACAGTCTCCAGACTTAAACCCCATTGAGCTGGTTTGGGATGAACTGGACAGAAGGGTGAAAGCAAAGCAACCTACAAGTGCAATACATTTGTGGGAACTTCTGCAACAGTGTTGGGAAGAACTTTCCGAACAATATTTGATTTCCATTGAAGAAAATGCCACGAGTATGTTCAGCTGTTATATCTGCAAAAGGTGGCTACTTTGATGAGTCAAAAATTTTGATTAAATTTTGTTCAACAAAATGATTCCATGGTTTCTTTTTTATCTGCAATTGTTTATTTGTTCTGTGCTTTAATTTCAGAGAACATTGAAACATTAAACTGCTTAAATGTCAGTAAAAACTGGAAAAATGGGGGTGTTCTAAAACTTTTGACCAGTAATATATTGTTACGGATTCACGCCCGCCGGCGTGCTGACGGCCACGTAACTCGAATCGCGACACGTCGCCCACCGGACGGACAATCCAGTCGTGACCCTCTCGGACTAACGCCGGGAACCAGTCACGGGTGGACCTTTCGGTCTCACCGCGATCGAGCCAATCAGCCCCCGCGTGGGATAGGGTTGCTCGCCAAATTCGACCTACCTAAGTACCCACACGGAGGGTAGACCGGGCGATCGCACCTCGCCGCAGGTCGACTTCGGACACGGGCCACTTAAGCGACCCGTTCCGTACTATCAGGATAACCGAGCGGTGTTATCGTCGGCCTCGACGGTTCGATTAATTATCGGGCGTATTCAGCCCACTACCAACCCTTTACGTGAAGTAAGATGGGGATTCAATAGAGGAAAAGACGAAGCGAAGCGGGAGAACAGTTCAATAATAAAGCACATTTATTCTCGATGAACGGAAAGCACACATATACAATTCCACCAAAAGCACATAGAAGGAAAAGAAACACAATACAATTCCACCAAAAGCACATAGAAGGAAAAGAAACACAATGCAGAGCTAATACCGACTACCGAGCACACGGCAACACTTATACAATTCTACTTCACAGACGGCGCCGACAACACATACCCAAAACCAAGAAAAAGAACACCCTCAAGGATGAGGCGGGCCTGAGGCCGAGACCGGGTCGGGCCTACCCGTCTGGTGATGAGACGCGGAGCGGCGATGGTGCCTCAACTCCGCGGGCCTCGCGGACAGTGTCTGGTAGGGGGTGGGAAGGGGGCCCCCTTGGTCGCACTATCTCAGCGCGGGGGGAAACAGGAGGGGGTTGCTGATGCTCGGGGAATAGAGGATTTTTACTCTCTCTCGAGTCCCGCGACGAGCGTCTCCACCTCGACCAGGTCGCGCCGTCGGCCTCCCTGGTGTGCAGCTCCCGGCACGACGCGAGCACCCCCTCGTCTGCCTTCGCCGCCTCTCCACAGCTCCGTCCTCTTCGCTCCGACTCCAACGCACACGACGACGACGACGACCAACTCCCAATTCTCCCAACGCACACACGACGACCAACTCTGTCTTCTTCTTCTTCCCAACTCCACCGACTGCGAAGTCTTAACTGGCTCGACTGACGAACGCGGTCGCTTATATAAGCCCCGTGGCTTCGCTCTCTCATCTTTGACCCCCTGCCTTCGACCTTTCACCTCGCTCCCCATTGGCCCGAGAAAAAGTGGGCGTGAATGCATTTTGATCCATGAATTTGCATATAGCGACCGCCCTCCAACGCCCTGGAGGCGGGGCCAAATCGCCCCTCGCTCACCGATTGGACGGCACAAAAGTGGGCGTGTGTCGTTTTTGATCCGTTTTTGGAGCGGAAAATCCGTGGTTTTGTGCACGCTGTTCGGCGCGCGCCCTGCACGAGTCCAACACCGGTACCCACAAGCGGCGCAAGAACGGTGGCGATGCGACGGTTGCGAGGTGTGACGTGAAGCGGCGCCGCGGTGGGTGGTTGATGTTGTGGTTGGTGGTGGTAACAATGGCGGTTGGTCCAAAATAAAGATAGTAAAAGAAAAACGGCTATCCTGAAGAGTCGCAGCACGCATGAATAACATTTATTCCCTCTAGACAACGGGTTTGGGCCTAACTACACATATACTTACCGAGATATCTCACCTAAGGGACCTGAATGGTGGTTTGCGAATTTGGTAACCACAACACTACCCCCTCCCCTTTTTACAGACTCGTCCCGAGTCGTCAAATTTTCGTGTGCCATCATGTGTAGTTTTCCCCTAGTACATTTTACCCTCGGATCCCTGAGTGCGACATTCATGGTATTCGTGTCCCCAAAATAAATAACCTGAGGGCTGCGTAACTACCTAAACAAACTCACTCACACGGACGACTTTAATAAAATTGCCGGCGCAAGGACAGACATGCCGGGGGCGCACTCATATTTACAGTACATCTTAACCTTAACGTACAAATTTTACACTAAACCATGGCCCAGGATCAATGAACTCTGCAAAAGAAAAGCAGTTAGCAGGGAGCCAGGCTGCTCGCATGCAGTCTCTGGCTCAAAACAATGCAGGTGACAGGGAACGTGGCTGGCTGCTCACACGCAGTCCAAGGCCTTCCCTTTTGAACTGAACGCAGTGAACCACAACGGTGCACGGGCTGCACAAACGTAGTCTCCGTGCCAGCTCAAGTGGCACACGCAATGAACACAACGAATGGATGGAGGAACACAAACACGGTGCACGGGCCGCCACTGCAGGCCCGTGTTGTAGCTGCCAACAGGGCAGTTCTTGCAGCTTGCAAACTGTTGCCTTGATCCTGGCGCACATGGCAATGAACAGGGAGGGCAAAGCAAAAATTGAACGGGGGCTGGTGAACAGGGGCAGTGGGCATGGCATGGCAAAGGTGATCAGGCAAACACAGCCCGCAGAAGAAGGCCGCTGCAGGCAAACACAGCCGGCAGATGAACTGGCCGGCACAGGCCTTGAAGAAAAACAGCCAGCAGATGAAGTGGTCGGCACAGGCCTTGCAGCACAGCAGCTGCAGACGATCCAGCCGGCACAGACCTCGCAGCAAAACAACAGCTGCCGATGAAGTTGGCCGGCCTCCGCCTTGAAGCAAAACACGGCCAGCCGATGAAGTTGGCCAGCCTTTGCCGTTCAGTGGAGGTTGGTGGAGGGAGTGCGGTGGTGCTGGCCACTCGGAAGGCGGGCTCGGACCTACCTACGGTCTCCCTCCCAACCTATCGCCTTTGCCTGTCACTGTACATACCCACTCCCTTAATTTGTCAAACCCCAATTTAGCCCCAACTTATTTTTTTGTTGTTTTTATTTTTACTTCCCCACTATAAATCGTCCCCTAACCCCCTTTATCGTCCTTGTTCGGCTAACCTATCCTGTCACCTAGCCTACTCCCAACCCCTACGTTCCCTTCCCGGAGGGGAATAAGGGAGAGCTAGCGTCCTGTGTTGAGGCCCAATGAAGCCTCAGAATGGCCTCCCCAGAGTTCGGCGATCTAACCCAAAGTGGGTCCAGCGGCCCACAACGAGAGCGAGGGGATGGATGGTGTGGAGGGGTACATCTCCTAATCTACCCTAACCATTTAACTGTTAAACTACCCCGGGGCTTTCAACAAGCGCCTCTCGCTTAAACTATTGGTTCTATAAACCCAGATTCCCGTCGCCTGCGTTGGTGTCCTCACAATTTCGGGCCTCGCCCCCCAATGTTCTCTCCGTGCCCTCACACGGTCTCCTGGCTGGGACACGTGGCTCCCTTTGGCAGGCACGACCCTCTGCCGAATCTCCCGCTATGGCACCCCCGGGTACTACACTGCCTCCGAGCCTACCAGCTCCCTAACACCGGGGAGTGCCCCCCATGGCACCTACCCTGAAACGCACACGTGGCAGGCTGGCTTCCCGGGCCCCTTTCCGAGGGTCACCCATGCCCACAACACTGCCCACAAGGCTAATGGCGCCCCGGGCCCCGCACCAAGCAGGCGCACCCGTGCCCACTACGCTATCCCGGCCCCCCATGGGCCCTTGGCCTACCACGGCCGACTAGCCTGGTGCCCGGGGTACCCACTCAGCGATACTCACCTTTCGCAGCCACGCTCCCAAGCCCGTCAACAGGGCTCCTGCACCCCTCCAAACGGGTTTCGAGCCTACATTCACACCAACAACAAAACAACCTCCATTTTTCAATTTGACTAACCCCCTAACTCACTTTACTCTGACCCCGGGGTCCCTTGGGCGGGAGTCACTCCTCCCCCCAATCACTCATCGCACCATGCATTGCCCATTCGCTCCACTCACACAGACCCGCTGGCCTCACTCACTCACTAAGCACATGCTTCCACTTCACTCACCAACTCTTCAACACACCGCTGAACTCTGCCATCCTTCTAACTACATCCCCTAACTAACTCGTGCTCCCACGTCGTCCCTTACACTATAGCACGTTCCTTTTAACCTACGTAGCTAAGCTACGTCCCCACTACACATCCAAAGTCTGTCTCTGTCTCCAAAATAATCCCATTTTATTTCCCAACCTAAAGCTCACTAAATCCCTCCACCTAATCCATTCCACGGACTCCATGAGGACTTACCCCTGCCCCATGAAGTCGGTCTAACTAAGCTAACCCTTCCCCCTAACTAGTTTCCATCCTGTGCCCTAGTAAGGGGGTCTTCCACCCCTTGCCCAGGAATCCTGTGCACCCGAAAGTGAGGCGTTTTTTTTTTTTTTTTCATGCGCAGCACCTGCGCGGCAACTCAGAGCTCGCGCACTTTGCACCTGCCCGTGACGTCATGCAGCTGCACGTGTACCTCGTCCCTCCTTGGACGGTACCATCCGGCCGGGATACCCCTCCTGCCGGATTCCAACCACACGTGCAGCCATGACGTCACCGTGCGCATAAAAAAAAACACAAGCCCCACGTCTCGAGGGGTTCCCCACGCGAACACATGTGCTTTGCCCGTTGGAGCTTAACACACACGATCGCGTGGAGAACCCGTCCGGTCCAAATCCGTTTACCTGCCTAAACTTTGTCCGTCCGCGGGATCGGCAAATCCACCGCTGGCGTTTCCGGACCGGGACTTCACTCTCGCAAGCGAGCACGTGGCGGTCTCGTGCGTTGCACAGCACGGACCTCGTGCTCACTGCTGGGTGAACCCGGCACGGTCCCCGAAACAGCTACAGCCGCTACTCGGCTTTCTTTACTGTCATGTCGCCGTCGTCGCCTCCATTCCACCCACGCACACCTGCGTGTTGCGACGCTCACACTCCATTCCGTTACATTCACACTGGGAGAGGCGGCTGCGTGCTCCCGCATGCCAACCGACATCTCCCTCTCATACCGCTCTCTCACACACACGGTCTCCCTTGCACTCGGCCGTTCACTCACGCGTACCTCACTACTCACACAAACCATACTACTTACACACGCGGGGGCACTCACCCGCGGTGCCTCATCCACACTCCGTCCCTCACTCACACACGCGGGGGCACTCACCCGCGGTGCCTCACTCATACTGGCCGTTTCATCCACACACACGGCCTCACTCACACACGGTGCCTCACCCACACACGGCGTGCTGGGAAGCACGTACTCTGGCACCATCGCCACCACACCACTCACACACGGGGTCGCTTCCACACACGGGGACGCACTCACACCTTGCACCACACACACAGGGACAACTACACTGGGGATTTGTGTCCCCACAAGGGTCTCCGGGGCCTCTATACCCCCCAAGCTCTCCGTGCACCTGTCCACAGCACTCGTCCCCTCAACCTCGCAAAGCACGACCGAACTCACCTGGTCGTGACTCACCTCAAGGGGGCAGACTCCCTCCCCTCGTTCCTGGAGGAGGCCATCCAGGTGCTCGCACTGGGTCTCCACCCAGTCCGCCAGCTCACGCCCATTATCCTCCACTACCTCCGTGTGTGTGTGTGCGTCACTTACCCCGTCTTCATCGTGCAGTCTTCCCTCTATCGTTCCTATCTCCCGTGTCTCTGCCAACTCTTCACTCTTTACCTCCCTTGTCTCCACTATTATTTCCGTTGTCGTCACCTCGTGTCTCGTCTCACACGTTTTGGTCTCCCCATTTAATTTTTCCCTTTCGGTCACCGTCGATTCTTCTGTCACGACCCTCGCCCAACACGCCCCCCGAATTATTTTTTTACCCGCCTCCACCGCGGGCCTGTCAGCCGTTGCACCCCCTTCCAGCTCGTTTGCTCCCACACGTGGAGTCGCCATTCCCAGCTCCCTGGTCACGGCCTTCATGCCCGCCTGCAGGCATCGGCCCATGTTCTGCGTCTCACCCCGGAGCTTTTTCGTTTCTTCCCTCATTTGCTTGCCCATGCTATTCATTTGCGTTTGCATCCATCTTTTCGTTCATTTGTTGTGTATTTGCATCCATTCTCGCTGTCATTGCCGCCAACATGGCACATAGCTGGGCCATGTCGGGTGCGCTTGGGTGAGCCGTTTCGGCAGGGATCGGGGGGGTTTTGGTGGAGAGGGGGGGGAGGTGTCATACACCGCAGCCGCTGCCGCACCTATTTCGGGCTCTGGGTTCAGTTGGGCGAGTCCGTGTTCCTGCACAATCAACATTTCCTGCACGGGGATTCCATCCTGAGCCATGGATTCTACGCATTCTACATCCATTTCTAATACCCCCGGCACCCGCTCGCCTTGAGACGCCATCTTGCTTCTCGTGAAGGGTTAATTTCGCTCGCTCGTAATTTGGAGGGAATCGGGGGTCGCTTCTCTCACCCCTGGACCGATTCCCGTGAATTTAGCCGGAGACAGGAGAGCCCGTTTTCCTGTTCTCCGATACCAGTGCCGCGAGGAGGGCGATGGATTTGTATCGCACGACCTGACACCAATGTTACTGATTCACGCCCGCCGGCGTGCTGACGGCCACGGAACTCGAATCGCGGCACGTCGCCCACCGGACGGACAATCCAGTCGTGACCCTCTCGGACTAACGCCGGGAACCAGTCACGGGTGGACCTTTCGGTCTCACCGCGATCGAGCCAATCAGCCCCCGCGTGGGATAGGGTTGCTCGCCAAATTCGACCTACCTAAGTACCCACACGGAGGGTAGACCGTGCGATCGCACCTCGCCGCAGGTCGACTTCGGACACGGGCCACTTAAGCGACCCGTTCCGTACTATCGGGATAACCGAGCGGTGTTATCGTCGGCCTCGACGGTTCGATTAATTATCGGGCGTATTCAGCCCACTACCAACCCTTTACGTGAAGTAAGATGGGGATTCAATAGAGGAAAAGACGAAGCGAAGCGGGAGAACAGTTCAATAATAAAGCACATTTATTCTCGATGAACGGAAAGCACACATATACAATTCCACCAAAAGCACATAGAAGGAAAAGAAACACAATACAATTCCACCAAAAGCACATAGAAGGAAAAGAAACACAATGCAGAGCTAATACCGACTACCGAGCACACGGCAACACTTATACAATTCTACTTCACAGACGGCGCCGACAACACATACCCAAAACCAAGAAAAGAACACCCTCAAGGATGAGGCGGGCCTGAGGCCGAGACCGGGTCGGGCCTACCCGTCTGGTGATGAGACGCGGAGCGGCGATGGTGCCCCAACTCCGCGGGCCTCGCGGACAGTGTCTGGTAGGGGGTGGGAAGGGGGCCCCCTTGGTCGCACTATCTCAGCGCGGGGGGAAACAGGAGGGGGTTGCTGATGCTCGGGGAATAGAGGATTTTTACTCTCTCTCGAGTCCCGCGACGAGCGTCTCCACCTCGACCAGGTCGCGCCGTCGGCCTCCCTGGTGTGCAGCTCCCGGCACGACGCGAGCACCCCCTCGTCTGCCTTCGCCGCCTCTCCACAGCTCCGTCCTCTTCGCTCCGACTCCAACGCACACGACGACGACGACGACGACCAACTCCCAATTCTCCCAACGCACACACGACGACCAACTCTGTCTTCTTCTTCTTCCCAACTCCACCGACTGCGAAGTCTTAACTGGCTCGACTGACGAACGCGGTCGCTTATATAAGCCCCGTGGCTTCGCTCTCTCATCTTTGACCCCCTGCCTTCGACCTTTCACCTCGCTCCCCATTGGCCCGAGAAAAAGTGGGCGTGAATGCATTTTGATCCATGAATTTGCATATAGCGACCGCCCTCCAACGCCCTGGAGGCGGGGCCAAATCGCCCCTCGCTCACCGATTGGACGGCACAAAAGTGGGCGTGTGTCGTTTTTGATCCGTTTTTGGAGCGGAAAATCCGTGGTTTTGTACACGCTGTTCGGCGCGCGCCCTGCACGAGTCCAACACCGGTACCCACAAGCGGCGCAAGAACGGTGGCGATGCGACGGTTGCGAGGTGTGACGTGAAGCGGTGCCGCGGTGGGTGGTTGATGTTGTGGTTGGTGGTGGTAACAATGGCGGTTGGTCCAAAATAAAGATAGTAAAAGAAAAACGGCTATCCTGAAGAGTCGCAGCACGCATGAATAACATTTATTCCCTCTAGACAACGGGTTTGGGCCTAACTACACATATACTTACCGAGATATCTCACCTAAGGGACCTGAATGGTGGTTTGCGAATTTGGTAACCACAACAATATATATATATATATATATATATATATATATATATATATATATATATATATATATATATATATATATATATATATATATATACGTATTCTGTATATCAGGATGTAAAGAGGAAAAAAATACTCAATAGTGATCCTTTGCGTTAATTCTGGGTTTCTGAAGATTCATTTGTTTCACTTTCATGTGACCGGGCTTACTCTAAACGTACAATTTATGTCAAATTCTCCAACCACCGCCCCCCCCCCCCACACCACAAATAATTAAAGTAAGTAAATCAATTCCAAATATATAGGAAAAACAGGCATGAAAATTGCGTGAAAATTGCACAAGAGCCTAAGCTCATACGTACTTGAATTACTATGACAGTAATTCCCTCTGAGCTAATGAGGACGCGGCTTAATGAAAAACTCTAAATCAGTGAGACACGTTTTGTAATATCCACACTTAGATATGACCTCTGATGAGATAATGATGCATTTCAAACTAGTACAGCACTCGATGGAGAACATACCTTAGCCACGCTGACCAGTTTACGTTTTGTATCCCACTGATGGGTCGGATCTGAATTCAGAACTGAACCAAAATCTAATCAGTTTGCTCTTGTTGCACACCCAACTCATCCACCAACCAAGTTTTGTCATAATCAATCCACACCGTTTTGAAATATTGTGCTATATATCATTTTTGGCACTATCTCTCAATGGTGAAGAATCAGTTGGAAGATCCTCGTATCCAGAACCAGGTGAAAACATAACCTTTGTCCACCTTCAGTGGCAGGAGGTAACAACAACACTTGCCTTGGACCAAAATCTGTACTAAAATTGGTTGTGCTTGCATACTTTTTGGGAAATTATAGTATGCCTTCCTTATAGGGAGTTCTACAATTTGACAAGAATGGATTAACATCTGAGGATAATGGCAAATGTGAAAATTGCATTAAACTCATGTGTATATACAGTGCCGATAGAAAGTCCACACCCCCTTTCAAAATTTTCCTCTCTTTTTTGTATACATTGTGGAGGCTTGCATGAGAGCGAACACACAATGCATTAGGACATTAGGAGATTTGTGGAAGGGAGAGGGATGTGGCGGGGAACACGGCGTATACAGGATGGACATACATGGATTTTCAGGAAGGAAAGCAGGGAATTTGAAGGAGGTGGGTTTGGGGTGGATTAACGGGGGTAGAAAAGATCGTGGTTTTGGATGGGGGAAGATAAGAGATGGTGGTGAACAGCTGTTTTGAAGGCCTGGAGGGAAGAATAGGATTGAAGAGAGTGCAGGAGTTTATTCCAAAGGTGGGGAAAAAGAGAAATGAAAGAGTGAACGTCAGCAGTGATTTGTGATTTTAGTAGTTTTACCAGAAGAGGGTTGCTGGCGGACCTTGAGCGCCCTGCGGAAATATGGGGAGCACATATCGCAGACAGAGCAGAGGGGCGAGACCGGAGAGGAGACGGTAGAAGACAGAAAGACCACTGACCTGCCTCTGGTGAGAGAGTGAGAGACCCAAAGACTTAGCTTCATCGCGGGAGATACCAATGATCCTAAATGCCTTGGCTGTCATAGCGTGAAGCGGGGAAAGGTGAGAGGCAGGAGCACCAGCCCAGAGGGGAGAGCAGTACTCCATCAGGCGAAAGCTTTGTATGTGGTCAGGAGCTCTGGCATGCCAAGGAAGGACTTTGTACGACGGAGGATTCCCAGTTGGCAACTGGCTTTGGAGGCCAGGTTGAAATGTGAGATTATATTTGTTGATTTATAGCCTGGAATTAAATTGTATGAAATCAGACTTTTTCCACCTTTATTTACACATTGTAACCCACAACGTCGAAAAAAATTCATTAAAAATGCAAAATGAGAATATCCTGGTTGGATAAGTGTCCACCCCCCCCCCCTTGATAATAGCAATTGTAAATTAGCTCAGGTGTCACGAATCAGCTTCAAAATCACACACAAAGTTAATTGGCATCCACCTGTATTAAATTGTAGTGAGTCTGATTATTTCCGAATAAAATCAGCTGTTTCTGTAGGTTTCCTCTGCTGGGTAAGACTCAACCATGAACACCAATTTCACAGCAAAGACTCAACCATGAGCACCAATGAGCTTTGAAAAGAACTCCGGAATAAAGTTGTGAAAAGGCACAAATTATGGGATGGGTATAAAAATATTTCAAAGGCCTTGAATATCCCTTGGAGCACAGTCAAGACAATCAATAAGAAGTGGAAGGTGTGTGGTACCACCAAGACCCTGCCAAGATCAGGCCGTCTCTCCGAACTGGATGACCAAGCAAGTTGGAACTGATCAGAGAGGACACCAAGAGGCCAATGGCAACTTTGAAAGAGCTTCAGGCCTTTATGGCGAAGACTGGTCACTGCATACATGTGACAACAATATCCCAAGCACTCCACAAGCCTGGCCTGTACGGTAGGATGGCAAGAAGGAAAGCATTACTCAAAAAATCCCACCTTGAGTCCCTATTGAGGTGTACAAAAAACACTCCAGAGATGCTGAAGCCATGTGGCAAAACGTTTTGTGATCCAACAAAACCTCGATGGAACTTTATGGCCAAAATGCAAAATGTGACAGTTGGAACAAACCCAACACAGCACATCACCTAAAGAACACCATCCCTACTGTGAAACATTGTGGTGGCAGCATCTTGTTATGGGGATGATTCTCATCAGCATGGACTGGGGCACTTGTCAGGATATAAGGGAAAATGGATGGAGCAGAATACAGAGTAATCCAAGAGGAAAACCTGCTTCCCTCTGCAGAAAGCTGAAATTGGGATGGAAGTTCACCTTGCAGCATGTCAACGACCCGAAGCACACAGCCAAAGCTACACTAGAGTGGCTAAAGGAACAAAAAGATAAATGTCGTTGAGTGGCCCAGTCAGAGCCCAGACTGAAATTCAATTGAAAATCTGTGGCATGACTTGAAGATTGGTTTCGGCCATAAACATACCTCATGCAACTTGACTGAGCTTGAACAGTTTTGCACAGAAGAATGGGTAAATATTTCCCAATCAAGGTGTGCCAGGTGGAGACCTATCCCAACACACACAGCTGTAATTGCTGTCAAAGGTGCTTCCATCTAGAATCAACTCAGAGAGGTGTACACTTATTCAACCAAGATGTTCTAGTTTTGTATTTTTTATTAATTCTCTGAAATTTGTAGAATTTGTTTGTCACTTGGAAGTTGTGGGTTACGATGTGTTAATAAAGGTGGAAAAGTCTGGTTTAATGCAACTAAATTTCAGGCTATAAGGTTCTGTTCTTGCATATGGCATCTTGGCTGCCAGGGTAGCTATCATTTTTTGGAAGCACGGCTGTGCCACTTTTATTTACCAGTACACTGGTTCTCATTTTGCCAACCTCGGAAGGATGACAGGCTGCGTCAACCACATTTGAAGTTAATTCAGCAGCCATCGGGGCTTCAACTCAGGACCCTAAGATCCTAAGCCAGCCACGCTAACCACAAAGCCCACACCAGGCGAGGTTATAAGGTAACAAAAGGTAAAAATTTTGATGGGGTGTAGACTTTCTATAGGTACTGTATATACAGTCAACCCCCGCTTTATCGCGGTACACCTATCGCACCCCGGTTCATCGCGGGTTTTCCCTTGGAACGTAACTAATTTTTTTTGCGGATTTCCCTGGTACATCGCGGTAATAATATATGAAATATAAATTATTTAAGCAATAAATTATAGCGCGTGGTGCTCGACGAGTCACACAACGCACGAGACAAAGTTTCGCTTGTGAACTTCGAATATTTTCTACGTTTTTTCTCCAAGCCCCACGATGCCGCCCAAATGCCCTGCACCCTCTAAGGCTTCTGGCAAGGAACCGAAGCGCCATAAGAAGGTCCTGATGCTCCAGGAGAAGGTTAAGGTGCTCGATATATGCTTCGGGAAGGAAAAAGGTTTGCCACCGTTGGACGAGCACTGCTCGTACCCAGCACCTCAAAACCGACCAGACCAGACGAGTCGATCTCCAGCACCTCAAACCCAATCACTGCCAAACTGACCAGACCAGACGAGTCGATCTCCGGCACCTCAAACCCAATCACTGCCAAACCGGCAAGACCAGACGAGTCGATCTCAGGCACCTCAAACCCGATCACTCCCAAACCGACCAGACCAGACGAGTCGATTTTTTGGGGAGGCGTCCATTCATCGCGGATTTTCACTTAGCGCGGGGAGGTTTGGAACTTAACCCCCGTGAGAAACGGGGGATTACTGTATAGGTACGGCAGTGGCACAGTGGTGAGAACAATACTCATCTGGTGTCTCGGATGTTCGAATTGTCCGACAGGATGATCCGAATTAGTTAGTGCACTTAGCTTTGGGTTGTCTAGTCTGTGTTTTCGACTTGCCGGCTGTTATAGAGCAGGAGCTAGGTGACTTTTATTCAACATGGAAGGTGCAGATGTTTAAGGGTGCCAGTGGTGTAGAGTAGGGTTGGCAGATCCCAGAAACCCAATTCTTAAGTTGCGCCACCCAAATCCAAGATGGCTGTTTCGATTTCGGCTAAAACCAATATTGTCATACATCAAGTAATACTAGGCCGATTCCAATGATCTTGGTATGCATTGATAGTTTTGGGTATGCCCAATCTAATGGAGAGGGTATCATTATCATCCAAGGTCAATGTCATGAGATAAAGGTCAATATCACAGTTTTTGGTCAATTTTATGCCTGTTTGACCTTGACCCTTTGATTCAAGGTCAAATCTGATGACATGAAATGATTCCCCATACATGATTTCTTATTAGTGCCCAATACATACCTAAGCTCTCAGACAAGTACTTAAATAGTTATAGGCATATTAAAGTAAGCTATAAATCGATTTGGGATCACCCCCCTTATATCATGTGACAAATTTCTGACAAATTAAAGTGTCATGCAGAGTTCCAGCAACTTGGCAACAACAAATAAGGTAAGATTTTGAACATTTTAAAGACTTTCAACATGAAATAATGTTTAAATATAATGCATAACAGTACCAAGAACATGTATAACTAACAAAATGGAATGTTTTTATGAGGAAATAACAAATCTAGTGCAAAGTTGATCAGAAATTTGACTATTTTTGTACTAAAGGGGGAATTCCTCCATTTCTGGGAATGGGTCCCCACCCTTTTTTAAATAGTCCCTGTAATGTTTTAAATATTGGTCTGAGGGCTTAGGCATGTATTAGGCACTAATAGGAAATCGTGTATGGGGAATTATTTCGTGCCATCAGATTTGACCTTGAATCAAGGGGTCAAGGTCAAACAGCCATAAGCATTAGCATTTTCACAAATGGCTAGAGGTTCGCTGACTGACCCGGACATAGAAATCCTAAAGACATATACAGCTCAGATGTATGGGGCTAAGGGAAAAGTCATGTCACTGAATTACCATCACTATAATGTCTTTGAAAAGGCATATATGGAACAAAAGCTAGATCTCAGAATGCACTAGCAAAGCTGAAGGGAATTGATGGTAGCATGATTCCTCCCTGCGGATCAGAAATTTCCCAACACATAAAACGGTCATCATTTCTAGCAAGGATGTGGGCCAATGCTGATTTATCAGAATTAAATCAGCATCCATCTTTAAATGATGGCTGGGAGTTGCATGAAGAGCAGTATCAAATCATTTGGTTTGATGGTCAACAGCTTCCAGAGTCACTGGTTCCAGAGGAAGAGGATCACTCACATCAAGAAAGCTCCGATGATGACCTCAATGTGTCTTCATCAGATGAAGACGGTCTATCCTCAGATGAAGACTAACTCTGATAACAACACCATACCATTCATTGAACTTAAACCAACCCTGTCAGTATAAAAACAGAATTTTCTCAATGTGGGTTTTATTTGAATTAGTCATTTATGCATATCCATGGTGGTGATAGATAAAATAGATCCCTAAATTTATAGAAAGTGGTAGATTAGTTCTGTATGTATATATGCATGGTGGTGGTAAATAGGTTAGGTAATATATAGAAACAGATTGTAGTGGGGCATTGTCATGCAAACCATAACAATTAACAATTTGTTTCTTTTCCAGAAAAATTCATGCAGGTGGTCAAAATAAATTTCTTTGAAAATTAATTTTTTCTTCTTCTTTTTTAAGACTCACATTTTCCAATCAGAACACAATTTTGATGAGTACAAAATTATATAAAATGCCAAGTCACTAGATCTACACTTTGTCATAATGACTGAATGTAATGGTTACAAATGAACTATATATGTAACATCTGCCATACCTTAAATCAAATTAACCTTGTTCTTAAGTAAGCTTAAGTAAGCTTAAGTAAGTGGCCCTCGCCCACTGGCCACATCTGCCCCCGACCAGCCCACTCGAACTGCCCCACTGACCTGCCCGACCTGGGCCGACTGGCCCCAGACTGGACCGACTGCCACATCTGGCAGGTCGAGGGAGGTCGGAGGCAGGTCTGGCAGGTCGGAGGCTAGTCCTCTTCCCTCTCCTCCTCCCAGGCTTTCCTCCCGGCCTCTCCTCATCCCAGCCTCTCCTCCCTCTTTCCTCCTTTCCCTCCACCCCTTTTCCTCCCCCTCCCCTCTCCTCATCCTGGCCTCTCCTCATCCCCTCTCCTCAACCCCTCTCCTTATCCTGGCCTCTCCTCATCCCCTCATCCCCTCTCCTCAACCCCTCTCCTCATCCTGGCATCTTCTCATCCTGGCCTCTCCTCCCCCATTTCCTCCTCCCTCTCCTCTCCCTTTCCTCCTCCCTCTCCTCTCCCTTTCCTCCTCTCCTCCAAGAGAGGGGGAGGAGACGGCATGAGGAGAGGGGGAAAAGAGGGCATGAGGAGAGGCCCAGAGGAGAGGGTTAATGACACCCGACCTACCCAACCAACCCCACAATTTTGATCATGTTGAAAACTCGACGACCGCATCCGAGCATAGTCGACTGTCCCCGATCAGATGCTTGGGGGGGGGGCAGTTTGGGTGGGCTGGTCAGGGGCAGGTTGGGGTCGATCGGGTCAGTGAGCGTGGACCTTAAGGTTATATTTTTTCATTCAATGTACTTATCCCTGTCAAATGACACTGGATTGGTATTTGCACTTTAGGGACTAATAGGAAATCATGTATGGGGGAATCATTTCATGTCATCAGATTTGACCTTGAATTAAGGGGTCAAGGTCAAACAGGCATAAAATTGACCAAAAACTGTGATATTGACCTTTATCTCATGACATTGACCTTGGATGATAATGACACCCTCTCCATTAGATTGGCCATACCCAAAACTATCAGAATGCATACCAAGATAATTGGAATCGGCCTAGTATTACTTGATATGATGTATGACAATATTGGTTTTAGCCGATATCGAAACAGCCATCTTGGATTTGGGTGGCGCCACCAACCACACCCACCACTGGCGCAACTTAATAATTGGGTTTCTGGGATCTGCCAACCCTACTCTACACCACTGGCACCCTTAAACATCTGCACCTTCCATGTTGAATAAAAGTCACCTAGCTCCTGGACTATTATGTTCATGTTCCTTCTAATAGTGGAGTACCATATCCTTATTCATTCAAAATGTTGCTTTTTCTTTTCTTTCATATATTTTATTCTTTATTTCTCTCTTTATCTATCTGTCAAAGGAGAAGTGAATTTTTGCAGAAAGTTTTCTGTGAGGCTCACTTGGCTACGCCTGGGTGGATTTGAGGGTTGAGAATAGTGGCGGAAACCCGAATCCATTTCAAGTTCCTCTTGATGACTCCATCTTTGCTTATTTGGATTCCTTCTGATGACTCCAATGCAGTATTTGGTCTTCCATTTGTTTGAATTTTGGCCCAACTATAAACTGCCACACTGGTATTTCACGGGCAGGGTAGGAATCAATATGTGTACCGTCCATCGGTGGGACGCTAAACTGGGTGTCCTGTCTGATAGCAATATTAAAGGCAATATTAAGGGCGTCGACATTAAAGACCCCACGGTGTCTTTCGTGAAGAATCAACGAATTATCGCCTTCAACCCTCAGTCTTTTATAGTCGTCAGTCTTTTGGGACTGCCACTGTTAACATGTAACCAAGTGTTACCTGCTGCATGGTCAGTTATCGGTGACTAAACCGACACCCCTTACTGGCTTTGCTCGTGGGGGGAGGGTGACTGTGACACTATGCAAGGACAAAAAACAACACCTGACAAAGGGCTGATGAGTTGCCTTCAGGAGCCAACGGCCATCCAGTATGGAGATAGTGTCTCCGAAAAAACACCCAATGGGGGTTTGAAAATTTATTTTTTCACCTGGTCTAGTTGCCCCCTCCTGCACAGTGGTTCTGTGAAGAGGTTTCCTTGTTTCAGCATTAGGTGAAGGTTTTGCCAGTTTTTCCTCTTTTTCTTTTTCTCTCTTAGCCCCTTATCTCGAGTGCCTTTATGCCTTGTTCGGGGCGATTTCCATTAAAAAAAAAAGAAATTCCTGCTGAAATCACTTTCAGTCGAACATCACTCAAGTCCAACATTTCGTGAAATACTTGGGCCAAATACTTTGAAAGTTTAACCAGGTCTACCCAAAAGAAGGTTGGAATAATAAATGACTTTCAAAATGACGAATGAATGCTAAACGAGGCTTTTTGTGCATGCGCTGTGTGTTTTCAGTGATGCTGCACTTTGAACCTGCCATTGCTAGTGCAAAATCTGCAATTCAAATCGTCTTTCAAACATAATTTTCAGCATTTAGACAAAAGAGTGTAAATTTTAAAATTGATAACCACAATTGTTCTATTCCTGATCGCAAATCGGACTCATGGAAATATAGGAAATACAAGAAATATCCATGGATGAGAGGTGTTAGGATCATACCATTTCCTATTAGTACAAGCGAACAGTGGCAGTGGACACACACACACACACACACACACACACACACACACACACACACACACACACACACACACACACACACACACACACACACACACACACACACACACACACACACACACACACACACACACACACACACACTCCTTTCACAAACAGATGCAAAAAATTTAGTTTATTTAATCTTGTGGCCCCAGACCCAAACAAAATGTGTGTACATATATATATATATATATATATATATATATATATATATATATATATATATATATATATATATATATATATATATATATATATATATATATATATTACTAACCACTGACTGAGTGACTGATATTAAAGATCTGTACCTTCCAGGTGATGTCGAAAGCTGAAATTTTGCATGCTGATGGACATAGAAGCCAGTACACCGGAAAAGAATCACAGAATCGTCGGCCAACATCCATAAATGAAAATGTAAATAAATGAAAATAATTAATGGGAAAAAAATGCAGGTGAGTGACCCAAGATAATGGGGAAGCATGGTAATTTTGTGTGCCAACAGACATAGGAGCCGATACACCAGGAAAAATCATAGAACTGTTGGTAAGCATCCGTAAATGAAAATGTAAATAAATGAAAAAATCAAATGCAGATGAGTGACCTGAGACAATGGGGAAACACGGTTCGTATACTTAAACAATGTATAAGCACACCACTCCAGTACATATATAATGGCAATTACAGCCCAACCAGCTTCCATTCCCACCACCTCCTCCTCCCAATCATAATCAATAGTAAATGTCATCATTTTATACTTAAACCTATGCATTGATGAGACTCAGATATGACCTTCCCATCAGTGTTAAGAAGCACAAATGTTTGGGTTGAACAAGCCTGTTTATGAACCTTTGGGCCTTGCACTTTTGCAGTGCGGGCTGTAAGATATCAACTTTTTGGGCGAGTTCATCAGAAAGTTCACCAAACCTTTTATTGTGCACAGGCACACCCCTTTCGTGCAAATACATTTGCAATTATTTTTGGTTCTTGTGGAAGCTTTCTGAGCATTTAATGTTCCAATCCTCATCTCACACACACAATACTGGATATGTTCGGCTGCCCTGATGACCTCAGTTTCCTGAGGGTTTCTGCGTATGCACACCGAGCATTCTGGGGTGGATTATGTCATTTTGAAAGTCACGTATTGGGGTTAAAAAAGGTAGTAGCAGTAGCAGCAGCAGTAGTAGCAGCAGCAGCAGCAGCAGCAGTAGTAGCAGCAGCAGCAGCAGCAGCATCTCAGAGGTTAAAATGCAATTGCAATGAGCAGCGTTAAGGATTTGGATTGTTCATTTATGGAAACTAATCTAGTCTCATGAAACTTATTGGAGTTAGACTGTTGGAAGTAGCCAAGCTGGCTCACTAATGCTCTTTAACATAGAGAATAATGTGCAAATCCTGCTACAATTCACATGACGTGTGATTGTCGTCCAATAATCCTCAGGCAATCCGGAGATGATGGACTAAAACGCTTCCTATGAAAATGCCCAACTGCCAAAAGTCCTCCAAACTGAAGTGAAACACGTTTACAAGGATGATGCGAGTATTTCTGAAAGAAAAAGGAACTTCCTCACCAACAAATAAATGGGGCGGGTGGTTGGGAGTGTGTTCGTGGTGATACTCAACTTTTGTTAAGACCAGTTCTGAAAAGTCTGCATGTTTTTGCTGGTGACCCATAACATGTATGTTTGTATGTCTGGTTAGCAAATATAATTTAATTGATACATTGAGTTGTTTCATCAAACTGAAACAAAAACAACTGATTTCAAAAGCAGATTGACCGACTGAAAGAATTTCTGTCCAATTTTAAAACAGAAACATCATGGATTTATTTTACAAACTGTGTGAGGGCTTCCAGTGACATAACAATACAATGACAATATGTGACCTCAGAAGCTGCTCTGGGGGTCACAAGAAAAACACAAACCGAAAAAAATAGATTTAATGACAAATGAATGAATGAAAAAAAAGAGCGATTCTAGCGCCCTCTGATGGCAAGGTAAGAACAATAAAGTAGTCATGGCATTCCACTTCCAGCCCAACAAAAGGTAGTTCAATTGAACACAACAAAGAATGCCACCAATGAATAATGAACTAAATCATCAACATGTGTTGTTGTTGTTGTTGTTGTTGTTGTTGTTGTTGTTGTTGTTGTTATTGTATCCCGACTGGAGAAGGATTCTATTTTCTCAGTTTAAACCTCATAAAAGAACAACACAAGATGGGGGCATGAAACAGTAATTATACGAGCGCAATACAAAAGACCAAGAAATGCCAAGGTTTATCTATTGATGGATCTTCCATCTTCAATTCCATATAATTACAGTGCTATAATAATAATAAAATAAATAATTCCTCGCTCAATATATATATATATATATATATATATATATGAGCCTGGTGTTGGCGCAGTGGTTAGGGCAGCGGCTTGGGATCCAAGAGGTCCTGAGTTCAAGCCCCGTTGGGCCACTGAATAAATACACCAGGGGGTTGACTCAGCCTGTCATCCTTCCGAGGTCGGCGAAATGAGTACCAGTGTACTGGGCCGGTGTATACCCCGGTTAAAATAGGTGTACCTTATCCCTGTGTCGTAAGAGGCGACCAGGGTTGCGTCAGGAAGGGCATCCGGTGTAAAACGTGCCAAAACACTATGCGGATCATACGGATGATCCGCTGTGGCGACCCCTCACGGGAGCAGCCGAAAGAAGAAGAAGAAGATATATATATATATATATACAGTATATGCTTTCAGGTTCCTTCAAGACTGGGTAATTTACACTTTAGTAAACCATGGATCCTTTGTATATTCCCTTCCATTTGGTATACGGAAAAGAAGTGGTTTGATTCCAGACTTTCCAGACTTCCAGAATCGCTTTCAGACATGGAAGCAGAAGTGGAAGCAAGGAGGCACAAGCCAACCTCCTGCCCTCTCCCTGCCATATGTCTGGGACACCAGACATATGACGGTCAAGCAGCCAAAAAGCTGTTATTTGTTGTTTTATCTTCAATTTGATGAATTCTATCCATTGAGACCATACTTTGTGCAGAGCGTTGGTGCTGCCTCAACAGTCTCCTTGGCTATTGGGAACAATCCTGGACGGGTCACCACTCCAACATAGGATACCAGCATGCTGGCACTCATTTTGCCGACC
The DNA here is from genome assembly GCF_056783735.1 of Eptatretus burgeri. Lineage (NCBI taxonomy): Eukaryota > Metazoa > Chordata > Myxini > Myxiniformes > Myxinidae > Eptatretus > Eptatretus burgeri. Next base: position 94,577,359 of record NC_140967.1, read on the forward strand.
TCAGAAGGATGACAGACAGAGTCAACCCCACCTGGTATTCAACAACCAAGTAGGATTTGAACTCAGGATCTGAGGATCCCAAGCCCACCACCCTAACCATTAAGCCAACACCAGACATATGAAGAATTGAAAGTTTGTGTATTGTGAGGTTGGCCTGCATGAGAAAATATTGTCGTGCAGTAAATGTCTGGGCAATTGGCTGAGGGGTTTGGAATTGTATATATATCAAAAAAAAAAATCAAAGAAAAGGCTTCGCACAGAAATACTTTCATACTACATTTAGATACAGTAGATATATGAGGATATACAAGGAAACTTGGACACAGGAGGAGGTAATTTGGGCCATCGTGTCTGCGCTTAATCCACACCCCCATCAATTCCATTTATCAATCAATTAATCATCAATTATGCTTAATATATCCATTGTTTACCCAATATGATTAGTCCCCGATGGGTTTCACCGTAGGGGACTAGAGGTTTGCTTTCCATCTGTCCATCCGTTCCACCTGTGGTTTTTCCGACGTTTTTCCCCATACCTTTTGACATATTCCACTGAAACTTGGTACTTCGCTTTATTATAAGTTTTTTTTTTGTATACCTTGTCGAGGCTCGTATGAGAGCGAACACAACGCACAGCAAGGGGGGCATGAGACAAGAGGGGAGGGAGTGGGAAGGACAAAACAGTGGGGAACAGAGACATTCGGAGATCTGTGGAAGGGAGAGGGATGGGGCGGGGAACACGGGGTATACAAGACGGACATTACAGGGACTTTCAGGAAGGAAAGCAGAGAAGTTGAAGGAGGTGGGTTTGGGGTGGATTAAAGGGGGTAGAAATGATCGAGGATTTGGATGGGGGACGATAAGAGGTGGTGGTGAACAGCTGTTTTGAAGGTCTGGAGGGAAGAATGGGAATGAACAAAGTGAGGGAGTTTATTCCAAAGGTGGGAAAAAAGAGAAATGAAAGAGTAAAGGTGAGCAGTGATTCGTAATTTTGGGAGTTTTACTAGAAGGGGGTTGTTGGTGGACCTTGAGTGCCCTGCAGAAGTTACAGAACAAGTTCGTTTCAGGATGTTTTGTCAATTTTTCACAGAGTTATGCCCTTTTGAGACTTAGAAAATATCACATATTATACATGGGACAGTGTTCAGCTGTCCTGACTCCACCCCACTACTTTACACCCATTGGCTGGACAGCTGGCCTGATTCCACCCCAATTAAAATCATGCGCAGCCATTCCATGAACAGCATAGATCGTCAGGCCTCAGGCTTTGTTGTTCGTCCATGACCCAGTGCAATTGGAATGATCCCAGGTATATAACCATGATGTATTATATATGCACATGAGCCATATGCATGTTTTTGCTTCATGTATGTACATCGGGTTATTACCCTCGCTGAAGGAGAGGATATTGCGTCTGCGTCCATTTGTCTGCTGTCTGTTTGTTTGTTTGTCCACACAGAACTTTCGTGTTTTTCCCCACAACCGCTTGTTGCGTTGAGACAAAATTTTCACCATAGGTGCGGTTACTCATGCAGAATGTTTGAAGCATGATTATGATGTCATAGGTCATGTGGTGTGGCAGCCATGTTGGAAAAACAGAAAAATCTTTGAAACTGCAACAATGAAAAAATTGAAACTTGGCACATGGCAAGTACTCCTCATGGGGAATGTGATTTTTTAAATGTCATAGTTGCCTTCATTATGACATAATTGCATATGTAGAACGCTACTTCTGATCAGTATAAAATTTTTGAGGGTCATCTTGGGATAAAATGATCCACAGAAAAAAAAATGACGACGTCATCGGTCACGTGATTGGCAGCCATATTGTTTTAACAACAAAAAAAAACCTTCAAAAATCGTATTCTCTGAAGAAGCTGAACAGCTTTGAGGTGATACTTTACATGCATGACTGTCTATCCATGAGGAACAAAAGGTTCACACATATGATGTCAGAGCAAACACGGTTTGGCAGCCATATTGAATTTACCCTAAAACATACAAAAATCTTCTTCTCCAGAGTTGCTGGACAGATTGAGGGGAAACTTCACACAAATGTTCCCCGAGCCTTCGGGGTACAAGTTTGTTGAGGAATAATTAATAGGTTACATGGTTTGGCAGCCATATTGGATTGAAGAAAAATATTAAATAATGTTTTTTTTCTTCCTGGAACCGCTTAATTGATCGACATGAAACTACACAATTATGATATAGCAGTGATGAGGAATGCATGTTTTAAATGTCAACTTGATCGGTCACATGGTCTGGCAGCCAGAATTATTGATTTTATTTGATCTGGGTTCATTTTGAGTTTTATTTTTTTTATTTTTTTTGAATAGGGCTCACTTGGCTGTGCCTGGATGGGTTTGATGGAAGAGGAGTAGCAGCTGAAATGCAAATCCTGTCCAGGTTCCTCTGATGACTTCATCTTTGCTTTTTGCTTGTTTGTGTTTCTTACATAGACTCCTATAGAGAAGGACTGGAACGTCACGATCTCGGGGTTTGTAACTTGAGTCTGAAGGATTAACTTGAGTCCGGGGCTAAAATGACTTCTAGAAGGGCTAGAGACAGGATCTCGGGATCCATATAGGGGTTTTTGAGGACGGCGAGTTCAATAGTGTCATTTCCAACACCACCTGAGGTCATCTTCAAGGTCAAAAGGTCATATTTCAAGGTCAAATGACTGAATTTTGGTATTTTTTGCCCGTTTTTGTGTCTAACTCATAGAGGAAAACTTTTGTAAAGTCTATGACAAAACATGACATTGTGCACCTACTGCACCTACTTGCTGATTTCTATCATCGTTAACTAATGTATGTTTTGTTTGTTTCTCTTTCAGAAACTGTCCAGCTGGTGATCTCACAGGATCTTTGTGTTGTTTCCTGCTTTGGTGACAATATGCCACGTCGTTGTAGCTGCTTTGGTTGAAGAAGAAACTATGATGGAACGCCTTATGTTCAGGTCATATCCTTCCCAAAAAATCCTGAGGAGAGGGAGAGATGGATATTGGTAATGCCAAATGAGAAAGAAAGCTTGAGGTGCTTAAAGGATATATATATATATATATATATATATATATATATATATATATATATATATATATATATACATATATTTGTGAGACATTTCAATTGCGATTGGCTGTGAGTTAGGGGTGGCAAACGACCCAAAGAACCCCCATCAATATTTCCTGGAGTACCGAAATCAGCTTTGCAGCAGGTGACCTCAGCCCCACGCCCAACATCATCTTCTACGTCAGAATCAAGAGCGAAGAAGATGCAGGCAGCTGATGAGGCTGCGGACAATATCCAAGATTTCGACCACTTCTGTGCTAAAATCAGCTCCTATTTTCCTGGCTTTAATGTCATAAAAGACCAGGAAAACCTTTACCTATCAAGAACTGATGCTACTGGACAAACTGTCAAGCAGTTCTTTCATTTCCAACAAGTTCACTCACCTTTTGGATTTTTATTCTTGAATAGAGTTGAGAAAGATGGCATTGAGGTGCCCAAACGTCTTTTTCCTTTGCAGAAGAACAGCCTGCTCTCAAAATGGTCCCAGATTAGATCCATAACTGACCAGGTAAACATCTATGAATGCACAAGCAAGGAAATTCTTCATCTTGTAATAAGCCAGCTCTGTTGGATGACTGAGGCACACGAGCTTCCTCATTTCACCTTCCTTCTGTCGCAGCTGCATCTTATGTTCAAACCTCTTGATCGTCGCCGATTTGATACTGATACTATGATTTTCGCAATGCAGCTTCACAGCATATCACCCAGTGCATACAAAATGATTCGTCGATCCGGCTTAATCATTCTACCATCAACAAAAAAGGTAAAACGGATGCTTGCTAGTAGTCAGCAGGACTCCAACCTCAAAACCTTGTTTGACCAGCTTAAACCACAGTAGTATTTGGTCAATTTAATGTTCGACGAGGTAAAGCTGGTCGAGACATTGCGATTTTCTGGAGGGCATGTTGTAGGATATGCTCAAAATGCAGCAGCGGGTGGTGAACACGAAATGCTTGCTTCACATGCTATGGTTGTTGAAGTTGCCTGCCATTTCGGTGGTCCACGCTATATTCTACGCATTTTGTCCTGCAAAAAAACTAACTGCCGATCAGCTGAAGGAACTCCTTATCGAAGCTGCATCAGCAGTAGTTGGTGCTGGCGGTACTGTGATTTCTTTGATATGTGACAATTGCAATACCAACCCGCAGTGTTTATTCAAAACTTGGAGGACCAGGAAGTTGCCAAGTGCTGTCAATTCAAGAGCAATCTATGTTCTTATTGTACGACTACGTGCACATCTTCAAAAATGTTCGCAACAACTGGATTACTGTTGATGACAAGACACTCTCATTTGTCGTAGATGATAATGAGTACAATGCTTACTGGAGTAATATTCAGATGGTTTATGAGATCGACCGGGCTACTCCTATTCGCTTAACCAAGCTGACGCACACCGCTGTTTTCCCCAAGCCCCTTCAACGCCAGAGCGTACCATTGGTATGCCAAGTGTTCAATGACAAGACTGTCGCTGCTTTAAAGACCTTCAAGGATTCACTGGGCATCAGCGAAGGCACAATCATCCTCACCCAGATAATGAGTGAGTGGTTCAAGATGATGAACGTGAAAGACCGTTTCTCAGCTATCCATCTGTGCGATGAATCCAGACAGCCTTGGACAGCAGACTGTACAAGTTTCACTAGGCTAGAGCAGGCCTGCCAAATTATATTTACCTGTGCATGGCAAGGAGGTGGTGGTCGTAAGCTGAAGCTAACTCAGCAAACTGCTGAAGCCTTTACTGTGTCCACACGTAATAATGTGGATGCTGCCAAATTGCTTCTGGCAGAGAAAGACTTTGACTATGTTCTTCCTGCTATATTTGCAGATGAAGCCTTGGAAAAGTTTTTCGGCCAAGCCAGGCAAAGAAGCGGTGGAAACTTCTACATTGACGTAGTTGACATTGTGGCTGCAGCTAAAATTGTAAATTTGCAAACACTCATTAAGCATGACATTATGCCTGAATCTAGTTATCATGTGATTGATTGCGACAAGAACTGTACAACTTCCATAAATCCAGATGAGCGAAGTGAACTCATTGACGAGATTACTCCTCAAGACACTCAGGATCTCTTGGGGTCTGACGATGCCCTGAGGCATAAAGTAGTTTATTTGGCCTGACACCTTGTTCATAAATATGGCAATAGCACTAGTATGGAGGAGATCATTGATGATGAAGATGGTAACGAGGTGTCACCTGAGTTTCTAGATAATTTGAATAGAGGTGGATTGAGTGTGCCGACTATGTCAACCGTCTTTTTTGTACATAATGCCTATAATTTGTATGACAAGACTAAAATGCGTTGCTGATTTCATTTTGCTGAGCTGTTATCCTCTGTAGATGCACCTTTAGCTCGTAGTAATGCTGCATGTACTACTTTTGCTAACATTCCATTGAAAGCTCATGTCCTCAATGTAAGTGACAAAGAAAAAGCTTTGGGATGCCTCAGGAGGCAAGAAAAGCTCTCCAACTAGTGATAGACATAGACATAGTTGTAATAGGCATAGTGTTGTGACATGCATATAATGTTTATGTAATACGATATATGACAATAAATATCAAAGTTTGACAGCTCTACACACTTGCATCTTATTACAATCAGCCATCTCTCACCGTTTATGAGTTAGACACAAAAACGGGCAAAAAAATAACAAAATTCAGTAATTTGACCTTGAAATATGACCTTTTGACTTTGAAGATGACCTCAGGTGGTGTTTAAAATGACACTATTGAACTCGCCATCCTCAAAAACCCCTCTATGGATCCTGAGATCGTGTCTCTAGCCCTTCTAGAAGTCATTTTAGCCCCAGACTCAAGTTAATCCTTCAGACTCAAGTTACAAACCCCGAGCATGGGAGGTTCCAGTCTTTCTCTATAGGAGTCTATGGTTTCGTCTGATTTCTCCAATGCAGGACTGTACCGATTTGGTCTTCCATTTGATTTGAATTTAATTTATTTTAATCCCATTCTAAATTCAATTGAATAATAATGAAAAATGTCATGGGTCAGGGTCAGGGTCAGGTGTCCAATCAAAGCGGGATGTCTTGGTACCCGGTCATCACTGCCAGCAGTTATAAAGTGGCAATTCGAATTATGTCTTTTATAAATTACACAACACACCAGTATACAAATGCCACGCAAGATACACCACACAAAACTGCACAAACACCACAAAAAGACCAAACAAAACAAGTTCTGGTGAGGGTTTGCAATATCTGATTGCTCTTTCTAGTTTTTTTTTTTCCGGCGCCAAACGTGCCACTATACACCGCCCCAATAAAGGGGTGTGTTTACCTGTGCAAAAGTCTGGCTAAAACCTTAATTACACACAAAAAACATTTATTACGATAAGTTACAGAACAAGTTCGAGTTTCAGGGCGTTTCGTCAATTTTTCACAGAGTTATTCCCTTTTTGGACTTAGAAAATATCACATCGGTTGGGGACATGTATTGCAAAGCAATTCTCGCTCTTGTTGGTTCACAAGCGCCAGCCAGAGTGACCACTATATTCGTTATGTCTGTGTGTCTGTGTGTCTGTCTGTCTGTCCAGAGTGACCACTATATTCATTACGTCTGTGTGTCTGTCTGTGTGTCTGTCTGTGTGTCTGTCTGTCCAGAGCATAACTCCATGGACTTTGTATTGATACGATCTTGATGAAACTTGGTTATGTGTTCGATATCAATGTCTAGTTGTGTTTTCCTGGATGAGGGCATGCTACGCCCATTGTGGGCGGAGCCACGCCCAAAAAATAGCCATTTTTAGGGGGTAGTCAGATTAAAAATCTATCTTCTGAATTGACTGAATGGAATGGGTTCTTCGGTATTTGAAAAGCAAAATGAATTATCAAAAACTTGTCGTCCGATTTTTCATTTTGGTCCCAAGGTCAAGGTCATAAGGTCAAAAACTTAGAAAATTGCGAATTTTGATATAAAAATCATACGACCGCCCAAACTTTGAGAGCGAGGATGACAATATTTTTATGCATAATGTTGAGGTCATTCCCCACCTAAAGTCTTGAAAGCATTTTGCTCTATCTCGAACACCTTTCCCGTGGCGCCCCTTCTCGTTTGTCTTTACACTGATTTCATCAAAGTATGGATAATCCGAGGAGTGTGACATGCCATATAGCCTATATGACGTTATATTGTTCCTGGAATGTTCCAGAGGAAGTTTTGCACCAAAGGTCATAATCCTTGACCTTTGACCTTTAAAGGCCACAAAGGTCAAATTTTCAGTTGTGGGAATCGATCCGGGTTTTTGACCTTCTTCGACGAACTAACTCCAATAAGCTATAACACGTATCCTGTTTCCTTATTTTAATGTCCACAACATTGTTTTGCAACCTTTAAAGGTTATGCAAAGTTCAAATTTTGAAGGTTGTTGAACGAAACCGGGTTTTCGACATTTTGCAGCTGTTGATTGAAGGCCACTATAATTAATTATAACTTGGTCAAAAATTATCACATTGTCTCATTCTTGACTTCTGAAACAATCTACATCGTCAAATACCACTCGTGAACCTTTGTTGTCTTCAGACTTCTTATTATTATTTTCATTATGGATGAATGAGAATGTAGGGTAAGGAATGAACAAACATCTATAGCACATTTACCCTTTACGAGACATTCTCACAGACATCACAAGCACTCCACAAGTACACAATCATCCATCCATATCCAGCTGCCTACCATTCCTGGCAGTGGCCATGGACCCTTCTATCTCCAATGTTTTCCAGTTTCCCATCTAATTTCAATCCAAACATCTCTACTATTTCCTTTGCTTTTGATAAAGGTAAGTAAATTAAATGTTTATCCAGATTTAGAGCAAGGAAAGTAAACAAAAGGTTATCCAATGCTTTCTGCAACAGATTTTTGCATGCTAAAGTATCATACTAAAATACGCAATTTAGTGTCTATCTTTCTGTCTGACTGTGATGCATTCGGTCGTTACTTATCCAATCTCAACTAAACTTTCCAGGGTGATTAAAGGTCATACAATGAAGGTTGTAGGAAATTATTTTGTGCACTCTCCTCCAGGGCTTTTCCGCCTTAGACAAAGTCATGTGACGGTGTATAGAGAGCATTTCATGGCATTTTATGGGACCAACCTACCGGAAGTAAAAATTATTATAACCAAAAATTATTCAGTCAATCCAATCCAATATACGATTCCATGTTTAAACAGTCACTACTGTTTTTTTAACGCCAGACCAGTGTTTCTCAAACAATGGGTCATGAACCCCAATGGGGTCACGAGTGGGTTCCCATGGGGGATGGGCACAAGTCCTAGTGATATTCACGTTGACTTACTTTGCATCCTCAAGCTTAGTAGTGATCAAAACTAAAGCTTGAAACATGCTAATCGATGTCAGGAGTGAGCAACGATCTTCGCTGAGTAAGACGAGTTTCCATATTGACATGTGCTCAAAAAGTCAATAAAAATGGTCAGATTCCAGTCTTTTGGTTACTCCTGTAATCAGGGTTGGCAGTAATGGTCCAGCTCAGTTTACCCCACCTGGGTTTAAAAAATAAAATCCACTTGCATGAACCCAAGAGTGTTTTTATTACAAAAAAAAATCTCCATTCCTGTGTTGTTGTTTTTTTATAACCCTTGTAGGGATGACAGGGGGTCGCAGTGATCAAATACCAGGATGGGTGTGTCATCTGGTAAATCCGGCTGAGAAACACTGCACGAGACTGAAAGAAATTTGGAGGCAACTCGACTCTATGTCCTTGAGGTATTCTATGTTTATCACATCCACCACAGATTAACAGAGCACAGCCACTTCAACTAGCTAGGCCTCTAGGGAGGCTGCGAGCTTGGCCGCAATGATCTTTCGCTAATAAAGGTGCTCAAATGAGTCTTTACACATGAATGGTGTATCCTATTGCCTTTCCAATTTTTTCTAGCCTTCAGATTATATGTGGACTGGAATTGGATTGTGAAAAACATGTCTTGGGGGCATCTTATGTGGTTTCTCCCAGGCAAGTGTGATGTGCAATATTGCCCCTGACACCCTCGCGGCCAAATTGTGATGTTTATTCGATGCATGACCCCATTCCTAATGGTCGCAAGCATCGTTCAATACTTGCCTGAGGGAAATTTGTAGAAAATTGAATGTATACATGTATACTTACACACGGGCAGTGTATCGGCTAAGAGTCGCTGGTCTGCACACCGACTGGAAGTAAAAATTATTATAACTACAAATTAATCAGTCAATTCCGTCCGATGATAATAATAAGAACTATATTAATATTAACACGCCGCCTTCCATCGTCGCGTGAAGAAGAAGTCGGACATTGAGCATTTCACCTTCAGAGGACATTTTTCTGTTCAAAATGGTATGTTGGCAATAATGATTAATCACATAATAATGATTAATCACATTATTGCAAAATAATAAGAGTAGTAATTATAATGACCAACTACAAGAGTAATAATAATAATAATAAGGATAATAACATGACCGGGTCTAAAGCATCATATGCTAAGCGAGTGTGAAAATGCATAATTAATGCAAAAATAACTTCGAGTACAAATGGAATTGAACTATGTGAAATGGTATGCCCATGCACATACAAATGACCCACTCACTCTATCCGCTCATGTAGAGAGTGGGTGTTTCTAGATGTGGAAATAGCAAAATAGCCTACGGGCCTACTTTTAGGTCAAGATCAAATAATTCTTTAAAAATTACGACTCAGGGGGGTTTTCCATATGATGAAGGTTTTTACACCAAGAATGATGGCGAGTGAGCATTATTGCGCATTTAACCATGTGATGGGCCTGGCAGGATAGCTTAGACCCGAGAGGTGTGCACACTCTCCTCTGAACTGTCCATCTTGGGTTTGAATTTCGACCCAGGTATAAACTGTCACCCTGGTGTTTCACATGCAGGGCGAGGCATCAAAGTGTGCGCCATCCATCAAAAGGACATTAACCCAGAGGTCCCGTCTGCCACCACTGGGGTCCTGAAAGGCCATTGGCACTCTAAACAAATTACAAATCCCAGCAATGGTCGGTCGAACGTCAGGCCCAGCCAGCAGGTTTGTGAAAGACTTGGGCCAAACACATTTCACGGTAGACCCCACAAGGAGGTGGGAATCATTGTGGCCGTTAAAGAACTAGTGGTAGTCGTAGTGGTAGCTAACCAGGTGTTGGGTGTTGACTGCCCATGCAATGTTTATTATTGGGCCAAAATGGCAATCTAGGGAGCATGACAGTCACGCAACAAGTGTTCAAAGTTATTTAAAATCGATTTGCAGGGCTGTACTTCATCTGAAGAATTAACTTGCAAGTAAGAGTTTGACTTGTTGAAAGCTGCAATTAGTGAAAGTCTAAAAGCAAAACACTTTTTCTTTTCCATAATGTATATTAGAGAGCAAGTAGTCAGTCAGAGGAGGTATTGCATGGAATTAATGGTCTCCCAAAAAAAGCAGTGGTACCAGAAAGAGTGGATAGGTTGAAATTGGAATTAGATACGTTTCTAGATGCATTGTAGATTGAGGAGTACAGGGATATGGGCAAGACTTGTTGGTAGCTTGTGTGTAGATGGGTGGTTGTATACATGTGCAATAATTTTGATGTCTGTGGGAGAGTCTCATCATTGAACGGTGAGTGTTTGGTCAGTCTGTATGCATTCTTCATCGCATAAATGCCTTATCCCTCCTCCCCCACCAAAAACAATTATTTATAGTAATAATAAACAAATAAAACCTTCTGTTTAAATGTGATTTTGTTTGCAGAAATGGCATCCCTCTCTCCATATTTGAAATTGGATATGGGGCATGAGACTTATTTGGTTGGTTTGGTGTTGGTGAAATGGATGGATGATGGGCCAATTCGCCTCCTCCTGCATCAAAATTCCTTGTTATATAATGGTGATTTAAAAGACAGCCTGAATACGAGATCAGGGGATTCAGGGCCTTCTCTGGACATATCTCAAGCTTTTGATACCGTCTGGCATCCTGTCTTGCTCTCCAAGCTTTCTGCCTATGCCAACTTCACTCATGGCTTACTGACTTTCTCTACTCTCATAGCCAACATGTGGCACTCAACAGAACCTTTTCATCTCCTCTCCCTGTAAAGGCTAGCGTTCACCAAGGCTGTATTTTTGGCAGAGTCCGATTCCTGATCTTCATCAATGATCTCTCTGACTGGAAAATCCCCTTCATCCTCATACTACAGCCTCTTCCCTTTCTGCAGGCAGGCTGCAGCCTCTTTAGTTTTCAGACCTTGGAAAAAAATCACCAGCTGGTCAAACACTTGGAATCTGTCGTTACATACTGACAAATCTCACACTCTCACGATCTCTCTCCAAAAGGACCGTCTGGCAACCCCTCCTGTCTACTTTATTAACAATCTTGAGGAAGTTCAGTCATTCAAACTCCTGGGTCTCACTATTTGCCATGATCTTTCTTGGGCAAACCACATTTCAAAGTTGGACCCCAAAGCCAGTCATTGACTGGTCATCCTGTGTCGCACAAAATCCTTCCTTAGCACACCTGAAAGACAATGTAAGATCCTTCCTACCACAAACAAGGTGTTCATCTGCAGCATCATGGAGTACTGATCTCACCTCTGGTCTTGCGCTCCTGCTTCAAATGCAACTCAGCTTGATGCCATGGAAACCAAGGGGTTTAAGGTTATTGGCATCTCCCACGATGAAGGTGAGTATATATAGGCCTATTACTTTTCCATCGTAGACAGGTCAGGGTCCCTCTGTTTTCCACTGCCTCCTTTCTGGTCTTGCATCCTCTGCTCTTTACATGCTCTGTCCTCCCCCTCACCACTCCCAGTTTTCTACTGAGTACATAAGGTCCACCAACAACCCCTTTCTGGTAGTACTCCCAAAATCCAGGATCACTACTCACCTCACATCATTCGTTCCTCTATTTGTCCTGCCTGTGGAACCAACTTCTCATTCTCTTCAATCTCATTCTTTCCTCCAGGTCTTCAAGGCAGCTGTTCACCAGCATCTCAGATCATCTCCCAATGAAAGCCATCTATCTTTTCTACACCCGTTAAACCCCCCTCCCCACCTCACAAGCCTAACTCTTTTAATTTTTTTCTCCTTTCCGAGAGTTTGCTGCTGTATCCATCTTGTCCAGTCCATGTGTCCTCACCTACTCCTCATTGTTCTCCACATCCCTTATTTGTCCAAGTCTCCCTCCATTTTGTCCCTCAACCTCACTGTTGATGAAGTTTCCCCCCTTTTTCTATTTCTATTGTTCCTTTTGATGTGCTATGTCCTGATCCATTCCATATTCTCACTCCTCCATGAGCCTCGACTTTGCATACAAAAGAAAAAGGTTCATGGAGGACGTAAAGTTTTCTTTTTCCAAGAGGTTAGATGTTGAAAAAAAAACAAAAAACCAAATGGCATCAGCGGTAATTGTGCCCATTTCACGGTCTTGAACGCTTTGAAAGATCTATTTATCTGAGCTCGCAGAGAACAGCGCAGATGTGCCTGCTGGTGGAAAAAAATGTGATCCTGGTCGATATCACTACAAAGGGGACACTCTCACCCTCTGCATGTGCTCAGGTTGGCTCTAATAACGAATTGGCTTCGGACACACTGCTAACGAGTCCACCCGCGAACTGTATTAATAGAGCACACGATGGATGGAATCCAATGGGAATGCTCTACACTCGTTAGAGCGAATAGATCAGTAATAACCCGAGCTTGTTGCACTGCTGCAATGGATGTCAGAGGCTCGCAACGAACTATAAGGACGCCACAATTAAAAAAAATGCATTTGTACAAGAGAAAAGTGGATACAAGCTCATGAATAATTATTTCTATCTCTGAGGCAGCACTTTGGTGCACAATTGAAGCAGCTTGGCTTTGTGAGGAGGTGGGAGTTGCATTTGGGGGGTAAGGGGAGACATCCCTCGTTTACGTACTGAGGGCAGGATTCCAGGATTAAACTCTGTGATGTATAGAGAGTAGAGGTGGAGGGTGCATGAGAGGAGATGGAAGAGGATGGGCGGTGCGGATGCCCAGATAGTGAGTTTGCAGCCCTGCGATGGGAACGCTATCCGAATCTTCCTCCTCACAACTCTGGCCCATCCCGCACGGTGGTGCGCTCCGCAGGCCCATAGGAGAAGCGCGTCGTCGCCTTCCAGGCTTGCTCTGGACCCCAATCCCAGACGGTGAAAGACGCGGACAGCCTTCGATCTGAGCAGGCCTGGGGAACATTTGAGATCTTCCTGACCCGGCAGATGGTCGCACATAGCACAGAGTCCCGGTGTGAGTCCGGGAGTGAGGCCACGTCCCCATCGGCAGTGATCTCTCCGAGCGAGGACAGATTCGTGCGGCCAGTGGTAAGTGGCGGACGGTGGGACACACTATGGACAGGGAATGTTTGGAACCTGCCGGACACGTGGGTTCGCTACGGTTGGTGAAGTTGTACCAATAAGAAGTAAAGTTGGATAGTTGTACAGATCACTCACTCACATACGAAGGTCTTCTTTTGGGGATTCCCAGGGTTAGAGTGTACAATCGTTGATTGGGGGGGGGGGGCATCAAAGCAATATTTGCGCATAGTGGGTAGATTTGTGATGTGCAAGAATGGGCAAGGATAGAAAATGGAATTATTTTAAGAATCACATCATAATCACACAAGAACTACAAAATAGACATTCTTTATGGACGATTAAATTTTGTTCATTGTTTAAAATAATTTATCGAGGGAAAATTGGAAGCGATTATGGGATGTGCTGTGTAAAGTCGCGACTGGCATGATGAAATGTGGTGTCGGAAGTACCGTGCTGTGCGTTCTGGGTATGTGTAGTGTATATACAGCATGGTACTGTGCATTCTCTGTGTGTGCACGAGACAGCAAAGAGCAACGCAGGCCACGCTCGCCACAGTGTTGTCCCGGGACAGCCATTGGAAGTGTCTGGTGCTGAGCTCTCTGACATACAGCTGCCTTTCCGCTCTTGCCTGGTGTGACCTCTCAGCATCCCCAATTCAGATCCATCTCCCATTGGAACACCAGACGGTGCGACCCTCCGCTACCCCCTGTTTGTATGGATCCGCATACATCCTGCTGGTGTTTCTCTCTGTCTTTTACATCCTGACACTATTTGAGAGCTGGCAGTGGCAGGTGCGCCGTGAGCGTGAATGCCAGCTGGACGTGAGTGCTGCTTACGAGCGTGTCCATCGCCTGCAGGATGCCAAGCCATGCTTATGGTGGCAGGCCGTGAGTTTCCACTATGTGCGGCGGAGTCGCCAGGTCACCCGCTACCGGAACGGAGAAGCATACACGAGTACGCAGGTGTACCAGGAACGGGTGACGACTCGTGTGGCCGAGGCCGAGTTCGATTACTTGCAATGTGGCGTCCGTGATGTATCGAAGCAGCTCGTTGGACTGGAGGAGTTTCCAGCTACCCGAGTGCGCTTCACTCGCTGTTTCAGCTTCGCCAACTCGGAGTCAGAAAATGCATATCTGAGTCAACGCGCCTGCTTCTTCCGTGAGAATGAGGGGTTGGACGATTATGTGGAGGCTCGTGAGGGAATGCACCTCAAAAACGTAGAGTTCAGGGAACACATGATGGCCTTCGCCGAGCCGGAGAAGCAGCCCTGGTATACATCCAGGGCTGCGTTCTGGGCAGCGGCGCTCGTGCTGCTATCCTGGCCTCTACGCGTCTGGCTTGAATACCGCACGGCCTTCGTGCACTACCATGTAGAGAAGCTCTTTGGTCTGGAGTACCGTCTCCCCGAACCTGTGCTCGAGATAGATCGTTGCCCGCGCCTGGCGCGAGCTAGCACCGTGGACAGCGCCGAGTTGGAGTGGCACATCACCCTGAACCGACAGCTGGTTCCCAGTTACTCCGAGGCTTTGCTGATGGACCTCACCGACCCTTTAGTCATTCCGGGCTGCCTGTCTGCTTGCCAGGACTGCCAGCGTGCCCACAGTGCCTCGTCCATCTTCTCCCGGCGAGTGAATCACACCTGCGGTCCTCCCTCACTTCCGAGCAGTGCACACGGACCTGCCCACGTTGACCTCGAAAGTGCAGGTCCCGGGTGTGCACAGGTGCATGCGGATCCCCCGTCTTACCAAGAAGCTGTGCTTTGTCCACTAGTCACCGTACCTGCAGTGAGGAGACTGCGTGGGGCTGATGGCAGGCCTTTAGAAACGTTTTTGTGATCGGTTTCTTATCCAGAGCATCACAACAAGCACAACACAGTGGCTTAAACTGTCCCGATGTGGCATTTTCCTTGATCTTTTATTATTCACAGTATTTTATTGAGTTCCCTGTTTGGCTCTACAGTCCTCCACCTGACAAATTAAGTATCAGCCTAAATTATACTCCCACCATATGTACAAACACGACCCATCTGGAGTTAATCGCAGAATTTAAATGAAGAGCGAAGTACAGTGCAGTATATGTCTTTGAAGATTAGGAAATTTCTTTGCTGGGTATACTCGGATTTCATTTGAGATTCCCAGCTCTGTTTCAATCAAAACCTGCAAAGAGGATGAAGGAAATCACCTGGAACCACCATCTCAGTGTAAAGCTGTCAGGTTGTCTACAGGTGTCGATTAAAAAGAAAAAGAACAATCACAGACACAAAGCATGAACAGCAATGCACAACTCCCCACATGGTCCTGCTGTATCTGTTGGAGATGAATTTTTTAGATGAAGTTCAAATCTTTCTGCCTTTGTCGGCTACAAGCTTCAGGTGCGTTTTCCTTCAGCTATGCAACATTTTATGCGAGGGTTATTCTATTGGAAGATGACGTCATACAAATTTATAATTTCCAATTTGTATACACCTGGACCCGTTGCTCGTGGCACAGAGGCGCTATAAACCGTTTTTGAATGTAATTAAACGATAAATTAATTACACATAGATTTATAAGTTGTGTATGCGCTCGTGACGCTCAAGTAGTTGTTCAATGGGATTGTTTTTTTCTTTTAGTAAAGGAAATAAACTATTTTTCTGCCTTATCTCATTCGATCACTGAAGGTGAATTATTGGTGAATTGATTCAAAAATCATAACCTATGTCCTTGGATGTTTGAAATCTTTGGATGGTGTGGGCTGGCCTGAAGGTGAATGCAGGCCTGAGCGTAAAAAGAGATTCAGTGTTTTGAAGGCAAAGTGTTAGAAATGATTCGGTTCCAACTACACAGCAGCAAATTTCATATTTCCCCTTTCAGTGCATCACATTCGTTCTCCTGCTTATTTAACAGCCCCAATTGCTCCCACCTCCTTGTGGGATTGGCCAGGGAGTGTGATTGGCCCAAACCTTTCACAAACCGGCTGGTCAGGCCTTACATTCATTTGTAATTTGTTCAGGGTGCCACCGATAACTCACCGAGTCTTCACGAAGCACGCCGTGGGATCTTTGACATCCACCAACCACTCGTGATGGCAGGCCGGTCTTCCGGCTTGACGTCCATCAGAGGGACGGCACACATGTGAATTGCCCTGCATGCGAAACACAAGGACGATGGTTTATAGCCGGGTCGAGAGTCAAACGTAGGTTTAACATAAAAGAGGCTAATGTGCATACCTTGAAGCTATCCTACCAGCTCAGGTTTGCACTCATCACCTTTGCCAAATTCACAGCCATTTTGAAGAAGAGGTTGAATGATAGATATATAGAGCTTTAGTTACCAATGGACATTTCCACTGTTCTTCTATAACCGTGCCAAATAAAGCGCCTTGTGGAACGGCTTCAGCACCCAATCGTTTGCTGTGTATTTTTGAAGAAAAATATTTACATACATCGAGAGTTCCAAAGGAGTTCTTCTGGAATATCATGAACATCCTGCAAACTCTGCATGATCATGCACCAACTGTTTGAGGATTGGAAGCTGCAATAATGAAACACCTTCAGAAAAAAAGAGTATTTTTTGAATTTATTTAAACGAAACTATTATGCACATGTAACAGGAAGCATCATAAAAACTTCTCTTTAACGAACTCAATTATTCCCACCTTCTGGTGGGGTCAGCCGGGGAACGCTTTGTCCCAAGTGTTTCATGGAACTGGCTGGTCAGGCCTGACGTTCGACTGAAGGTTACAGGAATTAGCATTTTGTTCAGGGGTGCCGAGGAAAACTTGCATGCTCTTCGCGAATGATACTGTGGGATTTTTGACGTCCACCAACTTCCAATGTTGGCAGCGATTACTCTGGCATGATGTCCTTCTGATGGGTGGTGCACACAATGATGCAATTCTCTGCATTAAAACACCATGGTAATGTTATAGAGGTGGGTCACATCCAAACCCAGGCTTGCAGCTCAAAGATGAGTGCACATTCCTATAAGGTTTAAGCTATCTTGTGTGCAATGGCTTACCTCAAAGCTATCCTGAAAGCATAGGCCTACTTCTAAGCTATCCTGCATACACAGGCCTACTTTATTAGCATAAAATAGGCCTGTGTATGCAGGATAGCTTAGAAGTAGGCCTATGCATTCTGCATGCACAGGCCTACCTCTATTATAAACCACCCTGCATGCACAGGCCTACCTCTATTATAAACTAGCCTGTGCATGCACAGGCTTATCTTTAAGCTATCCTGTATGCACAGGTGTACCTCTATTCAAAACTATTCAGCAAACACTGGCCAACCTCCAAGGAATGCTGCAAGCACTGGCTTATGTCGAAGCAATCCTGCATGCAGAAGCCCACCTATATTCCAAACTATCCTGCATGCAAAGGCCTACCTCAATGCTATCCTGCAAGCACAGGCCTACCTCAATGCTATCCTGGAAGCACAGGCCTACCTCAATGCTATCCTGCAGGCACAGGCCTACCTCAATGCTATCCTGCAAGCACAGGCCTACCTCAATACTATCCTGCAAGCACAGGCCGACCGCAATGCTCTCCTGCAAGCACAGGCCTACCTCAATGCTATCCTGCAAGCACAGGCCTACCTCAATGCTATCCTGCAAGTACAAGCCTACCTCAATGCTATCCTGCAAGCACAGGCCTACCTCAATGCTATCTTGCAAGTACAGGCCTACCTCAATGCTATCCTGCAAGCACAGGCCTACCTCAATACTATCCTGCAAGCACAGGCCTACCTCAATGCTATCCTGCAAGCACAGGCCTACCTCAATGCTGTCCTGGAAGCACAGGCCTACTTCAATGCTATCCTGCAAGTACAAGCCGACCTCAGTGCTATCCTGCAAGCACAGGCCTACCTCTCTTTGTAACTATCCTGCATGCATAGGCCCACCTCAATGCTATCCTGGAAGCACAGGTCTAATTCATGCTATCCTGCAAGTACAGGCCTACCTCAATGCTATCCTGCAAGTACAGGCCTACTTCAATGCTATCCTGCAAGTACAGGCCCACCTTAATGCTATCCTGCAAGTACAGGCCTACCTCTCTTTGTAACTATCCTGCATGCACAGGCCCACCTCAATGCTATCCTGCAATACAAGTACAGGCCTACCTCTCTTTGTAACTATACTGCATGCACAGGCCCACCTCAATAATCAATCCTGCAAGCACAGGCCAACATCTATTCTCAGCAATCTTGCATGTGTCGGTTGCTACCTCGTTTGTAAGCAAGCCTGCATGCACAGGCCAACGTCTACACTATGCTGCACACACAGACATTCTTGTGCACATCGACGAACCGCTCTAAGCTTCGACTGCGTGCACAGGCTTCACTCCAAACGATGTATGCTGCCAGGGTCAACCCCACCAACCAACATATTAAGAAACGACAAAAAGTTTTTGCCATGAACAGCAGTTTAATTCACTTACCGTTGCCCACAAACTCGATGCCTCGCTTTACCGGACTAACAACCGCATCGATAGTAAATTCACTGTTACGGATTCATGCTCGAAGCTTGAAAACGAAGACAAATGCATCGTAACGGAGAGGTGAGTGGATAAGCCGCTTGAACGCACAAAATGCTCAAAAAAACCCCACAAAACATCATGTTTGTATTTATTAATAACCTTCACTCATACAAGCCCATTTAACAGGACGAAAAAAACTCAAGGAAAATAAAAAGAGATTTCTCAAACCATTAATTCAACATCGAATGCCAAGACTTGCATTCAATCGTCATGAGCCCTTCGGAAATGATGTGAATTGTCACTAATAAGGAGCTGATCATCCACGGAGGTCAACACCAAGATTAATTAAATAATACACAACCAAATCGAGTTGTAAACCCGAACGTGTGGAGGTCATGAAATCTCATTTATAGAGTACTAGTACGTGCCTGTACGTGCAAATCCCCACCCCCAAAAAAACATTCAAACAACCACACAGGCCGTTCCTTTGCTCTCCTAAACAACGACTGGATTGGGGCATTGTGTTTATCTATAAATGCGCATAAGAAATCGAGAAATTATTAGAATACATTAACTCATCACTATCTGGAAGTGGTGCGTGCCCGTATGGAATGTTCACATGCATTCCACGAATTAATTATCTCTTGCATTGAAGTAACAACTGCTGTGATACTTACACACACAGAGTTAATTAAAATCCAAATTAAAATCAAGTTTACCTCCCTGTCTTTGCTTGCCATGACATTTGCTGCCATTGACCATTGCCACTCCTCCGCCACGGTAACTATGGCGCACTTTCCCCATCGGCCACGCCTACCCAGCAAAGTGTCTTGTCATTGGTTTGGTAAATAAATGGCTGCAGCAACGTATCTTGTCATTGGTTTGATAAATAAATGGCCGCAGCAACGTGTCTTGTAATTGGTTTGGTAAATAAATGGCCTTAACTTGGGAAGCACTTGTCCGATTAATATCAAACCTTGAAAAGGCACATACTCAGGTTCCCAGCAATATACCTGGCAAGTTTCAATTAGATCGGACCAGTGGTTGTCGAGAAACAGCAGTCACACACACACACACACACACACACACACACACACACACACACACACACACACACACACACACACACACACACACACACACACACACACACACACACACACACACACACACACACACACACACACACACACACACACACATTGCTGGAATTATAGATAGATTACTATAATTGTTGTGCCATTCGCAATTCCCTGCAGCACTTGTTGATCTGGAGATCACAGTCGGAACACATGCTCGTAAGCAAATCGAAGGGATAATGAATCCCTGTAGAGCAAGGTCTTTTTATACACACTCTCAAACGGAATGTAAATATAGATCTAATTATAGCACAGAGGAGCATACAACCATGTGTGCACAAATCCCTCCACAAGTAACTTTTGGGGGTTGAGAACAGATCAAGTATGTTGAGTCTAAGTTGGACTTCCTGCATGGCTCTTCTGCACCGATGCTCAAGTACATACTGTTATGACTTGTTATTGTTGCGAGTAATAAAAGACATTTTTTTTAAATGCAAAAGGATGGACGAATGTGACTCCAGAGTATGTAAACAAGGTAGGGAATGAACACGAGAATTGATCATGTAAAACCATCCCAACATCTCTATTTGAGTAATGGATGTCTCCAGGGAAGACACTGTGTAGTGTGTGTGTAGTGTAGTGTAGTGTAGTGTAGTGTGTGTGTGTGTGTGTGTGTGTGTGTGTGTGTGTGTGTGTGTGTGTGTGTGTGTGTGTGTGTGTGTGTGTGTGTGTGTGTGTGTGTGTGTGTGTGTGTGTGTCGTTTGTTGTTATCTCCATTTGTGGGTTTGAGGAGATGGAACGATGTCCTCTGAGGACTCAAAGTATCCACCTTCGCTTGGGTAAGGGATCACAGTTCATGGACCAAGCTGTTCAACTTTGTTGTTTTCAGTTTTGTTCCGAGGGCTCTTTTCAGGATCGTCACTGAACCCCGGACTGTCTCCAGTTGTCGTTCATATGTGGTGATATTCCCGGGGATAGTTTTCAAATCTCAGTGAGGTTCTTCTTTATCATTAAGAACCTGGTGTTGACTTAGTGGTTAGGGTGGTGGCTTGGGATCTGAGGGTTCTAAATTCAAGCCCTGTTGGCTGCTGAATTTCCACCAGGGAGATGACTCAGCCTGTCATGCTTCTGAGGTTGGTGAAATGAGTACCAGTGGAGCAGCTACAATAGACTGCACATGAAGGGAAGGGGTATTGATGGATTTATTAAATCTGGTATTGGTATTGGTGTTGTGTTGGCATGATGGGCTGAATGGCCTCCTCCTCCTGTGCATAATTTCCTTGTAATTTCTGTTGCTCCAATTGTGACTTGTGGTGTAATTTTGATGCTCTTCAGCTTCCAAGATCTTTTCATCTCATTCTTGAGGTCCTGATATTTGGTCATTTTCTTGATTTCTGCATTATTTAAGCCAAAATCGTTGCGTGGTGATACTTCAATCAGCAATGCTGTCATTTCTTTTTGTTCCTGAGAATGGTGTCCGGTCGGCAGGCTTTGTTTTCGATGTTCACACTCAATGGGATCATTAGGTCGTACGTGAGCATGACATCCTTGTTTTCAATGATTGCCATTAGTTCGTGTTTCCATGAGTTTTCTGGAACTGGGATGTTGAAATTTTTGCAGATATGCCAATGAATCAATTCACATACTTTGTTGTGTCATTGTGTGTAAAGTTGTTCTGATAATAGTCTTTTGCATCCCAAAAGCAGGTGACCAGTACTTTCTGTTTCTGTCTTGCACAATCTACACTTGTCCATGTGGCTCAGTCCTGCCATCTTTTTAAATCCATCAGTGAAGTATCCTTGATCTTGGGCATATATTATGATTCATTCTCTGTCCCTGTTGAGCTGACTTCTTCTTAGCCATTACAATGAGTCTTCTTTGTCTATCCCAACTCAGTCAAAATATTTTTTGTATTTTTCTGCTCTTTTGTCAGAAAGTTGTTTATATTCATTTTTATATATTTGCTTTCTCAATCAGTTTGATTATTTGTGGATTGATTTTTAAAAATTTGCATGCATTTTATCACCCACGAATGTGGGACACTGTTGCTTTCTCCATATTTGGGTTTCAGAAGGTGGAACAGAGCCCTTCCAGGTTCCAAAGTATGCAGGTGTGTGTGTGTGTGTGTGTGTGTGTGTGTGTGTCTCCCACTCTATTCAATCTGTCCCAAACCTCACGCTGATTGGTCCCCCTCGCAGTCCAATCGTGACACGCAGCCGTTCCCATTGGACATAAGTACAGTTAACATCTCTGCAGCTGCACGTGCGGTGTGTTAAATTTTTTGACCGCTGAGGACGGAAGACCATGGTCTTTTGAAACATCAGGGTTTTAATAAAGAGTTTTATTATTCTTTTCGGCTCAGTGTGCTTTTACTCTTGGGAAATGTGCATATATATATATATATATATATATATATATATATATATATATATATATATATATATATATATATATATATATTTTTTATGACAAGGAAATTTTTGCACAGGAGGAGGCCATTCGCCCCATCATGCCTACGTCACACAAACAACAGAATTAATAAATCCATCAATACCCCTTCCCTTTGTGTGCAGCCTTTTGGCTGCGACACTGGTACTCATTTCACCGACCTCGGAAGGATAACAGGCTGAATCAACCCCCTGGTGTTAATTCAGTGGAACAGGGCTTGAACTGTTAGGGTTAGGGTTAGGGTTAGGGTTAGGGTTAGATCTTAATTAATTGAGATCTTAATTCGGGCTTAATCCATAGATCTTAATTCAGGTGGCCGAGCATTTACTGCTGGTGCATGGAGACTATGACACGTCAATTAGTTTGGTAATTACCTCCCATTCTATCTAGGTTCAGACAATGCTGGATCAATGGAAGGAAAGGCCAAGCACGGACAGGTTGAAACGTCAACCAGCAATTTATTAATAAGGAAAAAATAAATAAACAGAAGAACTTTTTATTTCCTTGTGGTGAAAATATAATAGGTAAATTCAAATGAATCAAAATAATCTCAAGCAAATAAAGGATTAATCAGGCATTGATAGAAAAACAGACAAAGACCAGATACTTATCATTATATTATGCCTTACTTAACAATTAAACACAACACAAGCGTACCCGGCAGATCATTCAGGGGAGGGAGAGAAATCCGGTCTCGCTCACCAAGTAGAAGTCGTCGTGCATCAAATAAAATGTCCTGAAATGTTTGAGTGTGCCTTGGTCCACTGCCAGCGCCCTGCCTTGCCGTGCACTCAGTCGCAAACAGGCTTGAACACCAATGGACATCACGTCGTCACCCCCAGGAACCAGGGACGCCAAGCATCAGGTACGCCAAGAGCAGGTCTCGAGTAGAACCAGCATTAACGGTCCAAGCATCACCCACCCTCAGGAGCCACCAGGAGCCACAACCAATGGACAGCTGTAAGGAGCTGTGAGGCGCTGCGAGGCACTGTGAGGAACTGTGAGGAACTGTGAGAAGCTGTAAGGTGCTGAGGCGCAGTGAGGCTGTCACCAGCCATCAGAGCTGCAAGGTTGCAAGGCCATCACCAACTGTCACAAACTCAACTGTTGCCAGCTCATCAACCCTCTGACTGGAACTGACTGGAGCTGAAAATAGCCAACACCCAGCTGTCATAAACTCTCAAAAAACTCTCTGAGCTGTAAGAAGCCGCAACCAGCTGTCACCAGCTGTCACCCCGTCCTTTTTATAGGCAGCCAGTCTGGGCAGAGCCTCAGGCAGACTTCAGCCAAATCCACCTTGCCCATTGGCACATCGCTGCATGTCACCAACTGCCAATCTTGCGACCACTCCTTCCTTA
>NC_140967.1:94611093-94613593 GCF_056783735.1 Eptatretus burgeri
CTGCTCTTTGTCCTCCTTTGTAAGTTGCTGTAAAATTGTCGCACTCCATCTTTCTTTCATTACATCCCCAATAAACCTATTTCCTGTGCCACATATTTTTCCTCGCTTTATTGTAAATAAATTATTGGAGAAATGTTCCCAGTTCGTTTTTGTCTTTTCCATCATTGGTCCAGCATGGTTCAGATCTCAGTTTCGCCAGGTCTTATCCCCGATAATCTGTTCATTCTTGCCGGTACATCCTTGGTAGTTCTGCTTGGCTGAATCCGATCCGGATTTGGTAATTGGTAGTTAGTACTCTACCGTAGTCGGTAGAGTGATCCGGTTCGGACAAGGTGTATATACCAAGGCATATATACCGAGGGCGTGGTTCCCCGGTAGTCGAAATTGCGTAGTTAATTAGGTAACTTGGTTCTAGACAAAAAGACCCTTCGCTACGCGTTTGAGGTATTGGCGTCCATGGTCGGCTATAAGCGACCCGCCGTGTCACGGAATTATCCGGAGCGAACGCCTACAATTCCGGGAGTCTGGTGGGGGACGACGTAACTTCCCCTACCTAGTGGTCGTTCTCGCAACCGGACCCCGGCCCGCAACAATATATATATATATATATATATATATATATATATATATATATATATATATATATATATATATATATATATATATATATATATATATATATATTGTTACGGTTGTGGAAATTCACAGAGCACCATATAGGTCCTTAGAGCACCATATAGAGCACCATATAGAAACCGCGTGTGCAAGAAACACCGTGTGTGGATGAAACACCGTGTGTGGATGAAACACTGTGTGTGAGAAACACCGTGTGTGTGAGAGAACGGTATGAGGGAGAAATGACGATCGGCATGCGGGAAACCGCAACCGCATGTCCGATTGTCATGGTAAGGTGTGTGAGCATCATGGCACGCGGGAGTGCGTGTGATGAGCGGCGACTAAGACGGGACCAGACGAAGGACAAAGGCCGAGTAGTGGCCGTAGCTGTTTTGGGAACCGTGCCGGATTCGCAAGGCAGCGCACGCGGGGTCCGTGCTGTGTGTCGCACGAGGCCGCCACGTGCGCGCTTGTGCGAGTGAAATCCGGTCCAGAAACGCACGCGGTGGATGTTAGCCTATCCCGCGGACGGACAGAAGCTAGACTGGGATAGTGAACTTGGATGAGATGGGTTCTCCAGGCAAGCGTGTGTGTAAAGCTCCGACGAGTAGAGCACATGTGTTCGCGTGGGGAACCCCTCGAAACACGAGGCTTGCTTTTAATGTGCAGGGTGACGTCGTGGCTGCATGGTTGGAATCCGGCAGGAGGGGAATCCCTGCCGGATGGTACCGTCCGAGAAGGGACGAGGTGCAGAAGCGCGAACAGCTGCCATGACGTCACGGGGAAAGAGCGCAGGTTGCGAGTTGCCGCGCTGGTGCACGCATGAAAAGGAAAAAAAAGAGAGCAAAGCAAGCCTCCCCGTTTCGGATGAACAGGATTCCCAGGCAAGGGGTGGAAGATCCCCTAGTCCAGGGCACAGGGCACAACTAGTTAGGGGGATGGGTTAGTTTAGTGAGACCGGCTCCATGGGGCAGGGATAAGTCCTCATGGAGCCCGTGGAATGGATTAGGTAGAGGGATTGCAGTTTAGATTTAGGATGGGAAATTGATTTTTGGATTTGAGGACAGACAGACATTGGATGTGTCATGGGGACTTAGCTTAGCTACGTAGAGTTAAAAAGATGTGCGACAGTTTAAGGGATGCCGAGGGAGCATGAGTTAGTTCAGGGATTTAGTGAGAGGAATGGCAGTGATCAGCGATGAAATGGAATGAAATGAAAACAAACATGTTGAGTGAGTGAGGGCTAGCGGGCATGAGTGTATGGAGTGAATGTGGAATGCATGGTGCAATGAGTGATTGGGGGGAGGAGTGATTCCCACCCAAGGGACCCCGGGGTCAGTGTAAAGTGAGTTAGTGGGTTAGTCAAATTGACAAAATGGAGGTCGTTTTGCTGTTGGTGGGAATGTAGGCCTGAAACCCGTTTGAAGGGGTGCAGGAGTCCTGTTGATGGGCTGGGAGCGTGGCTGCGAACGGTGAGTATCGCTTAGTGGGTACCCCGGGCACGGGTGGGCCCGCAAGAAGCGGGGCCCGTAGCGCCAGAATGCCACGGGGGCAGTGTACTGGGCACGGGCGACCCTCGGAAAGGGACCCGTGGCGCCAACACGCCACGTGGGCATCGTAGGGGGGCAATGCTAGAGAGGGCAACCCCCCGCGATTTTAGGGAGCTGGTAGGCTCGGAGACAGTTGCAGGCCCGGGGGTGTCATAGTTTGAGAATCGGCAGAGGGTAGTTCCTGCCAAGGGAGCCACGCATCCAAGCCATGAGACCGTGCAAGGGCACGACGGAAAATTTGAGGGCAAGGCCCAAGATTGCGAGGACACCAACACAGGCAACGGGAATCTTTCTGGTAGAACCAATAGATTAAGCGAGAGGCGCTTTTGGAAAGC
>NC_140967.1:94618593-94746093 GCF_056783735.1 Eptatretus burgeri
GGATCGTCCAATATGGCAGGCGGTTTGACTAATAACCATAATCATCATTCGTACACCGATCATTATAATTTGCTCATGCCTCGTCATATAACCTGGGATCTCCAAGAGAAATAAAATCGACCATAGTATGATGACCTCGTGCCTCCGGCAAGTTCGGAGCAGACGTGAGGATTTGAACTGGCAATCTGCGCATTTCAGGCCTCGGACTCCATGGGAGATAAGCCTCTGCACCGGGCGTCGTGGAATCAATCCATCGCCACGGCAGCAAATGCAAAGGAAGATGGGCAAATGGAAAGATAAGACATTCAATTTCCATCGGGCCGTAAGGCTCCAAAACCCGATGTCAGATGTTTGAACGTGTGGGAGTGAAGGCAACTGTAATGCATTTCTGTAAAGCCCCGTCTGGACTATCATTCAAGACGGACAAAAGGAGAATACCAGATATAATTTGATAATATTAAGGGGATATATTATGAACGTGACAATTGTTAGATTTTTGAAGACCAATGGCAACCAATAGATTGTTCCAGTTAAATTTTTTTAACAACGCGTCCATCAATATCAATCGGACAACCAAAAGGAGAGGAGCACATATAATCCTCCAAAACCTGAAGAGTTGATGCCAGATATAATTTGATGTTATCAAGAGGACATATTATGAACGTGACAACTGTTAGATTTTTGAAGACCAGTTGCAACCGATTGATTGATCCAGTTAAATTTTTCAACAATGCTTCCATCAATAATATCAAGCGGACAACCAAGAAGAGAGGAGCACATATCATCTGCCAAAACCCGAAGAGTTGCTTCTAACTGTGGTGCTGGTGGAATTGAAACTCTGAAATGTGTGGCGCACTTTTTCATGCAAACTTTAACTTTTTCCAAAAGGGATTCAAATATTTTGGGAGAGACATCCACACATAATTCCGGAAATATTTGGGATCTACTACATCTTAGTCCTTCTTTCATCCGTACGTTTTTTTCAATCGTGGAGATTGCTCCTCCTTCATCAAATATGCTTCAGTTAGAGACAAAAACGCAAGTTTGTGAAGTTGGTGGGTGTGAATAGGGGTCATCGCACAATGATCTTACACTGAAAGTCGATCTAAACCTGGGCATCTGCAGTCAGTTCCAACAGGCATTCTCACTGTGTCGGTTCTGAAAGAGAGTCTGGACGAGGCTTATATACTTTCACGTATTACAGACGCGCAACAAGCGTACTACTTGAGGGGAGGGGTGGGGGGAGTGGGTGATGGAGAGTTTCCTGACGGAATTTAGGGAAGAAACCATATACCTGCAACATTTGGCTTTGTAAAGCAGCAACAGAAACTGAGCTGGAACCCCCCCTACTCCCCCCTTGGTTCCGAGTGCCGGAAAGTATTTTCCAGGTATTATCCCATGCACTCAGTATTTCTTGCTCATCTCACAGTTTCCATTTGCACCGGATCTCTGCAGAGCCACTTGCCTCGCAGCTCTTATTGATGACAATCGAAAGCTCCAAATCCAAGCTGGCGGCAAGCTTCCACAGAGATTATAGAACCTCGCCGCAAGGACAAGCGATTTCATGAAAGTGACCAAGTTGTTCTGCAATAAAGATAAAATGATGTGGTTTTACCCAAAGTGAAATATCTTTGTGATCCATTATATAACTGTTGTATTGAAATGCATGGTCTATAAATGACTGCTTTAAGACTATTTTATTTATATACATAGCCAGGGCTGGTAGGATAGCTTATCAGTAGTGTATTTCAGTCGTGAGCTGCCTTGTCTGGCTTCGATTATCCGACCTGACTTTCCACTCACTGTGGCCCAGGAGTTTTGCAGGGAAGGTGTTGCATAATGAGTACATAGTCTGTTGGATGGATGGTAAGCAGGGTGTCCTATCTGCCAATATTGTTTGCTGGTGGCCATTGAAGACCCCACAGTGTCTTTCACAAAGAGTTAGAAATTATTTCTGACACCCTTAACAAATGCCAATTTTTTGCCAAATAACCACCTCCAGTCGAACTCAGGCCGAACCAGACAGGATGGTGCAGATGTAGTACACTTACATATGAGCTATCTTGATGGGGTTTGATCACCAACCCGATTACATATTGTTATGGGTCTAGTCTAGGGGGTAAAATAGATACATTAGAAGAGTTATTTCAACGTGCATGTTTTTATTTTTATTTTATATTTTTATATACAATGTCAAGGCTCGTATGCGATTTAACACACAGAACGTAAAGCAAGGGGAGAAGAACGTAAAACACACAGAACGTAAAGCAAGTAAATAAGAAGGACGGGATAGGCAAGCACAAAACAGTGGGGAACGGACACATGAGGAGACCTGTGGAAGGGAGAGGGATGGGGCGGGGTATACGGGGTAAACAAGATCGACACTACAGGGAGCTTTCGTGAAGGAGGGCAGGGAATTTGAAGGAGGTGGGTTTGGGGTGGATTAACGGGGGTAGAAAAGATTGAGGTTTTTGATGAGGGAAGAAAAGAGGTGGTGGTGAACAGCTGTTTTGAGGACCTGGAGGGAAGAACGGGATTGAAGAGAGTGTGGCAGTTTATTCCAAAGGCGGGAAAAAAGAGGAATGAAAGAGTGAAGGTGAGCAGTAATTTGTGATTTTGGTAGTTTTACCAGAAGGGGGTTGCTGGTGGACCTTGAGCACCCTGCAGAAATATGAGGGGGACCTATCGCAGACAAAGCAGGGGGCAAGACCGGAGAGGAGACGGTAGAAGACAGAAAGACCACCGACCTGCCTGCGGTGAGAGAGTGAGAGGCCCAAAGACTCAGCTTCACCGCGGGAGATACCAATGATCCAAAATGCCTTGGTTTCCACAGCGTGAAGTCAAGAAAGGTGAGAGGCAGGAGCACCAGCCCCAGGGCAGATAAGTACTCCATCAGGCTGCGGACGAAAGCTTTGTATGCGATCAGGAGCTCAGGTGGGCCGAGGAAGGACTTTGCACGATGGAGGATTCCCAGTCGGCGACTGGCTTTGGATGCCAGGTTGGAAATGTGACTTTCCCAGGAAAGATCATGACAGATAGTGAGACCCAGAAGCTTGAATGAAAGGACTTCTTCAAGGGGGTGATTGAGAAAGTAGATTCTCCATTCAGAGAGACATAGTGAGAGTGAGATTTGTGAGGATTGAAAGACATATTCCAAGTGTTTGATGAGCTTGTGATTTTATCTAGGTCTGCAGCCTGCCAATCAGAGGGTTGTGAGATGGTATGACAGAGAGTGGTCAGCATGACCACCCTCTGCCATAAAGATGATTTTCCAGTGAATTTAATTAGACAACTAATAATTGAGAAGAATTTTATAATTAGGTACCTTTGAGTTGACAAATATGCGGCCATTTGGTGCTTTTCGTCTGATCCTTGCCATCAGTGCTTCCTCAGCACAGAGCCTGCTTGGGCAGCACACTGGAAAGAGGGAGAGAGCAAAATAGAAGGAGGAGAAAGAAGGATAAAATGAAGGATCGAAAACAGGACAGGAGAGGAGAGGGAGAGATGTGAAGAATTCCTTCAGATTGTTGAGTGTCTGATTCAATGACTACCTGGATCACCAGCTGGGCACCATGCATCATCTTGTTTTTGATCCTTCATTCCCAGAACCTCTCCAAAAGGCAGATCTCTGACCTTCTTTGCATCGGAAACTCATCCAATCAGGGAGGGAGAGAGGAAGAAAGATAGAAAGAGAAAAGAAAACAAAGAGGAGAATGAGGAGAGAAAAGAGAGTGATAGATAGATTATGGATATGGATGGATGAGTTTGTAGGCTTTAATAACACTGAACAACAAAAATTTTTTACTGGAGATGTGTAAAGTGATTTAGACTAATTTGGGTACGCTGATTTCAAAAATCATAACCGTTTTGCTGTATCACGTCAGGATTTTCAGTAACAGAAATATTCCCATTGCCTAGAAGTCAGGATTTCAATGAAATTTACAAAAATTCATTTATTTCATCATGAATGCTTCAAAATTATAGAGATTACAGAAAAACTCCACTAGAATGTAATTTAAAATGCTTTAGGCATTTGGCTTTGCGTTTGTGCTGCTCTGTGTCAGTTTCACGATGCAGGAACCAGCAGAAATCGCCCATCATGTTCGGGTTGTGCCGCCCTTGGTAACGCGTCTCCATGAGTGAAATCTCTTGGTGGAATCGCTCGCCGTGCTCGTCCGAGACTGCTCCCAAGTTGTCAGGGAAGAAGTTCAGGTGCTGGTGTAGGAAATGGATTTTCAGGGACATCCTGGAGCCAAGTTTCCTGAAGGACTCCAGCAGCTGCTGCACTATTTCTTCATAGCTGTCCGCGCGCTCGTTCCCCAAGAAGTTGTCCGTCACAGCTTTGAAGCTCCTCCACGCTGCCAGCTCTTTGGGGTTTAGAGTTGTCGGAAAAGTTTCGTCCTTCATAATCTGTCAGATTTGCGGTCCAACAAAGACACCAGCCTTGATCTTGGCCTCCGACAAGGTGTTGCCAAACTTTTCCTTGAGGTATAAAAACCCACGCCCATTCAGATCCATTGCCCGTACAAAACATTTCATCAAGCCGAGCTTTATGTGGAGTGGTGGAAGGAAAACCTTGGCTGGGTCGACAAGGGCGACATGCTTCACGTTGTGTCGACCAGGTACATGCTCTTTTCGCTCTTCCCAATCTTTCTTCGTCCAGTGATTCTTGTCGTCTCTGCTATCCCAGAGACAAAGGAAGCACATGTATTTCGTGTAGCCTGACTGCAGCCCTAACAACAGCGCCACCACTTTCAAGTCTCCGCAGATGTGCCAGTTGAAGTCATTGTACTTGATGGAATCAAGCAGCTGCCGCATAGTCTCATAGGTCTCTGTCATGCCGAACGCGTGAGCCAGTGGGACTGATGGTTTCTCGTTGCCATTGTGGAGCAAAACAGCCTTCAAGCTGTTCTTCCCCGAGTCGATGAAGAGGCGCCAGTCTGCAGGATCGTGATCACACCCAAGTTCTTTCAACAGACCGTTGATGTCACTGCAGAATGTCATCGTGTCCTCCATCTCAAAGAACCCAGCCATGTCTCTGTGACGTGCTCTGAACAAGGATATCTTGGTGTTAGGTTCAAGTAGATTCCACTGCTGCAGCCTTGATCCAAGCAGCTCTGCCTTCGCCTTTGACAGCGAGAGATCTCTTACAAGATCATTTAAGTCTCCCTGGTTCAGAAGGTGTGATTCTTGAGTGTCGGGTTCAAAAGGTTCATCATCACCATCCTCTTCACCACTGCTTTCAGCTATGTTCTGATCAGCTGGAGGTGTTAGAACAGGGGTTCTCGTCATCATGAGGCACAGGTTTACGAGCAGAGACGCAGTCAGCTTACTTGATGTGACCTTTATTCTTCTTGTTGAAGCCGGCGATGCTTGTGCAGCAGAAATAACAATCATCATGATGATTCTGCGGCTCACGCCATATCATGGGCACCGCAAATGGCATGCTCGCGCGCTTGCCCACCAACCACTGAGTCAAGGTTGTGTGACAGCTTGTGCAGCAGATGTGTGGTGCCCAGCTCTGTTCTTGGTCCCCCACCTTACACCCGAAGTAGTGAAAGTAGGCGGCCTTCATTTTCACTGCTGTAGATATACTTCGCTGTTGATCTTTTTTGGTATACCGACCACAGACATAACAGAAGTTGTCAGGATGATTGGTACAGGAACGCCTACTCATCTTTATCTGAAAGAAAGAAATATAACACAAGTTAACAACAATTGTACGAAATAGACATGTTAAAGACATATGTAAATTTCATTGAAATCCTGACTTCTAGGCAATGGGAATATTTCTGTTCCTGAAAATCCTGACGTGATACAGCAAAACGGTTATGATTTTTGAAATCAGCATACCCAAATTAGTCTTAATCACTTTACACATCTCCAGTAAAAAATTTTTTTTGAAATTTGTTGTTCAGTGTAATTATTGGAGATGCACAGACATGAGTGGTGCAGATGTGGAAACCGTGGCATGGAGATAAATCAAAATGCATAATTTTTGTTTTGCATTTAATAGATTGGCCTTTATGAAGGCAAAAAAGGGTGAACTCCAACC
Source organism: Eptatretus burgeri (assembly GCF_056783735.1). Classification (NCBI taxonomy): domain Eukaryota; kingdom Metazoa; phylum Chordata; class Myxini; order Myxiniformes; family Myxinidae; genus Eptatretus; species Eptatretus burgeri. The sequence continues at coordinate 94,624,649 of NC_140967.1, forward strand.
ACTCCTTTAATTCCGTCCTCCAAACTTCACCTATATAATACGTCGATGGTCCTTATTCATCGACAGAATCATTAGCTGGATTAATTTCAACACCAGCTTGACAATGAAACGGTTTATGAAAAATAATTTTATAACAAAAGGTGATGATATGGTTGGTTTTGAAAAAGGAACTGAAAGCACGGGGATGAGGGTGGAGGTTTGTCAGTTGAAAATGGTCTAAGTACGGAAATGTACATCTCATATGTCCTTTCAATAAAAGGGCCACAAGGTCCAGCCAGCTGGGATCTCCCGTTGCGCATGTGTCACGGGTTCAGCGATTTCTTGAGATTGTCCAGAACTACAGGTGGGGAATAAATTGTCGGTGAATTCAATAACTGAGCCAATCATGGTGACAACGTCGTTCAATACAAGTGCACCAGTGTGACCACTCCTCATTTTCATAAATGCCAAGGTGAGCCAATGAAAAAAGCCAAGAATTCACAAGGTTTCGGAAAAGCGATGATAATAAATAAACCTATACGCCAAGAAAACCTGGAGAAAACCAAGACGCCAAGGTGAACAACGAATAGCTAAGATCTTGTGAAAAAAGCCAATACAAGGAGTGGTCACACTGAAGTGCACATGTAATAAAATAAATAAAAACCCTGTTGAGTGGCATCAACATATCTAAATAAAAGCATCCTTGATTTTCAGAATGTTTTTTTGATGCTCAGAGGTTTTCTGTTCGTTCAAATTTTGTTAAGCCAATAAATAGTATAGCTGCTTATAATTGACCATAATTACCATTTCACCAGAAGGATGCCTGTGGGCCATTGATTCTTTCAAGGGTTGACAGGTCTTGATGAGATTATCGGGCATATGCATAGCAATGTACTTTCGACCCCAAGGCATCCAGAGCACAAGAACGACTGTTAACTACAATGACCAACAGATGTGTGTGTGTGTGTGTGTGTGTGTGTGTGTGTGTGTGTGTGTGTGTGTGTGTGTGTGTGTGTGTGTGTGTGTGTGTGTGTGAAAGAGAGAAATACAATTAAGTGAGTTAGAGTGACTTTAGATGGTATCCTTCTTGAAAAGGGGTTATGAAAGAGCACAGGCAGGGATGAAGGATGTTATAACATGAAAATGTATCACCATGTCGCCTTCGAGGGAAGAGTAGCACTGAAATGACTCAGAAAGGCTGTTCCACAAGCAGGATAAAAGAGGAACCAAGGAATGAAGGTGAGCAAATAGCCTGGATTTTGGAATGCTAACAAGGAGTGGTTATTGGAAAAATGCATGCATCCTGGAGGGTCAAAAAGACGAGGGTTATGTGAAGGGAAGAGTGCGGCAAGAGTAAGAGGAGCAAGAGCAGAAAAGAGGGTGTAAAAACACAGAGGCCACCGAGCTTGCTGCAATGAAAGAACGGTACACATGTACTTCAGCGTATTTTTCAATGATGCCGATGATTTTGAGTTTGCAATTACACAGCATCTCGGAGTAAAAGGCATGAATTGGGGAGAGAAGTACTCGTTCGAGCTTCAGATAAAGGCTTTGCAAGTCATGGGAATTTCAGATTTTATAAGAGGGCACTTGGAGGCAACCCAGTTCGGCATGATAGAGGACACCAGGTCTGCCGCTGGCCTTGGAGACCTGGCCCCAGTTGCTCAAAACTCGGATAATTATTTAACCACCTCATTAGAGCTCTCCTGTGGTTAAAATTCATACCCGATGGTGAACTAACTGACGGATAAACTATGGTTATTCAAAGGGTGGATAAAGGTAGGATAACTATCCTCTGGTAGATAGCTAAGGTGTGGATAAACTTTTGATAAGTACATGGCATCCCACAATGTATTGCACGATCATCTGCTGGCAAAACAATCATGGCGGCAGAAAAGGCAAGCCAGAAAGAGGATGACAAATTTATGCCAACTGAACGGGATATGTTGTGTCGGGTGACAAGAGTATGTAAAGGTCATCAGGAGTAAATTTTCCAACATCAAAATGAATGATGAGACAAGGAAGGCGTGATTGGCGTTCACAACCACACTTTCCATACCTTTTGAATTTGACACACCTACGTATGCCTTCGTAACCATGGATAACGCGTTATCTGGGCCAGAGAAGACTCGGATAGAGTTATCCAGAAATCACCACTTGATCCAGTGGAAAAAGTTATCCAGGCTTTGAGCAAGGGAAATTATCCAGGAGATAAAATTTATCCACCTGATTGATAATTTATCCACAGGATAGCGTTTATTCGAGCTTTGAGCAACTGTGGGCTGCCTTGCTACATGGTCAGCCTGGTTGATGATCAAGTAAAGATGATTGAGGGACTGAACCTCTTCCAATTCGTGGAGCACACAACACATATAATCACTCAAATGGTGATAAAACCCCGAAAATTGGCAAGAATATTCTATTCGGGTCACTTTTCAAGGAAAAAGTGCTAGCCAATTGAAATTCCAATATGGTGGTGATTTTCCAAGATGGCCACTGAATGGCTCCAAAGATGCAACTTTTTGTTAGAAATTGATAGAGTTGTCTGATTGAAGTGATCTTGGTGGCAATTTATATGTGTTAGACCATTCTAACCATATGTGTTAGATCTATGCGTTAGATCATTTATATGCGGAAACCGATTCTGCTATGAATAAACATATATGGTGCTTTTTAATGCTTAATTAATGTATCACGATCAAAATATGTCCATTGAGTTTATAATAATGTTTGCAAAAGGAAGCCGTTGCATTCGACAAGAATCATGCACGTATTCAATCTGCTACTTCATAATATTAGTCTCTGTTTCATCCATATAAGCAGGTAGTGAAATATGACGATGACAACGACGACGACGACGACGATGATGGCAGTTCTTCGCAGATGAAGATCAAGGGTCCTGCCTGTACTCAGTCTTTTTATAGTGAAAATCAGCTCACGCAGACCAATTCCACTCTTTAGACTCAGGGTTACTCCACAGTGGCTCAATGGGCTAAGACAGCTGTGGTGACCACAACGCTGTAGGTGTTACATCAGTGTCCTTCTCCTAGCCTCTGGCTCAAGAACCTTCCTCGGAGGCACGGGGGCTAGTAACCCATAGCAGGGGGGGTCTGTTTTGTGAGCACCAGGCATTTCCATATGCCGGTCGGCCTGCATGCTACACATCTGGAGGCCAGGCCATCTCTGAGCCCCCGCAGTTTAGCCTGTGGCTGCAAGGAACCCAGTTGATGTTTGACGCCACAAAGAGGTACGACGTAGGGCTTGCATATGGAGAGGCTATGTACTGGCAGAGAGAGGCTTATGTACTGGCAGAGAGAGGCTTACGCACTCGGCTCTCCTTTTTGCATTGCTGTTAAATAGCGGTGTTAGCCAGCGGTGAAGGCTGAAAGTGGGAGGTAACAAGCACATTAACCACAACGCCAACACACTAGAAGCATTGCACCACCAATGACACACTTGTCAGGAGTTAAAACTCCTGTGCCACCTGATGAGAGCATTCCCCCAATTTGTCATGGACCTTGTGATGGTGGTCCAATTAGGCCTGGCAAGTACAGCTACATAGAGCCGTGCAACTAAGTCCACAGCGGTAGCGTTTGCACCTTCATTCTGTTCTACATCCACATTTGGCTCATTCCTGGTAGTTTTTTGCAAGACGTGGAAGGGCAGTCCAGAAGATCTTACACATCTCACCATGTTTGATATATCCCCAGTCAGGTGGGCTCTGAGTATCTGGCTGTCAGACTAATGCCTGACCCCATAAGTGTCCTGCCTGATAAGCAGCACATTTGACATGTTCTTTGAGTGCTGTTTGAGTTGGTAGTATAGAGATATATGATCTCTACTTTCAGGAAAATAGATTAAGCCTTGTATCATTTACAGTTGTGACTGCACTGGACTTGTCATACATTAAGACCACAAACTTCTCCAGAGTTTCTAGGTCAATATCCTCCACCTTGGATGGGCACTGACTGAGCTTGGTGAAGGTACTTGAGACATCTGGTGATTCTACACCAAGTTACTCAAGTTGCTGCTTGGAGAGAGGCTAGATCTGTAAGCTTCAATATAACTGGATCCACCCCTACATTGGCGGCCTTTCTTTCGGTGATATAGACATCAAGTTCTGAAAAGGCAAAGGGATACAGTTCCTTGCCAGCTGAGCTTTTTTAACTCTGCTCGTGCTTACGGACATTAAGATGGCCTCACTCTCTGTTGTATAATGCTGCTAAGCAGGTAGGATGATGTTTAAACTTCTGTGCCACAGTATCCCCAGCACGAAGCTTTGCGAGGAGCCTTCCATCGCTTAGATTCCTGGCACACTGATTAAGTCTCTCATTCAGTTTCATTGTCATCGCTTGTCTTAAAGCTGATGTCGGAGCCTCACCATCACATAAAAAGCACATTGATGATGCTTGGGAGTGCTGAGAGGTTCTACAGCTTGCTGCAGTTCTCTTCTGTGTTTGTAGCAACAGTAGACATTTTCTTCTGGGCCCTTTCTGGATTTGTATTGTTGAACAGTAATCTTCAGCTTAAATGATATGTCAGTGTGTTTTCTCTTCCATCACCTTCATCTAGTCTGGCTGGATTCAGCACGATTGGCAGAGTATTGATAGCATGAAACAATGTGAAATTCCTTGCAATATTGCCATAACCAGCGCCAGCACAGTCCTGTTTTCTACTGAATAAGCTACGTGGTGAAATAAGTTTTTCCGTTGTGTCCTGATGACAGAGGCAACATTTGCTCCAATTAATTTGCTATCTTGAATTGGCTTGTGTATCCATTTTTAGAGACGAGTAAACCAATAGGTTAGGGCAGAGGGTTTACCCTTTTACCACCTTTTACCATATGCACTTTTATGTATGGGCTACAACTAGATTCATGCATTTGCCCGACACCAAGCCCGGTCGTTCATCCAATGCCATTTAAATTCCGTACACCCTTTCGATGACTAAAACCCCGTTATCCTTGGCTCAGCTCTCCCATACTGGCACATCCTGTCGATTCAGGTGGATCTATCTCACCTTTGAGGGGTTGATTAGATAGCATTTGGGATACGAACTTAAATTAGCTGACATTGAACCCTCTGCTAATTTGAACAGCAGTGAACTGTCATCAGTGTGCCCTGGTAGTGCATGACATTCACTCTTCTTTTTCCATCTCAATCGATCCATGGCTGTGATTCCGTCACTCTCAAGTGACCACATTTCTAAAGTAGAGAATACTTTGTGCACGTTAAGGTTAGAGTTAGACAAACTCCTTCACACACAGAGATACTTCGTGCGCAACAACCCTCACCTAGTTTCGTCTGTGAGTCAACGCGGTGCACTGTTGTGTGGTCGTCGCTGTGCACTAGCAACAACTAGGAGCCATACATGAGAGTTGAGTGAGTAGCGAGGACCAGTGTAGGTTTAGTCCATCCAAAGGATGTGGCTGAATGCTGAAACAAAGGTACCACCTCCACTACTGCTTCCCCATACACCCCATTTGTCTATAACCTAAAATCTAGGCTCGTTACCTTCGCATTCTGTGAAAGGTTATGTTTTGGTCGGCGTGTATTTATTTATTTATTTATTTATTTATTTGTAATCTTGTGATTCGTATAACTCAAAAAGTATTAAACTGAATTGCATGAAATTTGGTGGGATGATTGGTTATTAGCCAGGAAGCATTCGATTAGATTTTGGGATCGTTCGGGTCAAAGGTCAAGGTCAAGGTCACGAAAAGGTCATAATCGTCTTTTTACGATAACACGGTCAATTTTTATTCAATTTGCATGCAACTAACGCCAAAATGTTCAGAATTCAACGCCTCATCCTGTGATATGCAATATGACACAATGACGCCCATACTCTTGTTACCGGTTAGGGGTCAAAGGTCAGGGGGGTCACGACCTTGAAAAATATGCGGTTTTTGTCATAACGCGGTCAATTCTTGTCCGCTTTACATGAACCCAGCACCAAAATGTTCAGAATTTAATGCCCAATCTTGTGACACAATGACGTCATAACACATGTCACCGGTTGGGGTAAAATGTCGGGTGGGGGGGGGGTCACGCCCTTGAAAAATATGCGGTTTTCAGCATAACTCAGTCAATTCTTATTCGATTTGCATGAAACCAGCATCAAACGAGATTACCTTCTCTTGTTGAAACGTTGTATTCACCGAGCTTGCGAGTGAAGACTCGCCAAAACGACGTGAGTTGATTGTTGTTTAGTCCGTAGCCCCCGAAAGTCGGGGGGGGGGGGTCATGACATTATAGATATGTGGTTTGTGTCATAAGACCATTCATATGAAACCAGTTCCCCACACTCATACCAAGAACAAAAAAAGTAGTGGCGGCGAAGGTATGCGCTCTATGAGTGCCCGTTCTAGTTTGATTGTGTTATGCAACAAATGTTTTTTAATATCTTCCAGAAAACGGTAAAAAGGTGAGTTGGAGAGTTGTATCAATACAATAGGCCAGGTATTGGCTTAATGGTTAGGGTGGTGGGCTTGGGATCCTCGGGACCTAAGTTCAAATCCTGCTCAACCGTCGAATTAATACCAGGCGGGGTTGACTCAGCCTGTTATCATTCTGAGGTTGGAAAATGAGTTCCAACTTGCTGGGATGATTGAGCCATTCGAGTATCCTGTGTCGGAGTGGTGACCTGTCCAGGATTGTGCCCAATAGCCAAGGAGACTGCTAAGGTAGCACCAATGATCTGCACAGAGTATGGTTTTGATGGATGGATAGATACAATAATCCGTTTCAGCTTGGTCTAAAACATATAAATTGACACCAAGATCACTTCAATCAGACGACTCAATCAATTTCTATCATGAAAAGTTGCAATTTTGGAGCGAACTGGTGGCCATCTTAAAAAATAGCTGCCATGTTAGAATTTCAAGTGGCAAGCACATTTCCTTGAAAACTGACCTGAAAAGAGAATTCTTGCCAATGTTCATGCTTGCATCACCATTTGAATGATACGACCAAAAAAAATCACTCTTATCTGCTCAACTAAACGGTTTATTACCCCACACACAAATAACTAATGTGACATGTTAGATAGGGTGATGTAATAGACACTGGGAAAAATAGTGGTAAAACCTGGAATTAGTTAATTTACACACTTTTAAACCTCTTTCACCCTCATTTACATTCGCTCATAAACTTGAAAACTGAAGAACACAAATCGCCTTCATAATACTTCCAAAAACCGTGCTATATATCGATATGTAGCATAAGAGGGTGTGGCATGTGAGGGACCGGGTGAAGAGGATGCCGATTGGTGCTGCATTCTGTGTTGATGAATAAAGTCTACACCTCCTAAACTGTGACTCAATATTGTGTCATTACGGTGTATAAGAGAGAGGGATATAAGACTGCTTTAGTAGTGCTAAACTTCCAGATTTATTTTAAACGATCTTTAATATCATTATTTTAATAAAATTGACATAAATACTTGAACACTGTGCAGGATCAGGTCAGGTTAGGAATGGGAACATGTGCCGGAACAGTGTGTCGCTTCATCCACTTTCCACCGGTACTCCAGGGGCCTCCGGCTGGCCATCCACAGGCAGACGCCTGGCTCATCCCAATCTCCAAGAGATGCTGATCAACCTGCTGCAACCACGAGGCACGTGGTTGACCCATTGGCCTCACGAGGCTCCATCGCTGAATCTGGTGAGCAGGCTCAGTGTCAGGAAAACGAGCCACATGTCCATACAGCCGCAGCTGCCACTCAAGGACGATGCAGGTAACAAATCTCATTTGAGTCTCTCTCAGCAACCACTCGTTGGACACAAAGTCTGACGAGCGATAGCCAATGATTCTCCGAAGAACCCCAGTACCAAAGGAATTAAGTCTCCATCTCAGATCCCTGGTCAGAGTCCAAGGCTCGCATCAGAAGAGCAAGACTGGAAGCACTAAGGACCTGAAGACTTGGACTTTCGCCCTCCTGCAGAGGTACGGACAGCACCACACTCCATGATCCAATAAATCCATGACTCCCCAGGCCCGACCAAGACGTCTCTTGACCTCTGGCGCACAGCTAGCAGAGACATTAATTAATACTGCCAAGGTAAGTGAATCTCTCTGTGACGTCAACATCCTCACCACACAACAGGTACAGACAGGAGAGCAGCATCCAAGATGTCATTGAAAGCCTGGATCTTAGTTTTGACCCAGGAAACCCATAATCCCAGCGGCTCCAACTCCTCAATCAGCACCCCGAGGGCCCCCAAAAGGATATCCAGAGTCCCTGCAGAGATGACTGCATCATCTGCGAAATCAAGGTCAGAGATCTTGACATTCCTAAATGATGCACGACAGCTTGATCTCTCCGACATCCTCCCCAGAATCCAGTCCAAACAAACGCTGAAAAGTGTGGGGGCCAGTACACACCCCTGACAAGCTCCAGTACCAATGAGAAATAAGTCGGAGATGGTATCACCACATCTCACAGCACCATCAGTGCCAGAGTAGAGTTCTGACATTAGATTGATCAGTTTTGGTGGCACCCCACAAAGACCAAGAATCCTCCAGAGAGCATCCCGATTCACTGAATCAAACGCTTTACAGAGCTCAACCGAGGCTGCAAGCAGCCCCTGCCAAAACTCTCGTCTGCGTTCGGTGAGGACACGAAGAGCAAGGATACGGTCAATCGTTGACCTCTTTGGTGTAAAGCCTGACTGCTCTTGGCGCTGGTGCTCAAGCATGGTGGCAAACCCAATCAAATATTATCTGAGAAAATACCTTTCCCGGTATTGAGAGCAGCATCACCCCTCAGTTGTTGTTGCAGTCCTGGCGATCACCATTCCCTTTCCAGAGAGTGACAACAAGGCCCCTCTTACAGTCAGTTGGGATGATGCCCGTGTTCCAGGCAGAGCACAGAACTGCATGCAAAGACATGAGTATGGCATTTCTACCAGCCTTGAGAAGTTCAGCATGGACGCCACAGATCCCAGGAGCTTTACCCCATTTAAACCGGTTCACCGCAGCCTGTGTTTCCACAAACAAAGGTGGATCACAGTTGATTGGAGGGTCCACAATAGAGATGGTAACACCCCTGACATGCAACTCAACCACTGGTGAATCAGCCTGGTACAGCCGCTCAAAGTAACCAGCCCAGCGGGCCTTCACTTTGGACTCTTCTGTCAAGAGCCCACCACCCTCAGCTCTAACTGCAGTACACCGAGGGATGGGCTTGGAGGAACACAATGTGCAAATTCCCCTGCAGCAGGTCGCGAATCACTTGACCACAGGTGATGCTCTACCCCCTCATAGATTCCTCGCATGTAGGCCTCCTTATCCATCTTCAGCACATGTACAGTTTTACACCTCAACTTCCTGAACAGCTCAGCTCTGCCATTAAGCCTGGGCCTGTGACTCTGGTCAATGGCATCCAGTGTCCCTTGAGAGATAAAAAATTTTCTTCACCCTGTGGTGAGTTCCAAGACATCCACCAACAATGTCAAGGATGGTGGTCTTGAAGGCAGGACACAACTCTTCAGGATTCCCCAAAGCACCCAGACCCCCCTCCCCTCCAAATCCCCACTCAGACTGTTCGCAAACTCCTCAGCTACCCTCTCATCCTTGAGCTTGCCAACATCCAGTCTAGGCTGGGATAGTACCGTTCTCCTGGATTTAAGCTGCAACTTTAAGGTTTATTCAACAAGCCTGTGGTCGGTAATGAGGAACTGAGTACTCCGGTAGACCCTGCAGTTCTGGATCATCCTCCAGCGACCATCAACAAGCACATGGTCATTCTCCTTTGCCACACCACAAGCATTGGAAAACCAAGACCAGCGATGAGCCTGTGGGTGCTGAAACCATATATCACCCACCCTAAGTCCATGACTTCTTGCAAGCCTAAGGAACTTAGTGCTATTCTGGTTCACAGTTCCAGACCCATGGGGACCAACACAAGTCTCATAACCATCCCTATCAGTGCCAGTCGATGTCATGAATTCCCCCAAGACGAGAAGAGTATCTTCCTTTGGGCACCGACCAACCACAGACTCGAGCGCAGCATGGAATGCGTCCTTCACGGTGAGATCACTCATCTCAGTCGGAGCATATACAGAGACCAGGGAAACGACAACCAAGGAGTGACGAATCCTTAGTCTCATAATATGCTCGTTGACCGGTGTTACCTCAATTATCAAATTTTGTCAAATTTATTTTGTAACCGAGGGGTGAACACATAAGATGCTCGACGGCCACGTGCTTGCATTCTTTGTAACCAGAGCTGTGTTTCCAAATCCCAAGTTCAGTAACACAAAGATGCACCTCATGGTCAGGGTGCTGAGAAGGGCTGCACAAAGTGCAAAGAAAACATAGCTGTAGGAACACGACTGGACATGGGTTGTGGGTTTGGGAGCGAGCCAGAAAGGATGAAGAGAAAGGTACAGAAGGTGAGAGAAGGAGATTATGGAAAGAGGAGTGGGGGAGGATTAGGGGTTATGCAAGGGGTAAAGAGGAAAGGAGGGGTGAAACGTTTTTAATTGATATTTGATTTTCGAGTGTTTTTAACGTTCAAAGTCGTACAAACACAAGCAACACAATTAAAAGAGAAATACTGCACTGACGTCTGTTTGTACAATGCCAAGATGGTAAAGAGTTATGTGTTGTATAAATAAAGCTTTTCTTCAAATCATGTTCACTAATGTTCGGGTCAGCATTTCAAAGCACAAGTTTCAAATTAGCTCCAAACTTTAAAAAGTATATTTGCATATCTTGCCATAACCTCGTTAAAGAGTCTCATTAAAACAAACGAACTTTAAATCGTCAACATCAGGTGCTCATGATTGTGATGTCGTGTCAACAATGCAAAACAATCCGACTTGTGGGTGTGTTGGTTCGAGGATATGCCTGGTGTTGACTTTAAGGTTTGGGTGAGTGGGCTTGGGATCCGAAGATTCTGAGTTCAAATCCCACTCAGCTGTTGAATAAAAACCAGGTGGGGTATACCTCCGACTTTATCAGAGCGGGCACTCTGTGGAGCCAAGCTGAACAGTTCACGTTTTCTATCCTACTGATAGGCTGGATCTGGATTCGGACCTGTACTAAACTCTAATCAGCTTGTTCTTGTGACCTACCCAACACATCCATCAAGTTTCGTCCAAATCCATTGATAACTTTTTGAGATATTCTGCTCACAAGAAGACCTGCTCTGACCTTGAGACAGACCTTGAGATATCCTGCTCAAAAAGAAGTGAATACACAACCTCCGTCCACCTTCAGTGGTGGAAATAAAAACAAAATTTACCACTAAACAGCAAATCCAACTGCAGTGATTTTCCCAGAAATTTCTGTGCCAATCAGGTCACATGTTGCCCTTGTTGGTCTCTGTTTGGCTGTGAGTATTTACTACATCTTCCACATTGCTGTGTTAGCAAGAAAATAATAAATCCAAGACGGAGTGGCCAGTCTGGAAGCGAAACTGATGGTTGATAATGAGTGAATTGGGAGAAGAGGAATGCTCCGACTTGCTCTGCAATCCAAGATTCCATGGTCCAAGCTGTCAACGAGAAATTGGACGACACATCTGTAATGTGGTGGATTGAGTGTTCCTCTCTTTCTGTGGACGAGAGTGAGGACATCCTTCCATGGCAGCTGTAAGCAAGCTCCGTTAAACAAACCTAGTGGAAAGGACAGACGGTAGAATATCCAGCTCCACTGAGTGTTTGGGAAAACTCAAGGGCAAGTCATCAACTCTAACGACAGGGAGGATGTCAAGATGAGGAAGACATTTCTTCATCAAGTGAAGATGGAGTTTGATGGGCTTCTGGATTTTAATGACCAAGTTTCTTGGGATAATTTATTTGACAATGGAGAGAGATTTATTGATGGAATAAATTCAATGAATCTGCAAAGAGGACTTGATGGAGTCCCTCGGATGCCTATTTCATTTCGACTGAAGACATACTTGGTTGATATTTAGCTGATCTGGTCAGGTGGTAGGCAAAATGATGGCCAAAGTGGACGACGACGGACTGAGATTGTTTATGTTTTCTTTTCAGACTTCGTTTGAGCCGAGATGATCACGGGTTGAAATGAGTGGTCACCAGGTAATCATGCGTGCCGTGAACCAATTGGGTATTGGGAGCAAAGGTGAGGAAAGAGGTAGTATACCTTTCCATCAACTTGAAAATATGTTCAGTGAAAAGACAGAGGAGGAGAAGGGTGGAGGTGAGCCGGGGTGAGGTTAAGTCGGTTTTTTTTTTTCTCGTGCTCTTTTATTCAGGCTTTGTCTTTAGCTCTGTAGAAGGGTGAGGGTCATATGAGCTCGAATTTTCCAATTTGGTTCTTCCTTTGAGTGATTTAAACTTTGAGCTCAATTAAATGAACCCAAACATTGCGGTATCACCCAGACAATCGATAATTACCTTTTAGCTGTCTGCTCTGGGTTCGATTCTCAGCCAGATTATGTACTGTCTGATTGGTGCGCAGGCAGGGCATTACAATCACAAAGTGTACTGTCCCTCGCGTAGACCTTTAGCTCAGGACCCCATCTGCTTGCATTAGTTGGTGGATGTTCAAGCTCCCGTGGTATTTCAAGAACAGTAGGTGGGTTAAATTACTGGCACCCTGGCTAAATTTCAAATTATGGCATGGCTGACTGCTGGGAAGGAAATGGCAAACTACCCAGCATAAGCCATGCCATAAGACGGCTTTGGAAACAACAGCACTCTGTCCCACGGAGTCCGATGAACCACCGCAACGCTGCAATTGAATCGTCTGTCGACCGTTTTGATCTTGGCTCTTTGGTCTTTCTGCAGTGTGTGTACTGGTCGTTACACAACCATTGCCAATTCACGTTGCAGATGTGCAAAGTACAATTTATGTTTCCATTTCTTTGGTTTATGTGTTTCCAAAGAACTAGAATGGCACTCGTTCGGTGGCATACCTCCACCAGGCAAAAACAGTTCGTTTTTGTATCTGACTGATAGGCCGGATCTGAATCTGGACCTGGATCAAAATCTGATTGACTTGTTCATCTTGTCACCAACCCAACTCATCCACCAAGTTTTATCATAACTCGTCCACCACTTTTTCAAATATCATGCCAGATGTCGTTTTTGGTCCTATCTCTCAATGGTGAAGAATCACTTAAAAAAAAATATATATAAAAATTGTCCGGATCTGCACCAAAATCGAATGAATTCATCTTTGTCACACACCCAACCTGTTTACCAAATTTTGTCCAAATCAGTGAACTTTTTAGATATCCTGCTCAAATAAACAGATGGGTGAAAACAATCTCCGTCCATCTTTGGTGATGGAGGTAACAAAGAAAGCTCGAACATTTATTAGATTAGGAGCAATATATTACTCTGGATAATGGTGATGGTGGTAAAAGGGAAGGTGGGGGTGGCGGGGGGGGGGAGTGTTTCCAATACAATTTCCCTTACAAGGAATTTTGACAAAGGAGGAGGCCACTTTCGATCCATCAACCTTGTGCAATGGTTGCCAATTTACGGTTGTTCGCCCATGCTCCATCCTTTATAAATGCTGAGCATGACGCAACGTAGCAGCACGTATACCACTTTTAAAGCCTTTGCTATATGACAAGACCGGAGCTCGAATCGCCGACCTCCCAGACTCGGAGCGAGCGCTCTAACCATTAAGCCACCCGGTCTGATTAAACCATTAAGCCACCATTTTAATAACTGTTAATACACATCAACTCCAATAAGGTTGAGCTTGTATCGCCTTGGAGTGAATCTTTTAGGTATCCTCTGGTCAGACAAATTGCTTTCATGGAGAAGCAAATATTCACCGATGCATTAAAAGACCATTGCATTACACAGTGAAGAATCTATTACACAGGAATATAATATCTAATTTCCTCCAGTGCTATTACCTCGTACGTGTTCAATTTCGTGCAGGATTGGAGCTCTTGATTTCAACTGAATATCGCCTTTCATCAGCATTTTCCTTCTTTTCTGAACGAGGCAAGGGCTTGGAGCGTTTGTGCCAGATCCTTTTGCTTGGATTTGCATTTTTATCACTTAGAGAAACAATAATCTGGAAAAACCGCATGCTCCTGTATTAATTAATCGACACAGAATGGAGAGAAGACATCAATCAAAGGTGTTATTACTCAATAAATGTAATAAAATACTATATATATATAAAATCTTTTCTGTGTTTTTGTTGTGCACCTGTAAAAATATTTATAGATTTAAAAAAAAAGAAAAAGTTCATAACCTTTTAAAGATTTATTAGTTCATTACCTTACTGGATGCAATTTATTGCATTCTTTCTGATATGAACAAAAATAGGGAAAGGAGTTCGCAGTGTAATAAATCTGCTGGAAGCAGATTTAATAAATTATACATGATAATCCAAGGTGAACTATTAAATAAGTATGTGCAAGGAAAAGCGACCGATGCACAACCGCCGATTGATTTTCCGTTTACGAGAATTCCGCACGCTTCACGTCCCATACACGGCGTCTCGAAACCTGCACCGGGAACGTTACCGGGAGAGGAACTGTCCTTAAAAAGACGTTTTCTCATGGAAAAAAAAAAACAACAACATTGCATAAGGCCCGTAATTTCTTGAAGCCACACCTCGGGCCTGTTATTACCTCTGTCACTAATCCATTGTAATAATCAAGCTGTTGCTATGATGTGGAGTGCACACCGTCCTGCTATGTTCTGACGATAGATTAAAAATCATCCTGCTTGAAACTATGAGAAAACGACATCAAAGAGTGCATATCACCACTTGAAACAATTGAAGGAAGCCACTGGAGTTTATTATCCTCCGCTTATAGAAATTGTTTTGTTTCACCATGCGCAAGAATAAGCATGAAATGTTTGCTGCTTATTTGACGATGGCAACTATCAAAGGACTGGCTTTGGCACAATAGGTGCATATTGGGTTGTGGATGTTGGAAACCAAATTTGAATAATCAACTCAGGTTTTATAGTGTAAAAATTAAGGGTTTCTGGAAGATGAAATGTTTACAAACATATGTGCACACACGCACACATCTCGTTTTTTCATGTCTGTTCCTCAAAATTCCATCTATCTGTCTATTATACAGTATCGGCTATTCCTAAAACATAATATTATAATTTAAAGGATTGCTGGAAATGATGTGAATTTCACAACATCCAATGTTCAACTTTATTTTAAATGTCAACTCCCTTAACTAAAAAAAGAACCTTAACTTGGAAGCAGTTGAATGGTTACCTGACTGCATGGATCATCAGCTGGGCACCGTTCTTCCTCGACGTTTCGATTCTTTCAGCCCAGAACTTCTCCAAACGGCGGATTCACAACCCCGGTCATCAATCCACATCAGTCGTTACCTACATCAATAGATCCACAACGTCCAGGCAGTAGGTCAACCCATCAATGCAACATCACGATTCAAACTTTACTCACTGGAGGATTTAATGTACTGTTGGAACCCGCTATTCAAGGGGGATACGTTCCTGAAAAATGCCACGAATGTCAGTATCTGCAAATGTGGCGGCACTGTTAAAAAACAAAACAAATTAATTTATTTATTTACTTTTAATATTTACATGGTCCAGGCTTGTGGAAGTATGCTTACACATGACAAATCAGGACACAACATAACAAAGGAAATAGCAGGAGACAGGGGAAACAACAACAGCAGGGTGGAGGAAGAAAGTATATGGGGCAGACAAACAAGGGATGCAGGTAATGATGAGGGGTAATGGATAACGCAAAGGGTGGACGATGTGGATACATAACAATTTGTGATTTTATCAAGGTCTGAAGAGAGGGAAGAGGCTGCTGCCTCTCTGTCAGAACGATGAGAGATGTCACGGCAGAGGGGAATCATCAGCAAAGAGATAAAGAGGATTTTTCAGAGAGTCTGTGAAATCACTGATGAAGATTACGAATAATATGGGTCAAGAACACTACCTTGCGGTACTCCAGCCTTGACAGGGAGAAGAAATGAAAGGGTTCCATTGAGAGCCACACACTGATTACGAGAGGGGAGGAAGTCAGTCATCCAAGAGTGGAGTTGGCCTTGGACTCCATAGGCAAACAGGTTGGGAGCCTCGTTGGTATGCAATTCTGTCTGTGCTGTTGCTGATGATTCACCAATGAGTGATGAAACCGGTCCAGCAGCTGAGGGGATGTGTAGCATTGGGATTCTCATGTCTGTACCATTTGTGAACATCTTTACAGCTTTTGAGGAACTCTGTGAAGGGTTTTAAACAACAAAGTGCTCCCTTGGGTAGCTTTTCATGGTTGCTTTATGCAGCTTTTTTGGCAAGAAGAGCCTGGGAGGAGTAGATGTATTTATATAATCCTAGTCACCTGGGTTTAGTTGATTAGGTGAGAGCTAATTGGTTATTCCCTCCATTCATAGGTGAGAGATGTGGGTGAGTATTCATTATATATATATATATATATATATATATATATATATGTATATATATATATATAATACAGTATATATATATATATATATATATATATATATATATATATATATATATATATATATATATATATATATATATATATATATATATATATATATATAGTAGTGTATGTTTGTTTGTCCTCTTATAACTCGAGAACTACGCATCCCAGAGCAAAACTAAAGGCATTTTCGGAATCAGCACGTCTCAGTGGTACGACAGCACACCTGAGATGTTTAAAAAACCGAAAAAAAAATTCGTCGATTTTTTTTGGCCGTTTCAATTTTTCTGCCGCAATTGATTGATTTTCCGCGTCGCGACTTTTTCATGATCGATGCGACGCGACTCTTTCAGCAGTTTCTGGTCGATGTCTACTGCAAGATCGAGACAGAGCGACTGGGATTTATCCGCCGGGAGCAAAATAACTTGCTTGCCGATAACTACGACAACGTCCGTGACAGCCTCATGGCCAGCGATGGTGACCCTCGCAATGTTGGATAAAGGGTGGTCTTTCCAGCAACATACACTGGTGGGCTGAGGTGGATGCATGAGAAACAGAGTGATGCCATAGCCTATGTGCGTCGCATGGGAAGGCCTGACTTCTTCATCACGATGACCACGAATCCTAATTGGACCGACGTCCAGGAAAATCTCCTGCCAGGACAAAAGCCTCATGATCGCCCAGACATCATTGCCCGTGTCTTTCACCAAAAGAACAAGAACCTCATGGAGCTACTAAAGAAGGGAGCTTTTGGGAAGATGAGAGCCTTCCTGTACACCATTGAGTACCAGAAGCGTGGTCTTCCACATGCCCACATCCTCCTGTGGGTCGCTCCAGAGGACAAGGTCAAGCTCGAAGACATTGACCTGGTCATCAGTGCTGAGATTCCCGACAAGGAGCAAGATCCATTGCTGCACAAGATGGTCATGGCACACATGATCCACGGTCCATGCGAAAACCTCAACCAGAACAGCCCTTGCATGAAGGACCGCACGTGCTCAAATTATTTCCCAAAGCCATTCCTGCAGAGCAGTGAGCAAGGAAATGACAGCTACCCCAAGTATTGCCGCCTAAAGCCAGAAGATTGTGCTCACACTGGTGAGATAAAGATGCGCCAGCAGGGAAAACAGGTGGTACAGGTAGTCACCAACCAGTGGGTGGTACCGCACAACCCGTTCCTCGTCCGCCAATTTAATTGCCACATAAACATCGAGATCTGCTCCAGCATCAACAGCATCAAGTATATCACAAAGTATGTAACCAAGGGGACCGATCAGGCAGTGTTTGAACTGCAGCGAGCCAATGAGGAGGCCGGAAACTGTCAAGTGGATGAGGTAGCTCAGTTCCAGAATGCACGCTACGTTGGCAGCAACGAGGCAGTCTGGAGGATCCTGGAGCACCCAATTTGCGAGCATCTCCCTCCAGTCATTGGCCTAGCTGTCCACCTTGAGAATGGCCAGTGAGTCTACGTCATTGTGGACAATGCCGCCGAGGGGGCACAGCGACCACCGCCAGCCACTACGCTAACTGCTTTCTTCGACCTCTGCAATCATGACAATTTTGCCAAGACACTCATACACCGTGAGGTGCCTGAGTACTACACGTAGGACAAGTCGCGCAAGAAGTGGGCCCGCCGCAAGCGAGGAGAGGTGGTTGAAGGTCCATAAGCAATCTGGAAGGTTGCGGCAATTGGCCGTATCTACAGCATCAGTCCTACAGTGTCATCTACAGTGACTGTTACTACGTTCGACTTCTTCTGACTGAAGTATGTGGCCCCTCTTCCTTCACTGCTCGGAGAACCGTGGATGGCCAGGAATTGTCCTTCCGTGAAGCCTGTCTCGCAAAGGGACTCCTGGAAAATGACCAGCTCCTCCACCTTGTTATGGAGGAGGCAGGCATCAGCCAGTCTGCACCAAACATCAGGAGTCTCATGGCAGTCATCCTCACCACCTGTTTCCCTCGCAATCCACGCACACTTTGGGATTAGTTTCGTGACCTCCTCTCTGGAGACTACCTATTCCAGCACCGTCACAATGTTGGCAATCCTAATGCTGACTACAACGAAGAGGTCTATATCCTTGCACTTTGCTCCCTTGAGGACAAGGTGATCATGATGGGCGGCTGTCATCTCAGTTCGTATGACCTACCTACACCAGAGAGGGGCAGAGAAGATAGGCTCCAGAGAGTACTTCAGGGAAGTGGACTACAACCAAGAGCAGTTGGTTGTCCAGGCAGATGACCTCCAACAGCACCTGACAGATGACCAGCGTCACGTCTACAATGCAGTCCTTGAACTAGTGCAGCAAGGTAGCATCATCAATAGCAACAGGTGCAGCAACATCATCTTCCTCGATGCACCGGGAGGCACAGGCAAGAGCTTCGTCATCAACACGATACTGAAAAAGATTCGCTCAGGAGGCAAGATTGCTCTTGCTACTGCGTCCAGTGGAATTGCTGCAACACTGCTCCAGGGAGGACGAACGCGACACAGCACCTTCAAGATCCCACTCGACACGCACCTCAAAGAGCAGCCAACATGCAGCATCAAGCGTGGAACAGCATTGGGCAAGGTCATCACAGATGCTGCTGCAATCATTGTGGATGAGACCTCGATGACTCACAGCCTATGAAGCTGAAGACCGCACACTGCAGGACATTACAGGAGTCCAGCAACCCATGGGAAGCATCCCCACACTGCTCTGCGGAGACTTCCAGCAGATCCTTCCAGTGGTCAAGAGAGGCACCAGATGCAACATTGTCAATGTCAGCCTGAAGACGTCCCACCTGTGGCGCCATGTGACTGTCAAGCACCTGACCACCAACATGCAAGCTCACCTGTCTGGTGATGAAGGGGCCACCAACTTCTCCAAGCTGCTCCTGTAAATTGACAATGGACAGATCCCATTTGTGGCTGAACCAGACACGATTGCAATTCCTCCTGGACTGGGCAAGGTCATCTCCACACTGGAGGAGCTCAAGGCTGAAGTCTATCCTTGCTTGACCACAAATGGAGTCAGGTCTGAGTGGCTGGCTGAGTGTACAATTCTCTCTCCGCTGAACACCAATGTCAAACAGCTCAACAACTGGCTCATGGGAGAGTTCCCCGGCGATGAGAGGATGTACAAGTCTGTGGACAGTGCCATCTGCAATGAGGCAGTCACTTACCCTGTTGAGCTGCTCAATTCTCTCGAGCTGTCAGGAATGCCACCACACCTCTTCAAGCTGAAACTCGGTGTGCCCATCATGATCCTGCAAAACATGGAGTCACCCAAGACCACCAATGGCAAACGCTGCATCATAACCCGCCTGCATGCCAATGTCATTGAGGCCACCATCTCCTGTGGATCAATCAAAGGAGAAGTTGCCCTTCTACCGAGGATCCCACTCATTCCATCCGACTCCGAGCTGCCCTTCCAGTTTTGCTGACTCCAGTTTCCCTGCAAGCCATGCTTTGCGATGACGATCGACAAGGCTCAAGGTCAGACGTACAAGGCAATCGGTGTTGACCTCTCTGTCCCGTGTTTCTCCCACTGCCAGCTGTATGTGGCTGCCTCTCGGACCGGCAGCGCAGTGAAGCTCAGCATCCTGGCATCCAACAGTCAGACACGCAATGTGGTCTACTCCGAGGCACTAGAGCACTGATGACGAACGCTGACAATGACAAAGAAATGTGAAATGTGTCCAAATTAAATGTGAAACATAAATGTGATATATATTGTTGTGGGGCCGAGTTTCGGTGGGGAGCACGACCGCTAGGTGGATCAGTAGAGTCGGCTCCACCGAACACCTGGAATTTATAGGTCATCACCCCAGATAACTCCGGAGCCGACGGGTCCCTTATCGGACCGAACATCGCCAATAGGTCGACTGTGTGGGATAGGGTCGATTGCCAATTTCAATTTACCTAAATACCCACGTCGTCCAAACTACTGGGGCAATTCACCCTCGGCCGACTCTGTCCGATCCGAGTCGTGGTTACGGCTCGGATCCGGCGTAACCGAGCGGAGTTACCAGAGCCGCCGGACCGAATGCACAATTTGCCGCTTCCCAATTTCCCAACACGCACCGTGCGAAACCACTAAAAGAAACACAGAAACGAGCTGAAACATTTAACAGGGGATTTATTTATAATGGGAGGGGGGGGGAGGGGAAGGGAACACCCAAAGAGCAGAGTTAAACCGACTAAAATAAATGCAAGTATGTACAAGGCACTTAAACAGTTCTACTTGAAGACTGGCCCACAGACAGACACACACACACCCAAAAAGAAAATGGACCCGATGGGTCTTCAGTCGGTAGAGCCGGCCCGGGGTACCTGCCCCGCCTCGTGCGGTCACACCGACTCGAATCACCACAGTGGGACTCGAACCCATGACCCGAAGTCTACGACCACGACCGTCTGCAGGGCCCTCGTCGACAACCACTCACTGGCTTTGGATGCCAGGTTGGAAAATGCCTGGATTGAGAATGTCCTCTCCCACCAGGAATGTCTCACACACGACCCTAGCTGCTTGACAAAACGCCACGATCTCTCAAACTGGCCAACGCTCCTGCCACGAACACACCGTCTCTCCTCAACGCTGGTCCAGACAACCACTTTTTCTCCTCTGGCGGGAGGGGCTTCGTCTCCTGGCCACTCGCCTCCTCATTGGTCAGACCCATCGCGTGATTCCGTGGCCGTCCTTCATTGGACAGGTCCATGGTAGGCGGGGCAACTCTGACTCTTCTGGGCGGAGTCCCGAAGGGAGGCGTTTGTGGCTCCGCCCACCTTCTCACCTCTGGTCACGTGTGTAATGGCGATCGTGTTGCGTCGAAAACGGGTCGGGTGAGACGTCCGCTCCTTGCCGATTGGCTGAAGAGGGCCGCCATGCCTATGTTAGACTCCGCCCACGCGCACGCTTGCTGGCGAGCGCGCGAAGAATGCCGCGAGCGGAGTGTTGCTGTTGTGAGAGCGAAGGTGGGCATTGTTGTCGTTGATGTAAAAATCCTAACTATCAAAATAACTCTGCAGTGCACGAACATTTAATTCCTATTAGACTAGGGACGGGACCCTAACTAGAAACACATACTTACCGATATAACTGATCTAAAGGGACTCTGAATGTTGAGTGCAGTAAGCTTTCAGATTCGTAACACGATTAAGCACCACGGTTTACCCCTTTCTTATTCCTATTTTTTTCCCCG
Source organism: Eptatretus burgeri (assembly GCF_056783735.1). NCBI lineage: Eukaryota > Metazoa > Chordata > Myxini > Myxiniformes > Myxinidae > Eptatretus > Eptatretus burgeri. The sequence goes on from NC_140967.1 coordinate 94,646,215, forward strand.
GGTAACGCCGGGTACTCCAGCTAGTGTATATATATATATATATATATATATATATATATATATATATATATATATATATATATATATATATATATATACACACCAACCTGGTTAGGAGACTCCTACCGACAGGGTACGTTGTTCGCACTCACTCTCCTCATCTGCACAATCACACCATTCACCCAAACACTTTAGTCATTCATTCCACAGTGCCGCACACCCAGTCCACAACACCATCCAACACCTTTCACGTTTATGTGAAAACAATAACACACCAGTCACTTGGATCCCACTTGGTCATCAAATTTAACCAGTACACTTTTTCATCAAACCCAAATTAATTTGTCACTACGTCCGTCGTCCGCTGGCCTCCTCCATACTGTCCTAATCGTTTATTTCCAACAATTTAAAAGAAACATCAAAATCTCTTCACCAGTCCCATGGAACCACTGCATGGTTCAAACCAGGCATTTCAATCCTTCCTCAAACAAGCCACTCTTTGTCATCCACTTGTTTCAGGCGTGTTTAACGCTCTACCTGTAATGTCTCCACCACTCTTTTTTTTTCAATAATCACCCAAATCCACTCGTGCCACTTTGATGCCTTCTGTCATCTCTCAATTTGCAATCACTTTTGGTACAATTTCCAATCAAAATCTTCATATCTCCATATGGCCTGCTTCTTTGGCTCTTTGGAAGGGGAGTGAGGGAACGAATTTCTCATTACCATTACATGAGCCCGCCGCCTTTCCACCACGGCTCAAGGGGGTCACGCCTCAATGGGGGCTGTGATCTACCCCCCCTCTTCTCCAGGGTTCACGGAAATCAGGTAAACCCCAATCAGTGGAATGGCCTCCCCCTCTTCTCCATAACTCCCTGAAGACAGATAAACCCCACTTAGCGAGCCAAACCACTCGTGTGCTCAGAAAGGTTCGAAGACCAAGTGACACACGCCAGTGCCGCCTGCCACTCATCTGCAGTCCACTCCAAAGTTCCTGTGAGGCTGATAGAGAAATTAAAATTCAATTTCTAAAGCCTGCTCCTGGATGCAGCACCTCCAACTCTGTAAGAACCCATGCGGAGCTGTCCATTATGGTCTCTGTCCCCTGGCTCAAGTTCTGTCCTGGTGGCATTTCTATTTCCCCTTGCACCTCAAACCTATTTCCTATGTCACCACTCATTCCATGCTCAGGACTCCACACACAGCAGGCTGCACACATTCCAAGGTTAGGTGTTCACATTCCACACCTTCAACCTTGCTTGTGTACTGACCAACTGCCTCGCACTCCAGGGTTACATTCTCGACCCCCAGGTGAATACCCACACACACTTCGGCCTCGGCAGCACATACCGGTGCTGTCGTCTGGACTGTGGGCTCACAGCATTCGGTCACAGGCACTCCACACACACATTCAGGGGTCACACATATGTGCACCCCATCGGACAGAGTCTCTTCATTAACGTAAAATTCAATTTCTACCTTAAGCTCATCGTCTGCACGATGTATGCATGTGCCCACGTACCTGTTTCGTTTCAGAATCACATCAGTCCGGTCGCTTCTCTCCAGCAGGTTGCTCATCATCGGTTCGCCACACTCCTCTGCGATTATCAGCCAAACATGCTGGACCTGCTCAAAATGTATTTCATTCGTCAACAACCCCGTATGCCCCTCAATGTCTCCATCGCCAGGGTTTGCTCTAATTGTGGTGTCATCCGACGAGTGATGTCAATCAAGTTCCACACCACTAACATTACTCCCTGTGGTGATGTCACACATCCCATATTATTGTGCTGTTCTCCATCCTGGCTCCATTTTCTTTTCCATTCAAGTCGTTCTTCCTCTCTGAGCCTTTTGAGTTGTTCGTTATCTTTCCGGAGTTTTTCCATCTCCGTGTACTCCAACTTTGCTCTCTCCTTGAGTTGGACAATTTCAAACTCATATTGTTTTTGTTTTTTACCCACCGTCTCTCATGTTCTTCATTCTCCAATGTCATCGTTTCTTTCAATTGGCTGATTTCCTTTTCCTGTTTCATTCGTCGTTCTTTCACTATCTCTGCATACTTCAACCTTGCTTTCTCCTTTAGTTGTTCTTGTCCCTCTTTTTGTTTCCTCTTCCACTGTCTCTCTTGTTCTTCCTTCTCCAATCTCATTGTTTCCCTAAATTGGTTGATCTCCCTTTCCTGCTTCATTCCTTGTTCATTTTGTTTCTTATCCCACTGTCTCTCTTGTTCCTCATTCTCCAATCTCGTCGTTTCCTTCAATTTATTGATCCCCCTTTCCTGCTTCATTCGTTGTTCTTTCACTACTCTTTCTTGCATCTCATTCTTTAATCTGGCCATGGCTTCTAACTGTTCGATCTGCACATTGTGGTTCCTTAACGTTTCATTCTCCGTTCTCTTTCTTTCCTCCCTTTACATCCTCAGCTCGTTTTGTAATTCCCCCTCTTTGCTTTGGTGTTTCCGTAACTCAGAAGTTTTTTTTCCATAATTCCTCTCTCGCCTCCTCATCTCTTTTGCATGCTTCCTCCCTCATTTCATCCATTCTCTTGCTCATCTCCGCACCTCTTTCGCATGCTTCCTTCCTCAATTCGTCCTTTTTTTACCGTATTCCTTTATGTGTTCCTGATATTTCTGTTCTCTTTTTATATTCTCTTCCAGGCTTTCTCTTTCCTGATTGCCTGATCTTACCTCTTCCTTCAGTCGTTCCAATTCCCGTCTTTCCATTTCCAGCTTTGTTTTCCATTCTTCTTCCAAGCTCTTCCTGTCCTGGGAGTTACTAATTTGCTCCTCCTCTATTCTTTTGTTCAGTTCGCTCTTGTCTTGTTCCAACTTTTTGGTACTCCCCTCTACCTTCCTCATTTCTCCCTGTAGTTCTTTGAACTGTCTTGACTTTTCCAACAATTCTTCCTTCCTTTGCTCCAGAGATTTCTCTCCTCTTTTTATCTTCTGTTCTCGGATTTCTCTTATCTGATTGCCTGATCTTACCTCTTCCTTCAGTTGTTTCAATTCCAAATCATGTTTCCATTTTTCCTCTTCCAGCTTTGTTTCCCATTGTTCCTCCAAGCTCTTCCTATCCTGGGGGTTACTAATTTGCTCCTCCTCTTTTCTTTAATTCAGTTCGCTCGCCTTTTGTACCAAAAACCCACGAAACCATTATACTTTCGTGGTTTCTCCATGTCGTTCCTCATCTGTGCTGGCTAAGTCCTCTTCCAGCTCCCGGATTTGTTCTTGTGCATCGGTCAATTGTTGTGATTCCCTGCGCACATAATCCTCATGAACCCAGTGTGCGTTGGCTTAGTCCTCTTCCAGTCCCTGAACTCGTTCCTGTGCATCAGCCAACTGTTGTGACTCCCCGTGCACGTTATCCTCCTGAACCTCGTCTGCGTGCCGCTGTGCCTCATCCAATTCCATCTGCAATTCCTCGATATAGTTATCACCACACCTCCACTGCTCCAAGGCCTCCGACAATTGTGTCTGAACCTCGCCAATGTAAGCGTCGCAGTCCTGCCTCACCCGCCATGACCACGTGGTTTGAACGGGTGGGCGGGAGCGCTTCCATCGTGTTGCGCGGTTTGTTGCGCTATAATTAGCCCTCTCCCGCTTCGTGGCACACCGAGATGGAGCCGCGCCGCCATTTTGCGACTCCATTTCCTTTATAATTTGCAAGTTTTTCCTCCGATCCGCTCAAGCATAAAATCAAATCAAATTTGGACCGTTTTTTTTTCGTAACCAATGTCCAGGGTGCGAAATGCACCACTGGTCCAAATATCCCGCTCCCGACTACCAATTGTTAACACAATTGGTGTTCTGCAAATTTACGGAGGTGGAAGCGGAGAGTTCGTCGTCCCACTCCTGACAGCCAGTGTTAAGGATTCAGCGACGGAGGGATTCTCAACCCACTCCGGCCGTCTCCAGGATATATAATGCCGGCCGGCTCAGCACAGGCCTCGGGTCACGTGCCTTCAATCGCGATACCAACGGAATCCTTGTACCTTGCCAGTTGGGGAAATATAACCCCTGGTTATAGACTGGTTTTGTCAGATGCCGAGTGTTTTCTGCCAGTCTGTAACCATTTTGGTTTTAAATGCCATTTGAACAGATCGTTCCTTGACGTGACTCAAATTAATCCATCGCGGCAACTTCATACGAATTAACCAGATTTATTGGGGAACATCGGAAATCACAACACAAGCAAATTTCACGACAATGTTTTTATTAACAATCCTCAACCCGTTCTTAACTGGGGAACCACGGACTATAGGTTTCGAGGGGGTCGCTACCAAAATATGCCTTAGACAACGTGCAGACAAAGACAGATAGACAGACATGCAAGACAAGACAGTACTTGGTGATGTTTCATGGACGAGAGGACAGTGTCAAAAGCACGAATGTCGCTCGCAACAGGCGCATGTCCACGGATTCGAACTCCCAGCTCGAACGCGCCGCGTGGCAAGATGGCGGCGCCGTACTCTTCCTTCTCAAGACACCGCGTGCGCACGCCCTCCTCAGCACGTTCCGGCCCCACGCAATGTCGACGATGGGCCTCAGCTGATCTCTCTCGCGGTCCAGCATATAAATCCAGGCCTGGCCTGTTCACCAGACAAGGCCCAAATCAAGGTGCCGGGCTCCGGCAAACATGTCGAGCCGTTGGTGTGAGCAGGGACCGTCAGAGGCTCCGGCGTCTCCTCTCCTGCCTTCCCGCTTTGAAGCCCAACTTCCGCTTCATCCTCTCAGTTCCTCTCTCCGTGCAGGCCGCCTCTCTTACGTTCGCTCGCTTCGAAACACGAGCACCCTCTCGAGAGCGACTGTTCTCGAAACACTATTCTCTTTTCACGAAGCCTTCGTTCGCTTGCTTCGTTCGCTCCTTCGACACACGAGCAGCCTCTCAACCGCCTGCAGTTTTCCAAACTGCCAAACTGAACCTGAACCTGAGGTCTTTGTTTGCTCTCTCGACACACGAGCACACCTCTCTCGGCGAAGCCGACTAACTCCTCCCCTTAGCTCCACCTCCTCCCCTTGGCCACACCCTCCCAGCCGACTGGGCGGGGCCTATCGTCCGTAGAGGGGAGGAAGAAGAAATCCTTGTTCAACCACCACCGCTCAGACAACTAAACAGCCTCTTACACCTCCCGACACACATATAACGTCCACTTTACCAAACAACCTAGCAAGACATGCATTTAATGGGGGGTCTGAGCTAATCCTACATTTAGTTGTCCAATAAGCGCCATTTCCATAACTAATATATATATTATATATTGGTATAGATAAATATACACACACATATATATACACACATATATATATATATATATATATATATATATATATATATATATATATATGTGTATATATATATATATATATTTATATATACACATATATATATATATATATATATATATATATATTTATTTCTTTTTGATTCCCATGACCACTTATACCATTTATTCAGGCACAAGTTGCCTTCTGGGAGGCCATTCAACTCTCGGTACTTGATCAAATGCCTTCTCTAGGTCAATGAAAACATGATACAGTTTCCTTTTCTTTGCCAACTACTTCTGTTGGCATTGTCTCAAAATATAAATCTCTTCTGTTGTTGATACTCCTGGCATAAAACCAGACTGGTTGTTGTCTGTATTTCTTTCAACCACTTTTCAAAAAACTTTGAACAATTGGTTCATTAATTTGATTTATCTATAAGATGAACATGATAAATAGTACCCTTCATCTTTTGAACAAATGCACAATAGTGCTATTTACCTAATCTTCAGGGATTACTCAATCTTGGTTTTCAACGTTCACAACATTATGGGATATTTACAAACATTCCAAGGACAGCACATTTCTTTCCCCTCTCCCTTTTATTATTATTTTTATTCTTTCACCAACTCTTCTCCTTTATCATAAGCCTCAAACATGGTTGAATAGCAGAACAACAGAGGGCGAGAAGCTCGCACACTAACAATGGAGGGATTGGGAATTGGGCAAGGAACAAACAGACAGGCAGCATAATAAGTAGGGATAAATGGAAAGAACAAGGGAACAGAGGAGAAGAGTGAGACAAGTGGTTTAACTACTCACCCCTGCAGGAGGTAGCGTGTATTGTGGGTGTAAAACGATGCCAATTCTGAAAACAAATCTTCTCGCTCCTTTTCTTCAAATTAATAGAACTGATCAGCAATAAGAATAGAGGATATCAGACATGGTTCACTATTTTATTATAGTGGAGAGAAGAAAATAACTAGACGGATTCAAGGAGGCTATTCCAAGGTCAGGATAAAAGGACTATTTTTAATCTGTAATAATAAGTGCCAGTGTGTGTCAGTCAGTCAGTCAGTCCATCTCCTCCATAATTGCAAAATCATGAAACCTAGCGGCCCCAAACTGTGCATGCATACTAAGGGAAATCCAAGGTAGTGAATGAATGAAAATTGGGTGTTTGGGTTAATTTAAACACCCCTTCTGAAGATAATTAACAGCCTTATTTAATTATCCTTTATCAAAGCATCATCCTTGGTCAGCCCCTGAGTCAGACCTCTGTCAGCTTGCCTGGGTCTTAATTAGCCATTTTTTCAGCCTGCTCAACAATGCCTTGACTTGGAACAGACCACAACAGATTCTTTAATGAAAAAGTGTTCAAATCTTTTTTTTCACCTTCTTCATTCATATAATTGAATGTCTCATATTCCTACCTACGAATTGCTCGATACAACACAATGCTTATATTCATCCAGAGATGCCAGTGTTCATGGCTTTATTTCATTTCCACATTTGTGATAACCTCTAGAGTCTCTTCAGCTGTGCCAAATTTCAAAATTTAAACTTCTTAATTGACCTCAGAAGCTGTTCCAACTGCTAAAAAAAATAAAAAGGATTCAATTGTCTAATTCGGATATTGTTTGACATTTCGAGCATCTCTGGGTGATGTTTGTGAAAGCCGATCGCTAATCACTTGCAAAGCCAATGCGTTCACATTATACACTGTCCGAAGACATTCGGAGTATCAAACAATGTGCGAATTGAGCAAATGAACACTTTTTCAGCAGTTGAGTCAGAACTGTTGCGAAGATCAATCCCATTTATAAATTTTAAAATTTGGCTCAGGTAAAGAGATCCTAGAGCTAATCACATTTCAGCTATAACTATAAGGGGCACCCGGTGAAAAATTAACTTTCATCCTTTAAAAATTGTATGAATAAATTAATGAAATATCAGCTACTTATTCATATCCTGTCCTCATCTGTGTTGCAAGTACAGTGAAAGGCAGTGTATAATCAGAAATACTATTTGATAGGGCGATATATGACTGTTATATGAATAAAATGGAAATGTTGAATACAGCAAGTGTTTTATAGATTTAATCGATATGAGAAAAGGGATTGAATGATACTCACCATTATTATAACTGAAGAAGATGATGAAGGAGGAAGAGATTTTTTTAAAATCTAAATTGAAACCAGCCCATCTTTCCTCACCTTACTCAACTATATCATCCTGTTTGAAACCTTACTTAACTATATCATACTGTTTGAAACCTTACTTAACTATATCATACTGTTTGAAACCTTACTTAACTATATCATACTGTTTGAAACCTTACTTAACTATATCATCCTGTTTGAAACCTTACTTAACTATATCATACTGTTTGAAACCTTACTTAACTATATCATACTGTTTGAAACCTTACTTAACTATATCATACTGTTTGAAACCTTACTTAACTATATCATACTGTTTGAAACCTTACTTAACTATATCATCCTGTTTGAAACCTTACTTAACTATATCATACTGTTTAAAACCTTACTTTAGGATATCATACTGTTTGAAACCTTACTTAACTATATCATACTGTTTGAAACCTTACTTAACTATATCATACTGTTTGAAACCTTACTTAACTATATCATCCTGTTTGAAACCTCACTTAACTATATCATCCTGTTTGAAACCTTACTTAACGATATCATACTGTTTGAAACCTTACTTAACGATATCATACTGTTTGAAACCTTACTTAACTATATCATCCTGTTTGAAACCTTACTTAACTATATCATCCTGTTTGAAACCTTACTTAACGATATCATACTGTTTGAAACCTTACTTAACGATATCATACTGTTTGAAACCTTACTTAACTATATCATACTGTTTGAAACCTTACTTAACTATATCATCCTGTTTGAAACCTTACTTAACTATATCATACTGTTTACAGATTGGGCTTGATTAGTGGTAACCCCAATAGGACAATTGTGGATGCACACAGGCAGGCAGGGACAGACAGACACAGGCAGGCAGGGATGAATGGATACGCGGTAGATGGACAGATGCAGGTATGCCGAGACTGACCTCCTTTTATATTATATGAGTTGATGCTTATAAACGTCCAGAGAGTTGTATTCACACATTATTTGATACTCTGGACAGTAGTTACCACTGGATGTATCCGGACGTTGGTTATCTCTGGACGTGTTCAGACTGTGGTTATCTCTGGATGTTTCTGGACTGTGTACGTTTTCAGACGTGTCCAGACTGTATTTGTCTCCAGACTTGTCTGGGCAGTATTTATCTTAGGAAATGTCAGGGCAGTGTTTATCTCCAGGCAGTGTTTGTCTCTGGATATGTCAAGGTGGTGTTTTTCTCAAGACGGCTATTGTTTCCAGACCTGTCTGGACGGTATTTATCTGCACACAATGTTTTTATCCAATTGGTGTTTGTCTCTGGACGTGTGTCCGGGTGGTGTTTATCTCCAGACGGTGTGTAGTTTTAGCGGTAGATTCAGACATTATTTTTTTCCATCTTCACTGTTATTCTATGCAGAATCATTTTGGTGAGATTGTATGAATTGTAATTAACGCTTCACCACATATCTGCCTTCCCTTTCCCTCACCTCACACTTACTTCCCCCCTAACCCCTACCCCCCTCAATCCCCATCCATTCTCTGGACATTTATAAGCATTCAGCTGAAATGTGATAAGCTTTCGAATCTCTTATTCTGAAATGAATTTCAAAATTTAAGCTGTGGAATTGAACTTAGCAACAGTTCCGATTACTTAAAAAAACAAGAAAGTGTTCATTTGTCCAATTCGCACATTGTTTGATACTTTGGACCTCTCTGGTCATCTCCGGACAGTGTTTAATATGACCCAGCCAGCCGTTCCTTATAAACCGCTTCATTGTTGTGCTTCCTTGAGTGCTTATTAGTGGTGGGTGGAATCGATTCCAAAGTACTCGATTCCAACCATGGTATTGAAAGGAATTAAATAGTGAACCGGAATTGACATCAATTCCAAGTAATTCCTACTTCTTAGAAAGAAGAGTTTTTTTCGGGGAATTTTTTTTTTGTGCCTGTTGGGCATGTTCCAGTTGCACATGGCCTGGTAATGTATAAATTGAAAAGGAACATGGCCCTGGGGCATTCCGTTTATACTATAACAGCAAAAGCAAATTACTTGCAATCTAAACATGCCCCCAAGTTTGTGTTCCTTTTCAATGAATAGCAAGGCACTTGGAGTTGGCCGGTAAAGTGTGCTGATTGCCTTGCTGATGGACGGATAGGCACTAAATTGACTGATAAAGATTTGACAACATGTCGTTCAAAATGCCCAGAAATACAGTGTGGACCTATTTCTGGAAGGTTAAATAAGACAGTCCGAAAGTTGCATGCTCACTTTGTTCAATCAACCTTGCTCATCACTGTAATATGTCCAATATGCCAAAACATTTGAAAACCAAACACCAAAGAGAGTACCTATTAGTGACAGTTGTGAATGCGGATTCAAAGAAACCCAAGTCTGCAACAGAAACAAGTTTGCTTTCGCAATCGAAGATTAAAAGCACTTTCGCCCCCGTAATACTGCGGTATGCTGCCTTCCCTTCACCTCAAGCTGCCTTCCCTTCCACTCCTGCCGCCTTCCCTTCCCCTCATGCTGCCTTCGCCTCCCCCACCACTCCTTCCACCCCTCCCTTCCTCACTCCCCTACCCATCCTCGCTCTCCTGACACTCCTCGCACTCTCACCCCTCCTCGCTCTCTCACCCCTCCTCGCTCTCTCACCCCTCCTCACTTTCCCACTCCCCTCACTCTCTCCCCTCTCCCTTCGTATTCTCATCAGCGAAGCAACGAGCAGTATTTGCTGGTATGAAATAAGCAAAGCCGAGAAAACGAATGAAACACAGTGGGTTAGTTTCTTCTTTTTCATTTTGGTTCCATATCGGCTCGAGAGTGCGTTCAAGTGGACTAATTTTAATGTCCGGTTTGTTATCTGGTTGTCTTTATTAGTTTCTAATCGATGTGCAAAAGATATCAGTAAATGAAATTGCTTTTCCTTTTATTTTGCCGAATCGACCCAAACACAGTGGGTTGGTTATAGAGTTTCTTCTTCTACATCATTTTGGTTCTGGTGTCGAGCGTGCGTTAAACGCAAACAAATTTTTATCTCCCAAACATTCATTGGGACCGGTAGGGGACGTGTATTGCAAAGCAATTCTCGCTCTTGTTGTTCATAATTGACATCAACGATTTGGATAGTGTGGTTAAGAGTCAGCTTACTAAATTTGCAGATAGCACTAAGCTTGAAGGTGTAGTGTACTTTTACAACGTGAACTTTGTTCCATTTACTTGTCCAGCAGTTGTGTAGGTGTGTTTAAAAAAAAAAAATCTGATTTCGAACCAATCATTTTGCCTGACACGACTACAACATGACTACGGGATGAGGAGCGGAAGGAAAGGCTTTTACCTCTGGCAGCTCGCCATTTTCCACCCTCGTCATTCTCCTTGTCTGGCAGCCAGCCATTTAACATCGTCGTGGAAACGATTCACAGACTTGAGTTTCCTGGAGTTAAACAGGAGTACACTGGAGATTACTGAAGTCCACTGGGGTTTCACTGGAGTTCACTGGAGTTAAACCCCATTTGCAGCGCTATCTTCAGCAATGGATTCCTCTCTTGATGAATGTGACTCGCTATCTTTGACAGGTTTTCACTCCTTTTAACCGCAGGACTTCTACCATCATACCGCTTTTGGGGAGGAGCTTATTCCCATGGGCACCGGACATTTATGACACCTGCGGCATTGAGTGGATCACATAACTTGGTGGACCCGACGCTGTCGTCATTTTTCTTGCTTCCTATTTAAATCGTGACTGTATCAACACGCACTCAAGCTGAACAGCTTATCAGACACTGCTCAGACTTGAAGAAGTCATCAACCTTAAGCAATGAGTAGAAGTAGATAACCATGATTTTTTTGTATTGGTGACCCCGACATGATCACTTATCACATCTGTCGAAGCTACGTCCGCCAACGACGTCCACCAAGGCACATCTGCTGAGTTACCAGCACGACAACCAGCGTGTAATTTCAGAGCATTTGTTGTACTTAATTCCAACTTAGACATATCTAGTGAAATATAATGTGGATATATGGAAGCACATGACCAGATACAACTTGGATAAGACAGCTTAGGACATAATCATAGGAAATAAATGTGGTTAATTGGTCAAACAGCTACATACTTGAGAACAGAGCCACTGTACCTCATCGCAGGCAGGTCTGGATATTGGCCACAGCTGAGGACAAGACATTATCTGATTGGATGAGCCCCATAGTAACAGACAAGCTCATTCAGTGTAATCATCCTGATCGGTGATTGTTGCAGTGAGGCCAGGAGGGGTGGGGGAATTAAAGGATATTGAAAGGATCAAAGCCAGAAACCAAACAGAGGAAGAAGAGAGATTGAGCCAAGAGCAGTTGGAAAGAAAATAAGCTCATCATGCCGGTGAACCAAGACTTGGTTGCCAAAGGCCAGTAACGAGCAAAAGGGAGGGTGTTCACGCTGCAGCTGCCTGATGAACCAAGCACCTTTTGGGCATGATCCTTTCATTGTGCCTCAATTGCGACCCGTGATTTGAGGCTTATTCACGCTCTATCAACATTGTCATTTCAAAGTGGTCTTTTATTTGACTTTTCTCAGATTGATTTCAGGTCTTTTATTTGGCTCGTGGAGAGCAGATTGCAATGCGTGTCACCATTTTGTACTTTGACATGGTGTGTAATAAACTTCTTCCTCCTCTACAACAGCTTTGAGTCTCATTTCTCTCATTGCTGTCACTGTGCGCTTCATTAATTTAATGAAGCCTCCATTCTGTGCATTTTCTCATCAGCTTTCATTTAATCACTTTTGTTATTTTTCAGTCAATGTGCTTTTATTGTCAAAGCTGCACATGACATCACAAGGCCTGTAAAGCATAGTGCTGCTTCAGATACGTCACTGAGTTTTAAAAATTGTCTGCATACCTCTGATTTGGGGTGGAATATTTTGCGAGGAGTTGTCATATCTATCATTGACTGGAAGATGGCTTAAAGATGTGCACGCTCACCTGTAAGTTGTCTCATCAATCTGGGTTTGACTCTCAACTCGGCAATAAAAGTGTTACCCTGGTATTTCTCTTGCAGGGTGACAAATTAACGTGTGTGTTGCCCATCAGAAGTGTTGTGCCAGAGGACTCAACTGGCAGCATGAGTTGTTAGTGGACATGAGAAATCAAACGAAAAGTGTAGATGAGTTAATGCCAGCACCCTGAACAATTTACATGTTCCTACCATCTTCAGCCAAACGCAGGGCCTGGATAGCCAGCTTGACTTGGGCCAAAACCTTTCAACAGAAAACCTCAGAAGAAGGAAGGGAATAAATATGGCCCTTAATGTCGTATTTTTTTTTTAATACCACACTGCCCAATGAGTCTTGTTTCCTTGGTAAAAGGCTAATTGGCCATATTTATGGTTTGATTATCTGGCCTGACTTAAGGTCCAATTAATGAAGTACGGTTTCCACTTTGGGTGGGGAAATGGTGGCTTAGCCTTCAGCATGCCACAAGGGTGGGCTTAAAAACTGGTTTTGTGACTATATCTGTGTACTCACAGTCACAATGCCCTGATCACCAAAACTGTAAAAAGGGGCTTTGGTTGAGTTGTTTTATTGGCAAAACTCTAAATGGAAACGACATAAGGAAAATACTTCCCACCTGGAAATGCTAAATAGGCATCCAGCCCTGGAGAGAGAGTGAGAGATATATAGAGATATATAGAGATATCTAGAGAGAGACAGAGAGAGACAGAGAGAGACAGAGACAGAGACAGAGACAGAGACAGAGACAGAGACAGAGACAGAGACAGAGACAGAGACAGAGACAGAGACAGAGACAGAGACAGAGACAGAGACAGAGACAGAGACAGAGACAGAGACAGAGACAGAGAGAGAGAGAGAGAGAGAGAGAGAGAGAGAGAGAGAGAGAGAGAGAGAGAGAGAGAGAGAGAGAGAGAGAGAGAGAGAGAGAGAGAGAGAGAGAGAGAGAGAGAGAGAGAGAGAGACAGAGACAAAGATCATACCAGTAATACATTCCAACTGAAAAGAACACTCATCCATTTCATAATCCTCATTCAGGTCAAACCTCACCCCCGATTGTGCCATGGCATTTTGTAGGCTATACCGAAACAGACATCGTATAAGGACAAATTTGGGAAGCAGTGGGTGTTCAAATGGCAACAAGGCCAGACTAACGAACGTTTGCAACAGTAATAGAGAATTATAACTAAAAGGTGGTCAACTTGACAACACAACTGGCTTCTGCGAAACAGTGGTTACAGAAACACCACTTAGTAACTTGCACTCCTGCGGGTAGAGCAATAGAGGCAAGTGCACAATCACGGTGAGCCGTTCGCATTGTTGAAGTTACCAAAAGGGTCCAGGTCGTGGATCGCCGACACGCTTATCCGCAATCGCACTCAACGATGCAAGAAACTTTCTTTCCTCATCACAAGACAATAAAGGAAGGGTCATTCATTCATTTTGCACACATCACATGGCTGCTGGGTAGCATCATTACTGTGGGCACGGCTGTGCTGCTGATGCAGTGTCCCCTGTAGGTTAAAGCAGGAATTTAGAATTTGTTCAAGGTGCCTCTGATAGCTTACCAACACTTCACAAAGGACACCGAGATATTTAATGTCCACCGACTAATGCTGGCAGACAGGACACCCAGTTTAACGTTCGTCCGAGGGACGGCATGCACAGTGAGTCAGTGATGCCTCGCCTTGCCTGTGAAACGTCAGCTTCTAGTGGGGTCGAGATTCAAACCCAAGATAGACAGCTCAGAGGTGATTGAGCATACCTTGAGACTATCCTGCCAGCCCTAAGAAATGGTCTCAGAACATCACATCCTTCACACCATCATCCATCAATACCACTTGAAAACCAACAATTTTCCACCGAGTTACTTAATCAAATGGATACAAGTCATCATGAAGTGCTAACAACTTGTGCACATTTACCAAGTTAGCTGAGAGAGACGATCATCAATCAAATATGAATGTTGAGGACGTTTTCAAATGTGGATAGCCAAAAATGAATGCCGATGAATCACACCTAATACCCATTTCCGATGCTGAAAGACAACATTGGCCTTGTTTTCTGCAATGTAACAGTAAACGAATTGTTAAAACGATTTCATAACAATTTGTGAATGTTTCTCTTGCTAACATTATGCTTTTATTGAAAAACCTTTTAGTTGGAAGGCAGAATGTCGGAAGCAGCAATTTACACGAACTGCTTTTAGGCTCCATCATACACAGTGAGCCTCACAGCATCCCAGCCACTTGATGAGGATAAGCTTGACTTGTGCTGCCGAGATGCAGTGCATGGAAGCAATTTGTAATTACACAAGAACTGAGTACGTTTCATTTGGCAGAAATGATAGGAAGGAGACAAATACCCCCACAATCAAAACTCCACTCCGATTTTAGCCCCATAATCTTTAACCATTGTCCAAAGTAAAACAAAACACCTTGAGCTACAGTTTGCATTCAAATATTTGGCAGGATGACCGGGACACCTCGAGGTATGCACACTTGCCTCTGTTCAATTCTCAGACCAGCTACGAACCGCCATCTCGGTGTCTCGCAGGCAGGGCGAGGAATCGGTGTGTGTGTCATCCCTCGAATGATCCTCAAACTGGGTGCCTCTTGTGCCAGCCTTGGTTGGTGGGCATTAAAGATCCCACGGCATCCTTCCGCGAAGAGTAGGTGAGCTATCGCCAGCACCCTGAACAAACATGAATAGGAAGACAAGTTTGCCGTTTTACAATAATTTGGCTTTGAAATCATCCCGACTGCACACGCGTAAAGAGGAGTGAAATATATATATATATATATATATATATATATATATATATATATATATATATATATATATATATATATATATATATATATATTACACTCTGCCTGCCTGGCAATCAAACAAAATTGAAAATTCATTCCAAACAGGAAACTTACTGTTTTTGAGGACATTATAAAGGACACAAACAACAGACACGAAGAACTAATGTAACCTGTTATATAGGGTGATGTAATAGACACTGGGCAAAACGGTGGTAAAACCTGGAATCTATTTATTTGACTTAAAGCCTCTTTAAACCTTCACTTAGATTGAACTTGATGGGATTCATAAATTACTTACACCACACGGTCTTGAGAAGGACTTGGTGTGAACGGGGGCACCAAGGAGGTGGGCAGGAGGGGTAATACCCCAGGGCCCAAACCTCACAGGCACTCATAATTATTCCTTCAATTTTATGTTTCATAAAATGATGGTTTGTGATAATAAAACACCAGGGGGACTATATTTGGTGTCTCCCTCCAAGCTCCTCAGGGTGATTCCCCAGCACACCATTGCCATGGACAGTGACAATCCATCCATTCATTGCGACCATACTGTGCAGAGCATTGGTGGTGCTTAAGCAGTCTCCTTGGCTATTGGTCACAATCTTGGATAGGTCACCACTGCATCACAGGATACCAGGAAGCTGGCACTTATTTTGCCAACCTCAGAAGAATGACAGGCAGAGTCAACCCCACCTGGTATTAATTCAACAACAAAGTGAGATTTGAACTTAGGATCCTAGGATCCCAAGCCCACCACCCTAACCATTAAGCCAACACCAGGCATACACAGTGACACCATCTATCCATTAGGACCATACTCTGTCCAGAGCGTTGGTGCCGCCGAAGCAGTCTCCTTGGCTATTGGGAACAATCCTGGACGGGTCGCCACTCCGACACAGACAGTGACACCCTCCCTTGTAAAATAAACCACTGTGCGAACCAATATTCATCATCACAATGGTGCTAATGATGTAATGACGTAAATTAACGTAGGAGTGTTGGCCACACCCCATCAGGATGAAATGTGTGAAGCGAATCAGCATATTCCAAAGTGAACATGTACAAATTATACTTCGAGAAGTTTCGATGTATGAATATGCGTCATATTAAATGTACATGTAAAATGTGGGAAAGTTTCAATTTCCTCCAGTGAACAGTTTTTGATGTACGCTCTCAACAAACTGCAGACACGTACGTACATATGCGACCGATAGAGGCTCGGGGTGACGAAAATGCCGATTTACGCTGCGTTCGATGGTGATCACGAAAGCCACCCATCTCCTAAACTGTGACTCAATGTCACCTTATTACAGTGTATAAAGGTGATGTGTAAGACTGCTTCAGTAGCGCTAAACTTCCAGATTTTTAAATGATCTATAAAAATCATTATTTTATTAAAATTGAAGTATATGATTGAACACTGTGTGGGGTACAGTGTTCCATGAACTCTTTATTTCATTACTTTTATAGGAGCAAATATAAACACCACTTAACATTTCACTGAAATGTAGTAAGTTGAAAGCACCATTTAATAAGATTATTAATTTTCTTACTTGATGGATGGGAGAGATTCAATGACCATGAAGGTGGTGCTCTCGAGGTGAGTCCTGTCCATTATGCACTGGTTTGGTTGATCCATGCAATTTCCCAAAATGTGTGAAAGTCGACCTATCACTTACGTTATGCAATGTAAAATGTGCTCAGTATAAAAAGGTAACAATTATTTTGAGAGTAAGGAAATAAAATATACCCTTTATTGAAGAAGGGGTTGACAGGATAGCTCCGAGGTGGCAAACTCACCTTTGAGCTGTCTAGTGTGGGCTCATTTCATGACTCGCCAATGAACCGTCATCCTGCTGTTTCACAGGCAAGGAGTTGAATCGATGAGCATGCTGTCCTTTGGATAAGATGTTATCATCTGCAAGCTCAGGTGTTTGCTACTGATGGACATTAAAGAAATGTAAGATGTCTCACAAAGAGTAGCTCGGCCATTGTACATTTGGCACACTAACCAAATTCCACATTTCTGCCCAGACTACTGCTGGGAGAGCAATGGCAAACCACTCAGTATATTCCTTGCCAAGAGACTGCTTCGGCAGGAGTCATAATGAGGAAAGGGTATTGACTACATTGTCTCAAAAATGGGGAGTGGGCAGTCGGAGCAAGTACTCATTGAGGACACAGACCCCAACTGCGACTTAAAAATGGGACATGTAGCTTTCACATTTAAATAAATAAACGTTGAGGAAAGGTAAAGGCTATATAAATAAATAAATAAATAAATAATTTGATGTGGAATGTAAGTAGTGGAATGATAAAAGGCATATAAATAAAGAAATAATTCAAGGTGGTATGTTCGGTAGTGGTCTGGTAAAGTGTATATAAATAAATAATTCAAAGTTGAGTGTTGGTTGTGGAGATGGTAAAGTGCATATAAATAAATAATGATTCACGAAAGCATGCACAATTCTGCACTGTTCTCACCCGTATTTTTTTATTGCCAAAAGTAAGAAATAAATCGTGTCCCATGACTTTTGGTTCCAACAACAAAATAATTTGCCGTGCGTCACGCTTGCCCACTTGTTATTGCACACGTGTGTCAAATGTGAAAGAAAGTCGTCCTGTCATTTTCGAGTGGAGGCTCCAAAAATATAAACCCACGTAGATATAGAGTACCAGTCGATTAAAAATAAAAAATAAATAAATATAAACCATAAATACATATATATATATATATATATATAATTATATTAAATTATGGTAGACATAAATATAGTACAAATAAAAAGGGGAATCATTAAAATATCGTGGATGGACACAAGGACTGGCAACACCTAAAATATAAGCCCCCAGGTGGGCTCATGCCCGGTGGGGATTGAAAAACTCATTTTTAAAAAATCTGCAGTTTTAATGAGATACACGAGGTAGCATGATGTATCTCCGTTGGTTTCCTGCGGTTACAGATTTGAAAGAACTGAGGTCCATTTTATGTCATTGGTAGATTCAATCTTCATAATAACATAAACACAAAATGCAATACAAGACCAAATAAAAAAAAAATACCAGTTGATTATCAGTTTGTTTTTTTTTAAGAAAAGAGGAGGCCCTTTTTATTTGTTACTAGCAAATACAACCTGTCACTTCGCTGGCAGGAATATTAAGGGAGGCGAAAAAAGAGGGAGGGAAGAGAAAGGAGGGAGAGAGGAGGGTGGGGGGAAGGGAGAGAAGAGGGAGAGAGAGAGGTATAGGGGATTCTAACAAATGTGATGCCCAGTCTAACATCCATTCGAGACGGCACACACATCGATGAATCACCCTGCCTGTGAAACACCGGGATGATAGTTTATAGCTGGGTCAGGATTCAAACCCAGCTTGACAGCTGATAATGAGTGTGCGTACCTCTCAGCTATCCTGCCATGATGTGGCAATTCATTGCTTTGTAACAACTGAATTTTTTTTTTTACTCATTGTAATTATCAAATTTATTTTACCTTCCTCACTCCCGTATCGAAACGCAGTGTCACCATCGAGGCTTGAAGAGCGCTCACCAAGTGGCTTAACCAAGCACTCCAATGAAATGGTTGGAGGAAAATCGAAACATTAAATTAAAAAAATATTGTTACGGATTCGCGCCCGCCGGCGTGCGAACGGCCATGTAACTCGAATCGCGGCACGTCGCCCACCGGACGGACAATCCAGTCGTGACCCTCTCGGACTAACGCCGGGAACCAGTCACGGGTGGACCTTTCGGTCTCACCGCGATCGAGCCAATCAGCCCCCGCGTGGGATAGGGTTGCTCGCCAAATTCGACCTACCTAAGTACCCACACGGAGGGTAGACCGGGCGATCGCACCTCGCCACAGGTCGACTTCGGACACGGGCCACTTAAGCGACCCGTTCCGTACTATCGGGATAACCGAGCGGTGTTATCGTCGGCCTCGACGGTTCGATTAATTATCGGGCGTATTCAGCCCACGACCAACCCTTTACGTGAAGCAAGATGGGGATTCAATGGAGGAAAAGACGAAGCGAAGCGGGAGAACAGTTCAATAATAAAGCACATTTATTCGCGATGAACGGAAAGCACACATATTCAATTCCACCAAAAGCACATAGAAAAGAAGAGAAACACATTGCAATTCCACCAAAAGCACATAGAAAAGAAAAGAAACACAATGCAATTCCACCAAAAGCACATAGAAAAGAAAAAGAAACACAATGCAATTTTACACAAAAAGCAAATGCGACAATGCAGATCTAATACCGATTACACGAGCACACGGCAACACTTATACAATTTTACTTCACAGACGAACAGCACGAACCTCGTGCTCACTGCTGGGTGAACCCGGCACGGTCCCCGAAACAGCTACAGCCGCTACTCGGCTTCCTTTCCTCCCATGTCGCCGTCGTCGCCTCCATTCCACCCACGCACACCTGCGTGTTACGACGCTCACACTCCACTCCATTAAATTCACACCGGGAGACGCGGCTGCGTGCTCCCGCATGCCAACCGACATCTCCCTTACATACCTCTCTCTCACACACACGGTCTCCCTTCCATAAACCATACCACTCACACGTGGTGCTCCATTCACTCGCGGTGCCTCATCCACACACCGTCCCTCACTCACACACGCGGGGGAACTCACCCGCGGTGCCTCACTCACACACACGGCGACACTCACACACGGTGCCTCACTCACACACGCGGGGGCACTCAACCGCGGTGCTTCATCCACACACCGTTCCTCACTCACACATGCGAGGACACTCACCCGCGGTGCCTCATCCACACTGGCCGTTTCATCCACACACACGGCCTCACTCACACACGGTGCCTCACCCACACACGGCGTGCTGGGAAGCACGTACTCCGGCACCATCGCCACCACACCACTCACACACGGGGTCACTTCCACACACGGGGACGCACTCACACCTTGCACCACACACACAGGGACAACCACACTGGGGACTCGTGTCCCCACAAGGGTCTCCGGGGCCTCTATACCCCCCAAGCTCTCCGTGCACCCGTCCACAGCACTCGTCCCCTCAACCTCGCAAAGCACGACCGAACCCACCTGGTCGTGACTCGCCTCAAGGGGGAATACTCCCTCCCCTCGGTCCTGGAGGAGGCTATCCCGCTGCTCGCACTGGGCCTCCACCCAGTCCACCAGCTCACCCTCATTATCCTCCACTACCTCCGTGTGTGTGTGTGCGTCACTTACCCCGTCTTCATCGTGCAGTCTTTCCTCTATCGTTCCCATCTCCCGTGTCTCTGCTATTTTTATTTCCTTTGTCGTCACCTCGTGTCTCGTCTCGCACGTTTTGGTCTCCCCTTTTAATTTTTCCCTTTCGGTCACCGTTGCACCCCTTCCAGCTCGTTTGCTCCCACACGTGGAGTCGCCATTCCCAGCTCCCTGGTCACGGCCTTCATGCCCGCCTGCAGGCATCGGCCCATGTTCTGCGTCTCACCCCGCAGCTTTTTCATTCCTTCCTTCATGTTTGCTTCCATTCCGTTTATTTGCTGTGTATTCGCATCCATCCTCGTTTTTACTTCATTTGTATTTGTATCCATCTTTTCGTTCATTTGTTGTGTATTCGCATCCATTTTTTGTGTATTCGCATCCATCCTTTCGTTCATTTGTTTTTTATTCGCATCCATTCTTTCGTTCATTTGTTGTGTATTCGCATCCATTCTCGCTGTCATTGCCGCCAGCATGGCGCATAGCTGGGCCATGTCGGGTGCGCTCAGCTGAGCCGTTTCGGCAAGGGTTGGGGAAGGGTTTTGGTGGAGAGGGGGGGGGGAGGTGTCATACACCGCGGCCGCAGCCGCACCTATTTCGGGCTCTGGGTTCAGTTGGGCGAGTCCGTGTTCCTGCACAATCAACATTTCCTGCACGGGGATTCCATCCTGAGCCATGGATTCTACACATTCTACATCCATTTCTAATACCCCCGGCTCCCGCTCGCCTTGAGACGCCATCTTGCTTCTCTCAAAGGGTTAATTTGAATCGCTCGTAATTTGGAGGGAATCGGGGGTCGCTTCTCTCACCCCTGGACCGATTCCCGTGAATTTAGCCGGAGACAGGAGAGCCCGTTTTCCTGTTCTCCGATACCAGTGCCGCGAGGAGGGCGATGAGTTTATATCGCACGACCTGACACCAGTGTTGCGAATTCGCGCCCGCCGGCGTGCGACGGCCACGTAACTCGAATGGCACGTCGCTCACCGGACGGACAATCCAGTCGTGACCCTCTCGGACTAACGCCGGGAACCAGTCACGGGTGGACCTTTCGGTCTCACCGCGATCGAGCCAATCAGCCCCCGCGTGGGATAGGGTTGCTCGCCAAATTCGACCTACCTAAGTACCCACACGGAGGGTAGACCGGGCGATCGCACCTCGCCGCAGGTCGACTTCGGACACGGACCACTTAAGCGACCCGTTCCGTACTATCGGGATAACCGAGCGGTGTTATCGTCGGCCTCGACGGTTCGATTAATTATCGGGCGTATTCAGCCCACTACCAACCCTTTACGTGAAGCAAGATGAGGATTCAATGAAAGAAATGACGAAGCGAAGCGGGAAACAGTTCAACACAAAGCACATTTATTCGCGACGAACGGAAAGCACACATATTCAATTCCACCAAAAGCACATAGAAAAGGAAAAGAAACACAATGCAATTTTACACAAAAAGCAAATGCGACAATGCAGATCTAATACCGACTACGCGAGCACACGGCAACACTTATACAATTTTACTTCCAGACGGCGCCGACAACACACATTCCCAAAAACAAAAGAAAAGAGAACCCTCAAGGATGAGGCGGGCCTGAGGCCGAGACCGGGTCGGGCCTACCCGTCTGGTGATGAGACGCGGAGCGGCGATGGTGCCTCAACTCCGCGGGCCTCGCGGGCAGTGTCTGGTAGGGGGTGGGAAAGGGGCCCCCTTGGTCGCACTATCTCAGCGCGGGGGGAAACAGGAGGAGGTTGCTGATGCTCGGGGTATAGAGGATTTCTACTCTGCCTCGAGTCCCGCGACGAGCGTCTCCACCTCGACCAGGTCGCGCCGTCGGCCTCCCTGGCGTGCAGCTCCCGGCACGACGCGAGCACCCCCTCGTCTGCCTTCGCCGCCTCTCCACAGCTCCGTCCCCTTCGCTCCGACTCCAACGCACACGACGACGACCAACTCCTTCTTGCTTCTTCTTCCCAACTCCCCCGACTGTGAAGTCTTAACTCTTCTTCTTCCCAACTCTACTCTACTCTTCTCTCTCTACTCTCTCTGGACTGACGAACGCGGCTGCTTATATAAGCCCCGTGGCTTCGCTCTCTCATCTTTGACCCCCTGCCTTCGACCTTTAACCTCGCTCCCCATTGGCCCGAGAAAAAGTGGGCGTGAATGCATTTTGATCCATAAATTTGCATATAGCGATCGCCCTCCAACGCCCTGGAGGCGGGGCCAAATCGCCCCTCGCTCACCGATTGGACGGAACAAAAGTGGGCGTGTGTCGTTTTTGATCCGTTTTTTGAAGTGGAAAATCCGTGGTTTTGTACACGCTGTTCGGCGCGCGCCCTGCACGAGTCCAACACCGGTACCCACAAGCGGCGCAAGAACGGTGGCGATGCGACGGTTGCGAGGTGTGACGTAAAGCGGCTCCACGGTGGGTGGTTGATGTTGTGGTTGGTGATGGTAATCATGGCGGTTGGTCCAAAATAAAGATAGCAAAGAAAAACGGCTATCCTGAAGAGTCGCAGCACGCATAAATGACATGTATTCCCACTAGACAACGGGTTTGGGCCTAACTACACATATACTTACCGAGATACCTCACCTAAGGGACCTGAATGGTGGTTTGCGAATTTGGTAACCACAACAATATGTATGCCAAAGTGACGGGTCATACTAAAAGGGGATATACGGTGTAAAATAAAATTGCACATTTTCAGCGAGCCAGCCACTGCCCGACGCACCGCAGATCAACACGGGGCCAAATGCAGGCGAGTGGCCCCTGAACTGTGTTCAAGTCGATCGATATACAGCATTCAGTGACAGTGCGAATATTGTAGAGCGCTTGCCAAATGGCTTAAGCACTCAGGAAGCACTCCAACGAAACGGATGAGAAGGAACGACTGGCTTTGCAAGCAAATTAACGATCCATTAAATTAAACACCTCCTGGATATGCCCAAAATGTCAAACTATGTCCAAATTGGACAAATGAACACTCTTTTTAGCAGTCGGAGCTGCTGCCAAGTTCAATTCTGCTTAAATTTTGTAATTTGGCTCAGTTTAAGAGATTCTAGAGGTTATGATGTGCGGAAATGAAATAAAGCCACGAATCCTGGCATCTCTGGGCATTTATAAGCATTGCAATGTATCCAGTAATTTGTAGGTATTATGATCAGGGATTCAAAGATATAAGTGAGGAAAGTGAAAAACAAAACTTTATCACTAGGAAATCATTGTGACCTGTTCTAAGTCAAGGCATTGTTGAGCAGGCCAACAAAAAATGGTGGCTTCAAATTTTTGCGAGCTGACTGAGATCTTGGCGCCATCTTGGTAAGGCTTATT
The DNA here is from genome assembly GCF_056783735.1 of Eptatretus burgeri. NCBI lineage: Eukaryota > Metazoa > Chordata > Myxini > Myxiniformes > Myxinidae > Eptatretus > Eptatretus burgeri. Next base: position 94,670,022 of record NC_140967.1, read on the forward strand.
TTAGTTTTTCGTGATGAGCAACTCCTAAATTATCTTCAAAAGTGGTGTTTAAATTCACCCAATTTTCTTTCATGCACTACCTTGGAGTTCCTTGAGTATGCAAGCAAAGTTTGGGGCTGCTAGGTTTCATGGTTTTGGCATGATGGAGGAGACTGACGGCCTGACGGACACACACACTGACATTGACGGCCTGACGGACCCCCCCCCCCCCCCAAAAAAGACACAAGTCATGCACCAGACATATCAGTTTTGTGCCTCCAAACAAATATGATGTGGATCATGCACTTGACACGTCACGTACACACTCCCTTGGCCTCTTAAAAATACAATCCACAGTTCCAAACAAATACATAACAAATGTATGACAAATACATAAAAGTACACACTTCATTCATGTTAAAATTATTGGATTTGCCATTTTTCTACATCAATCTACTGTAAACATTTAATACACAGATTTATAAATGTGGGATGTGGATAAACCAGCACTCCCTGGTGCATCTCCCCACTCACAAAATCAGACAAAACATCACATGGTGAGTGTCGCCCATTAAGAACTGTTCTCGCATACCATGGATTCAGGACTTTAGTTCCTGTCCGAATTTGCAAACAGATGAAAACCATCTTCAAAAATGAAGCTTAAATCATGAAAATGATTCGTCGCGTTCACGCAATTTGTCGACTTTTTGCATTCATCACGAAATTTGCTAATTTTAATCCAGCGGTATCTTGCATCATTTTAATCGGAAGTGTGCACTGAATTTTACTGCAGCAGCTGCGATGGAACTTACGTGTCGCAGACATGTACACAGATCAGTATTGCTCGCATATCGCGCATGGAAACGGAATGCAGCAGTGAACGGAAAGCGGGAGTACAGCTCTCAAGGCTGCGGCTCGGTAGAAGCTACAAAAACTCAATATCGACATTGAGAAAATGATCGATTCAAAGAATGGTACAAGAGTCGTACTCGAAGATAATATGGATTTTTAAGTGGTACAAACCGCTTCAATATTTGGGATGTCCATCCTTCCATCCGTCAAGAATGAAGAACTTTTCTAACCCGCTGTGTTTCATTCATTTCTAGTTTCATGTTGTTTAGTTTTTCTTGTGTTGTTTAGTTTTTCTTGTGTTCTTGATTAATCCGCATCAGGAGAGTAAGGTCACCCTGTCTGTTGGTGGAGTCACCGTCAGTCCCTCATGGGGCGACATTATAAGCGGTGAAGCCGCTTCACTGCACAGCTTCCTTCGGACACAGGTGCGATTTATATTTTTTGGGGAGATTTTGACAAAATAATAAATAACCAAAAAAGGAAGTGAGTGGGGACGATCAATTGGTATATATATATATATATATATATATATATATATATATATATATATATATATATATATATATATATATATATATATATATATATATATATATAAATATAATCTGGCCAAAGAGAGAAAAAGACGACTCCTCATTTGCATACCCAACTAAGAGGCATAGCGATCCCCTTGGTGATTGACCCTTTTTGCACTTTGTTTCTTGAGATGGGGGAACATGAGTTTAGAGCAGTAATTGTGGAATTATTTTTGCCTTGGTGCCGGCGATAGCTCACATATTCTTAGTGAAGGACACTGTGGGATCTTTAACATCCAACAAGTAATGCCAGCAGATGGGACGGCCAGTTTAACGTTCATCCAAGGGACAGCACTCACATTGATGAATTGCCCTGCCTGTGAAATACTGGGATGACACTTTGTAGGTGGGTCAGGATTCAAACCTAGGCTAGATAGATTAGAGGCGAGTGTGCATACCTCTAGGCCATCGTGTCAGCCCAAGGAAAGAGACAAAACAAGCTTAATATGAAGAATGGAGGTTATCCTTAAGTTTTGTTTTGTAACAGGCTTGGGTAGGGGTTGAGTATGGAGGTGATAGGACCAAGATCGGATGAGAGAACTAGTCCATGATTACAAGAGCACACACCTGTCTGTGTTGAGCAAGAAGCAGAACCTGCAACTCAGCCTCTTGTTATGAGATGCCAATAACATGGAAAGCTTGAGACTACATTTCTTCAAAAACAGGGATGGGGAGGAGGGATGAGCGGTTGGAGGTCATCGCACCAGTCCACAATGGGAAACCATAATCCATGACTCTTCAAATGAAGGTCTTGTACACTGTTGTTAGCTGAGGACAACAAAGGAAGGTCTTTCTTTCTGAGAATTCTTTCTGAGAATTCCAATGCAGCAGCCATTCAAAATGGTGACATGAGAATCAGCAATAATGGTCAACAGTAGACAGGTCAGCAACCTGTGTCTGTGATGAGGGAGCAGCAGGCCATGGGTTTCTGTTTCTTCGTGAGAGATACAAATGATGTTGAAAGTTATGGCGTCTCCGGCATCCAAGAAAGACAGGTGTGAATAGGGGAGACGTGTGGAAAAAGTCAGGTGTGAGCTACGTCCAAAGGCTTTGTGGCCTGTGAGAAGTTCAATTTAGCAAGTAAGGACTTGCACAATGGAGTACACCATACTTTGGCTGCCTTTGGAAGCCAATTTTAATCGGGGGTTTTCCAGAAAAGCTCATGGTTGATGGCAAGGCACACAAGTTCATGGGAATTAACCTCTTCCAAAGCTTGATTAAGAAAGTAGATAGGTGGTTTCATTTGGATGATCCTTCAGGAGAGACAGGATGAGAATTATATTTTCCTTGACTGAATGACATGTTGCATATGACAGAGCAACGTATTTATTCTTTAAAGATCTGCTGAAAAGGGAAGTCTTTGGGATGAGGATGAGGATTTGGCAAAAATGTGGAATCATCTATAAAGAGGAAAGGACAGTTTTCTATGGCATTGGAGAAGTCCTTAATGTAAATGAAGAATAAACAGGGCACAACATCCCGTCTTGAGGCACTTCATCTCCACTGATAAGGGTGAAGGATACCATTGAAAACTATGTGCTCACTAACGAAGTGGAGGGAGTCGGCGAGTCAAGAATTAACGTGGCCGAGGATGCTGCAGGAAAATGTTGCGATGATGACCCAAATGCGGCTATAATGACTCGGGCGAAGCAAGTTTTCAGTATCGACAATGAATCAATAGGAATGCAAGTTCCTGAAAGCAACTGTGAAATATAATTAAGAAGCAAGGATTAAATAAACATCAGTAATCAGTAAGAAGGATGAAGGGCATGCAGGATGGCCTAAAGGTACACACACTCACATTTAAGCTGTCGATCCTGGGTTTGAATCCCAACCCAACTGCAAACTGTTATTCTGGTGTCTCACAGGCAGGGTGATTCATCAATCTGTGGGCCGTCCTTCGGATGGACGCTAAACTGAGCATCTTGTCTGCCGGCATTAATTGGAGGACGTTGAAGATCCCACGTGTCCTTCGTGAACTATCAGCAGCATCCTGGACAATTTCCAAATTCCTGCCCTAACTACTGCTAGGAAGGCAATGGCAAACCACCCAATATGAGACTGGTCAAAAAACTGCTTCGGCAATGATGACGCTCTGCAACAAAGTATGGAACATCAGAACAAGGAAGATCTCAACCGAAAGCTGTTACCTATTCCAGATATGAATAGTATCAATCATTGGAATCAGATGTGGTTGCAGAATTCAAATGTCAGTTCCTCCACATATCCGAAACACAGATAAATGTAAAGGATGTTGATCTGTTTACATGGAAGTAGAAGTTTTTTTTTTTATGACCGAATCAGTTAGTGTTTGAAAGGTCATTTCATTGAAGCTCGATATTGCAAAATTCCCATAGGTTTGATTGATGGGGGTAATGGTCAACCCTTCGTTTGGATCTTCCTGTTGTTAAGATTGCAAACAAAATAAATAGAAAGATAGATAAGTAGATTATAAATAAAGAAATCGATCAATAAATAAAGAATCCTTGGCATAAGAATGGCCTGCAGAATTCATCTGGGGCTCCATTGATGGGACGGCCAAATCTCTTGGCTGTGTTCATGAATGTAACCGGTTTCTTGGCATTGTCCGGAATGACAAAGGATTCCTGCATGGTGTCTTTCACACTGCCTTTCACTGTGACGGGACCCCTCTTTCATTTTTGAAGTTCATTTAATTATGTCAGGCCCTACATTGTCGGATATAAAGCGTTGAAGGCCATTATCACTGGAATCTCTTTGTTGAGCAATTCATGAAGTGCTTGTTACAGACATTGCTCTATTTTGCTGTCTGGGAGGTTGCTCTGAGTCCGGGAGGTCAGTGATTCAAACCTGGCCGAGTCATACTAAAGACTTTACAAATGGTACATGCTGCTTGCTTCTGCACTTGATGTACAGCATTTATAAAGGATAGAGCATGGACAAATAATCATAGGTTGGCAAACGTTGGACAAGCTTGATGGGCCTCATGGCTTCTTTCTGTGTTGAAGTTTCTTGCAAGGCAACCCAGAATATATATATATATATATATATATATATATATATATATATATATATATATATATATATATGTATATGTATGTATATATATATATATATATATATATATATATATATATATATATATGTATATATATATATATATATATATATATATATATATATATATATATATATATATATATATATATATGTGTATATATATATATAAATATATAATTTTTTTTCCCACAATTTTCGAAGACGTGTCTGCAAAAGTCTTTTGTGATTAAATACCTTTTTATTGTTGTGACGAATTCACATTCTTATACACGGAATGCTTCTCAGTCACTTGAAAAGGCTAAGTTTTGTTTCTGACTTCATTGTTATTACCTTTGTAGGCTACACAATAACCCATCATTGTACCTTGTCAGAATACAATATGGAAGAGCACATTCTCTTGTGATGTGACATACTTCTGGCATTTCAAAGATGAAAATTCTCTGCCCGACAGGTAATGGCAGTCATTTTCGAACATTTTTCATGAAAGTACCAATCAAAGGTAAACTCCCTTCCATATAAATACCACATGTGGTCATAATGGTTACTTTACATTTTGCAGCAATTCGTGTTTGTTTGTTTTTGGTGTAATTTTTTCAAAAGCTATTTTTTTTTAAAGTCTCGCATGCAAATGCCCATCGGAAGAATGCTTTTCAGGTGCAATTAACCGCAAAATAAAATTGCAAGTTAAAGCGAGCGTTGTCTTGCCGCAAGCAACGACACGGTACAGTTGACACAATGCTTATACTGCAGTTAGAAATGTTTAATCGTTTTAAATCTCGATTGGTCACTCCAAAGCTGCCTTTGTATTAGCAAATGGAATGCAAAGTCTTTCTCCAAGTTGTGCAGTGAGTGTGTTAAGATGTATGTGGATAGTTCTTCCTTTGCACTGTTTGTGGGAACGACAGACAGAGTGGTCCAAAATGATGTGTAACTTATAAACTCGCTGCCATAACTTTAGTAGTGTGACCCAATTTTTTATTTTCGGGTCACTTAAAGAATACGGTTTTAAGTTCTTTCCCTAGAATAGAAATTTTAACCATGTGGAACAATATATCTGTGCCCCAACGAACGGTCATTTCAGAGACATTCTTTGCGACAAAATCCTATGTTTCTACACAAAGTCAGTTTTGTCAGGTCAATCCAAATGCAAGAATTCCACAAAACAAAATAATCAAACGTAATGTTGAAAGGTTTGAAGACGATGGAAGTATGAAAGACCAAATTCAAGGACACAGTGGTCGAAAATATTCAGTGAAAGCACCAGACAAGATGGAGGTTGAAGGAGAAGCTTTGCAGGCTTCTCCGAAAAAGTGGACATGTTGACTTGTACAGCTGGTGGGAACTTCTCGCACGACCATTGGCAGAATCATACTGGATGATCTGAAACTGCAGAAGATACCATTACTGCAGCACCACACTGAAATAAATAAGAGGGAGAGGTTAGAATTTTGCACCACCATTGCCCAGTGGAGTGAAAAAGACCAATATTTTCTGGACATCTTATTTTGTGATGAAGTCCGCTTCTCCCTCAGAGACCACATGAAAAAAAACCGAGCATGCGATTTTGGGCAGAATACCAACTGCATGACAATATGCAACAACCAGTTTTTGGAGCAAAAGTAATGGTTTAGTGTGCTATCACATGCAGAGGTATAATAGGACCTTTCTTCTTTGAGAACAAAGCTGGAGAAACAGTGACAATCAACACAGATAGATACATGGACATGCTGCAGAGAAGATTCCTTCCACCACTGGGAAGGAAGCAAGACCTCACTATGTATTCAGTCATCTTCAAGCAAGATGACGCAGCAGTGCATTAGTATAATGGTACTTCGGAGTTTTTGAGGCATTTTCCGAGTGAGAGAGTCATTTTTTGATGGACGGACAACCCATGGCCTTCCTACTCCCCAGATCTGTCTCTCGACTACTACCGATGAGATCCTTCAAAGCTAAAGTCTACAAAAACAGCCCACACACACTGCAGCAATTGAAAAATAACATCAGATGGGAAATCAGGTGCATGCCAGCTCCAGTTCGCAGCCAAGTCATCAACAACTTCAATGTCTGTGTGGCAGCTGTCATTCAGAGGCACGGTATTTGGATTGAGCAATTCATGATCTACTAATGGTGGTAATTGCTCCATATTGCTTGTTGAAGTATTTTTTTCACGATAATAAACAAAAAATTTAATAATCCTGTGTATTATCAAAAAACATCAAACAAAATCGACTTATAATAAATAACATATTGTCATTAAATAAAAGGTTGCATATCATTTTGGACAAACCCATGCATAAAATAAACAGGATATTAAAAATTAAAGGACACAGTGACACCTGCCCAGGTTAAATAAGACCCAGGTTAAATAATGTTGTCAGCCCAGGTTGACACCTGCTACTCGGTAACCATGTAAACCGGTACTGTGCTGTTCATGGTCGGGTCGTCGGTGACGAAACCGGCAACCCCACCCGGGAAACTGGGTGAGGAGGGTGTGTGTGGACACCCAGCAGGATTAAAAATAAGACCTGTCAAAGGGCAGAGGAGCTCATGGAAGAGCCAATGGCCATTTACACTCCCTCCGAGGGTTACAGATTGGTGGTAAGCAAGGGCATGCTCACCGTAAAAAAATTAGGCTCCATTAACTTCATCATGGCAGGACAACTTCAACATGGGCAGCAACCAGCCCGTAGGTTGACGTAGGCGGTACCGGCCTACGTCAAAAAGAATGGTACAAACCCTCAAGCAAGATCGCGAAAGCTTGTCCTTCCCTCTGATGGACCCAATCTGCGTTCAAGCTTGAGGTTTGGGAGTTGGAACATTGGTTCAATGGTGGAAAGAAGTATGGAGGTAGCAATGGAACTGAGAAAGAGGAAAGTGGATGTGTGTTGTGTGCAAGAAACAAGATGGAAAGGAGGCGGAGCAAGATTCGTTGGTGCGATGGGGGTCAGGTATAAGTTTTTGTGGTCAGATGGTGATGGAGCTGCAGGAGTGGGAGTTTTGAGAAAAGAAGAACTGAGTGGTAATGTTATTGATATAAAAAGAATTAGTGACAGAATTCTAGTGGTGGTACTGGTACATGGTAAGCAATTAATTTGTGTGATAAGTGGATATGTTCAAGGAGCACCAGGCAGCCAGTCTGAAACTTGTCTACGGAGGACTCAGACGAAGAGCCAGTCTAAGGAGCACTGGCTTTGCCTGTCAAAAGTATTTTAACCCAATTTTCTTCACCACTTGATGTACTTGGTTCACAGATCAATCACAAGAGGTATTTGCACTGTTTAACATTATTTCATTCATGAAATGTAAGGAATTTTGTCTGCCTGAGTCGATCAAAGGGTTATACTGAATGGTTTGCCATTGCCTTCCCAGCAGTAGTTTGGGCAGGAATTTGTCTTTAACACCCATCAACTAATGTCATCCATTAACTTTACCATTCACAGACTAATGAAGACAGCACGCCGAGTTTAACGTCCTTCCGAAGGGATCATGCACACATTAATGAATCGCCCCACATGCTAAACTTGGATAAGGAGTTTGGGAGATGGTTATGACTTTAAACTTCACATTTATCTGAGAATCATCTGTGTATTCTTCACTTGATAACTACAATTTGAGAGGGCAAAAGGACTGCCCAAAACAAGTTAGTAATTCACTAACTGTTAGCTGTTATAACTCTCTACCGGAGTGCTGGCGGAAGGTTATAAATCATTGTTCATCCCTCGGTAACAAAATCAGACACTACTTTACAAATCACTGTAAAATCATTCCAAATCACATTTATACATTTCAATCACATTTTAAGTACAATGGTTACGAATCAAATCCAAATTATGGAAACATTTCTCTCACGTCACCGAGCACAGCATGCGCATTCCAACATAGTAGCCCCCACCCTGCCCTTGGATCTGCATATGAATTAAATGGGGGGGTTTCGGTACCTAGAAATCTCTTCTCGCAGTGCTAACAGCTGCTTGTGAAGCAAGAACATTGTCAAGAGGATGAGCAATTCTTAAACATAGATTGCAAGGAGGCTCGTGTTAATATAAATTAAGAACTCAGCTTGCTGGGCTTAGCAATTGGAGGCGATTTCCCACTTTTCATCATTTTGAGTACTGAACAAAGCGCTACTAAATTAATTTTGTCTCATAATGCCGGCGATAGCTAGTCCACTAAATGGACCCCTGTTCAGAATATATTTCACATTCACAATTGTCATTTTGCAATTTATCAGCATTTCTATTTACAAACAAGGCCCTATGGTGTTTCCAAGATCCCGATGGCTCTTCCACATGACATACTCTTCGGAGGCCATCCATTTATTATGTACAGTGTTCAAAGCCAAAATAGCATACAAGGTTATCAAACGGTGAGAAAGCCCGAGCTTTAATCCAATTTGACTCCCAAGCTTTAACCACAGCATGAGTGAGGGATTCTCACACATTCCATTCGTGCATCATCGAGCTGTTCTCAAGGCATAATGTGATTATTTAAAACTGCACCGAGATGCATGTGTGCATCATACTTTAGTTGTTGTAATATCATTTCTAACAAGACATTCAAGTGTGACATCGTACAGTAATCTTCAGTTCCTTAGAGCCCACAATTGCTTCTAATTCAGATGTTCACCAAGATCAACTTCACACGCATCACCTCTCCATCTGGTCTTAAAGCACTTTCAACGGCATCTGCCCTGTATTCCAAACAGACCGCACCACAATGCCAGCCAGGGCTCTGTCTTTCAATACAAGCTGACATATACCCAGTTGTTTGTGTCCATGTCAAATATGCAATGGATTGTGAGGAATCTGTCGTCATCGTTTTCCTCTGGAATTGGCGTGTGCACTTCGCCTCATTCAGTCTTCACAGTGTACTGTGACGACCAATCCTTATCTGCACTTTCCATACTTATTCATTCCCATAAGCTTCACAGTTCACAATACACAACAGAGCACGTTTTATTCCAGTGAAATCGACTGGACTCGCACACTCTCCATTTCAACACTCATTTAGTACTACATGCAGATCAATGCAAATCAGTGCACATTCAAATCAGATATAAATACAAACATACAAGAGTTCTATCCTTTCATCTTATGACTAAAACAAATACAGTACTTTTAACTTGTGCTGAAAGACAATAAATTTCATGCTTTAGCTCTTCAGCTCAATTTATCCTACCAGGTTGGAACACCCAAATTATATCCTTAACACAAAACTTAACATTTCCAATCATATCGTATTCACAAATCTGTAAGAACACCACACAATCACAATGCAACAGTTTCACAGCAAGCAAATTTCCAGCGAGCACAATGAACAAACAGAAATCCAAAGAGGTAACTCGACAAACATTCATAACACTTATTCGTTATCCCCCTTGGGGACTTGAACTTCTTAACGAGCAGGGCCTCAAACCCTCTCTTGATGGGGGGGGGGGTGCTGACCCCACTTTCAGAGCCCCCCAACCCCTGTTAGCATGGCAGAGTCTTCAACTCTCCGTTAGAGGTCTCGAACCTCCATTTAAGACATTCGCATGCCCAGGATAAATCCTGTAATCTTAGGTGGCCTCCAACCACCAAATTTTTAGGCCAGCCCCTAAAGGTTCTCCTTTGTATACCTCTCCTATCAATGGAGTACCACATTACCCATCTGGCTGAGAGATGCAGCACCTGATCTGAAGTAAGAGCAACCATCCTAGTTTGTGGCCACTTGCTTGCTGTTACGCCAGACGATGCTGTTCCCAGCCATGCCGGGGTTTGTGGTCCCTGTTCAGGCGCCAAAATTGTGGTGGAAAATAACACAATTTCCACATGATCGATCTATCAGCATACCAAAGGAGAATCTTTAATTTCCTACAGTAGATATGGAGGAAGAACATTCAATGATACACTGGAACATTCGAATGAACTTCACTAAAACAGAAGCCCAAAGTAATCCCTCTTCTACACAATTTGACATCCAAAAATGGGAGGGTGAGACATTTGGCAATTCAACCACGGGATGAGCTGATAGACATGAGGCAAAATAACTCAAAACTGTAATACGTGGCCACTTTGGGTGGGAGGGAGAGAATGACACAATCATGGCAAAAGTTTGCAGTGTTAACAACTTGGTCACCCTGTTTCAATGCAGCGAGCAAGACCTTTTTTCAAAGTAAGATATTCCTTTTATCCATATGTAGGTAAAAAGACTCGGGAAAAGGGAAACATGACTGAGAGCCAATTCGACTGTAGTACAAAAATTGAATTCATAAAGTACCAGCAACAATTCAACAAATGAATATAATTGAGAGTACATGAATATAATTATTTTACTTCCACAATCGGCTGGAGTGCAATCCTGTGGAGATGTAAGGGTAACTCTGCTAACCTCATGCCTAATATGCGGAGACGATGCAACTTGTCAGTCAGAAGAGCGTTTTTTCTAATTATATGCAGATATATATGTATGTGTATGTGTGTGTATATATATATATATATATATATATATATATATATATATATATATATATATATATATATATATATATATATATATATATATATATATATATATATATATATTGTTACGGATCTGGAAACCATTTGCATTCAACATACAGATGGCCCAAAAGTCAGTTATGTCGTTAAGTATGTGTGTAGTCAGATCCCCTTCCTTTTGTCTCGTGGGAGAATCAAAGGTGTGCGCTGCGATTTCTTTTAGTTAGGTTATTACATCTAACAAGCCATCTAACAACCATCCCATCTGCATGACCCCTCGGCCCATCACGATCCACCACCAACCAGCTGCCTTCTCGCACCCTGACGTGCCAAGGCAAGATCTCGCGGTTCCGGTTTCTCGACTCCCACAAACGTTGTAACTCTTTCACGACAACCTTTGCAACATTGATACTGTTGCTTGTCAAGTATGAACCCGTGTGGAAGAGTGCCTGGGGTTTCCCAGCAGGGGCCGAGGCACCGCCCCGGAAAGGTATGCCGTGGGACCCTGTCCAATCAAAGGTGGACAGCGAGGTGTGTTTCACCAAGGGCCCCTCCCCGTTGAGGGAGGTCGATAAATCCCCGAGCACTCTCTGAGTGGAGTTTTGGTGGGTTTTTGCTGTCACGAAAGGGGTTTTTGCTGTTACGAAGAGGTGATGAAGGCTGTTACGAAGGGGTGATAAGAGTGGTTGTTACGACGGCTGTCACGAGGGCTGAGCAGAAGGTTGTCAAGGTGGCGAACGTGTCTCTGCTGGCCCTCTACAAGGATAGGAAAGAGCGACCCTGACCCCCCTCCATGGACCCCGCCATTCACCACTCGAGCGCCACCATGAACCACGAGTCCCACACGTGTGACTGGGGATCAAACCAACGACCTTTGTCAGGTGCCGCATCGTGGAGCACCCCTTCCTCCGACGGTCAGGTGTACAGCTGGAGTCTGACCCCCCAGCTCGTCTCTCTCCTCATCTGTGAGGGTCCAATAAAGACTCTGGGTTTCTTTTCATTTTGTGTCTGTATGTGGGCCCGTCTTGTAAGTAGAACTGAATAAGTGTTTTTGGATCATTGTAAACATTCCTTGCTTCCATATTCGCGTTAAGTCTTGCCTTTGTCTTTTACTGTAAATAAAATTTGTTAGAAATGTTCCCAGTCCGTTTCTGTCCCTTCTTGCATTGGTCCAGCATGGTTCGGATCTGAGTTTAGCCGGGTTTTTATGCCCGATAATCTGTTTATTCGAGCCGGCACGGCTTTGGCAGTTTCTGCACGGCTGCACCCGAACCGGAGTTGGTAGTTGGAACTCTACCGCAGTCGGTAGAGTGACCCGGTTCGAGCAAGACGTGCCGAGGGCATGGTTTCCTCGGGAGTCAAAATCGCGTAGTTCATTAGGTAAATTGGTTATAGACAAAGAGACCCAATGCTACGCGGTTGAAATATTGGCGACCACGGTCGGTTCAGCGACCCGCCGCGTCACGGAATTATCCGGAGCGACGGCCTACAATTCCGGGGAGTTTGGTAGTAGACGATGCAAGCTTTCCCCAACTCGTGGTCGTTCTCGCCACCAGACCCCCGGCCTGCAACAATATATATATATATATATATATATATATATATATATATATATATATATATATATATATATATATATATATATATATATATATATATATATATATATATACAGGGTGTCCCCAAAAATATACAACTTTCATCTGCAAAGAGGATGGTCATAACATATATTTTTTTAAAAAGATATATGGCTGGATAGAAAGCTGAAAGGTTGAAGTTTATTGTACCAATGTCAAAATTGCCACCAAAATTTAAATTTTGGTATAGAATCGTCGTTTTCTTTTAGACCACATGTTCGACGTAGGCTCCACATTGTCCGATCACTGCCTGCAAATGCATTGTCATGTTCTCCATCACTTTGGGAAACGTTTCCTGAGGAATGTTCTGGATTTCTCGGTGGATGTTTTCCTTCAGCTGATCAAGAGTCTGAGGCCTAGGGTTTCCATAGATCCTGTCCTTGAGATACCCCCACAAGAAGTCTGGAGGAGTAAGGTCAGGGGAATACGGTGGCCACTCAACGTCTTCGTAGAGGGAGATAAAGTGGCCCTCAAAATGTTGGTTGAGAAAACGCCTTGTTTCCCTGGCTGTATGGGGCGGTGCCCCATCCTGCTGGAACCACTGGGTTCTCATCTGGATCAGGTTGTTTCTCCTATGGGCCTGAGTACGTCACTCAGGCAGATAGAATTCCTGAATCATTTCACGATAGTTCCTCTGGTTTACCGTGCAAGTGCGTCCCTGGTCATCTTCGAAGAAGTATGGACCAATTATCCCATACCAACCAACCGCCACCCACATGGTGACTTTGAGAACAGATCGAGGCACCAGTTCAGTTGATGCATTAACCAGGATTTTAGGTTCCCCAGTATTGAAAGTTTTGCTTGTTTATCTCCCTGGACAAGTGAGCATGGCATTCGTCCATCATGTGAAGTTTTTTGAGGAAGTCTGCATCTTCCTCCAACTTTCCTGAGAACCAATTTGCAAAGTCTAGTCGTTTGCGTTTCTGTTGATCAGTAAGCACCGTTTCCGTTTGAATTTTGTATGGAAAGGCATGAATGTCTTGGCGAAGGATCCTCTGAACAGTGCTCTTATGAATGTTTGTCTCGGCAGAAAGTCGTCGAATCGATTTTTGGGGATTCTGAACGACCGCCTGTCTCACCATTTCCACATTGTCTTCACGACGACCTGTCCTCTTCCAACCGCTGTGACCCTTGTGAAGGTCACAGATGGTTCCCACATTGGTATACATTTGCAGTTATGGAAAAGGACCCCAGGGTGGAGCACATTCAAACACATAAGGAAACCTCAGATATCTCATTAGTACATATGCTAAGTCAGATGGGTACCTTCCCCTCGTATTAGGAATGGGGGAAAATGTGGTGTGAGTGTTAGCATGTTCCATTCCTGTTGTGATTTCCCCACCTTGTTGAGATTCCCCCATCCATCCATCAATTCCAATCCCTCACCCTTCCCTCTCTCAAACCCTGTAAACCACCCCATTTCATTTAATCCATTCTAATCCCTCCCATCCTCAATGCCTTCGATCCTTTTTCCCATCTTCACCCCCCTTGCACCTTCTCACAGCACAAACTACACCGACACCACAATTAAAATGACACATATTCAAACCACATATTATTGGCGTGGTCATTGCTGACCACAATGCAGACCTTAGTTCCTTCAATGCAGATGTTAGCGCTGTGATTTCAATTTCAAGTATTGCAAGTAATGGCAACCAAGACACGATGTGACACTGTGGCAAAGGAGGGCAAATGAGAGGCAATGCTGCAGGGATCAAAGAATGTTGTGGCGACCTTTACTCCCTGAAAGACATGCATGTCGAAAGCCGATATAAGCAAGTATGCGCTGGAGTTCTGTGCCTGGTTAGTGCAGTAACCCCTGTCTGCACGAGTCACTATCTGCATGAGTCACTGTACGAGTCACTGTCTGGAGGAGTCACTGCCTGTTCAAGTTGTGCAGACCAAAGGGCTTAGAGGGCAAAAGACACGCAGTTCCTGGGTATGCAGCGGCTCCAAACTGACATACACGATCTTTTCTTTCTCTCTCTTCACCCCCACAATTAGTCTACTTGAGAGGCACAAAAGTTATGAACAATAAACTTCTTGACCAGTCTGGGCAAGGTGCTGACACACACCTTACACCTTTCCTCTAAGCGCCTACACTGCACCACTCTGGAAACCGCACTGATACACGCATCACATTCACTTCATCCCCTTTCCTTCTCTCCACTTTGGACCAGTGCAAGCCCACCTGCTTGCATCGGGTAAGCGAGAGGCCACACCCAAGCATCCAACTGCTTTCTTTCTTTTTATGTTTTCCCGGTGTGATTGTAGCACACCTGCACTGTTCATAGTTAAGAAAGATTGTTTAAGGGGATCTTTACATGCTTAAGGGTTAAGATTATTCTTCTGTTTCTGCGTCTTGTAAATACGTGCCTTGTGAATTGTGCCTGTAAATACATGCTTCAGGAATTGGATAGTGAACTATTTCAAACCTCCTTGGTTGTCTTTTCTTTTGTTGGTTTGGTATAGCGTACGTACGAAACAGAATGGATGTTATACCCCAGTAAAGTGCTCCATTAGTTGAGCTGACCTCCGATCAATGGTTTCGTGCAGCCATACATAATATATAGATACAAAGGTGGGACATCAAGGGCACAGTTCCCCATCTGGGTGGGGCTAAATCACTGGTAGGTAATGCAAGCCTTGGAGCAGGTACCCTGCTCAACTTAGCCTTCTCAGACAATGCTTGTGGCTGCTCAGAAATACGTCGGGTTGAGGAGTTCTCCATAGTTTGCAGCTTCAGGGTCAGAGGTCGAGTAGCCATCCAATCATCCACTTCGTGAACCCATTGCTCACCACAAAACAACGTGTGTGTGTGTGTGTGTGTGTGTGTGTGTGTGTGTGTGTGTGTGTGTGTGTGTGTGTGTGTGTGTGTGTGTGTGTGTGTGTGTATATATATATATATATATATATATATATATATATATATATATATATATATATATATATATATATATATATATATATATATATTGTTACGGATTTGGAAGCCTCTTGCACACAGACAGTCAGCAGTCCCAAAGTTTAGTTATTTCGTTAAGTAAATGTGTATACTTAGAATCCATCCCCTGTGTCTAACGGAAATTTCATGTGTGCGCTGCGAGTTATTTTGTCGTTAGTTTTTTTTTTATATTACCCAACAACAACATCCTGCTTCGTTCGGCCACCCAACCAAACCTTCGCGCACCGACTCCATTATCCACGTGTTTTTGGCTGAAGGCGTGGGTAGAGCCTCCATCGCCTTAGATCGAGGCCCCGCTCCGAAGAAGGGCAGGGAGTGTTTCCTCCAGCCAATGGACGAAGAGCGAGCAAAGCCGAGGCGCTCCAGCCAATGGGAAGCCAGAAGGCCAGAAACAACGACAGAGCCTCTTCGGGGTGCGGGCCACCAACACGCCACCCGTCCAATGGGAGGCAGAGTTACCTCAGGATGGATCCCTCCCACCTCGCAGGAGGGGTTGAAGAATTGTCGTTGCGATCCGTCTGTGTCGTCTCGTCTGGTCTGCTGGCCATCTTCCGTCTTGGTGCTGGCTGGCATCTGCCGCTTCGTCTTGGTTCCTTGGTGCTTGGTGCGAGGTTGTCCGTGTGGGTTCGAGTCCCACCGTGGTGGTTGGAGTGTCCGATCTTCCCAAGCCTTTCCACGAGAATCCCGAGCTCCACAAGGGCAGGTCGGCAAGCCGTGCGAGCATGGCCAGGTACCAGCAGAACTCTGACCCTCCAGTTCGCCTATCCTCCCGGGCTGGAGGTCCGAATAAAGATAATCTGGGTCCATTTTCTTTTGGTGTGTGTGTGTGTGTCTGTGGTGGCGCCGTCCTACAAGTAGAAATTGTTAAGTGCTTTTGCTCACTGTATATTGCCTGCATATTCGTGATAACTCTGCTCTGTGTCTCCCTCCCTATTGTAAATAAATATCTGTTAAATGTTCCAGTTCGTTGCCTGTCGTTTCTACCATTGACCCAGCACGGTGCGGGCTTGAGAAATAGTGAGGCCGTTTGTGCCGCAAGTTGTTATTTGGACCGGTGTGGCTTTGGTAACTCCCGCTCGGTTACGCCGGATCTGAGTCGGAAACAGCGACTCGGTTCCGACAAAGCTGGCCGAGGGTGTGGCTTCCCCAGTAGTTAGACGGCGTGAGTACTAAGGTAAATTGGAATAGACAAGTGGACCCTACCTCACGCCATCGAAATATTGGCGACCACGGTCCTTTAAGTGACCCGTCGACTCCGGAGTTATCCGGGGTGACGACCTTTCAATTCTGGTGTTCGGTGGGAGACGGCCCGACTGCTCCATCTAGCAGTCGTCCTCGCCACCACAACAACATATATATATATATATATATATATATATATATATATATATATATATATGTATATATATATATATATATATATATATATATATATATATATATATATATATATATATATATATATATAGCCTGGGGTTGGCGCAGTGGTTAGGGCAGCGGCTTGGGATCCAAAAGGTCCTGAATTCAAGCCCCGTCGGGCCACTGAATTAATACACCAGGGGGTTGACTCAGCCTGTCATCCTTCCGAGGTCGGCGAAATGAGTACCAGTGTACTGGGCCGGTGTATACCCCGGTTAAAATAGATGTACCATATCCCTGTGTTGTAAGAGGCGACCAGGGTTGCGTCAGGAAGGGCATCCGGCGTAAAACATGTGCCAAATCACTATGCGGATCATGCGATTGATCCGCTGTGGCGACCCCTAACGGGAGCAGCTGAAAGAAGAAGAGATATATATATATATATATATATATATATATATATATATATATATATATATATATATATATATATATATAAACACACACACACACACACACACACACACACACACACACACACACACACACACACACACACACACACACACACACACACACACACACACACACACACACACAGTGTTGCGGTTCTGTAAAACAGGCACTCCTCCAAGGCAATGAGACCCAACATAAGCGATCCTGAGATAGTTATCTCGTTAGTGTTTGTTTAGTTAGCTCTTTCGATGTAAATGGGGCAAGACATTCTGTAGCGCTTTTAGTTGTCTTCAATCCCTTATTTTTTTCATATATTTGTCGTCGACGTACCTCACCATGCTCACCACAACACTCACCAAGATCACTACAAACACCTCCTAAAATTCCCCACAACAACCTACGCACAACCTCTTCACTACAAATGGCACAACCATGACCAACCACTCCAGTCTCCTCACTACAAACAACTCAACCACTCCAAATGTTTCAATGCCTTCACCACAAATGCGACAGTACTACCTTTACTTCACAACAACCACTACATACAGCCCCAACCACAGTTAGCTCCCTGGACACTCACCCCAGCCTCTGAGAGTGCCAGAGGAACGAAGAACATTACGAGCTGGGGAACCTCGGCATGTAACTTGAAGCACAAGCGTGCGGTGGCATTCCTTCAATGACGTACGGGTAGCTCCGGTGTTTCCCGAAATAACAACGCTCGAAGTTCAGCGCACAGCCTTGGCTGGAAAGCGCTCACGAAGACCCTCAGCCAATGTTAATTATGGATCTCTGTCGCGTGCACTGGCTGTGAAGCAAATGAGGCCATTTTCGACTAATGAGTCTGGCAGGTCGGGTGTACAGCATGGGGTGATAGCTATGCGCCAATGGGGGAGCTCTGAAATGCCTACCAGGTCTCCTGGTCTGCTTTTTAGCTTCTCATTTGTCCAGGCTCTATAAAACAGAACAAATCAAGCTCGATCTCCCTCCTTCATCCAGCCTCCAAGCCAAATCTCATCCGGAGCCTTTGCCAAGCCGAGCACCACTGAGCCAAGAGGGAAGTGCAACCGAGCGAGGTGAGAGGGGTGGAGCGAGCGTTGCCGGGGTAGTTGTCGGGTCATCGGCGCTCGGCTATGATGGCATTCCATTATCATTAGCCAAACACTTACAGACTTCTCGCACGTCCCCAGTTAAGTTTTTCTCTCACGCATCTTTTCTCAATCTGCATTGTTCACTTAAAGAGCATTACCGATTTGCACCTCTCACACGTTCCTCTTGCATCACACTGCACCATATTTTTGCACCTACCCACACAGGCTTTGAAGGTCAGGTCAGGTATGGGAGCACATGCCGGAGTAGCGAGACATTGTGTCCACTTTCCACCAGTACTCCAGGGGCGTCCGTCTGGCCATCCCCCAAATAGATACCTGGCCCATCCCTATCCCCTTGAGATGCTGATCAACCTGCTGCAACCATGACGCATGTGGTCAGCCCATTGCCCTCCTACACTCACAAGGCTCCCTTGCTGAGAGAATCTGGTGAGCATGATCAGCGTGAGGAAAACGAGCCACATGTCCATACAGCTGCAGCTGATGCTCACGGACTATGCAGGTAACAAATCTCATTTGAGTTTCTCTCAGCAACCGCTCGTTGGACACAAAGTCCAACCAGCAACAGCCAAGGATTCTCCGAAGAGACCTGGAACCAAAGGAATTAAGTCTCCATCTCAGATCCCTGGTCAGGGTCCAAGTCTCACATCCATAGAGCAAGACTTTTGTCCTCCCTCACAGATAACGACAGCACCACACCCCATGATGCAGTGAATCCATGTCTCCCCAGGCCTGACTTAGATGTCTATTGACCTCTAGCTCATAGCCAGCAGAGAAAGAATATCACTGCCAAGGTAAGTGAATCTCTCTGTGACCTCAATATACTCACGACAAACAGGTACAGACAAGATAGCAGCATTCAAGATGTCATTGAAAGCTTGGATCTTAGTTTTGACCAAGGAAACCTGTAATCCCAGCGGTACCGACTCCTCATTCAGCATCTCTAGGGCTCCCAAAAGGATATCCAGAGTCTCCGCAAAGATGACTGCATCATCTGTGAAATCAAGGTCAGAGATCTTGGCGTTCCCAAACAATGCACCGCAAGTTGATCTCTCCGACATCCTCCCCAGAATACAGTCCATACAAGCGCTGAAAAGTGTGGAGGGCAGCACAACACCCCTGACAAACTTCACCAACAAGTGGAAACTAGAAAGGCACTCGGTAGAGTACATACCTCCACCATGCAATGCTTGATCCACGATAACATATCGGGGCCAATACATTTTTTGAAATACCATGCAATATATCGTTTTTGATCCAATATCTCAATGGTGAAAAATCACTTTCAAAGTTAAATAAATCTCGGATCCAGATCCAGATTTTCTTTTTTATATACCTTATCGAGGCTCGTATGAGAGCTAACACACAACGCACAGGAAGGGGGGGGGGCATGAGACAAGAGGGGTGGGAGTGAGAAGAACAAAACAGTTGGGAACAGAGAGACTAGGAGATCTGTGGAAAGGAGAGGGATGGGGCGGGGAACACAGGGTATCCAAGATGGACATTACAGGGACTTTCAGGAAGGAAAGCAGGTAATTTGAAGGAGGTGGGTTTGGGGTGGATTAACAGGAGTAGAAAAGATCGAGGATTTGGATGGGGGATGATAAGAGGTGGTAGTGAATAGCTGTTTTGAATGCCTGGAGGGAAGAATGGGATTGAACAGAGTGAGGGAGTTTCTTCCAAAGGCGGGGAAAAAAATAGGAATGAAAGAGTGAAGGTGAGCAGTGATTCGTGATTTTGGTAGTTTTACCAGAAGGAGGTTGTTGGTGGACCTTGAGCGCCCTGCAGAAATATGGTGGAGACAAATCGCAGACACAGCAGGTGGCGGGGAGGGGGGACGCAAGACCAGAGAGGAGATGGTAGAAGACAGAAAGACCACCGACCAACCTGCGGTGAGAGAGTGAGAGGCTCAAAGACTCAGCCTCATCGCGAGAGATGCCAATGATCCGAAAAGCCTTGGTTTCCACAGCATGAAGCCGAGAAAGGTGGGAGGCAGGAGCACCAGCCCAGAGGGGAGAGCAGTACTCCATCAGGCTGCGGATGAAAGCTTTGTATGTGGTCAAGAGCTCAGGTGGGCTGAGGAAGGACTTTGCACGACAGAGGATTGATTCTCAGTCGTCGACTGGCTTTGGAGGCCTGGTTTGAACTGTGGCTTTCCCAGGAAAGATCATGGTAGATAGTGAGACCCAGAAACTTGAAAGAAAGGACTTCTTCCAGAGGATTGTTGAGAAAGTGGATGTGTTGCCAAACGATCCTTTCGCAGAGACAGAGTGAGAGTGTGAGATTTGTCCGGATTGAAAGACATGTTCCACGTGTTGGACAAGTTTGTGATTTTATCCAGATCTGCAGTGAGCGAAAAAGCTGCTGCTTGCCAGTCTGAGGGATGACAGATTGTATGGCAGAGGGTGGAGTCATCAGCAAAAAGATAAAGAGGATTTTCCAGACAATCGGACAGATCGTTGATAAAAACCAGAAAAAGGACAGGGCCCAGAACACTACCTTGACGAACTCCAGCCTGGACAGGAAGAGGGGATGAAAGAACTCCATTTCGGGCCACACGGTGACTGTGACAAGAGAGGAAGTCTGCGAGCCATGAGTGGAGATGGCCTTGAATACCATTGGAAGAGAGTTTGGTGAGCAGGGCAGGGTGCCAGATCGTGTCAAAAACACAATATGTCTCGCGATATGGCTCTGATTTCCTGTCCGGCATTGAGGACCTTCATCCATTGTTGGGAGAGCAGAAGCAGCATATCCAGGGAAGAGTGACCTGGTCTGAAACCAAATTGATCATCGGAAATCAGGCCATTGGAGAAGAGGAAGGATTTAATGTCTGAAGTGATGATGGATTCCATAACCTTGATTGCATAACCTTGCATCACCAGATTTGGATCTTCACCAAAATTAAATAATTTCTTTCTTGTCGAACATCCCAAAGTGTCCACCAAGTTTCGTTCGAATCCATCCACAACTTCTTGAGATACCGTGCTGAATATCATTTTTGGTCCTATCTCTCAATGGTGAAGAATCACTGAAAAAAATTCTAGTAGCCGGATCCAGATTCCTATCTTCACCAAAATTTAATCAGTTTGTCCTTGTCACACACCCAAACTGCCCACAATATTTTCATCCAGATGTGTTCACAGCTTTTTGAGATATCGTGCACACAAACAAACAAACAGACAAACAAGAAGAAGACGTCGTGCAGAGCACGATACTTGCAAAATGCATAGAACAAACTTGACCTCAAAAATAATTGGTGGTTGAATTCAATCACCACATATGCAACTCCTCTTCAAATCTCAAGTGAATAGGATGAAAAGTGACAATTTCAGAAATTCGGTCTATGTTGACCTTTTGGCCAATGTGGACCTACAAAATAATTCGTGGTTGAATTCAGTGACATGAAATATAAATCCTCTTCAAATTTCAAGTCAATTGGATGAAAATTGAGGATTCTAGAAATTCCACCTTCGTTGTTGACCTTGGGACTATGTTGACCTTTTGGTCGGTGGTGACCTCAAAAGTAATTGACTGGGTGAATTCAGTGACCTTAAATATAAATTATCTTCAAATTTCAAGTCGATCGGATGAAAATTGAGGATTTTAGAAATTCCACCTTAGTTGTTGACCTTGGGAGTATGTCGACCTTTTGGTCGGTGGTGACATCAAGAATAATTGGCTCATTGAATTCAGTGACGTAAAACATAAATCCTCTTCAAATTTCAAGTCAATTGGATGAAAATCGAGGATTTTAGAAATCTCACCATAGTTTTTGACCTTGGCACGATGTTGACCTTTTGGCCTCAAAAACAAGAGGCTTCTTCTTTATGACAAACTCTACCATGTGGTGAAGTTTCATGAAGATCGGTTTAAAATTGTGACCTGCAGGTGATAAACAGACCAACAGACCAACAGACAGACAGACAAACAGACAAACAGAGAGAGAATAACAAAATTGACTGACCAATACACTTGATCAAAAAAAATCTTCGATTTTGCAAGTAACAAACAGACAGAGAGGGGTGAAAACATAACCTCCTACATCTTCGGTGGCAGAGGTAATAAGTCTGAGATGGTACCACCACATCTCACAGCACTCTCAGTACAAGAATATAGTTTAGACATCTGATTGATCAGTCTCGGTGACACCCCACGAAGACCAAGAATCCTCCAGAAGGCATCCCGATTCACTAAATCGAACGCTTTACAGAGATCAACATAGGCTGCAAGCAGCCCCTGCCGAAACGCTCGTCTGTATTCGGTGAGGACATGAAGAGCAAGGATACAGTCAATCGTTGACCTCTTTGGTGTAAAGCCTGACTGGTCTGGGTGCTGGTGCTCAAGCAGATGGTGGCGAACCCTATCAAGAATTATCTGAGCAAAGACTTTGCGTGGCACCGAGAGCAGCATCACCCCTCAGGAGTTGTAATCCTGGAGATCACCCTCCCCTTTCCAACGAGGGACAGCAAGGCCCCTCTTCCAATCAGTTGGGATGATGCCTATGTTCCAGGCAGAGCACAGAACTGCATGCAATGACATGAGTACAACATTTCTACCAGCCTTGAGAAGTTCAGCATGGATGCCACAGATCCCTGGAGCTTTACCCGATTTCACCTGGTTCACCGCAGCCTGTGTTTCCACAAACGAAAGTGGAAACGCAATAGATTGGAGGGTCAGCAATAGGGATAGTAACACCCATGACATCCAACTCGACAGCTGGTGGATCAGCCTGGTACAATCGTTTAAAGTAACCATCCCAGCGAACCTTCACCAAAAGAGGTATTTGCTTTCTTCTCAGAAACTACCCATACAATTCCAATGGAAGTTGACCACAACCGTTTGTTCACGGCATTAAAAAAAAAAAAAAATATATATATATATATATATTGGGGTCTGAGGGGGTCTATGTAAGGAGTTTATGGGGGGGTCGACCCTCCAAAAGAGGTATTTGCTTTCTACTCACAAACTACACACACAATTCTGATGAAACTTGACTATAATCTTCATCAACCATGATGCACGAAAGTTTTTTCAAACCGTTTAAAAAAGAAAAAAGATCGGGAAATTAAGTGGATTAATGGGGGGGGGGGAGAGGTGTGGTTGTCCCCCCAAATCGGTATTTGCTCTCTTCTCAGAAACTATACAAACAATTTTGATGAAACGACCACAACCTTCATCCCAAAGTTTGTTCACAGCATTAAAAAAAAAAAATCTAGAGGAATTTACTTTCTTCTCCGTTGCATATTTTGTTGGTCATCCATGCCCAATAGTGGTTCCCTGGTTCTCTTATCTAGCCGCTACTAGGTGAGCGCCCAGGGGTATTGCCCCTATTTTTAGGTTATGCCACTGATACACCACGTATGCATGTGTGTCTGTTGAGGTTGGTTGAGGTGGAGAGTGTATTGTGATATTTTAATGATAATTTACATAAAAACACACCCATAATCTCATGCCACCTTTATTTATGTTTAAAACAAAAACACACGTATATGGTACCAATATCAATATGATGATGAATCAGCATTGAGGAGGTCAACAAAGTGAAGTCCACGAAGTCCTAATCTCAGGTACTTGAAAGTTTAGTAACCAGTCATGTAGAATCCATAAACGATGTAACTTATTTACAGTGATCCTCTGATAAACAGTACCATGGTTGTGAAGAACAAGGGAAACAAAACAATATAAGTTGAATGGAGAGCTATGGCAGGTAAAACTGGAGGAAGTAGAGCCATTTGTTTGTGGGGAAAATATGATCAATAAAAAAAGAGGATGTAAGTAATTATTTGAAAATAGTGTGTGTTAATACTTGAGACAGAAGAAAGAATAGTGAACTCAATGACATCACTCACATGTGATGGCAGGTGCAAATACATCACTTTCACCAAATCAATAGTTCTCTCTGATCTGCATTCAGTGCAAATGAAAGAAAAACACCAAAAAGGGTCACTGGTTACATTAACTGAACAAAGTGATAAAGCCGTATTTCTCATTAGAGATGTCTTGAAAGCAATATAGAACGTGCCGAACATTAGTGAACCAAAAATGAACATGTACGGACTGCAAGATCAGCCAAGTTGTTGTTTTGGTCACCGATTGGTGACTCAGTCTCGAGGCATAACTCAAAACCCACAGAGCTTGATGAACACAATCAAATTATTATAATCACATTCCTGATGATTAATCAAATCAGATATGTCGATGTCAATGGGTCCTCAACATTGTTAAACTGATCGGAAAATCAAATTCAAATTTCAAAAAGTTCTAATTAATCCATCTTGTCCTTTGTGAAAGTTTACGTCATAGGCTTGAATGGGGTTAACAGCATAGCCTAGGCCCAAGAGGTATGCACGCTTACCTCTGAGCTGTCTAACCTGGGTTAGAATCTCGACACAGCTATAAACTGTCACCCTGGTGCTTTGCATGCAGGGCAAGGCATCAATATGTCCGCCATCCATCGGTAGGACGTTACGTCGGAGAAGCCATCCGCGTCAATGGTCATTGGAGTTTTTTTAACTTCTTATATTTACATTATTCTCAGGGTTGTAGATGAGCTCGTTAATTTCTTTCCTTTCATGGATACATCCAATAATTGTTCACAACATTGTTACATATAGCAAATAACTTGTCCTTAAAGATGGGTGAATTCCCCCAGAATTGGTATATTTTAGTATGATTTGCAATTCCCCCCTCCCACTGGAAGCAACGCTATGCCATACATACTGTATGTACATTGCAAAAGTGAATTTGTAAATTTGTTTCTATATTTGTTTATTTATACGTTTCAAAAACTAAAAAAACCATACTGAACCAAATCCTACCAAATTTTGCATGTTGCCTCACAGTACCACAAGTATGGTTTCTGTCGGAGTAGCATATCCAGGAGGGGGGGGGGGCTTCTAGGTCGGGCGAAGACCACAATTCTCTCCATGTAAATGTGTATCGTATAGTACCACCTGGTGGTATCTGGTATTACAAGTCATTTTCTTCTTGTATAAAGAAAGTTTAAACAACTTATCAATATGCATTACGATGATGGAGAAATGTGAGTGTGAACAATTCAATTTTTTTCAAAACGTTTCTTTTCATTAATTTTAAGCGGAGGTTCAAACCAAAGCATCCAACACTGAGTTTCGCAGTGAAGATTAAGTGATTTTCACACCCACAACATATATAAGTAGCAAGGAAGGTTGGTGAAGGTGATGTTAACAGACTTCCAAGAGGATGGAAGATTACCTCAGGCATATTATGGAGTGAATAGAGCAGAATGTTTGTGAAGTACAACATGTTGTCTTTTGATTAAATCCATCAGCAAAGTGATGGTTTCTTTTGCATAGTGAGAATTGGGTTTCTCCCTCCCACCCCCCAAACTCCTGGGATTATTATTTTTCTTTAAAACCCCAAAACCTTCCCAGGCACACTCTGAGTACAACCAACAGTTTTCAATTCTTTCTATCCAGCGGTTCAGGAGTGCATAGATGTCAAACAAATGAACAAACAAACACAGAGATATACATACAAACAGAAAGCAATAATTGAAAAACAAGGCAGTGAGGCCCAAGTACGACCTAACGATCCCATCGAGAGTGAGCATAGAAAACAAAGCATTGCGATCAGATATCGTACTTCGGTAGAAAAAAGAAAATAAGTCATTGCTAAGTAAGGTGTTAATACGCGTGATTTTGGACTAAAGGCCCTGTCACACCTTGACGTTTTAGCCAACGTATGCCGATTTTTGAATTTTTTTTCTAAAACGCTGGCACACGTTGAATACGTTATGGGTAAGTTTTGATAACATTGAGAGCACGCTGGCATACGTCGTAGTACGTTGCCATACGTCGTTGTACGTTGGCTTTAAACGTTGTACTTTTCGGTTGTCCTCAAATTTTTTCATGCTTGAAATTTCACGACGTATGCCGGCGTATGACTCACACGTTCCGCTACGCTGGCCACAAGTTGTAGGCACGGTCTGCGATCGTTGAAAGACGTCAACACATGCTACTTGTAAGTTAATCATAAGTTGAGACACGCCGAGGTAATGTTTAGAGTACCCGAAACTTATTTCCTACCTATGATTAACGTGTTGTTGGCACGTTACGCGATCGTTACCACACGTCGACAGACGTTACTTTTAAGTTACTCATAGGCTGAAAGACGTCGGTATAATGGATCGTCCTTGCGTCAGCGTCCACGGCCACGGCCAGGACACTTATTTGCAGCATTCTTCAAACTTTTCTTCGGCATGACGAGGATGTTCACACTTCGATGTCTAGCTTGGCTATGATTCCAATTGTCCATCGGCAGCGTCTATTTAAAATAGTCGAGTTTGAGCGTTTTAACACGTTCAGAAGAAACGTTTCAAATTTCCAAACCCCAGCGTCAAAAAAACAAACAAAAAAAAAAAACAAAGGCGAGTGACAGCAATTTAAATCGTTCATTGTAAACAATGAAACTAGCTGAGTGGTACCGTTTAAAAGTCGTTGAGTGTAAAAAAAATCCAATTGTTGAGCGCAAGCGTCTACTTTCAATAGTGGAGATGCAGCCATTTAAATCGTTGAGTGGCAGCCTATGAACCTACCCGTGGACACGCGGACGCAAGGACGATCCATCATAACCCACACCCTCCCCCTCACATCCACCTACTACTGCCAACATGAACAAACTAATACTAATATTAATACTAATACTGATACTGATACTGTTACTGCTGACATGGACATCGACTCAAAAAGGACTCGAAAACACTGTTGGGTTCCCCTTTTATGAGCAGCATTTTTATAAACCAATTCCCAAAACCGCTGGGAACACGTCTTTATATGGCAGTTGTAAGCGAGAAACACGTTAATTTTTTTTTTTTTTGTCGACCGGAAGACATCATTGGAATACGTCTACATACGTCGATGTGTGTTGGGACTACGTAAAGAATTGGTTCAAAGCACGTCAAACATAAGTTAGAAATAAGTTTCGCGTAAAAAAGACATTACCGCGATGTGTTTCGACTTATGAGTAGCTTATAAGTAGCCTTTGTGGACGTGTGTAAGCGTCCGCATATCGTGTGTAAAACTTATCCCCATCGCATGCAGAACGTGTGTCATACGCCGAGTACGTCGTAAAATTTTGAACATGTTCAAAATTTCTTGACGTACTCTACTTACTACGACGTATGATAGCGTATTTAACGTTCTACTCGCGCATACCAAACTTACCCATACCGTATTCGACGTGCCCCAACGTTTTAGACACACTTTTTGTTACGTCGGCATACGTTGGCAAGATCGCCAAGGTGTGACCGCGATTTTGACCCTTCCATTTCTACGGCAGTTATGATTTGAATCGTTGTGCGTCAGCCTTTTAATAGGCTACGTCACGACATCGTCGGCGATGCGTGCAACGCGCTATGCCTGAGTTAGACTATCGTTGGGCATCGGTTGTGTAGGCCGACAACAGGTTCAGCATTCGTTGGTATAAGTTATCTATAACACAACGAAACGTTCTGTGTAGTTACCAATGCGTTATACATAAGACCAAGTCGCTATGAATACGTCCGAATCTTTAAAAAAAAAACATCAAAAGTTCAACGTAAGCCAGCGTTTTACATAAATTTTAACACGTTGCCATCGCTGGCTAAAACGTCAAGGTGTGACCGGGCCTTAAACAATGCAAAAATCAAGAAAATGACCAAATACCAAGACCTCAAGAATGAAGTGAAAAGATTCTGGAAGCTCAAGAATGCCAAAATTGTACCTGTGATAGTTGGAGCAATGGGAATGATGTATAAAAAAAACATCCCTGGGAATATTACTACAAATGAACTGTCATTGGAAGCTGTCCGGGGCATGGTGACGATCCTGAAAAGAGACCTCAGAACAAAACTGAGAATAAGAAAACCTCACAGCTTGGCCCGTGAATCATGATCCCTTACTGAAATGAAGGTGAATACTTCGAGACCTAGGAAGACTCCGTTCCATCTTCTGAAACCCGCATATGGAGATAAACAAAAGTAAAATGTCAAAAGATATCGTGATGGTAATCCATAAGAGTATTGTGGCGTCGTATTGTGGCATCGCAATGTGGTGTCATTCCAACCTTGTTTGGTTGTTTTTTTGTTTTGATATTTCATCCTTCTATGTTTTTACATCTTGTAAAAATGTTTTTTGTTTTTTTTTGTGCAATATTTTAGAGTAATAAAATGATTAATGTTTTATATATTTTGTTATTTCGGTATGGATTAAATCCATCTATGTCATTAAATTTGGCTTACGGTACATTCTAGCCCTCTCCCAACCTGGCTTTTGGTTCAGTCCGATATGTGGATTACCACATATGCAGACATGTCAATGCGATTATCATATAAAAAATAATAAAATGCTTAATGTTGCATATATTTTGGTTTTTTTGGTAAGAATGAAATTCATCCATGATATTAAATTGTTTTACTGCTTGTTTTAGTTGATTTGGGGGATGGTTTGGATATGTATCGCTTTTGGAATGGTTCTGTCCAGTGTCCATTTTCCCCTGTCCCATGATCCTGGCCTCCTTTGGTTGAGTCCTTAATTTACGTTCAATTTACTTCTGCAATGAAACGATTCACGTTTCATATATTTTAAAAGTTTGGGTTGCATGCACTAGCTCAGAGCCAAAGTAACTTCCTCACGTTGGACTCACCCTCATGGCTCCAACAGTTATTGAGTTAGGTCAGGCTACAGTTTAACATTGTTTTTGGGGAGGAAGAGGCAGAAGTTCAAATTGGCGATTTAGTGATCTGTCATTGTGGTACTTTATCGATGTATTCTGGCATCTTTTTTAATCTTGGTAGTCCAGAAAACACTCGAGAATAAAAGATATGGCTTTTAAATGCTTATGACTTCACTCCACAGTATTTTACAAGCATATTATTGTGTACACATTTGAATGGGCGGCCATTTTTTCCTGTATCATCCCTCTATATGGAGTACTACCATACTCCATGATAAATTTCATCTTCCAAATCCTGGAAATACCTTTATTTATTTATTTCATCATCTAAATCCTGGGAAATAGCTTTATCTACAAGTTTCATCTTCTAAATCCTGGATATACCTGTATTGATTTATTTCATCTTACTATCCTGTGAAATACCTTTATCAATTTCATCTTCCAAATCCTGGAAATGCAGGGTGTGGCAAAAAAGACCTGGACAACTTTGGTTGTTATTATACTTAATACCACAAATGATACAATGATACCCTTTGTTTTATATGATATGGAAACTCATTAAGTTTTCTTTATTTTCAGGTCTGGTGGTTTAATGTTAAAGAAAATGGTGACTCCACAGGAGAAAGCTCAGTGCATTGTATGATTCAGACGAGATCCGACATGCAAGTTCAGCATAATTTCCAGACAAAGTGTGGAAGGAATCTGCCATTGCAAACTAGTATCGGAGATAGAGAATGATGAAGATTACCTGAAAAAGGTCATGTTCACAGAAGAAGCTTGCTTTCATGCATCTAGGAAGGTCAACTGGCACAATGTGAAGATCTGGGGCTCGGAAAACACCCACGTGGTCATTGAACACATACACGACAGTCCAAGGGTCAATGTGTGGTGGGGCCTTCTCCAAGACCAGTTGATGGGTCTTTTTTTCTTTGCGGAGAATGTAGTGACCTCAAGAATTTACATGAACATTTTGGAAGGATTCGCCTTCCCACAGATTGAAGACCTGCAACCCGGTATCATTTTTCAACAGGACGGTGCTCTCCCTCATTAGGCCTTAGTCGTTCGAGCCGTCTTGGATGAAAAATTTCCAGGTCACTGGATTAACCAAGATGGACCAACCGCCTGCCCCCCACGATCACCAAACATAACCCCCCTTGATTTTTTTTTCTGTGGGGGTTTGTCAAAGATGTTGTCGACAACACCAAGGTGGAAAATGTGCAGGATCTTCGTTCTCGGATCACAGCTGCATGCGCAGTGGTGGACGCAAACATGCTGAGATGAACATGGCAAGAACTCGGGTACCGCCTTGATGTCCCGTGCATGACAAACAGAGCTAACATTGAAGTGTATTGATGGTGTGCACAAAACTTTATGAGTTTCTGTATCATACAAACCAAAGGGTATCATTGTGTCATTTGTGGTTCTAAATATATTAACAACCAAATTTGTCCGTGTCATTTGGGAACACTCTGTACAGTACTTTATCATTTAGTTTCATCTTACAATTCCTGGAAATGCCTTTTTTGATTTACTTCATCTAAATCTTGGGCAACACTTTTATTCATCAATTTTATCTTCCAAATACTGGGAAATACATTGTCTATTAAATTCATCTTCTAAATGCTCAGAAACAGTCTTTCTGTCAATTTCGCCTTCAAACAATTTTGTCTATATCATCCCCGCTTTCCTCTTCCTCTTCTCTCAGTGTTTAATTCAGCTTGTGTACAACTTGTTCACCCCATTGTGTCATTCTCCCCCTCCCCTTCATCTCATTCTCACTCCTACTGACCTACTCTGCTGTTGGTGTTTCCTCCTTTCCATTTTGTTCCCTTCCATTCTACTCTAGCTCTTCCATGAGCCTCCATCATGTATACAAAAAAACATGCGGCAAACCATTTTCTGTTAATTTCACCTTCCTTCCCAGAAAGAAAATACATAGTCATATATAAATCATATTACACAACATTGACCTGGTTTTGGATGAGGCAAATGAGGACCAGCTTACTGGTAACAGAGGCACTGCATCAGTGGCACAGCCATGCTTCCAGAAAAATGATGCAACCAGCAGCCACGGGCTGCGTACGAAACAAGAACATTCCGCAGACATGTATCAGGTTCCAATTAGGATTGCACGAGGCTTATGTGAATGGAAACTCTAAATGTAAGAAATTTGTTTTCATATAAAATTGAAGTACCTGCAATATTATAGGGATTTAAATTGGTCCCATGTATGGCATAGTCCACTTCAAGAAATATTAAAAGCAAAAATATTAACTTTCTTCACTTTCATGAAGATTAAAGATTAAATTGCAAAACCCTAAAGCAAGCTGATGCAGTGTCTATGTGAGATATGCAAGGTTGTCTTGAAAAGCAGCAAAAGAACAAAACACAAAGAACACCAAGTCTGTATTCAAATTCCAGTTTCCTCAAAGTGACTCCATATATCAATAGATGTGGCATCTGTCTGCGAAAAGGCCTAAACCATCGAAAAAAAAATTCATTTCATAAGGAAAACCCTGGGAAAGGAAAAGTGTTGTAAAAAATATCTTGAGATGCATTGCAGTGTTCTTGAACCCAAGTCAATTGTAAAAGATGAAAAGGTGGAGATTTTTTTTTAACAATCCGAGCTTGGTTTCATGAATGTGTTTGAGAATGTCTTCATCAAAAAGAATGATTTTCACAGCTGAAACTGACGGGTGTCAGCCTAAACAAAAGGCAATGGATCTCAGAACCTGATCGCTTCTAAAAACAACACAATAGCCCTATTACAGAAATTCCAGCATGTGACAATTAAAGAGCCAGACATCCAATTCCTCGCACTTCTTTACCGGTCCTGATAATAGGCGGTTCTAGTCGGCACTCAATCGACCTTGTACAAGTGCGCCTCCTCCCCCACCCAGCCATTTGGGTGGTGGTCTATGGTAATGCCCTGTGGAGACCTCTCTCGAATAGGCCCAGCACGTCCCATTGCCTTTTGCTTGGATGCAGCCTTGCAGCGTGTCATTGACGACCTTGCCAGAATGGGTGTTTCAGCAGTGCTGCTGTCAGCACCTTGATGATGAGAAATTGCTCACGCCGGAAACCTCCGAAATGAAGCAGCTGCTGCAGATGATTCTGTAGCTCGAAAGTTTCCTTTGTAATTTGCAAAAACGAGATCATGGCGAATAATATCAGATGTCCAATCACTGAATTGGCTCAGAAAGGATAACCTAGAGGTATGTGCACTCGACAGTGAGCTGTCTAGTCTGGGTTTGGATCGTGGCCCAAGTATATAAAATGTCAACCCGGTGTTTTGCAGACAGCACCATACATCAATGTGTGTGCCGTTCCTTGGATGGACATTAAACTGGGTGTCCCATCTGCTCACATTAATTGGTGGATGTTAAAGGTCCCATGGTATACATCCTGAAGAGTAGGGCGAGTTCTCACTGGTACCCTGAAAAAATTACATATCCCTGCCACCTTCAGTTGAAGGTCACGTATAGCCACAGTCTTTAAAGATTTGGGACAAAACGTTCCCTTGTAGATCCTGCAGGAAGATTGGAATAGTCATCACCGTTAAAGCAGTAGCATAAGTAACAGAAGTATTAGTAAGTAGTTTTAGTCGTAGTAAGTAGTGGTGGTAGTGCAATGACTGAATTATGCAAATGTTCACTTATTCACAGTTGATTTCACTCGGATATGCACCACAGTCTGCTTTGGAGAGTTTTGCAAGGAGATGAATACATCATCATTATACTTATTCTTTACCTGTTCATAATTACATCTTAAGGTCATCATAAATCAGTTTGGTGACTCAAATTATTTCGTTGTTGGGCAGATGCTGTCTTTTTCTTTTCCAAAGCTTGAAGTGAGCAGATGGTCCTCTTCAATAGTCTTTGGAGCTTCCTGCCGTTTGTCGGAACTTCCCTCGAGAGGGTGCATCATCTGGAGGGATCACGTGGGAGCAATCTGAGCATCAAATCGGATTTTCCCTCATCTCTCCCTGAGCACAAGGCTGCTCGCAGCATGTGGGCCTTCAACAATGGGAAAGACTTTTACAATAAATGAACAAAGGCATCAGAAAGAGAAGTCGTTATTGCGCATACGGCGATGACAACAAAAGACAAAAGCAGTTGAAGTGCAAGCACCCCCAAGGTATGAACAAAACTAACAAAAGAGGGAGGACAATCGAATCTGGAATGATCGATCGCTACTGTTTCAAATCAAGCTGCTTTCAGCATCGCCCAACAGGGAGGCTAGAAGAGGCTGCTTGGCAGGAATTCATGGTGTGGACCATATACTGCGCTGATGGATAACACATGAAAGAAAATGATTTAATCTTTCCTTAATAGTGTGACCATCAAATGGGATGCTGCAAAGGTAGCACACTCTGAGTTGGCTAGTCCAGGTTCATTTCCAATCCACACTATGAACTGTTACTCCAGTGTTTCACAGGCAGGGTGATTCATCATGTGCATTGTCCCTCAGATGAACATCAAACTGGGTGACCTGTTTACCATTATTAGTTGGTGGACGTTAAAGATCGCACGGTGTCCTTTGCGAAGAGTCGGCGATTCAGCTCTCGCACCCTGAACAAATTATGAAATCCTGCCTGGATTGTTGGTATCAAGTTGTCAGGTATTCTTGGATAGGTTTTAATTAACAACGCATTACACTGCTCGTGATCTCAGGGTGTGGTTGCTGTATGACCACCTTGATTTTGACCACTGCATCATGCTCCCTGTTGACTGCACTTGGTCCAAGGCCATGATGCTCTGTGATAATACACAATTTCCAGTTCGTGGATTTCTGGGTTTGATGAGCCCCTTGACCAAGTTTGGGTATCTCACTCATGACATACACTGACTGGAACCTGCAAATACAGCAAAAGGAACCACAACCTATAAACACAGCCACCACCACCACCACCACAATATTGACACATTTCATGTTTGTAGGTTTTGTACACATTAATCCCATAAAAAACAAGAGCTCAAGTGAGCACAATATACACCCGAACAAGAAGGTATATGGGCAATTTTCAAAATAATGAAGCCTTAGTGTGACATAAGGGTCAAAAATTGAAAACAATTTTCATGAAATGCAACTGTGATTTTGTGATAGCCATATGTCTAGTCTTTTAAATGTTTTTTCGTTTTCGTTCCTGACACCCATAGTTTCAGAATAAAATTGGTTTACATTTTGAGGGATTTGCTTAATTTTTTATTTTTTTTGTATCATCAATAGCTTTGAGTGTAAAATTACATTAATACACCTCATTCTGCTGTGTATTTTTGCAGCTGACATATATCTCACAAAATATACAACCATATACCGATATCATGCCAAAAAAAAAAAAAATTGATGTGATTTTTAGGCAGATTTCAAAATTTTTCCAATGATTCCAATTCACTAGATGAAATAAACTAGGTAACAAAAGCTCTGTTTTCTAACATAGCATGGTCAAGCATGTTCACAAAAAGAATTCACTGCATTCAAGTTTTAATTGCAAATCATTTTGGAGTATAGTGTCGGATAATAAACAACCTGCAAAGTTGAAATTTTGTTACACTCCAGACACTTATGTTACACTCCAGACAACACTGAGTGAGGATTTATAAAGGACACTGTGCAAGGAAAATATATGACAGCCAAACAAATTATATGAAATTAGACACAAGAAATGTAGTAAAAATAAAAAATATCTCCAAAATCAACATTAACATATGATATTCCCCTTAATTTGCACTCTTTTCAAAATAAAACCGTTTCACATTGCGTGAAATTTATTTGAGAGTACAATTGTTCCCCTTACCCTACAGTGCTATGACTAACAATGACCATAACCTCCATACATATTTTTATTCATCACTTGCCACATTATGCAAAACACCATCCAAATCAGGAGTGGCCTGTGTCTATATATGCACTTTCATTGATGAACTTGAGGAACTTCGATGAATGTCATGCTCAAATGCGTTATACTCCAGACATTTTGACACTAATTTTGATATTTACAATCATAATTATACTATCAGTGTTCTATTTTTTTTCAGAAAAATATTATTCCAGTTAGTTTACATGTAATAACATGATATTTACACATGTACTATTGTTATTTCTTGTTTTAAAGAAGATTAAGTGAAAGGTTTCATTATTTTGAAAATTGCCCATATACAGAATTGTGCTACTACATGGAAAACAGCATCCTGGTTGCCATGGCAACCACTTTAGATGACGAACGTATGTCGCGACACACCGTCTCCACAGTCTGTACCTATCTACCAAATATGAAACGTGAAAGTTGAAAACTTTGGGAGTTAGAGTGCGGACAGGAACGGACGGACGGACGGACGGATGGACGGACGACCGGTATCACATAATATGCCCCGATATATATATATATATATATATATATATATATATATATATATATATATATATATATATATATATATATATATATATATATATATATATATATCAGGCGTATAAAACACCTCACCAACACATTGTTAAAAACACCTCACCGACACATTATTAACAAGAATGAGTGAACACTTTCTGGATTCAGACGGAAGTCCTCCACCATGTGCCAAAATTTCATAGAGCTGCTTCCTCCAACAACAAAAAAATTATGCGAGAAGAACAATAATTTTACATGGCCTGTCACACGAGTGACCCTTCCACCAACAGGAGTCTGTTAAATTGGGTTAGGAATGGTATAGGAAGCTGAAATTTTGCATGCCAGTTCTAACATACATTTAGTACATTGTGTGCAAAGCACAAGCCTCTACGTGATGAAGTTTCAAAATGGGCTTCTGGCATGGATGTGCAAAAATGATGGTATTCAGACCCCTAAAATGGGCACATTTTCACTCATATCTTGACAAATATAGTAGCTACAAGAACGAGTGAACATGTTCTAGATTCAGAAGGAGGTTCTCTATCATGTGTTAAAATGTCATGGAACTGCCTCTTAAAATAAAAACATTATGCGGGAAAATCAATCATTTTACACAGCCTGTCAAACGAGTGATTTTTCCACTTACAGGAGCCTGTTAGATGGTCTGAGGAAGGGTGTAGGAAGCTGAAATTTTGCATGTGAGTCCTAATGGAGGGGTAGTTCAGAATGTGTGAAGGCCTCAACGATTGGTCTTTTAATTTTGAAATGAGCTTCCAGCATGGATGTGCAAAAATGATGGTGTTCAGACCCCTAAAACGGACACATGTTCCCTCATATCTTGACCAATATAGTAGCTACAAGAATGTGTGAACACTTTCTAGATTCAGAAGGAAGTCCTCTATCATTTGTTAAAATTTCATGGAGCTGCCTCATAAAATAAAACAAGAAGGTATATACAGAATTGTGCTACTACATGGAAAACAGCAAACAGCACACCGTCTCCACAGTCTGTACCTATGCACCAAATATGAAACGTGAAAGATGAAAACTTTGGGAATTAGAATGCAGACAGGAACGGACGGACGGACAGATAGACAGAGACAGACGGACGGATGACCGGTATCACATAATATGCCCCGATATATATATATATATATATATATATATATATATATATATATATATATATATATATATATATATATATATATATATATCAGGTGTATAAAAAAACTACAGAAAATAGTTGACAATTGCATAATGGCCCCAGAAATGTTTGCACCACAATATACATGGTACCATTGGATTCTGTGCCACTGAACATGTATGTTTAGCTGTTAAAATGATGACCCTGGGTGGTTTAGAGGCCAATATATAGAGAAATACCTATTTAAGAGTGGTCATTTTTGAAAATCCAAGATGGCCGCCATACAGAGTGTTACGAATCTGGCAGCCATGAGCACTCAACATTCAGGTCCCCGTAGCTCAGTTATTTTATTAAGTAAATGTGGATAGATAGCTCCCTTTCCACCAAGTCCAATGGGAATTAAGTGTACGTGCACTACGGGTTATTTTATAGTTAGGATTTTTACACCACCAACAACAATGGCAACCTCCCTGGCTTCCTTCCACCATCGGCCTTTCTGACGCGCATACGTGCCAAGCGCCTGTGGGCGGAGTTCCATTGGCAACCGACGCATTGGCTCCGCTCCAGGGTCGAGCAAGACGTGTTGCCTTCAGCCAATGGGCAAAGCGCGAGCGACATACGCCGCGTTCCAGCCAATGCGGAGGCACGTCTCCCGAAGGAGGACGAATGCCTCATTAGGGGGGACGGGCCGCGAGGATGCTCGCCACGCCTCCTGGGCAAATCACGAACGGCGAGCGGATCGCCTGAGACATACTGGCCAATCCGGAGGCGAGTTGCGTTGGGGGGGGGGGGTTAAGAGAAGCGCGGGTGTGTGCGAAGAGGTCCGTCTTTTTCCCTTGAGCCTGTCCGTGGTGGATCGCCTGCCTGCGTGTCTTTCCCGCCGAGAATCGCTTGCCTGTCTTGTCTGCTGGCGCTCGGTCTCGTCGTGTGCTGGAGGAGCGTACTGATGGTACGTCGTGTGCTGGAGGAGCGTACTGATGCTGGAGGAGCCTGATGCTGCCCTCCATACCCGGTGCTTGCAGCGGCATCGAGTTGCGGGTTCGAGTCCCGCCGAACCGGATCGTCAAGGGCCGCACGAGGCAGGAAGGTCCAAGCTAGCTTCTTACCTCCAACTCACCTTCCCTCCGAGCTGGGGGTATCAATAAAGACCTGACGGGGTCCATTTCTTTTCGGGGGTGTGTGTCTGGTGTGGGCCAGTCCTTTAAGTAGCACCTGTATAAGTGCTTGTGTATACATTTCCATTTATTTTACATTCGGATAACTCTGCCCTTACGTGCTCCCCTCGTCCCCCGATTATTGTAAATAAATCCCCTCTTGTTGAATGTCCCAACTCGTCCTTGTCCATTCTATCATTGGTTTGCCGCGTTGCGAACGGAAATTAGGAGGCCTCATTGTTGCCGTAATCGTGCAATTGGCCGGCAAGTTTCTGGTACTCTCCGCTCGGGTTACGACTCGGATCCGGCTCGGTAACGGCCCGGATCGCGCAGATCCTGCCGAGGTTGAATTTCCCCGGTAGTTTGACGACGTGGGTAATTAGGTGTATTGAAATTGGCAATTGACCCTACCCCACGTGGTCGACCTATTGACAATCTTCGGTCCAATAAGGGACCCGTGACCTTTCGGATTTATCTGAAAGGTACGACCTAAATTCCGGGTGTTCGGTGGAGCCGACTCTACTGCTCCCCCTAGCGGTCCTGCGAGCCACCGAGACTCGGCTCCACAACAATACTTCTGGGAAAATAAAAACATTGGTTGTTTGGTTGGTTATACTCTGCAGTTTCCAAAAATGTATAGGTTTGCAAATCTTCCACCCCCCCAAAAAAAACTGAACACGAGCCGAGCTCTGAACATAATCAACCAGACTCTGAAGAAATTAATGAAGCCAGGTGTTCACACATCATGTGGTGAATGGCTGTCTTCATTTATGAAGGACAAACCAGCAAACCACTGACAACTAATGTATAACAAACGTCACGTACAGTCGTCATTCTGGCTATTTGATATTTTGCATGGGGGCTAAAATGTCACAAAACAAATAGATCGAGTAAAATCAACCAATGGTACTCGAAGCTACAATCCGTTAGTGAAAGGGACATTAAAAACAAGTGAAAGATTTAGTGAAGAGTCCTAGAAGTTTGCACGTATGTGTGACCCTTATAAGTCGGCACATCTCAGGCTGTTGTCAGCCACTTGATATGATATTCTAGCTAAATTACTTATGAACAAGTGTTCTGTAGACCCAAGCTAATGAGCTATCTTGCAAAGGAATTAAATGCAGGAGGCCAGTCGGCCAATCAAGCCCATGCAATGGTTGGTTGTCCGTGCTCTATCCTTTTTAAATGCTGAGCATCAAAGCAAGCAAGCAGCACAAACCATTTTTAAAGTCTTTGGTATGACGCGGCCAGGATTTGGACCGTCGACCTCCCCGATTCAGAGTGGACTCTTTAACCATTACAGCCCTGAGTCTGGCATTTTCAAGACTATTTTACACAGAGTCCATGATGGCATTGATTACAAACCCAGGTGGAATGTTTGAGGGGTTGTGCCAGAATAATAAGGTGCGAATCATTGCGTGTGCCCTAGGTGTACTTGTGCATGTAACCAAGCAGCGGGCGTGTAATGAGCACTTCAACGGGTTTGCGTGATCCACGGCCAGAGGCTCGATTGATGGTGGGAATTATCGACTGCCGATGTACAGACGTGCACGCCACATAGTCCTGGGAAGAGGGAAAGTGAAGGCATTGAGGCTACAAGGGGTACGGGCAGTCAGCGCAAGGATTTGCTGAGGCAATTGCTTCATTGCATTCAATTTTACTATATTTTGAGACAATACACACACCTGGACCGTCCTCAGCATGTCAATGAGTCTTCTCCAAATCCGTGAGTTTCCCACTGTGCGACTGCAGATGAGACACCCACCACCATGCTGCGCTTCTCATCTCTCGAAGTTTCTGTCTTCGTATATCATTTTTGCAAAGGCTGTAAATTTGTCCGAGTGATCATTGACATCTTGAACACGTTTCGGCATTATAGTTTCTCACCTGAGAAAATAGTGTCCCAATTAAGGAAGGGGAAGAAGAAGGAATCATTGGGAGAATGTGTCCGAGGAACACGTTCGTTTCATCCAGAGGAAAGATTTCCATGAAAATGATGAGTGAACAGCAACACCTGTGCGCACCTGGTGGGTGACATTTGAATTAATGTATCTTGATAATTAATTCAATATTTTAATATACCGGTAGTAAACAAATATGTAGCACAAGATGATTTCTTCTGTGGACATTGATTCAACTATCAAACATTTTTGCTTAAGACACTCCAAAACGAGGTGCAAGAGATTATTTAAGTCAACAGACTATTCCCGTTGTCTCCGACCGATATGCCACTGCCATTTATAGACCCAATGTGAAGAACTCGGGTCGCCAGTTCAATCTCCTGACGGAGTAGATTGCTGTGGATATGTTGGTGGTGCACATTGCTGGAGTCAGTGCTTCAGGTATTTCTCTGGGAACTCAGGTGGCGAGAGTGACAGCTGCACCGTTCGCAGCACAGGAATGTTTTGTCGTGGAAACAACACTGATTCACACTTTGAATATAAAGGCTACAGGTGTTGTTTTGTGAGAGTGTACAAGGTGCCAGATACCTTCCAAACAATGGAATAAGAAGTTAAAATGTCTGCTTGATGAAGCCTGGCGTTGAACCGACTGCCGTTTTAATAGGAAAGACGTCTCAGTCTTGTACTGTTAGTTTTTGTTTTCTCCAATCTACCCATCATCAGGGTTACATTCATCTGAACATAGTCATTCGGTATTTTTTTTATGTCATCATGAGACATTTGCAGAAATGTATGGTGCCAACAGCCATTAGATAACGAGCAATGCTTATTTTTTTTAAGTGTCCTATTAATATGATGTGAACCCTGTTTAGTGGTGATGCCAAAA
Organism: Eptatretus burgeri; assembly: GCF_056783735.1. NCBI lineage: Eukaryota > Metazoa > Chordata > Myxini > Myxiniformes > Myxinidae > Eptatretus > Eptatretus burgeri. The sequence goes on from NC_140967.1 coordinate 94,710,637, forward strand.
TTGAGAAACAAGAAAATATTGGAAAAAGAAAAAATACAAGAGAATGCAACATGTGGAAAATGCAAATTCTCTGCTTTCTGAAGCCTATGAGTTATACTGCCATATATTTAAAAAGAGCCAGTTAGTGTGTGCCGGTAAGCCTGGTGTTGGTACAAGGTGGCTGGGTTAAGATCTTAGGGTCTTGAGTTTGAACCCATGTTGAGGCGTTAAAATAACACCAGGTGGGTGACTCAACTTGTCATCCTTCCGAGGTCGGCAAAATGAGTACCAGCTGACTGGTAACAGGGGCACTGCATCAGAGGCACAACCGCGCTTCCAGAGAAAATGATGCAACCAGCAGCCACAGGCTGCACAAGAAACAAAAAGAACTGTGTGCCAGAAAGGGTTGCGCAGGAGAGCCTCGAGGTCGAGCCTGCATTCGAATCTCAACCCAGCCATAAACTGTTTCAGAGGCAGGGCGATTCGTCGATGTGTTTACTATCAATTGGAAGGACATTAAGCTGGGTGTCTCATCTGCCAGCATCAGTTGATGGACGTTAAAGATCCCACAGTGCCTTTTTCCAAGAATCTACGAGTTATCGTTGACACCCTGAACAAATTACAAATTCTTGCCCGAAATCACCTTCAGGCCAAACATCGGGTCTGGCCATCGAGTTCGTGAAAGACTTGGACCAAAAGCGTTTCTGGTACACTCCACAAGAAGGGGGGGGGGTGGGGGATAACTACAGCCATTAAAGACATAGTAGTTGTAGGAGTCGTGCTGGTGGTAGTCATGTCGAAGTAGTAGTAGTAGTAGTAGTAGTAGTGCTCATTGTCGTGGGTGGGTATCCTGGCAAGATTCTAAATTGCTGTCCTAATTGACAGGACACCAAGTCAACACTTTAGCCATGCTTCAGCAATAATGAAGTCAGCAGCTCGAAATAACATTTGAATCCCAATGTAATGTGCATCTTCCAGATGATGAGTCACTGCATGTTCTTGTATTCTTCAAGCTCGGCATATTCTTGTGTTTTGCAATCTGGCCATTTGTTGAATTTCTCTCTTCTTCATTCTCTTTCATTTATAATTGCTGCATTTCTTTATTTTTGCCTTTCATAGTCCTGCAGTCATTGAACCTTACAGCCTCTGTGCCTGTTTACATTTGCCTGCCCCACCTTTTCTTGCATTTTCCACTCCTGCATTTATTGGTTAATTCTTTTCAATCCTGCATTTTCTTGTATCTTCTATGGTTTCTGTATTTTCTCATATTCTACAGTTCCTGCATATTCCAACCAGCATACTTAGTGTCACCCCGAAGGGGTCGCCAAGACTATTGTAATGTTCTGCCTATCTGTGTATGTGTGTATCTGGGTGTCCACGTCTTTATATTTTCGGTCTAAATTTTGTTTTCCTCTGCAATTGCATGTCCGATCGATGCGAAAATTCAAAACATAGGAGGGACTCTCCATGGGGAATATTGTATTGACAACTCCCACGTCATAGGTTACATGGTATGGTAAGATGTTGTGTAGCCCTTTAAGAAAAAGCAATTTCCTTGTTACTGTTGTCATATTTATGGTGGAACAGTTAAACATGTACTCCTAAAGGACTTTTTAAAAATTTCAACCCACTGTTGCAAACTAGAAGGGAGAGGGGTGGGGTTGATGTTGATTGTGCATGTTACATGTAGATATCATTTACTTTATAGAATTATTTTGTGTTTGCTGTGTTAGTTTATAGCATGCTTGTCATATCTGTATTGTTCTTTGTCTTATCAGTTGTACTGTGCAGAAGCTAAAAGGCAAGTAAGTCGCAAGAAATGTAAGTCGCAATAAATTTTGGCCATTGTTGCTGCAGCAGTCTTGACTGGTTCATTGACAAGATGCAAACAGAAAACGGCTTCTGTGGACTAAGCGCCGGAGCCCGTAATTTATTATTTCGAAGCCAAGAGTGAATGTCTCATTCACAATACATATCAACAAGTGATATCCACGACAAGAGTGGTCGACATTCCCTATTTGTGATATCACATGACATCTGGTCATTTCTATGAAAGAGGAGGCAACTGGATGGGTAGGTCGTTTGGAGAACGATGGGAATCTGGTGCTAAGAAACTTTTGTTTGTCAAAGACTACTCAATCAATCTCAGCCTATTCATGCTAGTTGTGTAGTAAAGTTTGTTATCTCTTCCACTCACCAATTCTCTCTTACAAAGAGACGCCATTGGAGTTGATTTTCCAATAATGACAGGCTCGATCTTCATATGTGCTACCTCTGTGCAGAGATATAGAGCTGAAGCGGTAAATACCTTTTTGATGGATTATTGATCGAAGTGAAGGATTTAATATCTCTTTGTAACACAATTTCATTAAGTTGATGGATTTTGATAATCGATGCTCGTACGTAAAGTCGCCTGCAAAAGTATTCACACTCTCCCGACATTGCCACATTTGGATGAATTACAGATGATCTAGAAACAATTTTTTCAAATAAACTTTCTTATTCATAACTGAAGAGATCAAACTAAACACTGTTATAGTTGATGGATGTTTCATGTCAGGAATACCTGCAAAGAATATGTACAAATCAAAATTCACTGGTTGTAAAAGTATTCAGCCCCTTCGGTCAGTACTTGGTGAAAGCACTTTTTGCAGCAATGACTGCTTTGAGTCTTTTTGGATAGGTCTCTTCCAGCTTTACACAGTGAGATGGTGAAATCTTTGCCCATTCTTCATGTGAGAATTCCTCTAGTTCTGCCAAGATTGATGGGGATCGTCGATGGACTGCAATCTACTTGCAACTTCTTCTCTGAAAGAACCCACACGATTTCGATGAAACTTGACCACAACCTTCATCACCTGGTATGTACCAAAGTTTGTTCATGACATTTAAATAAATAAATAAAAATTAAAAATAAATAAATAAACAAGTTTAAAAAAAAAAAAACATCAGGTCCTCAGGGGGTCTAACAGAGGGTTGCCCCCCAAAATGGGTATTTGCTTTCTTCTCAGAAACTACACATGCAATTTCGATGAAACTTGATCACAACCTTCATAATCAGTGATGTACCAACGTTTGTTCACGGTATTAAAAAAAGAAAATCCATAGGTATTCACCTTCCTCTCCATTACATATTTTGTGGGTCATCCATGCCTTCCAGTGGTTCCCTGGTTCTCTTATCCAGCCGCTACCAAGTGAGCGCCCACGGGTATTGCCCCTATTTTTAAGTTAAACCAAATTACAGACAGGTAAAACATACTGCACTTATTTTGTAACATTTCAAACAAACAATTTGCTCCTGAGGCGACTTCGGGTTAATTAGGCAAAGGGTTTGAATACTGTACTGAGACAACTGAGAATCATCTGATTTTCTCTGTTAACAACATAACTTATTAACATTTTATCTGCATTTTTTTAGTTTTTGCATTTCGGAATAGTTTGTGAAGATTCTATACATTAAGTTTGATTTGAAAGCATCATGAAATAATCTCAGGTGGCATCAAAATGTTAAATCTTTGGAAGGGGGTGAATACTTTTGCAGGTCAGTGTATATCAATTCCTTTAAACGGATTATAAAATAACCTGAGCACCACTTGAAGTATTTTGATTTTGTCAATGTGTTCGCTTTGTTCTCTTCTCTGTTCGTGCCCATAGTAGATATTTGTAAAGTTTTATGTGTTTTTAAATCGGAATTGCCAGGGTTCAGCACTTGGCAATCCTTGTGATCATTTCGACCACCGTGGCTTCAGTATATAATTCTTAAGCAGAGTCAATTTGCGACACCTCTCTCCAGATCCTGGACTGAATCTGTCAGTTGTCATATCAATGATCTTCTACACTTAAATTTCAAGATATGAAAGCAACCAAAAGTAAACTCTATAGTGTTCATATTTCTGTTATTCTGAACATTCTATCAACAGGATCTGATGATGAATTGATGAATTCCTTGAGAGCATATTTTGCAAGAATCTAAATTCCCTCATTCTCCCATACGACTATGTTTATGGGTTGTGGTTTTTGTTGTTCTTCTTATTCTTCTTCTTGTTCTTGGATTAGTCAGCCTCCAATCCTGAATACAAGGGTTCCCACAAGTTGAGCTCGATAAACTGTGATGTCAGTATTTATAAATATTTGAGGCTTTCCTCTGTCCTATTAAGATGGGTTTGGTGAAGTTACATTAACAATGCATAGGGGTGTCCATTATCAAATGGGAATTGGTTTCTGGATGGTAAGGCCAGGCAATCGATTGTTAAAGCGAGTACTTTTGGTACTTAAAAAAAAAACGAACTGAAGCAACGATCATCAAGATCCTCCCTGAAATGTGAAACTCATTGCGGTTTCTGTGGAACATAATGGTTTGAGCAATTTTTAAAGAGATTGATGGCATGGGTTAAAATTTTCATCTTGTCCATTTTTCCATAACATCTTGTTCCAGTTCATCCAGCAGGACCCTCAGCCCCTGTACAAATGCATCTTGAGAACCCTGCTTATTAGCAGGTGGGCTTAAATTCCACAACTGCATAAAATAAACAACAAAGAACAATCAGACATTGCAGACCCTTGCCAGGACTTGTTTTGTGTGGCATATCAATGGAAGGATATACTGAATGAAAGGTCTAAATAATCTAGTTGGAAATGTGTAAAGGTCAAAGGTCTGAAAAATTGTAAAGGTCAGACGGTCTGAAGGTCTAAAGGTTGAAAGGTTTGAAAAAGTCGAAATGGGTCGAAACGGTCGAAATGGTCTAAATACTGTACTCTAAAGTGTCTTCTTCTCTTCTTCTTCTTTCGGCTAGCTCCCGTTAGGGGTCACCACAGTGGATCAACCGTCTCCATTTCGCTCTATCCTCAACATCTTCCATTGACACTCCAACCACCCACATGTCCGCCCTCACCGTATCCATGAACCTCTTATTTGGCCTTCCTCTTCTCCTCCTGCCTGGCGGCTCCATCTTCAACATTCTTCTCCCATATACTCCGCTTCCATCCTGTGCACATGTCCAAACCATCTCAATCTCGCCTCTCTCACTTTGTCTCCAAACCATCCGACCAGCGCTGTCCCTCTAATATACTCATTTCTTATCCTATCCATGCTCGTCACTCCCAACGAGAATCGCAGCATCTCAATCGTAACTCTGCCACCTCCAGCTCTGCTTCCTGTCCTTTTGTTAGTGCCACCGCCTCCAAACCATACAACATAGCTGGTCTCACTACCGTCTTATATACTTTCCCCTTCACTCTTGCAGCTACCCTTCTGTCACAAATCACTCCTGCAACTCTTCTCCACCCACTCCATCCTGCCTGCACTCTCTTTTTCACTTCTCTCCCACACTCTCCGTTACTTTGGACAGTTGATCCCAAGTATTTAAACCCATCCACCTTCCCCACCTCAACTCCTTGCAACCGCACCATACCACCACCCTCCCTCTCATTTACGCACATGTACTCCGTCTTACTCCGACTGACTATCATTCCCCTTCTCTCCAGTGCGTACCTCCACCTCTCGAGGCTCGCCTCAGCCTGCTCCCTACTCTCCCTACAGATCATGATGTCATCCGCGAACATCATAGTCCATGGAGACTCCAGTCTGATCTCGTCCGTCAACCTGTCCATCACCATTGCAAACAGGAAAGGGCTCAGAGTCGATCCTTGGTGCAATCCAACTTTTACCTTAAACCGGTCCGTCATTCCTAACGCACACCTCACCGCTGTCACACTGTCCTCATACATATCCTGCACGATCCTCACATACTTCTCCACCACTCGCGACTTCCTCATACAATGCCACAACTCCTCTCTTGGCACCCTATCATAAGCTTTCTCTAAATCCACAAACACACAATGCAACTCCTTCTGGCCTTCACTATACCTCTCCATCAACATTCTCAAAGCAAACATCGCATCAGTGGTGCTCTTTCCTGGTATAAACCCATATTGCTGCTCACAGATCGTCACCTCTCCTCTCAACCCAGCTTCCACTACTCTTTCCCACAACTTCATGGTGTGGCTTAACAACTTTATCCCTCTGTAATTTCCACAGCTCTGCACATCACCCTTATTCTTGAAAATCGGAACCAGTACACTTAATCTCCACTCCTCCGGCATCCTCTCACTTTCAAAGACTTTATTAAACAATCTGGTTAACAACCCCACTGCCATCTCTCCTAAGCACTTCCATGCCTCCACTGGTATACCAGCTGGGCCAACCGCCTTTCCACTCTTCATAGCAGTCCTCACTTCATCCTGACTGATCCACCCCACTTCCAGATTCACTATCTCCACCTCTTCCAACCTTCTCTCTCTCTCATTTTCTTCATTCATCAGCTCCTCAAAGTACTCCATCAACCTTCTCAACACACTTTCCTCGCTCGTCAGCACATTCCCATTTGCGTCCTTTATCACCCGAACCTGCAGCACATCCTTCCCAGCTCGGTCCCTCTGTCTTGCCAATTGGTATAAATCATTTTCCCCTTCTTTTGTATCCAACTTCTCATACAGCTCGGCATATGCCTTTTCCTTGGCCTTTGCCACCTCTCTCTTTGCCTTTCGCCGCCACTCCTTATACTCCTGCCTACTTTCTTCATCTCTGAGACTATCCCACTTCCTTTTCGCCAACCCCTTCTTCCTTATACTTTACTGCACTTCCTCGTTCCACCACCAAGTCTCCTTATCTTCCTTCCTTTGTCCAGGTGTCACACCAAGTACCTTCCTAGCTATCTCCCTCACCACTTCTGCTGTAGTTGCCCAATCATCCCACCCATCTTTACCACCATCCAACGCCTGTCTGACCTCCCCCCTAAATTTTAGGCAACAGTCTTCCTCCTTCACCTTCCACCATCTGGTCCTTGGTTCTGCCCTCACTCTCTTCCTCAACCTCACCTCTAAAGTCATCCTACAGACCACCAATCGATGCTGTCGAGCTACACTCTCCCCTGCCACCACATTACAGTCACTAATCTCTTTCAGGTTGCATCTCCTGCTAAAGATGTAATCCACCTGTGTGCACTTTCCTCCACTCTTGTATGTCACCCTGTGTTCCTCCTTCTTCTTGAAATACGTATTTACCACTGCCATTTCCATTCTTTTTGCAAACTCTACCACCATTTGCCCTTTCACATTTCTCTTGTTGAGACCGTACCTACCCATCACCTCATCCTCTTTATTCCCTTCCCCAACATGCCCATTGAAATCTGCTCCAATCACCACTCTTTCATCCTTGGATACACTCTCCACCACTTCATCTAACTCACTCCAGAAATCTTCTTTATACTCCATCTCACACCCCATATGTGGGGCATATGCACTGATGACATTCATCATCACCCCTTCAATTTCCAACTTCACACTCATCACTTTCTTCTCTCCATAATATCAGCCAACTCTCGCCCTTTGCCAGTCATCGTCCCAACATTCAGAGTTCCAACTCTCACCTGCACACTTCTACCCTTCCCCCTCTCCCACTGCCTCCGAACTCGCCTTCCCCGTCTCCTTCTCCTCCTTCGCCCAGCAGTAGCACAATTTCCACTGATACCCTGCTGACCACCGTTACCGGTGGCGGTCGTTGGTAACTCGGGCCTCGACCGATCCGGTATGGAAATTCGTTTTGTTGTCCGCATAATGATTTGGCATAGGTTTTTACGCCGGATGCCCTTCCTGACGCAACCCTGGTCGCCTCTGACGACACACAGGGATATGGTACACCTATTCTAACCGGGGCATACACCGGGCCCAGTACAACTGGTACTCATTTCGCCGACCTCGGAAGGATGGCAGGCTGAGTCAACCCCGTGGTGTTTTCGACTTGGTGTATATATATGTATATATATATATATATATATATATATATATATATATATATATATATATATATATATATATATATATATATATATATACATATACATATATATATACATATACATATATATATATATATACATACATATATACATTTATATATATATACATATATACATATATACATATATATATATATATATATATATATATATATATATATATATATATATATATATATATATATATATATATATATATATATATATATATGCATATACATATATATATATATATATATATATATATATATATATATATATATATATGCATATACATATATATATATATATATATGCATATACATATATATATATATATATATACATATATATATATATATACATATATATATATATATATATATGCATATACATATATATATATATGCATATATACATATATATATATATATATATATATATATATATATATATATATATATATATATATATATATATATATATATATATATATATATATATATATATATATATATATATATATATATATATATATATATATATATATATATATATATATATATATATATATATATATATATATATATATATATATATATATATATATATATATGCATATACATGCCTGGTGTTGGCGCAGTGGTTAGGGCAGCGGCTTGGGATCCAAGAGGTCCTGAGTTCAAGCCCCGTTGGGCCACTGAATTAATACACCAGGGGGTTGACTCAGCCTGTCATCCTTCCGAGGTCGGCGAAATGAGTACCAGTATACTGGGCCGGTGTATACCCCGGTTAAAATAGGTGTAGCATATCCCTGTGTCGTAAGAGGCGACCAGGGTTGCGTCAGGAAGGGCATCCGGCGTAAAACATGTGCCAAATCACGATGCGGATCATACGGATGATCTGCTGTGGCGACCCCTAACGGGAGCAGCCGAAGGAGGAAGAAGATATATATATGCATATATATATATATATATATATATATATATGCATATACATATATATATATATATATATATATATGCATATACATATATATATATATATATATATATATGCATATACATATATATATATATATATGCATATACATATATATATATATATATATGCATATACATATATATATATATATATATATATATATATATATATACATATATTAATTCAGTGTCACAACGGGGCTTGAACTTAGGACCTTTTGGGTCCCAAGCCACTGCCCTAACCACTGCGCCAACACGAGGTGTACTCTAAAGTGTCTGAAGGGTCTGAAAAGGTCGAAGGGGACTAAGTGGTGTAATTTAACATCTTAAAGGGTCAGAATTATCTGAAGAAGTTTCAAGGGTCTTTAAATGTCTAAGAAAGGTCTGACGGTCAAAGGGGTCTACAGGGTATTAAAAGGTCCAAAGGTGTGATGGTCTAAACATCTAAAGGGGAGAAAGGAGTCTCATTTAACTGTATTGTTATGAGGGACCATCTATGTATGATGTAGATAAAATAGCAAAGTTTTGACTCAAATCCATCCCCCATAAGCCAGATCTACATGCCTCTTGAACGCTTCTCTTACTCGATGGGTCCTCTCAACCTTCTTCCACTTTTCCAACACCTCCATCCTCAAAGCATTCTATTCATTTTCACAATTCCATTTCTCTCAGTTAGCCCCCTTCCCAACAATCCTCACTTGTGTACGTAACAGGTAGTGGCTCACGAAATCATTTACAATCATTTTCTCTCGATGGAACAATACATGGGAGAGTCGACATATTACTGTACGTATAATCATCCTTCATTTTTCTTGCAAAACAACACATTTTTCCCACTGGTATGTCCTTGCAAATGGAATATTTTTCTCGTTTATAACTTAAGCTTGTTCTGCATGATAATGTGAAATGTTTATAAGCCTCCAGTTTGATGAATCTGGGACGACTGAAGCATGGATTTTTGCATCCCAATTATTTTTCCAAGTCTTGCGAGGATTGCGATAAATACCTTGACATGACATACAATTATAAAAGTATGAGAGACGAGAAAGATTATTCACACAATCCGGTACTCGGTTGAGAGGAGTTCGGAGTTTGGGGAAGTGGTGGTTCAGCATTACGAGTTATTTTTATGCATTTTAAAATCATACACCTTGGTTTTTTTCATCTACATGATTGCGTGAGCTAAGATGCACTTCCTTCATGTGGAAATCTGATTCCTGGGAACTTGCAGTCTGGATGGCCCAGCAGTGCGAGACTCTTGCACGCTGCTAAAGTCTACTTGATGTTGATGAACTTTGCTACGCAAACTGTGAGATTATCTGCTTCCCTTTACAGAGAAGAGACCAGGTTTGAGGCAAGACTGCAGTCTGGATGGCTTTGTTTTCCCTCTGTGTGTGTTTATCATGTGTACGTGTTCTGCAGGTGTCCATTCACGTTAACGTATTGGAGTTAAGGGAAGCAATTCCTGTACAGAGTAACATGACAATCTTTTGAATTTAAATGTTGGTTGCAACCGATGTTTGTGAAATAGCAACTGGTTATTCTAATGTTATCCATTATATGCTCAGCCTGGAGAATTCATACCCTTATTAAAAGGATTTGCTCATTTTGTTTGATGCTCTTCCTCAAGATTGGAATTTGAAGGTCAACTTGAAGTGAATTTAATTCTGTTCGCTTGTGGGGAAGTTTGTTCATCCTGTGTAACTTGTAGTGTAAGACTAAACTTTTTCTATGCAACTGGCAAGATCCTGCATCGTTTAAAACGAGAAAATACAATTTTGACGCAAATGCAACAATCAACATGCCTCAGCCCACGTTAGATGTCAACCCACTGTGACACATTTGGGGTTTTTGTATACATGGTCGAGGCTCATGGAGGAGCTAGAACATTTAACGGATCGGGAGATAATGGAACAAAACAAATGCTATAAAGAGAGGGGGGGGAACACCAACAGCAGGGGTGAGGGACAAAATAGAGGGAGACTTGGAGAAACTAGGGATGTGGGGAAGAATGAGGGTTGGGGAGGACACACAAGGTAGACCAGATGGATACAGCCTCCACCTTTTAGTTGTATTCCATGGTACCAGCAAAAAATGTATGTTCCCAGTGATGGGGGAAAAGTTTAAGTTAATGTATAAATTTAAATTCTTACATGGACTTTAAAAAGGTTAATTGCATTGCATTTGTGGTTTCACTCAGAGCAAAAGCACTGAGCTACTTATATACCACCCACCACAAAATTGTGGTGCGACATCGGGCGGCGGAGGTTGAATTTGTCTAAAAAGAGGGCAAAATATCGCTATTTTAAATTGTGTGACTCTAGGAAGATCTGTATTGAATCTACTTTAATCCAGATGTTCATGTCAATTTTAAAGATTACTGGAAGGGACAAGAATAATAAAAAAAACTTGAACTTTGCTTATGTATACAGCTTTTCAAATACAGCATGGGGGGGGGGGAGGGCGCCTTAAACGGGAGATAGACAAACGCACGGATAGACACCACGGTTCACAATATACTGTACATCAGATTTGGTGTGGAAGGGAACACATAAAACAAGCAAATGACAGGTGTTACAGTTCAGTACTCAGTTGAGCCATATTTTGGAGAACAAAAAGCTTTTCTCTTGTTTCGCATTTAACAAACGAGATTTTGCACAAGGTCTGGTCCTATACTTTTCAGATATCTGTGCGATTGTTTCCATCACATTGATTGGCCATGGATGGGTTACTATCAGATGAAGAGCCAGAAGCTATGACACGTGCTCAATTGGATTCATAACCTGGCTTTGGGGAAGTGAAGAGAGAAGTTGAATGCCTTATTTCTTCTTTCAGAATATTGCCATGAGAGGTACAGATACCATCCTCAGCATATCTTGTCGGTAAGATTGTAGACCTCTCATTATCACGTCAATCTACCAAGCAGAATTGAGACGTCCTTCAACAGAAACCAGGTTTGTCTTCCATATTATTGGCCACACATCCACGATAAATGTCTGTATCTATAGCAATCTGTCGGTGAATCTGCGAAGAACGACCGTCATTAATGATGACCATTGACAGTCAAGGCCCGAGAGCAGATCTCAGATAAATAGCAAAATATTATGGGACCCAATGTTTTACTATATTGATAGCATACACAGTTTATCTACAAACCAAACCATAATATACACTTACATACATCTCGAAACATGTGAGTGTGAAGAGCACTTCTCCGATCTCCAATGGCCATAGTTCCACACCAAAGCGTCACCTCCAATCTGGAGGCCTCAGTCTGGCAACTGTTAAACAGGCAAAGATTACATGGTCAACATCAGTTCCATATCAAACGGAGCCACCTATTCGGATTCCGGGCTTGTTTGCTCTCATCATATTTCGATTATGTACTTTAATTAGTCCGTGAGAGTAGATCGTGTTTCCAAATTGAGGGAAAGGCCAAAGAAAATGGCGGCTGAAGACTCCAGCAACCACAGAGGGCTGACCAAGATGGCGTGCTGCCATCTTGGTTAGGCTTATTTTGTTTTTTTTGTGATGAGCACCCACAAAATTATCTTCAAATGGGGTGTTTTAATCAACCAAACACCCAATTTTCACTCTTGCACTTCCTTGGAGTTTTCTTAGTGTGTATGCAAAGTTTCAGGCTGCTCGGTTTTTATACTTTAGGAGTTATGGAGGAGACACTGACGCACGCATGCCCCCCCCCCCCACACACACACATATTGCCTTTTAATTAGTATATAGATAAACAGCTGATATATTTATATATAATATAGATAAACAGCTGACAATCGTCGTGTGATGGGTGAAAAAAAAACTTGTCTCTGTAATTTAGAAAACATGTTAATGCGTTTTGTGTGTTATCAGCTTTGAAATTCACAAAGAGGCACTCCTAACGATTCTGAAGCAAACCCGGTTCACATAAAGATCACCAATTACTTTAGAAACAGCCGCAAGGACAAAGGAAAACCTGATCGCTTGTACGCTGCTGAGTAGGGTGTTCCACTTTTGCAAAAGTAGTTGCTGGAATGAAGCACTATGTGCCTATCAATTCCACGAGTGAAGTTCGGTGATCGACCAAAGTTTGAGAATTTTCCCGCCTTTTTTGACCGCGGGCCGGCATTTTGAAATTTCAGGAAAAATCCATATTTTTTGGAAATAATATTAATTTTTGAATATTTTAAAATATACATTTCTCTGTGTTTAGATGGCTGAATGCACTTCAGTAGGCACCAGTATGATAGTCAGTACCCGTAAATATTATTCACAAACTTGTCCCGACATTTTGAGAAGGGATTGCCATTTTGGAAATTCAGTGAAAATCGTATATTTTGTGTATATCTAATGAAATATATATATATTTTTTATTCTTTGTGTACTTGCAGATAAACCTTGACTGACCAATGGTCAGGACTCCTGTGGCTATGTGGGACAAGTTCGCGAGTTACAGGAAATTTTGCGAAAGTGCTAATTCTTTGCGTGTCGGTAATGATCTAGCTGAAAGAGGAATTAAGCTAGTGTCTGACTTTATTCATATGTGCAATGATGAGAAACAACGTCAAGCATTGCTACAGTGCGTGGAAGAGCACAGGAAGCTTTACCCAGACTATACAAAACAAACGATATGTTCTCTTTAAGATATCTGTGTGGTTGCTTGTTTGCTAGATTGTTATGTTGTCATATATGAAAACCATGTCGCTTAAAACATATTTGGTTGTTCTCATAATTAATTGATCATGCTCTCATTTTTGTCATTAATAATGTCTTTATGAAAACGCTCCGACTGATATTCTGTAAATGTCAAACAATGTGCCGTGCAATAATTGTCAAAATATGGGATTTTCAGTGAAATTCCAAAATGGCAACCCCTTCTCAAAATGTTGGGACAAGTTGTGAATAATATTTACGGGGAGTTACTATCATACTGGTGCCGACTGAAGTGCATTCGGCCATCTAAACACAGGGAAATATATTTTTTAAAATATTCAAAAATCAATATTATTTCCAAAAATATGGATTTTTCCTGAAATTTCAAAATGCCGGCCCGCGGTCAAAAAAGCCGGGAAAATTTTCAAACTTTGGTCGATCACATAACTTCACCAGTGGAATCGATAGGCACATAGTGCTTCATTCCAGCAACTACTTTTGCAAAAGTGGAACACCCTACTGCTGAGGTTAAAAGTTAAAACTTACTGTCCCTGTACATCTGTACCTCCATCCTCACCATACCAAGGTAGTCCGTCACCCGAGCATACCAAGGTAATGTGTTAAACGAGCATTAATTATTGACATAATGTGTTCACGTTGTACCCGACTCCATAAAAGCATCAGTTAAATCTATTGTTTTTTAACATTTAAAAGGTAATGGTTGGTTTCCCGCTATGCTTGTTAAATCACCGGGTGGGGCCAGCACCGCTGGTTCCAAGTTCCGCATGGATAAAATACACAAAAAGGAGAACCACAAAGGCTTACCTTTGAAATATAGTTCTTTAAATATGGAATTCAAGCGAAAAAAATAACAAAATGCAATTGAAAGAGGTATAAATCCAAAGAGAACACAAAATGTTGGCAAACGCTTCTCACAGCTCAAAACAACATGAAGGAACTCCATACACGAGTTTGATGGAGGTTTTTTATGTATGAATGTTGAAGTGATGGGTAGATAATGAAAACACATCACACAAAAAGATAAATAAAATGATGTCATGTAAAAGGTGAAATTGCACAACACCCCCCCCCCCCCCCCCCCTGAGGAACTGCCCACCATCGCGAAACTCAGTCGACGTGAGATGTGTATGTAATTTTTTTTTTTTTACATTTATCGATGTTGAAGTGATGGGTCGTAAACTGGAAGAACAAAACGGGAAAGTCGTGGAAAATAAAATTTCACATTTTCAGCGAGCCAGCCACTGCCTGTTTCACCACAGAACAACACGTGGTCAACAACGCACACGAGTGTCCCCGAATCGTAGCTATGATGGATACACATTCAATATGAGTGAGGAAATATATACATATAAAAAAAAGCTTTATTGTTAAGAAATCGTTCTGGCCCGTTCCAACTTAAGGCATGGTTGAGCAGGCCAAAAAACATGGTGGCTTCAGAGCCCCACGAGATTACTCAAGAAACGCCTTAAGACCCCATAGGGAGTGGTGACTGAGGATGCACCTGATAAAGGATGTAATTAAATAAGGCCGTCAATTATCTTCAAAATGGGTGTTTTAATTAATCCAAACACCTAATTTTCACTTTTTCACTTCCTTGGAGTTTTCTTAGTGTACATGCAAAGTTTCAGTCCGCTATGTTTCATGGTTTTGGAGTTATGGAGGAGACACACTGACACTTATTAGTGTGTGTGTGTGTGTGTGTGTGTGTGTGTGTGTGTGTGTGTGTGTGTGTGTGTGTGTATGTATATATATATATATATATATATATATATATATATATATATATATATATATATATATATATATATATATATATATATATATCATGCACACACACACAATTGTTTGGCAAAATGATTACATTGGTAAATGTTCAAAATTATTATGATGTTGTCCTGAAGAGTCACAGCTGTTTGGCTTCAGGAAGTAACAAAGCCTATGGGCAAGTGCTGTCGCCATGTATTAGAGTTTACTTAGTGAGAATTAGAAAGACTTAGCGTGATGACTTATCCAAGTTCTTGTCTAACTTGAGCCTGCAGGCACTGAGTGATACAGATTTTCTTGCTGGTTTATTTAAAACAAATATATTTTAGAAACATCAGGATTTCAAAACACTAACGAGGTTGTTCTTTGGAAAGTTGTTCTTTGGAAAAGATCGACCTGTGTCTTTGGAAAGCAGGCTTTTCTTGTGTATGAAAGGCATGAAGTGTGAAATGGATGATCGGAAGTGATGTTTTGCTCAAAATAAGAAGAATCTTCTGAATGAACCCAGGACCCTCACCCGAATGACGACACGTGCCATCATCACAAAGTGGGAGTTGACAAACAACCCAGGAACTTGTCTCCTGCAATGGCAGATGCTCTATTTTCACACGACAAGGCATTATTTAATAGTTGTTACCAAAACACATTGCACAAGCTTTACTCAGTGAGCTGTCATCAGGCTGATGAAGAAAACAACACCTCAGATATCATTAGAGTATTATATCACATGTTTGTATATGTATGTTCATCGGCATTTTCCTATGTCAAAATGTTCATTATTCCAGTTTTCGGTGAAAATAGAGTTTGAGTGTAAAGCATACAATCGGCCGAGATCTTAACAATCAAACTTGTGTTTTTTTAGAAGATGTATATGTAAAATGCATCTTGTTATGTTGGAAGGCATATGAAATAGCTGGTATGTTAAGTTAGCGTGGTCTGTGTGACCATGTGAGGTCTGATCAGATCTGTCACTTGTTTCAGGTACCATGCAAGCCTGTACTACCTGTTCTATGGACGAAACCGACTCCCCATAAGGTTTCATGGTGAGGAGAGTGCATGGATATGGACACCCAGCAGGATTAAAAGCGAAACCTGTCAAAGGGCAGATGAGCGCCGAGTGAGCCAATGGCCATCCATATCTGGCATGGCAAACGGTGTACGTGGACATCCTCCTGCAGTTCGATTAACCATTTCTCGGAGGTTGGTGGCAGGAGTTCCATTCCAGCGACCGTAAAACACTTCATTCCACAACATATAATACCACGAATCAAACCCACATGCGTGTGGTGTTGGCATTAACGAGTGGGGAGGGGAGAGGCATGTAATTAAGCTACTTTCATGAAATTTAGTGAGACATTTTCTCAACATTTATCTCCCAAGTCAAATAGCCAATGATGTTCTTTCTGCTAAAAAAAAAAATGCTCATGATCATCATAAGGGACAGCAAGCTATATCAACGGGCCATATTTAAATTTCTTGCGATGTTAAGCATAAATTGTGCGATAATATTCATTGACAACTCACAGCAGTTTATGGAGAAGACAAAGTCAATGTCTGCAATGTTTAGAGATGGGTTTGTAGTTTCAGAGATAGTGAAACGGATCACACTGACAAACCGTGCAGTGGCCAACTGACTTGTGTCGCGACAAATGAGACTGCAGCAAAAGTGAAGGCATTTATCGGAGAAAATTGTTGCATAATTACCAGCAAATTGGTTAATGCATTGAAATGTGTGAAGGGAACCATAGAAAAAAAGAAAAAGAAAAGATAATTGATCAATTGGTAAGGGGAAAATTTGCTTCAGATGCGTATCAAAGATGCCAACCATTGGCATGAACATTCACCACAAGGACATGTGCAGCTACTTGTTGCACTAATAACTAAGGTGTGACGATGTGTTTTTCAATGGTATAATGACAGAATAGGAAATGTGGGTTCATCACGAGTTGGAAACCAAACATCAATCACAAAGATAAAGGGTTTCAGCGAGGAGAAACATTCACACCTCCACCTTCAAACAAAAGGGTCATTGGTAACATCTTTTTCAGATCAGGAAGGGATAAAAATCTTCAACTTTCCTGAGAAAGATGACCGATATATTAAGAGATTATGAAAGCTAAATAAAGCCTTCAGGAAGAAATCACTTGAACTTAGTGCAGATGACATGACTTTACACCATGATCATTCCGTGATGAGGGATTTCAGGCATGGGTTCATCTGGGAGAGAAGCATGGTGCACTTCATGGAGATGATCTGGAAACACAACACACGTTCATGAAGGATGAAGGAATACGAGTCAATAGTTTCACAGCCATTTCTAAAAAAAAGTAAAGAGGATATGGCACCACATCTCATGCTTGCAGGACAACCATCGTATCAGTGAAGAGTTTTGATGTAACATGCGATATCTGCCATATGGACAACACATTGAGGTTTTTTTTGTGTTTCTTGTTTAAATACCTTGTCGAGGCTCATATGAGAGCTAACACACAACAGACAGCAAGGGGGGCATGAGAAAAGAGGGCGGGAGTGGGAAGGACAAAACAGTGGGGAACAGAGACATTAGGAGATCTGTGGAAGGGAGAGGGATGGGGTGGGGAACATGAGGAATACAAGATGGACATTACAGGGACTTTCAGGAAGGAAAGCAGGGAATTTGAAGGTGGTGGATTAACGGGGGTAGAAAAGATCGAGGATTTGGATGGGGGACGATAAGAGGTGGTGGTGAACAGCTGTTTTGAACGCCTGGAGAGAAGAATGGGATTGAACAGAGTGAGGGAGTTTATTCCAAAGGTGGGGAAAAAGAGGAATGAAAGAGTGAAGGAAAGCACTGATTCGTGATTTCGGTAGTTTTATCAGAAGGGGGTTGTTGGCGGACCTTGAGCGCCCTACGGAAAAATGGTGGGGACAAATCACAGACACAGAAGGAGGGGCGAGACCGGAGAGGAGACGGTAGAAGACAGAAAGACCACCAACCAGCCTGCAGTGAGAGAGTGAGAGGCTCAAAGACTCAGCCTCATTGCAAGAGATGCCAATGATCAAAAATGCCTTGGTTTCCACAGCGTGAGCCCGAGAAAGGTGGGAGGCAGGCGTACCAGCCTAAGGGAAGAGCAATACTCCATCAGGCTGTGGACGAAAGCTTTGTGGTCAAGAGCTCAGTTGGGCTGAGGAAGGACTTTGCACGACGGAGGATTCCCAGTCAGCGACTGGCTTTGGAGGCCAGGTTGGAAATGTTGCTTTCCCAGGAAAGATCATGGCAGATAGTGAGACCCAGAAACTTGAATGAAAGGACTTCTTCCAGAGCATTGTTGAGAAAGTGCATGGGGGGGGGGGGTTCCAAACGGTCCTTTCGGAGAGACATAGTGAGAGTGTGAGATTTGTCTGGATTGAAAGACATGTTCCACGTGTTGGACAAGTTTGTGATTTTACCCAGATCGGCAGTGAGCGAAGAAGCTGCTGCTTGCCGGTCTGAGGGATGACAGATGGTACGGCAGAGGGTGGAGTCATCGGCAAAGAGATAAAGAGGAATTTCCAGTCGGAGAGATCATTGATGAAAACCAGAAAAAGAACAGGGCCCAGAACGCTACCTTGAGGAACTCCAGCCTGGACCGGAGGAGGGGATGAAAGAACTCCATTTCGGGCCACATGTTGACTGCGACAGGAGAGCAAGTCTGCGAGCCATGAGTGGAGATGGCCTTGGATACCATAGGAAGAGAGTTTGGTGAGCAGGGCAGGGTGCCAGACCGTGTCAACAGCACGTGATATGTTGAGGGATATGGCTCTGATTTCATATCTGGCACTGAGGACCTCCATCCATTGTTGGGAGAACAACAGCAGCATATCCAGCATAGAGTGACTTGGTCTGAAACCAAATTGATGATCGGAAATCAAGCCATTGGAGAAGAAGAAGGATTTAATATCTGAAGCGATGATAGATTCCATAAACTTGCTAATAATTTGAAGAAGGCTGATTTGTCTGTAGTTGCAGGGATCAGTTTTTGCACTTTTTATGCAGGGCAGGAAGGAGGGTTACAGGGTTGAGAGTTTAGATTTGAGATTAGAAAGATGTTGTTTTCTGGCTCTCCTGAGGATAGACTCTTGTTCTGAGCTTTGTGAAAGGAACTGAGATTTCCTTCAGTTGGATCCGCGTTCCCTGAGGTGAACGCAAGTTGTTTCAGGTCAACTGCCTCACCACAAGCTTCAGTGAACCATGTGCAGGAGGAAGGGTCGGACATCTGAAGATGAGAGGGGATAAATCTGTGCATGAGGGAGAGCAAGTTTCGTTGAAAGAATTCCCAGAATGAGTTGATGTTGGAGAAAGTGGCGATGGGAGACCAGTCTAGAAGTTTGATGGCTGCTTGGAGACCCTGCCAGTCGACTTGAGTGAAATGCCAGACTCGACGGTACTGAGGTGGCTCTCTGATAACAGCCAGAGAGATGTCCTCTTTGACAAGGACGTGGTCAGAAGAACCAATTGGAGCGGGGGAAGAGCAGCAGATATTATCAGGGACATTTGTCAAAATCATATCCAGCAGAGATAGAGTACCATTGGTTGAGATCCGGGTTTGGAAATTGACCGATTGATTCAGTCCCATTGTGTGGCAGAAAGCTTTTGCTGAAGTGCCATGACAGGTGAGAGAGGTACCCACACCTAGCCAACTGGCATGATGACACTTGAAGTCTCCAAATATGAGGAAGAGAGAGTTTGGATGAGAAGATAGAAGATGGTCCATGTTTTCGGACAGTGAGGTGTAAATGGAGTCATCACTGTTTGGTGGATGGTACAGTACACATATAAACATGAGGTGGGAGTGGAGGGAAGCCGTAGCCAGACGTATTCCTGGGGGTGTGGGGGAGTGAGGGCAGTGCATGGAGAGTGTGGAATAGAGTCTTTGGTGAAGAGAGCAACACCTCCACCAGGACGAGGCTCAGGTCTGTCATACCGGAGGAGGGAGTAACAAGGGAGAGATACTTGGGAGTCAGACACGTCTTGAGGGAGGAAAGTTTCTGTGAAGCAGATTATGTCTGGTTTGTCAGTGGCAGCCTGTATGGAAAGATCTGTAAGGTTTGAGCGAAGGCCCCGGATATTTGAGGTTCACACTGTTAATGAAGAGGGAGGGGAGGAGGCTTTGGGTACAGGGGATGGAAGGGGAGGGGGAGGGTAGGACAAGGGAGGAGGGGAAGAGGTAAAGAGAGTCGTTGAATGAGTGTGGGGGATTGCAGAATAGCTAGGGGAGGGGGCCGGATGAGGAGGAGAAAAGACTCTGATATTGGGGGAGGGGAGGGCAAGAGAGGAGGGTAGAAGGCAGTTGAGGATTTGAGGAGGTGGAGTGATGAGATGGAGTTGATAGGGCAGGGGAAGGAGGCAGCTTTGTGGATGAGAGGGGGAGCAACTTTGAGAAGGGTGAGTGAGGGGGGTGAATGGTGGGAGAATGGTGAGTGGGGAGAGTTGAGGGAGAAATTTTTGAGAAAGATGAGAGGGAGGCTTGGAGGGAGAAGAGTGGGATGGTTGCTTTGAGAGGGATGAGTTGGCACTGAAGTTGGAAAAAAGAATGGTTGATGGAAAGTGAACATTCAAAGCAAACTGGGGTTTTATTTTTTTTTAGGTCAGAGATGCGATTAAAGACGTTTCTTGATGGATGCAATAAAGGCGAATTAAGAGAATGGAGAGAAGAAACGCTGTTACAGTTGGATTTGTTAGGAAAGGTCGAATTGAGAGCAGTCTGTTTAAATGGCAAAAGAGTAGTACATTATGATACAGTAATGAGTGCCACACGTTTGAAAGAGGAAGATGAAGCATTAAAAGAGATCGTTTTTATGATGATTATTATTATTATTATTATTTGAGAGAGTTTTCATCAGCTTAGGTCATGGTAAGGTTATAAAAAAAAATCATGAGGTGAATGGTGAAATTGGATCGGTAAACGCAGGGGTGGAAACAGATCACGTGGTTACGGGAGAAGCACGTGGCTGTGGGAGGTGTATAATCAAAAGTGAATCGATTTATTTTAAATAAGGATTGTGTAACATTCGGAAAAGGGAAGGTTGAAGTAAAATCGTGGAGGTGTGTGGTGAATTTGGAACGGTAAACGCAGAGTGAAATGAGGTGGTGATTGGACTCTGCTTTTTAGTGGCTGTTTTTAATATCTGAATCTCCTTTTTGTAAAAAACACAATACCAGTCAGACAACGTGTTCCACAATGAATCCATTTCATGACGCAAAATTTCAGATACTTCCTTTTTAGCAGCGTCTCGCGTAGCAAACGCTGCTCCAAGAGAGCTGGACGTTGTTCTTCTTCTTCTTCTTCTTCTTCTTCTTCTTCTTCTTCTTCGAAAACCTTTAGGAGTCGGCTCTTTTATGGACAGGATCCGGATCTCCTTAAATACTAAACACTTGTACACATCCTCGCATTGAGGGTGCCTTTTGAGAGCGTCTATCATGAACTTTTAAATATATTCGGACATTTGTTTTAAAGTTTCGAAAAGTTCACGTTACTATTTAAAGATTATTCCATTTAATATATTGTAATTTCGTAAATACACTATTTTCTCGTCATGAACGAAGATCGTCCATGACGGACGTGACGCGATTGCACGTGACGAAATATCGGAAGTTGTTGTTTTTTTATTTTAAATATTCTTCTTCCTCTTCTTGTTCGTCTTCTGGTGAAGACAAAACCTTTAGGACGTGGCTCTTGGACACATTTGTCCTTGTTTGGTTCACGAGCACCAGCCAGAGTGACCACTATATTCGTTATGTCCGTGTGTCTGTCCAGAGCACAACTTTGTGGGATGTGATCCGATTTGGATGAAACTTGAATATGATGTTGATATCAATGCCTAGTTTATCTTCGTGGTGATCAATCGTCCTTTTTTCTAACTTCAGCGCCAATTCACCACACCTACGTAAATCTACCTCCTCCTAACCCCTCACCTGTTATCCCCTCCCTATACCCCTCCCATCTTGCTCCTTATCCTACCTCTGCTCTTGGCACCTCTTCACTGTCTTCTGCTTCAGTATCAGCTCCTCTTCTGTTGTCCCAAAGTGTGTGGTGTTCTAACATCTGTGGGCTCCATTCTAACCTAACAGATATCTCACTCTCTCAATCAGTACACACTCATCATCACAAACATGCTCCTTCCTTCCTCTCAGCACATCTCCCCCTCTTCCGAACCCCTCAAATCTTGTAGCTTCCCTTCCGGCTCCTTTCTTCACCATACCTCAACCAAGCCTCATCCTTCCCCTCTCCCCATCTCTCCGATCGCCCTCCTGCATCGCGACCGTGCCTGCTCTCATCATCTCCCTTCCCACTCAAAGCAACCTTCACACTCTTCCCCCTCCAAGTTTCCCTCTCACCTTTCTCAAAAACTTCCCTCTCACCCTTCTCCCTCAACTCTCCCCTTTCACCCTTCTCCATTCAATCTCCCGTTCCCCCATTCCCAAAGGTGCCACCCCCTCACATCCACAAAGCTGCCTCCTCCCCCCACCCTTTATCTTCCATCTCATCACTCTGCACTGTACTCAAACCTGCAGCTCTCTATGTATGTCTTTGTCATAAGATGGAATCATGTATCCTATTTCATTATTATTTTTTATTACCGTTTGAATTTGGTAATTTGTGGACACCTTGTATGAATGAAAACAATCAGAATCGAATCAAATCCTGACACTTAAATTACACGAAGGTACTGATTAATAGCACCAAGAAGTGGAAGAGCGTATTGGAAAGCACAGATGGATCGATTCGTCGTGACGGCAAGAGAAAGCTCATGACGTCACACAGCCAAAAGACGAGACAATGGACGGATTTGAGCGATCCCTTGCGTTTCAACGAGTAGTCGCTCTTGCTCTATCAGTCTGTGCGTCAATCATTGCGAGTGGAATGGAATTGAAACATTAGGTTTGTAAAATTAATCGTACTTTCCACCCAATTCGGGTTTTGATCACACTAAAACGGGTCTGCGGGTTTTCATAAACAAAACGGGGCAAACCCGTAAAATCTGGGTCACTTGCCATGTATGTCTAAGCTTCCCCAGCGGGCTCAGCAGCAGAGCCCTGGAAGTTGTTCAAAATGAGAATACATTTAGATTTAGTTACGATCTCCTAAGTTGATTAGGCTAATTACAAATAATCCGAAGAACTCCTATGTTGCTGAATGCACATTCTAATTACAAAAGCAGAAGGACAATGTGTGGAGCTAATGCCTCCACCCCGAAACACCTGATCCACGAGAACATATCTGGCCCAATACATTTTTGAGATATCATGCTATATATCGTTTTTGGCACTTTCTCTCAATGGTGAAGAATCACTTAACCGGAGTTGGTGTCAAAGACACCCAATGCTCGCCTGTTTATACATTACTCGTTTTTAAAAGACTAGTCTAATAATTAATATTTTTTTAATAAAGCATTGCAGTGAAGTCTGATCCAAATAATTTTAAAGCAATATATGTATTTGTATATTGTAATCAGTAACAAGAGCGTAAATGAGCACAATAAACACCCTAACAAGAAGATATATGCAGAATTATGCTACTACATGGAAAACAGCATCCTAGTTGCCATGGCAACCACTTTAGATGACAAACGTATGTCGCGACACACCGTCTCCACAGTCTGTACCTATGTACCAGATATGAAACGTGAAAGTTTAAAACTTTGGGAGTTAGAGTGCGGACAGGAAGAGATGGAAAACAGCATTCTGGTCGCCATGGCAACTACTTTAGATAACGAATGTATGTCACGACACACCATCTCCACAGTCTGTACCTATGTACCAAATATGAAACGTGAAAGTTTAAAACTTTGGGAGTTAGAGTGCGGACAGGAACGGACGGACGGACAGACACAGACATATATATATATATATATATATATATATATATATATATATATATATATATATATATATATATATATATATATATATATATATATATCGGGCGTATAAAAAATAGTGTGGTAGATAAAAACATTAGAAAGGAAAAAATAACTTGCACCAAAATTTTTAACATTTTCACGCTGATGCTCATGCTCACGCTCACGCCAGGGGTATCGCTATAGCTCTCTGTTCTTCGAACAGGCGAGCTAAAAAATTCTAGTAATGGGATCCGGATCGGGATCTTCACCAAAGTGTAATCAGTTCATCCTTGCCACACACCGAACATGTCCACAACTGTTTGAAATACCCTGCACACAGACAAACAGACAGACAGACACAAAAGGGGTGAAAACATAACCATCTTCACCTTTGGTGGTGCAGGTAATAACAAAAGAATAACATTGCCACAAAGCATTTATGAACGTTCATGATATTAACAACAATAATAATAGTACCATCTGGCAATAATCACAACGAATGTATAATCCCCACACTGGTCCAAGCAGTAGCAGCCCTGGACTTTGTGAAAGGCAATCTAATGCTCATGCTGAAGCAGAACAACAGGCAGGTATGCTACAAGGCTGTTAACAACAACTACATCAAACATGCATGCAGCATGGTGTGGTACTTCTATGGCCTCGAGGCTAGAGCTGATGAGACAGAGCAGCAGAGGAAGGCAAGGAGAGATGATCTGCCTGTGAAACACCAGGATAACAGATTTTAGCTGTGTCAGGATTTGAACCCAGGCGAGACAGCTTGGAGGCGATTGTGCTACCTCGAGGGGATCCTTCCAATCCAACACACTCGCTGAGGCCTCTCACCATGTTTACCTTTTTGTCTAGACCCTTGGGCTTAGAGTGCCAACTTATAGCTCGTTTTCCCCCCCCCCCCCCCAAAAAGGAAAAGAGAAGAAGACAAGGAAGTTAAAGACCTTGACACGTGATCCTGGCCGTCGCTGATTGGTCCCATACGGTGCGAGAGGTGATTGGATCTGATGGACATGTCATGACGAAATAAACGTCCAATTGTTATCACCCCTCTATCCATTGGGCCTGTGGGCGATCTCCATATTACAGAATGCGTTACACCTCATTATACAAGATAAGAGATCGAGGCAGCAGGCAGCCCCATAATTACGAACACTGGGATTTATTTATTTACTGTGCCAAGGTGATTAGTACTGAGTAAAAATGTTAAACCAGATGGAAAGAGTTTGTAAACATAAACAACTCACATTGACCTGCAGCACGGAGTTGAAAATGTAAAACGTGCTCATGAAAGTTGCTTCTCGTGCTCTCACGAGTCCGTTGTAAAATAATTTCTCAACAATACAACCACGTGGAGCATGGACGCGTGTTTTTTTGAGGGTGCCATGTGGCACCCCCAATAACTTCGTGCTGGGCAGTCACCCCGTCCACCCCACATCACGATGCCACTGGTGCACAGATATATTTATCTTTTGTCTATAGGAGTGAGAGGAGGTTCCAGGTACTGGGTGGAAAATGGTGTCACGGGCTTTGAGAAACAAAGTGGAAGCTGCCAGACAAGAGGAAGCAGTTGTGAATGAAGACGGTGAGGAGGAGAGTGAAGAAATTATAACCCACAGTCTAAAGATTACTCAATGCAAGATCGATTTACTGGTTAGATATTATTTACTAATACCCTCGGATCTTACTCATTCTGCCATGAAAACAGTTAAAAAAAATATATATATATATGTATATATATATATTGTTATTGTTATTGTTATCCAGTTAATTGTGGTGCTTTTACATAAATCAGATGCAAGAGAAAGACATCAGGAGATATCAGTGTCCTTTCATGTGGATTATAAGATTAGTAGACAATGGAGAAGAAACGTAAAAGAATAAACCACACAAGATTTGAACTGTTCATGTGTTCATGGACCATCGGTTCAGATGAGAATGCCCCATAGGCCAAACCATTCCATTTATAGAGACAGATAGGATCCATTTTTCAAAGAATGCTAAACAGAACACTAAACAGCCCAACAGGATTCACAGCATTGACAAGAAATATCATTAATAATTGTGATATTTGAGAAGTTTATGAAAGTTAAATCTTATAATGATTTGCCTTATTGATTAAAGTTACCTTTATTACATGGAGAGATAACGTTCGGTTTAATACCTGTTTCATTGATTTTGCAATAAAACTGTAAAAAAAAAAAAAAATTGCAAATATAACAGTTAAAGGAAAAAACAAAAAACTAAATCAAGAAAACAAAAGGCAAAAGTCCAATAGAGGCAAAAGAGAATAAATGTATACATTGCATTAAAAAGTCATGATACAATTGTTTTTAAGATATTTAACATTAGTTTCAGGCAGATTGGATTAACTATTGTTTAGAAAAAATATATAAAGCACAGTCAATCAACAAATTGTACTAAGTACTACTCTATTGATTATACAAACAGGATATTGCAGGCTGAGTCACCGCATTCATGATCCATGGATTTCCTTCAGCCTGCGGGCAAGTTCTGGCATGTGGCGACCATTTAATATCCAGTTTGTAACCCATTCCCAAACATTTGCCACTGCTGGGAGTTTAAGGAGTATCATCATGCGTTAGACTGCTCATCCCGAGAAGGAATTGTGTGTGCTCTGTTATTATATGGATGCACTTTAGTGGTTGTATGAACATTTCCCAGCTCACATACTTCCAGAAAGCAATGAGCAAATCCAGAAAGGAAGGGGAAGCAAACAAGACACACACACACACACACACACACACACACACACACACACACACACACACACACAAACACACACACACACACACACACACACACACACACACACACACACACACACACACACACACACACACACACACACACACACACACACACACACACAGAAACGACAAGGTAACAATCTGCATGCTCTCTTAAAATTTCATGACAGTTGCTTGAAGTGAAATGAAAGGTTACAAGAGATACGTGTAATATTCTTTGCAGGATTAAAAAATAAATGAATAAATACACACAGTGTGATTTTTATTTCCTTATAATAAGAACACTTTGGTGCACAAAAGATTGTTCGAGCTCCGTTCACCCTCCAATTGTGTTGAGAAAATTAAGTTTGATGGAATAGAAGAGAAAAGACATGGCAACAAACGAACCATAAGGTGTTGGCTTTCATTTGCTAGAAGACTTGGGTGGTCAGACAGACCTGCCAGCAGTCGGTGAAAGTGTTTGAACATAATAATGAGGTTGTGTGAAGGAACTGTTGATGGAAAAAGATTTTCAATTACGTGCAAGAAAGACCCTGACAGTCACATAACATCCATTTCCATCAACTTCATCTTTAACCTATGCATGGACGGTGAAGAATCATATTTTCCGAAGTTTATAGCCTCTGCCAGTTTAATATTTCAGCACCTTTCCATTTTCCAACAGACTTTTTACTTTTCCTGTTTGAGATTGGAAAAGCCTACAGGCAGAACAGTCAATTTCACACGAATCATCACTCGTTGATCAGCTTGTGGAAACAGCCAATCGAAGAAGCGTTTTTCTTAATTCCCTTTCTTGCATACGCCACCTTTGCCAGCCAAATGACTTAAGAATTTGTGAAGCATAAAACGAGTTCCTGAAGGAATCTGTTCTTGGTAATGAACTTGAATGTGCCATACACCATTCTATTTTGGTAGCAAAGCAGATTGAAGCCTGGTTTGTCAGGACTTGTGAATGGGAGGCATCCATGGCATGCTGGGAAGGTAAGATAACTCAGTTGGTTGCTTGCTCACCTATGAGCTGTCTCTGTCCATGGATATATACTCCTCTGTGGTCGAATCTGACCAATTCTGCTATTCCTGGAGAACTGCATCCCGGTTCAGATGTAAGGTAAAGTCAGCATGTCCCTTCTGCTTTTCGGTTCTAAGGATCTTAATGGGAGTAAATTGTGTGCCGGTTAACCTACCTAAATCGAACAATACATAATCGGTTCAGACAGATGAAGGAACGTGGGATGTGGATAAAGCACGGATGCTCTCCGACTGTGTTTATAGATGTTGTTACATGTACGTGACCCCCATGTGAATATTAACACAAAAATGTTGACAAAGGCAAAGTTTTGCGTCTTGCGTGCAGATGTATACATACAACTTAGTAATGGCCTGACACGTCATCCCATGGGCCTGGTTTCTCCTCTTCCTGCCTTCCAAATTTAATAATTATGAATACTCCCCTCTGCCCCCCAAATATTATTTTTCCCTTGGTGACCACACTGTCCCAGTGACCATAGATTCTTGTATTATGATTCAGTGCGAGTTTAATGGCAGAACATGCAAATATACCCCTTACTATGGGGTATGATGCAGTGTGGCTCGAAATCTACGCCAAATGTGGTGGTACTGATCAGTTAGTGCTGGACAGAACAGCAAGAAATGGCAGCAGAGATGAAAAAATCCATGTAAGAGTGCAAGCAAGCAGTTGTCAGTTCGTGCCAGAGAGATAATAAGTGCTTGCAGCAGAGACATAGAGTAGGACAGTCAGCATGACACGTGGAGGATCATAACACTGAGAGATGCGCCCACCTGGAAAAATGGTAGATCAGTGCAAAGAGTACAAGTAGTGCCACTGAGGACAAGCCACCACTGACTGTCCTTCAGTTTCATAGAGCTAACGCTGTCAAGCATTCTTCTGCTGTCTTCGGCCGTAAGCTGCACTATCTTCCTACCCCCACTCAGTTCCCTCCCTATTTATTTTTCCCGGCAAGTAAATTTCAATTCTTTTTATTTTTATCCATCTTCCCAGACCTTCCTCTTCTTTGTACATGCCCACAGCCATAGTGGGTGTATGATCTCTGATCTTTTTTTGATCTCTATTGTTAAGTAAGTGTTCTGTATCATCTTACGTGCAGGCCGGTCATGTGTGTGCCTCACATCATTCATTAAATATAACTGCGCTTGTACTTTGCTGTCTTAATTGTGATAATTTAATTGTCATCATTTTGATTAAGTTGTTAAACTGTGCAAGGATGCTCTCTTGTTCTATCATAAGGGTTTCAGGTAGTGACGACTGTTAGGTTCTGATGTGAACGGGGAACTTGGTGCTTAACGGTTCAATTTAGCAATTACTGTTCGGCTATTCATTGTGGCACTCCACATTACAGTATTGGGAGGTTAGTGAACAGCTATCTTGTATGCTAACTCAACAGCGACAAACCATCTCAGTTAGGTACCATGTGACATACCTACCATCACCATCACCAACGGAAAACAAGCACATTACCTGTATGGTGATTGCATCACCCTCTATATTGACACACACACACACACACACACACACACACACACACACACACACACACACACACACACACACACACACACACACACACACACACACACACACATCCTTACAGAAAACTTTCCGCAAGAATTCACTTCTCCCTTGACAGATAGATAACGACAGAGAGGAATGTAAAAAAGTAGAAAGAAATGTGAAAGGAAGAAAGAACAAAGATGTCAGGAAGAACCCAAATAGATATATTTCAGTAGTTGCTTTCCAGACTCAAACGCAGCAATATGTACAAGCTATCAGAGGTCCGTTATTAGGGAAGTACAGTCCACACAGCATCAGGATATGGTACAAACATAATCAAACGGAAGACCAAACACTACATTGGGGTCATCAGAATGAACCTGAATAAGCAAAGATTAAAGATGGAGTCGTCGGGAGGAACCTGGATAGGATTCGGGTTTCAGCCGCTACTCAACAACCCTCAAAACCTATCCAGGTGCAGCCAAGTGAGCCTTACAGAAAATTTTCTGCAAGAATTCACTTCTCCTTAGAGAGATGGATAAAGAAAGAGAGAAATAGAGAGGAAAATAGATGAAAGAGACGAAAAAAGCAAGAATTAGAATGAATAAAGAGAATTGTGAAAAAAAATTAGAAAGAAGTATAAAAGGAACAAAGAGCAAAGATGTCAGGAATAACCCAGACAGACAGATTTCAGCAGTTACTTCCCAGGCTGACAAAAACATTTGTCCAACACATAATGCAGTTTGCAATTATGTGTAGGAAACTTCTAGTAACCTTGTCAAATATATGTGGGTGTGAGTTAACTTTGGTTGTGGGAATGAGCTCAGGTGAGTTGACTTTGGAGTGACTCGACCTGTGACTACATGTGATAAGACAGGCACTCGAAGGCAGTTCCAGAAATGAGGTTAAAAAAAAGCGAAAGAGTGAAAGTGGATGAAAGTTTGAACTTGGGAAGGATCTAACCTTCAGGAGGGTTTGCTCTATCAAGGTAATATTGGAGTGGAAGGAAGAAAAGTATTTTTTTTTACTACTTTTTCGGTGGATGTAGAGATTTGTAGGGAAAGAACAAAGTTTAGGGGAAGAGTGGATGACAAACCAACCAGGACATACATTAAGATAAAGGCAGGAATATTACCATCGCACAAACAATGAAATATCACCATTGGCCAAGTTCAGGCAAATCCTCAAACATGCCACAGCATTACAAACAGGATAATCGAACAAAGGGAGCCACTCAGTGAGAAATTATATACAGCAGAGGAGATACAAATGACAAAAGAAGCAGAATGTTAGTAAGTTGGAGAATGGAGAATGAGAAACCACCAGGATGGCTCAGGTATACACACGTGCAACAAACACCAGGTAAATGATATGAAGACACACTGAGACTGACAAAGGATAAGAGTTTAGGGACTGAATAATACAGGATACATTGAAGGATATAAAAAGACAAAGGGTGGATAACATTTACTTGGCTTGAGGCAACAGCGGTGCACACATGGGTTTGACAACTTGGAAATAAACAGCTAAAGTGATACCTGCAAACTGAGTAATGTACGTTTGGCTGCAATCCGTTTTTTCAGTGTTTTGTATCTGCTTGAAATGGAAATACAATTTTATACCCCCATTACAGTTATTCCAACCATAGGCAACAGCAATTCTAATGCTTTGTTTTATTGTCAACAGCATCTTTATAACTGCCTGGCAAAACAGAAGGTGAGGTTAAGCTAGGTGATGGAGTGACGATGACAACAACAAATAAAACAACAACAACCATTTTACACTAATTTCTAATGGGGCTTCTTCTGACTCCATGGATGAGGGTAGTGCAGTGGATGTGGTGCATCTAGAATTTCAGAAGGTGTTCGATAAGGAACCATACAGGAGGTTATTGCTGAGGTGAGGGCTTGTGGAGTGGCTGGTCAGGTACTAACTGATTTGGACACTGGCTTAGTGTCAGGAAGCAAAAAAGTAGCTCTGAGGGGGAGGATGTCTGGCTGGGAGGATGTAAGTGTGGGGTACCTTAAGGATAAGGACTGGGACCAGGATTATTAGCCCGTTCCCCTGCGCAGCGGGAGACGAGGTTTTGCGATCACTTCTGTTTGTGTGGCTGTCCAGGCCATAACTTTTTTTTCACCATTTGAGCATTTGTCATCAAATTTTCAACAAACGTTTTTAATTAGAATATGGAGAAAATAATAAAATAAATAAATAGGGGCAATGCCGCTGGGCTTACCTAGTAGAATCAGGGAACCACTGGTAGGCATGAAAGCATCATGCAGAGATGATTCCTACCAAGTTACATTTAAATCGGGTGAATACTTCTTGAGAAGTCAAAAGTAGTGATTCCAGAATCGTAATGACCTTTGACCTTTAAATTGACCGACTTAATATGCATTTTTTTTAATGTTGTGAACAAACTTTGGAAGATCATGGGTGAGCAAGGTTATGGTCAAGTTTCATCGAAATTGTGTTTGTAGCTTCGGAGAAGAAGATCCGAGTGTTGACATACTGATTGACTGACTGACTGATGGACACCTGGCGATGCGCATACCTCACCTGAACTATGTTCCAGGTAAGCTAAAATGGGTCAAAATGTGAAAGGGCAAAGTCATTGTGACTATAAATACACTTTATAAAACTTCAATAAATTGGGCAAAAGATTGGCAAATTCAGTTTAATGTAAAGAAATGTAAGGTGCTGGGGATGGGTAAAAAAAGTAAAAATAGAGATTACATGATGCAAGCAATCTTGAAACGAGTTACACAGGAGAAGAGAGTGGGGGTAAGCAGAGAGCAGTCCAAGGCAGCCAGAGGTAAAGCTAATTGGGGTTTAGGTTGCATTTGTAGGGGGATAAAATATAAATCAAAAGAGGTCGTGTTAACATTGTATAGGAATTAGTGGTCTTATCTATAATAGTGTGTACAGGTTTGGTCACCTCATCTGAGGAAGGACATATAGCTGCCCCAAAGAGAGTTCAGCGTAGGGCTCCACGGTTGATCCTGGGCTTAGCTATACTAAGTTATGAGGAACAGCTGAACGAGATAGCACTTTTTAATGGAAAGGTGATTACGAGGTAATTTGATTGAGATGTTGAAGATAATGAAGGGTACAGACAAAATAAGTGCAGAAGAGTTCTTCAGCAGAATGGACCAGAGGACCAGGGGCCATAGCCTGGGAGTAAATAAGAGGGGAGTTAAGATGGTAGTAAGGCAGGGGTCTTTCAGTCACAGAGTAGTTAATGCATGGAGTGGACTCCTTGGAAAGGTAGTGGCAGCAGAAACAGTAGATAAGTTTAAATTGGAGATAGAAGGGTATGGGGATATTGGTCAGATTTGTAGGTTGTTTGGGTATGGATGCAGGTGATGGCATACAGGTGTAGTGATTGTGACCTCTGTGATAGGGTTTTATCAAAAGGGGAATGTGTGGTTGATGTGTGTGCATTCATCACCAAACAACCGCCTTCAGTGATGCTCCTTCCCCTCGAAAAACATTTCAAGTAATCTATAATAAAAAATGTCAGTATGTGTCCGAGTGTGTGTGTGTGTGTGTGTGTGTGTGTGTGTGTGTGTGTGTGTGTGTGTGTGTGTGTGTGTGTGTGTGTGTGTGTGTGTGTGTGTGTGCCCGCGTGCGTGCATGCGCACGCGTTTCCTCCACAACTCCAAAACCATGAAACCTAGCGGCCCCAAACTTTGCATGCATGAGGTACTCCAAGGGAGTGGATGAATGAAAACTGGGTGTTTGGGTGAAAACGCCCCTTTTGAAGATAATTAACGGCTCACCTTCATGAAAGGCTTATTCTTGGTTAGCCAAACTTCACCTCATAGGGGTCTTATCCGCCACATTGATTAAGCCTCCTAAAATACTTTGCCTTGGAAACACAATCTACTCTCATGGACTAATTAAATTATTTAATCAAAATATGATTTCGGATTTGAGGATCCGATCTGGTGGACTAAATAACTGTTTAAATCTGGAGTGAAATCTGAAAATGTTAAGAAATTCCCGATTTCTTATAAACTAAGCGTTTAAGCAGATTTATTTAAGGAGGCTTCCACCTTCTCCATATTTACACAAGAATATGTGAAATTTCCAAAGCATTAAACTTAACTTTTTCTACTGTTCCAACAATTATATTGAGTGAAATAAAGATCAACAAATATGCCCAAAGTGTAACTTCATTGAGGGCGACAAAAATAATTTTAAAGCAGGTGAAAGCTCCAGTGGTGCAAGCAGCGAACGTGGTTACCGCAACTGGGTTCTCCGTGGGGAAATCCCCGGAGTTTGGGAAGGACAACAAATGAGAGGATTAGAATGAGTAAAGCAAACGAGGAGTTCAAGAGAGAATTGAAAAATGTTTTCAGTGTCTACAAAGCAATGCAACCCCACTCCAAGGCAGGATGGCTGAGAGGTACGCACATTCGATCTAAGCTGTCGAGCCCGAGTTTGAATCCCGACCGAGATATAAACTGTCATCCCGGTGTTTCACAGGCAGGGTGATTCATCAATGTGTGTGCCGACCCTCAGATGGACATTAAACTGGGCGTCACATCTGCCAGAATTAGTTGGTGGACATTAAAGATCCCTTCACAATGTCCTTCGTGAAGAGTAGGGGAGCTATCCCCGGCAGTCTGGCTAAATTCCAAATTACTGTTCAAGCCTACAGGGGCACTGCATCAGCAGCACTGCCACACCCTTAGTCAATGATGGTACTCACAGCCTTGTGCTGCACAAGAAAAAAGTAGATGACCAGACCTCTATGATATATAGTATTTTATTGTAATAATATTGCAATTCATTTACTCGGAAAAATTTCCACTGAATTGCGAAAATTTAAAAACAAGTGCGATTTTCATCCGTATACTGATATCATTGTTTAGAGAGTGCATTCTGATTGTCTGACAACAAAACAGATTTTTCGAATAACTTTTTCACGAAGTCAACAACATGTGGGCTGCTCTCGAGTTGGAACACCAAACAATTTACATGTTCTGGCCCATGATGGAAAAATATTCAATATTGTCTACCCCAAAGCATTACAATAATATCTTCTAAAATGCTTGTCTCGAAAGATGTGCTTAAATGTGGTAGTCCAATCGCTGCACGTTAGATCCCAGGTACCTTTGCAGGAGGGAGGGAGGGAAAGGGTAAGGTATGAGTCTGGAGGCGGTGGGTGGGAGGAAGCAGGGGAAGAGGTTGGAGGATCCAGCGTTGCCTGGCAACACTGGCTACCTTTATGGGAGGAGTGAGGGGAAGGGTGGAATTTGAAGGAGGGAGAGAAAGTGTGGAGGTGGGAGGAGGAACGGGAATGGGTGGGGTGGGAGACTGGAGGGGGGTGGGGTGGGAAAAGGGAGGGAAATGGGTGAGATGGGAGTCTGGAGGGAGGGGTGGCGAGAGGAGGGCTGGAGTGGGGTAGGAGGAGGCAGGGGAAGAGGTGGGAGGAGAAAGGTGGGAGGACAGACTGGGCATTGCCGGTACTCCTGCTCGTAGTAATAATAATAAAAAAGCTTTTTGGTGTACTATCAATTTTATTTGCATGTATAAGAGCTCTTCCCTCTCTCTGGTAAAATCAAGTCAGCCAGAGGGATTTATTTAATCTGGTGTAAGTGTAGCACAGGCATGATGGGCCAAATGGCCTTCTCCTGCATCAAAGTTCCTTCTTGTTATTTCCCCCTTTTCCAGCAGGATGGTCGATTGAGTAACTTCAGTGAAATTAAAAAAAAAACCTTTCAAAGTTTTATTGTATTGTTGATGTTGCCTTTTCAGCAAGAGCTTACAACTATGCCAGCAGAATAAATGCAAAGGAATAATGTTGCTTATTTCTGTCACAAATTTCAGAGACCTGAGCCATTTCCCTGTGTGAGGTTCTCACCCAGAAAATATGCATATAGGAATTAAATCTGCACTGTTTTGAATAAATCTCCTCAGCATGCATGGAATGTGCAAAGCAGCTTAGTAAAATGTCAATTTAAACGACCAGCGTTTCATAAACTATGAGACATATCTAATTGATTGATCAGTGCTTGAAGAACCTCCTTTAAAATTATAATTAAGACGAG
>NC_140967.1:94751093-94778593 GCF_056783735.1 Eptatretus burgeri
CAGCTCACCGGATGACGGGATTGGGGCAAAGCCTTCGGGACCCCCAATCTTTGATAGGAGGGAAACCACGGGGTAACATCCCTGGGTCAGATTGCGGGAGAGTGTGTCAGAGTGGTGCTGAGGTGTCGTCCACCAGACGGCGGTCTCCTTGGGTTAACCTGAGGCGGTCCCTTCGGGTGGGTGCCTGGAATGTCCTATCCCTAAGAGAGGATGATCACCTGTCTCTGTTATCATCTGAGCTCAAGCGTTTGGACATCGGGATTGCAGCTCTCTCTGAGGTTCGGAGACTGGATTGCGGCGAGATAATGGTGGGTGGTTACACCTACTATTGGTCTGGTCGCTCTGATGGTTACCATACCCAAGGAGTTGCTGTAGCTGTGTCCAATAAGCTGACCCCAATGATAATTGAGGTAACACCGGTCAACGAGCGTATTATGAGATTAAGGATTCGTCACTCCTTAGGTGTCATTTCCGTGGTCTCTGTTTATGCTCCGACTGAGGCGAGTGATCTCACCGTGAAGGATGCATTCTATGCCACGCTCGAGTCTGTGGTTGATCAGTGCCCCAGACGAGATACACTTCTAGTCTTGGGGGATTTCAATGCATCGACTGGAACTGATAGGGACGGTTATGAGGTGTGTGTTGGTCCCCATGGGTCAGGAAC
This sequence comes from Eptatretus burgeri, assembly GCF_056783735.1. Classification (NCBI taxonomy): domain Eukaryota; kingdom Metazoa; phylum Chordata; class Myxini; order Myxiniformes; family Myxinidae; genus Eptatretus; species Eptatretus burgeri. The sequence continues at coordinate 94,751,758 of NC_140967.1, forward strand.
TATGAACCAGAATAGCACTAAGTTCCTTGACTTTGCAACAAGTCATGGACTTAGGGTGGCTGGTTCATGGTTTCAGCGCCCACAAGCTCATCGCTGGACTTGGTATTCCAACACTGGCGGTGTGGCAAAGGAGATTGACCATGTCCTCGTTGACGGTCGTTGGAGGATGATCCAGAACTGCAGGGTCTACCGGAGTGCTCAGTTCCTCAATACTGACCACAGGCTTGTTGTAGCAACTCTAAAGCTGCACCTTAAATCCTGGAGAATGGTACCATCCCAGCCTAGGCTGGATGTTGCCAAGCTCAGGGATGAGAGAGTAGCTGAGGAGTTTGCGAACAGGCTGAGTGGACACTTGGGGGGTCTGGGTGCTTTGGGGGGTCCTGAAGAGTTGTGGAGCGCCTTCAAGACCACCGTCCTTGATGTTGCCGGTGGATGCCTTGGAGCTCACCGCAGGCCAAAGAAGAATTTTGTCTCTCAAGGGACACTGAATACCATTGACCAGAGTCGCAGGGCCAGGCTGAATGGCAGAGCTGAGCTGTTCAGGGAGCTGAGGCGTAAAACTGTACGTGCACTGAGGGTGGACAAGGAGGCCTATGTGCGAGGAATCTGTGAGGGGGTAGAGCATCACCTGTGGACAGGTGATTCTCGTCCCGCTTACAGGGGAATTCGCGCATTACGTTCATCCAAGCCCATCCCTTGGAGCACTACAGTTCGAGCAGAGAGTGGTAGGCTCTTGACAGAGGAGTCTGAAGTGAAGGCCCGCTGGGCCGGTTACTTTGAGCGGTTGTACCAGGCTGATCCCCCAACTGTCGAGTTGGACGTCAAGGGTGTTACAATCCCTGTTGCTGACCCTCGAATCAACTGTGGTCCACCTACGCTTGTGGAAACACGGGCTGCGGTGAACCAGTTGAAACGGGCAAAGCTCCAGGGATCTGTGGCATCCATGCCAAACTTCTCAAGGCTGGTGGAAATGCTGCACTCGTGTCGTTGCATGCAGTTTTGTGCTCTGCCTGGAACACAGGCATCATCCCAACTGACTGGAAGAGGGGCCTTGTTGTCCCTCTCTGGAAAGGGAAGGGTGATCGCCAAGACTGCAACAACTACCGAGGGGTGACGCTGCTCTCAGTGCCGGGCAAGGTCTTTGCTCGGATAATTCTTGATAGGGTTCGCCACCATCTGCTTGAGCACCAGCGTCCAGAGCAGTCAGGCTTTACACCAAAGAGGTCAACGATTGACCGTATCCTTGCACTTCGTGTCCTCACCGAACGCAGATGAGAGTTTCGGCAGGGGCTGCTTGCAGCCTATGTTGATCTCTGTAAAGCGTTCGATTCAGTGAATCGGGATGTCCTCTGGAGGATTCTTGGTCTTCGTGGGGTGCCACCAAAACTGATCGATCTGATGTCTGAACTCTACTCTGGTACTGAGAGTGCTGTGAAGTGTGGTGGTACCATCTCTGACTTATTTCCAGTTGTTACTGGAGTTCGTCAGGGATGTGTACTTGCCCCCACACTTTTCAGCACTTGTATGGACTGGATTCTAGGGAGGATGTCGGAGAGATCAAGTTGCGGTGCGTCATTTGGGAATGTCAAGATCTCGGACCTTGACTTTGCAGATGATGCAGTCATCTTTGCGGAGACTTTAGACATCCTCTTGGGGGCCCTCGAGGTGCTGAATGAGGAGTCAGAGCCGTTGGGATTACGGATTTCTTGGGTCAAAACTAAGATCCAGGCTTTCAATGACATCTTGGATGCTGCTGTCCTGTCTGTGTCTGTTTGTGGTGAGGATGTTGAGGTCGTGGAGAGATTCACTTACCTTGGCAGTGATATTCATGTCTCTGCTGGCTGCGAGTCAGAGGTCAATAGACGTCTGGGTCGGGCCTGGGGAGTCATGGATTCACTGGATCATGGGGTGTGGCGCTGCCGGTACCTGTGCGGGAGGACGAAAGTCCGAGTCTTCAGGTCCTTGGTACTTCCAGTCTTGCTCTATGGGTGCGAGACTTGGACTCTGACCAAGGATCTGAGACGGAGACTTAATTCCTTTGGTACCAGGTCTCTTCGGAGAATCCTTGGCTATCGCTGGTCGGATTTTGTGTCCAACGAGCGGTTGCTGAGAGAGACTCGGATGAGATTTGTTACCTGCATAGTCCGTGAGCGTCAGTTGCGGCTGTATGGACATGTGGCTCGTTTTCCTGACTCTGATCCTGCTCACCAGATTCTCTCAGCGAGGGAGTCTCATGAGTGGAGGAGGCCAGTGGGTCGACCACGTGCCTCATGGTTGCAACAGGTTGACCATCATCTCAAGGAGATGGGGATGGGCCTGGCATCTGCCTGGGGGATGGCCAGACGGAGGCCCCTGGAGTACCGGCGGAAAGTGGATGCAGCGACGTGCTGTTCTGGCACATGCTCCCATACCTGACCTGACCTGCCTGTGTTTTAGGTGCATGAGAAGGTACACATGGGCCAAACAATTGCTCAATGTGTGGACAGCTTTCGCAGAACACTTTGGAAAACCTCCACCTCCATCTAACGACTCCAGCCAACTCTTTGCAGGGCTTCAGAGGAGAAAGTGTCAACAAATCAGTGTAGGACGAATGAATAATTGTGCGTTGCAGTTGTGGCCTCTTCCACACAGGTGACTTCACAAATGCGACACAAGATATACAACAGGATTCGGTGACTAAAGCAGGAGTGCAAGGACAATGATGGAGTGCGTACATATACAATGATTGATTAATTATTATAAGTACTGCACAACAATACCTGCATATTAAGAGAATTTTAGTGAATGCTTTACTGGGGAAGGGTAAAGTGACTTTCAGACCACCCAGTAGAGTGGAGATAAACATTATCTGATAATTATATGAGGAAAACTAAATAAATGCTGAAAGAGGAATAGGCCAGTAGGCTCTTTATCCCGGTACCAGATCCACACCCCCAAACCCCACCCAATCACCCGATATACAAGCAGACTTCACCTCAATGACACCATCGCCACCCACAAGCAAAAAAATCCAACTGGATATCGACTCAATGAGAAGTGGGAAGACAAACAGTGGGAGAAGGGCAGGGGAAAAAATAAAGAGTTAAAGCACAGACATTACATGAACAATTACAATCCATGTGGATTTTGTTTTCTAGGGAGGGGGAGTCCAGTTAGGTGAGGGTAGCTTTAACATAGATGACAGGTCGATACTTAACACCCACATCTTCAAGATTCAAAATCTCAAGATACCTAGAAAGCACAGCAAGCACACAACGCCCACGATCACCCAATTAATTTCCGATTGGTCTAACCTCCACTTCTGTCTGGGTCTGTGCCACTCTATCCACATTGTTTATAGGTGCCTATCCAATTCCATTTTAAGTATATTTGGTGTCCCTTCTGCTACCACCTTCCCAGGAAGATCATTCCATACATTAATGACTCTTAGTGTGAACTATTCCTTCCTTGCTCGTGCCTCAACTGTCCTTTTTAAAAATATATATTTTTAATTTAACTTTTCAGCTTTCCTTCCTTGCTACGAGATTTTCCTTCTTTGTCACGAGCTCATATTAGCTTCACCCATTACTGTCTGGCATTGCATTCACTGCCTAAGCCCTGGGACTACAATCCCTCACCCCATATCTTTCTCCCTTGGAATACACTGTCTCTTGCATTTTTAAATCCCAATTTCTATTATTCCTGTCCATGCCAATTACCTTGCATTTCCGAGCATCGAATCTGCCTTTGCAATGAGTGTGTGTAACCTGCCCAGTGCCCATGAGAATGATGATCGAGGCTTTCCTGAATGTCATCACCACTCGCCTCCACCTTCCCCTCCCCTGTTTACTATCCACCTTACGTCCAACCTTTCTGTTATTGCAAATTTTGAAAGTCTACTCATTACCCCACAATTAAAATCATTGATACAAATTACAAACAACGTTGGTCTTTGTACTGATCCCTATGTGAACTCCACTACTTACAACTTCCTCGTCTGACATACTCCCACTGATTCCTGTCCCAAAGCCAGTTCTCAATCCAGTTTGAGACTCTATCAATGTAGCCACAAAACCTAATCTAAACCAATGTTCTGCAAGTCGAGTTATATTACATTCACTGTAAACACAATCTGTAACTTGAAGGGCACTTGGCAGATAGAGCACATACCTCCGCCACACAGTGCCTGACTTAGTAGAACATATCAGGCCCAATAATTTTTTGAAATATCGTGCTAATATAATTTTGACCTGATCTATCAATGGTGAAGAATCACTTTAATTCTTCACCAAAATCGAATCAATTTTCCCTCATCACACACACAACCTGTCCACCAAGTTTAGTCCGAATCCGTACATAACTTTTTGAGATATCATGCGCAAAAAAAATCAAACAAACAGATAGGGGTGAAAACATAACCTCCTTCCACCTTCGGTGGCAGAGGTGATAAGGTGGTGTAAAAGATGCTGCATCAACGGCAGTAAATTTCCAAATTTGTTTTACTACAAACCTTAAAATCTCAATCTTATTTCAATTGAATTATATACTTGAATACTGGAGAACACAAATTGCCTTTTTGATACTTTCAAACCCTTCTGTTTAACAGTACTTGGACAAAATGTTATTGCATTTTACGTCATCACAGCCAATCAAATTTGCTGCTCACAAATTCTGCCCATGTCCTTGTTTCTCAAGACTGCACAGGGTTAAGGTGTTCTATGAACTCTATAGTTCCATCATGTAGTTCCAAGTAATTTATTCAACAAGATCTCCCTTTTGCAAACCCAAACTGGATGTGTTTAATTAATGTATATTTTTCAAAATGGTTCCTTTTTTGATCCTTCATTGATGTCTCTAATTCCTTCCCAATGACCGAAGTTAAGATAACAGGTATATTTAACTCTCTCTAAACCAGACTCGGTGGTTGCATGATGAGAGTGTCTGCTCTGGATGTGGGAGGTTGGTGGTTTGTACCCTCAGCCAAATCTTTACAAACTTTAAAAATGGTATGTGCTGCTTCCTTCCTTGGCATTTAGCATTTAAAAGGATAGAGCACAGACAACCATAAGTAGGCAACACTAGCTCAGCCTTTGATGGGCTTAATTGCCTCTTCCTGTGTCAAAGACCCTTGCAAGGGAACATTTTTTTTTTTTTTACCTCCGCCACCGATGGTGAAGGAGGTTATGTTTTCACCCCTTTCTGTTTGTTTGTTTGTCATTTGCAAAATCGAAGATTTTCAAGTATATTTGTCAGTCGATTTTGTTATTCTGTCTGTTTGTCTGTCTGTCCATCGCCTACAGGTCACAATTCTAAACCGACAGTCATGAAACTTTACTAAGTTGTAGAGATAGTCTCAACTGAGAAGCCTATTTATTTTGATGTGAAAGGTCATCTTGAGGTCAAATTTCTAAAAGTCATTTTTCATCTGATTGACTTCAAATTTGAACAAGATTTGCATTTTGCATCACGGAATTGGGAAACCAAGTATTTTGAGGTCAAAAGGTCAAAGGTCAACTCAAGGTCAAACTTCTGGAATCATCCATTTTTATGTGAAAAATCATCAATTTTCATCCGATTGACTTGAAAATTAAGCAGCAATTTCATAGTCCATTACTGAATTGGGAAAGTAACTATTTTTGAGGTCAAAAGGTCAAAGGTCAACTTAAGGTAAAATTTCTAAAATCATCAATTTCAATCTGAAAAATAATCAATTTTCATCCGATTGACCTGAACTTTGATTAGGATTGTCAATTTTAATCTTAATGAAATGGACAATTTGATGTATCCATGGCAACCTTTGGAGAGGAGGTAGAGTTTGCAAGTATCGTGCTCTGCACGACATCTTTTTCTTGTTTGTCTGTTTGTGTGCAGGATATCTCAAAAAGTTGTGGATGGATCCGGATGAAATTTTGTGGACAGGTGTGACAAGGACGAATTGACAAGATTTTGGTGAAGATCCGGATTCGGATCTGGCAACTAGAATTTTAAGTGATTCTTCACCATTGAGAGATAGGGCCAAAAATGATATATAACGCAATATCTCAAAAAAGTTGTGGACGGATTCAGATGAAACTTGGTGGGCAGGTTGGGTGTGTGACAAGGACGAATTGATTTGATTTTGGTGAAGATCCAAATCTGGATCTGGATACAAGAATTATTTGAGTTTTAAAGTGATTCTTCACCATTGATAGGGCCAAAAATGATATTTAGAATGATATTTCAAAAATGTATTGAGCCTGATATGTTTTCGTGGATCAGGCATTGCATGGCGGAGGTTTGCTCTCTAATGAGTGCCCTTCTAGTTATTAATGCATCTCTTGAGCCAATCTTATGGGTGAAACTGTAGAATTTTCGAAAAAGGAAAAAGGATATTTTCTGAGGGAGGTCTGGGGGCATGCTCCCCCGGAAAATTTTGAAAAATTGATGTCAAAATATGCATTTTGGGGGTGATCCTTTCCATATTGTAACAGAAAAACTGCAAATGAAAGTGATATTTTGGGGAATAATTTTTTGTTATTATTTCACCTGAGCATTCATTGCTGGAGCTTAGTGTTGGCTTAAGATCTTAGGGTCTCCTGCTGTTGCATTAACACCAGGTGGGTGGACTCAGCCCGTCATCCTTCCGTGGTTAGCAAAATGAGTAACAGGGAGCACTGCATCAGCAGGAACTGCATTGCCAACGGTAAGAGTCATAAACGTATAAATGATGGAAATACGTCTGAAAGGAGTTCAAATGTCACAAGGGAATGAATGGTAAGTTGCCGAGGTACTTAGCAGAATAGCCCCCTGGAATGCGGCAGGGCCGAAGGCTGGAATTTTGATGAAGGATCCAAGAAGAAATTGACTCCCAACTGTTCAGATGAACTTCACCAATCCGCGTAAGGCAACGTGAGACATGCAAGGCTCCACAAAGCCAAAGAAGAGCTCTTTACACACAAGCCACACAATGATGCCAGTATCAAGGTAAAAATCGTTACCAGCAAAACTCCACGATAAGGGTTTCCCTTTTCAGCACAACACTAGGCACAGATCTCTGTAGAGTGGAATGCATCTGATGGGCACCAACAAAGTCAGATGTTAGACATAAGGTGGTGGAGAAGCATCATTCAGGAGAGGGTGATAAGAAGATTTCAAAATCACTCATTTTCTCTTTGAGTATGGTGAAATCCATCTTTAATAAGTGGAAGACGTATCATACCACCCAGACTCTAACCCCATCAGATTGCCAATCCACACTCATCAGCCGGACAAGCGGGAAACTGATACGGGATGTCACTGTAAATCGAACAATGGACTGAAAGATATGCAAGGCTCTACATCCAAGATGTGGATCAGTGTTCATCAATCAACATTTTCCCGTTCTTCACAAAGCTGGCTTATATGGACAAGTGGCAAGAAAGAGACATTACTGAAAGAGACACATCTAAAAGCACAGATGGAGTTTGCGAAAAAGCATCTTGATGATACTGCAGACATGTGGAGAAAGGTTTTGTGGTCAGACAAGAAAAAAATTGAACTTTTTTGTATTAATTCAAAGCCTTATGTTTGGCGCAAGCGTAACACTGCACAACACCCAGTCGACACCGGTGAATCCCCACTGTCAAGCATGGTGGTCGCAGCATCATGTTATGGAGCTGTTTTTCATCGACAGGGACTGGCAAGCTTGTCAGGATAGAAGGGACAATGGACAGTGCAAAGTGCAGGAGAATCCTTGCTTGATGTCAGCTATTAATCTGGGTAGGATATTCACATTACAGCAGGACAATGATCTGAAGCACAAAGCGAAAGCCACACTGGAGTGGCTGAATAAGAAGAAAATAAATGTTCTTGAGTGGCCTAGTCAAAGTCCTGACTTGAACCCAATTGAACATTTATGTCGACATTTGAAGATTGCAGTCTATCGACGATCCCCATCGAACTTGGCAGAACTACAGGAAGTTTCACATGAAGAATGGTCAAAGATTTCACCATCTCACGTTGCAAAGCTGGTAGAGACCTACCCAAAATGACTCAAAGCAGTCATTGCTGAAAAAAGTGCTTTCACCAAGTACTGACCGAAGGGGCTAAATACTTTCACAACCAGTGAATTTTGATTTGTACGTGTTTTTTGCAGGTATTCCTGACATTTAACCTCCTTAAACTATAGCAGTGTTTAGGTTGATCTCTTCAGTTATGAATAAAAAAGATCATTTGGAAAAAAAATTTCTACATTATCTGTAATTCATCGAAATGTGGCAATATTGATCGTGTGTGAATACTTTTGCAGGCCACTGTAACTTAGTGGTTTTCTTCTTCCATTAAAGGCCTGTCCTCCCACCCTCTCCTTTCCTCATAATTCGAGCACTACCATTAATTTTCCCTTTCATCCTTATGTACTTAAAAAGGCCGTGTCATTATATTTAATACACCATGCCATATATTCCTTTCACATGCTCAATTTTCCAGTCTCTTTGGCTTCTTAACTAGCTTCACTTTCCTCCAACACTTATCCAAATCAGCCCTTTTTTCCAGTAAATTTAGACCACTTAGATGTGTTCGACTTATCCCTAATGCTATTCGGAACCAGCTTTGCTCTTGACTGGAATATATTTACTCTACACTCTACCAATTTGCTCCTTGAAGGTTGCCCATTTCACTAATGCATCACTTCTTGTTAGCTCGGGCCAATCTATGGCACTGATCTTCTCATCCCTTGAAAATCTGCCCCATTTAAAATTTCATTATTTTACTAAGATCTACCAAATTCCAACTCAAACTGTAGTTCATAGAACACGATACTCTACACTGCGCTCGAGTATATACAGGAGAGTCATGCCGTTCACGGGGGTTACATTCTTGAAAATTCCTGTGAACCGCAAGTTTGCAAACTTCGGGGATAATGGGGGGAAAAGGGTTTGTAACTTCAACTTTAAAATTTGTCCAAACTGTACCCTTAATTAACATGTTTGTGCATTGATTTGTGCGATATATTTTCATGAACAAGAGAGTTATTAAGAACATAAAAGAAAGTTTGTTTTTTAAGTTATTATTGTTCTTATTTCATATGCAGCCTGTGGCTCCTGGTTGCATCTATGCTGGGAGAGCGGCTGTGTTGCTGATGCATTGCCCCCTCGTTTTCAGCAAGCTGGTACGTACTCATTTTGCCAACCTTGGAAGGATGACAGGCTGAGTCAATCCACCTGGTATTATTTAACGGACGAAAGGGGCTCAAACACGAGATCCTAAGTTCTTAAGCCAGCCAGCCAGCTCAACTGTTAAGCCAACACCAGGATTACTTTCCTGTATGAAGAACATAAAATAAAGTTCATTTTCTTGAGTTAAGATCATGAAACTTACCTTTAATAATACGATGGCGCTGTTGATGATGGCAATGATGTAGATGGAATGATGGAGATGATTGTGTTGTGAGGTTTGAGGGGTTTATTGTGTTGTCGGCCCATGATAATTATGTGAATAATGTGGAAAATAGTTAGCCAAACTGCGATTATTTGAGCACTTTGACTGTTTATTTTTTATTTTTTTAAATCTCAAACCTTACCTCAATAAATTCATCGCAACAGAACAAATCCATGAAGGGGAAACCCATGAATGGCAAGGCCCTCCTTTCTGTACATCAATTTAAATAAAATATTAATTTTAAAGATGGTTTTAAAATCCGTAAGTTTAGCACTCATGAAGCATTCTTATACAGTACACCAACCACCCTCATAAATTGTAATAATACGATGTTGAGCTGCAATTTAGGAGATGGAGGCTTTATTGATCACCATCAAATGCAGCATCAATCAACAGAAGACATCCTCTTTACCCTGAAAAACATGCCCTGCTCTCTAATGCCATATAGTATATCGATACATTGCGTCGTTCTTGGAAGTACGATGAAGGCGATGAGTTGTATACAGGGAAGCCGATCGTGTACAGCCTTTTTGGCTGCTGGTTGCATCATTGGTTGAAGGCACGGCTGTGCCACTGATGCAGTTCCCCCATTACCAGTACGCTGGTGCTAATTTTTCCGACCTCGGAAAAATGACAGGCTGAGTCAACCCCCTGGTGTTAATTCAGTGGCAACGGGGCTCGAAGACAATCCTTGATGAAAACCTGCTTGGTTCAGCCATGAATCTGAAACTCGGTAGAAGATTCACATTCACCGCAGGACAATAATATGAAGCACAAAGATAAAACCACACTCGAGTGGCTGAATATGAAGAAAATATAGGTTCAAAAGTGGACGAAAGTCCTGACTTGAACACAATCGAACATTTATGGTGAGACTTGAACCAAAGATTGCAGTCCATCGACGATCCCCATCGAACTTGGCAGAATGAGCACAATATTTACGTGAAGAATGGGCAAAGATTCACCATCTCACTGTGCAAAGCTGGTAGAGACCTACCCAAAAAGACTCATAACAGTCATTGCTGCAAAATGTGTTTCCACCAAGTACTGACCTGAGGGGCTAAATACTTTCATAACCAGTGAATTTCGATTTATACATGTGTTATGTGGGTATTGGTGAGATGTTACCTCCTTCACCAAAACAGTGTTTAGTTTGATCTATTCAGTTATTACTAAAAAAGTTAATTTGGAAAAATTGCTTCAGCATAACTCTAAATTTATCAAAATGTGGCATGATATATGTTTATATAGAAATACATATACATACATATATATATATATATATATATATATATATATATATATACATATACATACATATATATTCATAAATAATATATATGTATATATACATACACACATATATATATATATATATATATATATATATATATATATATATATATATATATATATATATATATATATATATATATATATATATATATATATATATATATATATATATTGTTGCGGTTGTGGAAATTCACAGAACACCAGTCAGGTTCCCCAGAGGTCAGTTATTTCGGTAAGTGTGTGTTCTAGGTTAGATTTCCCCACCGATGTGTAAAGGGATTTATTCGTGTGCCGGGCTGTGCATATTTGAGTTAGCCATTATTCTTTCTCTATCTTTTATTTTAATAATAACAACAACAACTCAGTGAACACGTCAGCGTTTGATGGCGATTTCCAACACGTCCGCGTGAAGCTGGTGATTTCAACCACGTCCACGTGAAGCCGGTGATTTCAACCATGTCCGCGTGCAAGCATGACTTGCAAATCGGATCAGAGAGGCCTTATCCTCTGAAGAATCTGGCCAATTGGAAGTGAGAGGGGCGGATCCAGCCTGGGTGAAGGTTCAAAGGTGAAAAGGGGGACGGCGCTGATTTTGGGTGGCGAAGCCCACAGCGGCCCCTCCCCTTGGGGCTATAAAAAGCCACGTTCGCTCGCCGACAAGGAGTTGAGCGGTGGTGTGTTGGTTGAGTCATTGTTGTTGGCTGGGTTGGAGAGCGGTTAGTTGAGAGCCGGTGGAGAGACGCCAAGCCACCGGCAGGAGTTGAGCCATTCGAGTTCGGAGTGGAAGAGTTGCCAGCAGGAAGCCGGGGTCGAGACCCGTTCCCTCCTCCAGCGCGTCGTCGGCTAGGCCAGGCCGGAGTGAAGGCCGGACGACCGAGGAGTACAAGTTGCTCATCAAGCCGCCCAAGCGACTGGCGCGATCGCGACGCACCGGGCCGAACAGAGACACCAGGGGTCGCCGATAAAAAAGGACCCATCGAGTCACCACGAGGGTGGCCAGGTAGCCGGCCCGGTCTCTCAGGGCCTGTTCCGGTCATCCCGGCTCCGAGTACATTAAAGGCTCACGAGCCCGGTTCTTTCTTTCTTGGGTTTTGCATGAAAGTCTGTGGCGCCTTGTCCTTAAGTAGAATCGTTGTTAAGTACCTGTATGTACATTGCATAATAGACATCGGCTGTAGGCTTTTGCTCGTGTTCTGTCCCCTATCCCCATTCATTCATTGCTTGCATGCCTGTGTTCAAATAAATGTCCCCCATTGTTGAATGTCACCTGCTCGTTGCATCCCTTTCCTCACATTAACTGCCATGGGGTGTTCGGGGAATTGACTGGCTAATTAAAGCCGATAAACATAATAATCTCGTCCAACAGGACTTGGCGATATATAACCGCTCGGCATTCGCATACAGAACGAACCGCTGAAGCGGCTCGTTTTCGTGCAGGTCCCGTCGAGGTATAAACTCCTGGTATCTATCCCCGCGCGAATAATTAGGTACATCGACAATTCGGCGATCGAACTTGTAGCGCGTGGACAGAGGGATTGGCTAGTTTATGGTGTCTTAAAAACACCCATAGCTGGGTTTCGGCATTTGTCCGGAAGCTACTGACGAGATTGTCGCGTTCGGTGGACACGCGGCCTGGATTGGGCTGAAAAGGTCGTGCGCACGCTGAACCGGCGGAAATCTACAACAATATACAGTATATATTCATAAATAAATAAATATATATATATATATATATATATATATATGTATATATATATATATATATATATATCTCCTGGTGTTGGCGCAGTGGTTAGGGAAGCGGCTTGGGATCCAAAAGGTCCTGAGTTCAAGCCCCGTTGGGCCACTGAATTAATACACCAGGGGGTTGACTCAGCCTGTCATCCTTCCGAGGTCGGAGATATGAGTACCAGTGTACTGGGCCGGTGTATACCACGGTTAAAATAGGTGTACCATATCCCTGTGTCGTAAGAGGCAACCAGGGTTGCGTCAGGAAGGGCATCCGGCGTAAAACATGTACCAAATCACTATGCGGATCATACGGATGATCCGCTGTGGCGACCCCCTAACGGGAGCAGCCGAAAGAAGAAGAAGCTATATATATATATATATATATATATATATATATATATATATATATATATATATATATATATATATATATATATATATGTATATATATATATATATATATATATATATATATATATATATATACAGATATATACACATATAAATGTGTGTATGCATGTATACATACATATTGTTGTGGTTTCCACCCGTTCCGCGTGCGGGCGACGGCTTCTAGCCAATGGCGGCCGCTCTCGCTCACCGAACGGACAAACCAAGTCGCAGCTTTCGGATCAACGCTAAAATCCAGCTACGGGTGTATCTTTAATCACACCACATCCTTGTTAATACTCTACCCGCGCTACAGGGTCCAATCGCTGAATGGTCGATTTACCGAATTAATCGCGCGGGCAGACTACCGAGAGATGGTACCTCAACGGGGCCTGCTTGGAAACGAGCCGCTAAGCAGCTCGCTCCGTTTGCAATTTGCCGAGCGGTGTATATCGCCAAGCCCCGCCAGATCCGATTCTTTTATCGGCTATTAAAAAGCTAGCTATATTCCGAACTCAATGATGGCAGTTCAATGAGGGAAAGGACGCAAAGAACGGGTTAACATTTAAACAATGACATTTATTTCACACCCGTAAGCAGTCATGCAGTCATGTATGCAACCAATGCACGTATGGGACAAAACACAAGCAAGAAAAAGAACTACAACCGTCTATTTATTTTGTACACACATGCACTTAACAGTTCTACTTAAAGACATGGCGCCACAACGTTCATTCAAAGAAAACCCCGGAAAGAAAAGGGCAAGAACTGGGCCTCGTGGGCCTTTAATAGTTCACGGAGCTGTGAAGACCGAAAAAGCTCTGAGAGGCCGTGCTGGTTACCTGCCGCCTTCATGGCAACTCGCTGGGCGCTCCTCAACGTCCCGTCCACACGGCAGCTGGCGTGACCGCGGCGCGGCCCAGGCCTCGTCGTGCGGCCCGGTCGATCGGGCCTAGTCGACAACGCCTCAGAGGAACGAACTTTGCTCTTTAAGAGTTGATGCTCTCTTCAGAGCCCGTCCGTTCCTCAGCGTCGTTTGGACTGTCCCGGTGCCCGATCACTTTGAACCATTATGCCGCTGATTCGCGACTCCTCTCCGGCCTCTCCCCAGCGACCCACAGTTCGGCACGACACGGCAGGCTGCGCTCCAGGCTCCCGTCTCCTCCGCTCTCTCCAGCTCCTCACCGACTGCAGACTCCAGGCTGACCCAGCTCCCAACGCGACTCCACACAACAACTCGCTTATCGTCTCTGTGCGCCCTTATATTGGGTCCGTGAGGCGAGGTTTTGATCTCCGATCTCTCACTTCTGACCCCCCCCCCCCCCCGCTGGCTCCGCCCCTTTCGATCTTTTGATCCGATTTCGACGCGAAGCTCGGAGAGAGTGGATGTGGCAGAGATCATCAGCCCCACGCGGATGTTGTGGAAATCACCGGCCCCCGTCCTAACAGGGAACCCCTGCGTCTGTCGGCGGCAATGCCGTTCGTGGGGAACTCGCCGTGGCTGGCACAAAGATCGCGGCGTTTGTGAAGATGAAGGTGAGGCGATGTTGTTCGTTGTTGAGATGTGGTTTAGGAGATGGCAAGGAGATGTCGTTGTGGTGAAGGTGGTCGTTGTGAAGGCAGTTGTGGAGAAGGTGGTTGTTGTGAAGGCAGTTGTGGTGGTTGAAAAGCGGTTGGTCCAAAATAAAGATAGCAAAAGAAAAACCGGCTAACTGAAGATTCACAGCCCTGCACACGAAGAATTGCCCGTTTAACATCGGTGGAGAAATCTATCTGAACACAGACTTATCGACATAACTGATCTAAGGACCTATATGGTGCTCTGTGAATTTCCACAACCGTAACACTAAACATATTTATGCAGATCTATCCATAAATATACACATATATACTGAAAATACATCTATCTATAATTCCAGCGATGTGTGTGTGTGTGTCTGTGTGTGTGTGTGTCTGTGTGTGTGTGTGTGTCTGTGTGTGTGTCTGTGTGTGTGTGTGTGTGTCTGTGTGTGTCTCTGTGTGTGTCTCTGTGCGTGTGTGTGTCTCTGTGCGTGTGTGTATCTCTGTGTGTGTGTCTCTGTGTGTGTGTGTGTGTGTGTGTGTGTCTGTGTGTCTGTGTGTCTGTGACCGCTGTTACCTCGACAACCACTGGTCCAATCTAATTGAAACTTGCCAGCGATATTGCTGGAACCCTGTGGATGTGCCTTTTCAAGGTTTGATATTAATCGGACAATTTTTTTCCCAAGTTATGGCCATTTATTTACCAACAAATGAAAAGACCCATTGCTGCGTAGGCATGGCTGCGTAGGCTGGTGCGCGGCCACTACTTCCAGATAGTGATGACTAACTGTATTCTAATAATTTCTCGATTACTGATGCGCATTTATAGATAAACACAATGCCCCAATCCAGTTGTTATTTAGGAGAGCAAAGGAACGGCCTGTATAGTTGTTTGAAAAAATTTTTTTTTTTGGTTTGCACGTACGGCCATGCACGTACGGGTACGCGAGAGTGAAGGAACGGCCTGTGTGGTTGTTGTTTCTGGCTCGCGGTTTGAACTTCTTTTTTTTTGCACGTACGGCCACGCACGTACGGGCAGGCACGCGAAAGCGAAGGAACGGACTGTGTGGTTGTCCTTTCTGGCTCGCGGTTTGAAAGTTGTTTTTTTTTTTTTGCACATACGGCCACACACGTACTGGCACACGAGGGCGAATGAACGGCCTGTGTGGTTGCTGTTTCTGGCTCGCGGTTTGAAAGTTTTTTTTCTTTTGCACGTGCGGCCACACACGTACGGGCACGTACTAGTATATATAAATGTATATATTTTTATTTATACATATCTATCTTTATATACATATATATGTACATATAAATACATATATATATATATATATATATATATATATATATATATATATATATATATATATATATATATATTATGGAATAGGCAAAGCCGAGAAGCGAACGTAGAATTATTCTGACATTCGATGCTGCAATTTCCGGTTACTTCAGCCTGGATTCGGGATCAGCGATCAAATAATGTAAATCACGATTAAAAATTATTTTTGGATGATGCGGGAGATATCTTTATTATTAAAATTAACTTTGGGAAAAAATAATTGAATAAATAAATAAACAATCACTTCTGGTGAAGAATAAAAGAAATTAAAAGTTCCGGAAAGAGTTTCAAAATCACTCCCGGTAATGTTAAATACTAAATAAATACCTGTCATGAAAAAAATCACTTTCGGAAGTATAAAATTAACTTTGGGAAACAAATAATTGAATAAATAAATAAACACTTCCGGTCATGATCTCCCGGCATGCATCATTCCCCATGACAAAAACCCGGAAGCAAAAGGGTCATAGCCGAGACACGGATTCCAAATTGCCAGGGTATTGAGTTGTTGTTGTTGTTGTTTCCTATTCTCTCATGTGCACACGTTGAGTATGAAGCTCACTACGTTCGCTATAAATACTATATATATATATATATATATATATATATATATATATATATATATATATCTTCTTCTTCTTCTTTCGGCTGCTCCCGTTAGGGGTCGCCACAGCGGATCATCCATTATGATCCGCATAGTGATTTGGCACATGTTTTACGCCGGATGCCCTTCCTGACGCAACCCTGGTCGCCTCTTACGACACAGGGATATGGTACACCTATTTTAACCGGGGTATACACCGGCCCAGTATACTGGTGCTCATTTCGCCGACCTCGGAAGGATGACAGGCTGAGTCAACCCCCTGGTGTATTAATTCAGTGGCTCAACGGGACTTGAACTCAGGACCTCTTGGATCCCAAGCCGCTGCCCTAACCACTGCGCCAACACCAGGCATACTATATATATATATATATATATATATATATATATATATATATATATATATATATATATATATACATACATATAAATACATATATACATATATACAGTCATGCGCCGCTTAACGACGTTCCGGGCAACGACGGATCGCATATATGACGGATCTGCCAGGTCTGAAAAAAAAAAAAAAAAATGTAGCTGAAAAAATTCCTATCGCCGAGTGATGTAGCCAACGTGGCGCTGCCAGTAGTATAAAAATAGCACGTACAATTATGTACGCTGTACAATACATAATACTTCATAATGATAATAAACGACAGTGTGGCCCTGTTATAATGCGATCGTTGAGGTCCATAAAATGTCATCGCGAAAAAAGCAGGGTCGTGCGAAATCGGGATTCAAGGAAATCGGCTTTCAAACTTGTGCTGTGTCACGTGATTGGGTTTTCGTATATCATGCCTCGCCCGCTAGGGGTGGCAGGACTGTGCTTCTGGCCGCGCAATAAAGAGGAGTAGATGGTGGCCCGCGTGCTTCTTGCGTCCCACCGCACCTAGTACACACTAGTTGGCTGACGAAGATGGGATCATACGGACTTATGCCCGTTTTCGACGGGGACGACTTCGAATCGTTTTCAGAGCAATTGGATTGCTATTTCCACGCGAACGATGTGGTCGACGAGAGCAAGCTGAAGTCAATCTTGCTCGCTTCGCTTTCGACAGAGCATTATCGGCTGCTGGGTGATTTAGTGGCACCGAACAGGCCCCGGGATGACGGGCTGGCGTGTCGGGACATCGTAGAGGAAATGAAAGCACACATGGCGGTTGAGCAGACTCGCGGGGATGTTCGAGCCATCACCGGCCACGCGGGGTCGCGAGCACCCCGGGACGCGCGCACGACCTTCGATGCGGGTCGGACGTCGCCGCGCGGCCACGCGTGCGGCGGGGTGATACCGCGGACATGCTTGGGATGTGAAGGTCGACACCTGCGCCGTGCATGCCCGTATAAAGGCAACGTGTGTTTGAATTGTCACAAGGTGGGTCATTTGGCGCGTGTGTGCCGTGGGGCGTCGGCCACCGTTAAAGTCGTGGACGGCGATTTGCGACGCGACTCGGGGCGGAACCAGCGGCCGTTGTTGAGCCTGGGTTCAGTTGGCCCGACGACGGCGTGCCTGATGATGGTGGAGGTCGAAGTGAACGAAACGCCGATCACGTTCCAGGTCGATACAGGAGCAGCGGTGTCGCTCATCGGCGAACAGACCGCGCGTAGACTCAACGGCTTGAAGCTTATCAGGTCAAACCCCGCGCTGTTCACGTACACCCGCGAGAAGATAACGCCAGTCGGGATGGCAGACATGTCTGTGCGGTACCAAGGCCAGGTCGCCACGCTTCGGGTGTACGTCGTACGGGGGAGGGGGCCGTCTCTCCTCGGCCGAGATTGGATGACCCGCATCAGGCTAGACTGGGCCGCAGTTCACCTTGTGCAACCCGTGCCCAGCCAGTGGGAAGATCAGTTGGAGGAGATTCTTCAAAGACATCAAGGGTTGTTTAGAGACGACCTTGGAGAGCTCAAGGGCAGGGAGGCGAAACTCTTCTTGAAGGAGGGGGTGATTCCTCGGTTTTGTAAACCGCGTCCGGTGCCGTATGCCCTGCGGGACAAGGTCAAGTGTGAACTGGATAGGCTAGAGGCCTGTGGAGTGATCGAACGGGTGTCATGCTCGGATTGGGCCACCCCGGTTGTCACGGTGCTGAAACGGAATGGGGACGTCCGATTGTGCGGGGACTTCAAATCCACAGTTAACCCGGGGCTCAGCGTGGAGCAATATCCATTGCCGTCAATCGATGAAATATATGCGTGATTGGCGGGGAGTCGATACTTCACGAAGCTAGACCTGCGTGATGCATATTTTCACCTGCCGATGGATCCCGGGAGTAGCGAGCTTTTAACAATCAACACGTGTCAAGGACTCTATCGATATACCCGACTCTGTTTTGGGATTGCTTCGGCCCCAGCTTTGTGGCAGAAAGCTATGGATCAGGTTTGCAGTGGCCTGCCCGCTCAGACCTACCTGGACGATGTACTCATTGCGGGGAAAACGGCGGACGAGCATCTGGCGAACATTGCCCGAGTGCTGACGAAGTTAGAAGCGTGCGGCCTGCGCTTAAACAGGAACAAGTGCGCGTTCTTCAAGCAGCGCTTGGAATACCTCGGGCACATCATCACGCCGGAGGGGCTGTTGAAAGGTCCTCGGAAGGTGGAGGCGATTCAGCGCATGCCACCGCCTCGCGACAAGACGCAGCTGCGTTCGTTCATTGGTATGGCCCAGTACTACCAAAGGTTCGTGCGCGGGCTCAGCTCACAACTTGCGCCGCTGACGCGGTTGCTCAAGAAGGACGAGCGCTGGATTTGGGGGCCTGCACACCAGGCGTCGTTCGACCGCGTCAAGCGGCTGCTCACAGAGGATACGGTCCTCGTGCACTACGAGCCTGCGCGTCCGCTCCTATTGGCATGCGACAGCTCTGCATATGGCATCGGGGCAGTGCTCTCCCACAGGATGGACGATGGTTCCGAGCGGCCGGTTTGTTTTGCATCCCGGACCCTGTCCACAGCAGAGCGCGGATATGCCCAGATCGAACGGGAGGCTCTCAGCATCGTCTGGGGTGTGCGGAGGTTTCATCAATATCTGCTGGGACGGCATTTCATTTTACAGACGGATCACAAACCGCTTCAATTCATCCTGAGACCCGAACGCAGGGTGCCGGTGGTAGCAGCGGCGTGAATACAGCGGTGGTGTCTGTTTCTGGGTGCTTACGATTATGATATTCAGTTCTGAAGCACCGAGAAGCATGCTAACTGCGACGGGCTCTCACGCTTGCCGTGTGCGGAGGGTCCAGCTGCGTCTGAGCTGGGCGACCGGGTCGATGTGTTTGCGCTGGACCAGGTCCAAAGCGGGCCGGTCACGGCCAGGCAGGTCGCGGTGGAGTCGGCTCGTGATCCGGTGCTTGCCCGTGTCGTCCAGGCGATTTATACGGGGAATTGGAGCGATCTGTCTTCGACACCGGCATTTCGACCTTTCACGTCACGCGCAGCGGAGCTGTCGTTGGTCCAACGGTGCATAATGTGGGGGATGAGGACCGTGATTCCACCGAGGTTCAGGCAGCGGTGTTTGGAAGAACTGCATGTCAGTCACCTGGGCATCGTGAAGACCAAGAGTCTTGCTCGTAGCCTGTTGTGGTGGCCGGGGTTGGACAAAGACATTGAGCAATTGGTTAAGCGTTGCACCACGTGCCAGACAGATGCTGATAACCCGCGTCGAGCTTCGAGTCTCTGGCCTGTGCCAGACCGAGCTTGGCAGAGGGTCCATGTAGATTTTGCGGGACCGGTTAATGGCAAGATGTTTTTGATTGTGATTGATGCATTCTCTAAATGGCCGGAGGTTGTAGTAATGCAGCATACTTCAGCAAGCATTACGGTAGAGAAGCTGCGGACGATCTTTGCTAATAAAGGGTTGCCGGAGATCCTGGTCTCTGATAATGGTCCGCAGTTCATCGCGGGTGTATTTGATGAGTCTATGCGCCAGAATGGTATTCGACATCTAAGGTCCGCACCGTATCATCCTGAGACGAATGGCCAAGCTGAGTCGTTTGTCAAGATGTTGAAGCGGGCTTTGCGCAGGGGGGTGTTGCACCTGTGCAGGCGGTGGTCGATGTTTTTTTGCTCCATTACAGGAACGCCGTTCATCCTGTCATGGGTGACTCGCCTGCCATTCGTCTCTATGGACGGGCTTTGCAGTCCAGGCTAGATTTGCTGCGACCTGGAGGGTCGGGGAGTGGGGCAATGTCGCGTCCGACGCGGCTGCGCAGCTTCGAGGTGGGGCAGCGGGTAATGGGACGCGATTATTTCCACAGTTCCAAGTGGGTGCCGGCGGTGGTCTCTGGGGTGCTGGGGCCGGCGAATTGCATGGTGCGGACTGATGGTGGGGATGTGTGGAAGCGGCACATGGACCAGATGCATGATCGCTGTTCAGCGTCACCCTTCCCACACCTCCCCGAGCCGAACGTTGCGGGGCCCCCACCGGGAGTCTCGCCGGCACCTGACGTTGTATCGCCGGGACTGGCTGGGCCGGCGTCGAGGGGGTCTTCGCCTGATGCCGTCCTACCCGGGGACGTCGAGCAGGCTGGGCAGTCGGGGGTAGCTGGTGTTGCGGAAAGTGCGAGTCCGGCTAGGGTGTCACCTCGACCAAGCTGTGAGGCGTATGAGCCTGGACTGTCTGGTGGCGCTGCCCGTCCGAGGCGGGTCAGGGTGCGGCCGCGGTACTTGGAGGATTATGAGTGTTGATGGGTTTCCGATGGTCATGTTGTGATTATCCGTTCGTTATGTGACGGGTCATTTTACGGGGGGAGGAGTGTGCTGTGTCACGTGATTGGGTTTTCGTATATCATGCCTCGCCCGCTAGGGGTGGCAGGACTGTGCTTCTGGCCGCGCAATAAAGCGGAGTAGATGGTGGCCCGCGTGCTTCTTGCGTCCCACCGCACCTAGTGAAATGAAGACGAGAGAAGAACCTTCAGAGTTTAGGCTTTATTCCATTTGATTGAAGCCGCTTCTACGGGCACACCAGGAAATACAAACGCAGTATGGAGTACAAGCAGTAAGGTACACACGCGCAACTAATCACCGCAAAATAAATCAGTATTATATATCAATCAGTGTTCTCACCATTCAATGAGCACCAAGTGAGCCGGCGACATACAATGGCAATGCCCCAGGGACAAAACCCCGCGGCCGAGCCGAACCTCAGCTTTATCTCTTCTGTGCTCGAGCCGGGCAACATGTGATCACACGTCACGACCTTCAATTCACCACATTCTCCCCGTCTTTAAAATGTAACTAGAGGCCCAGCTAACGCACCAGGATTACTTCAGCGCTACAGGAGTATACATTTCAAGCAGTGCGAACTATCTAATCTACAGAAGCATACATGCCAAGCAGTGAGGATTATTGTGAGTTGTAGGAGCATGGTAATGAGCATCGACATATTATGTAACGAGCATATAGGAGCATGAGCATCGAGGATGCCGATAATCCCCTTTACAGATTGAGTCGGCGAGGGGGTATTATTCGCCGGCCTCTCCGGGAGTAGATGGCGGTTTCACTTGAGGGAGGCTTCCGATCCTTTTGGTGAGCCTCGACTCGAGCCGGAGATGTCTCCCCGATCGCCCCCGGGTGGAACGCGGTAGCTCCGCCGTCACCCTTCTCGGGTGGAGTCCCTGGGGGAGAAACACCTGGGGAGGGAATGTCAGAGGGAGGTGTGCCAGATGGTGGTGTACCGGTGGGGGGAGTACCTGAGGGAGCCAAATGACGAACCGACACAGTGGTCTCCCTGCCATCCGGGAGCCTGACATGAGCGTATTCTGGATTAGTATCGATGAGCTCGACCCCTTCCACCATGGGTTCATGCTTGCTTTGTCGTACCGGGCGTTTCATGAACACTGTTCCGGGATGGGTTAGCCAGTCGGGCACCGATCGGCCGTCAACATAACGTCGTTGGTGAGTAAACATTCGTTCGTGAGGAGTTGCATTGGTGGACGTGCAGAGCAGAGAGCGTATGGAATTCAGAGCGTCGTGAAGGGTAACCTCCCACCGCTCGGGCCCCAGTCCTCTTGATTTCAACGCCAGAGTTACGGCTTTCCAAATAACTCCATTATAACGTTCCACCTGACCATTACCCTGTGGGTTGTAACCCGTCGTTTGACTAGTTGCGATGCCGTGCTCTAATAGGAACTGTTTTAGCCCGGCCGACATGAAACACGGCCCTCTGTCTGAATGTATGTACGAAGGTTTCCCAAACATAGCGAAGAGGTCAGACAGACATTTCACGACAGTGCCCGAGGTCATATCCGAGCACGGAAACGCGAAAGGGAACCTTGAATACTCATCAACAACAGTGAATATGTATCTGTTGTCTGTCTCGGTCGGCAGGGGCCCTTTGAAGTCAATGTTTAGTCTCTCGAAGGGAGAAGTGGCCTTGATCAGTCTGCCAGGAGCCGCACCATAGAATCTGGGTTTTAGTTCAGCACAAACAGGGCATGAAGCATTCATTTGTTTAATATCTTCAATAGAATAGGGCAGGTTCTGTCTGCGTACGAAATGTGCCATTCTGGTTACCCCCGGGTGGCAAAGAGACACATGGAGGTCTTGCAAAGCCCGACTGATTACCGCCGAGCAGTAGACCCGCGAGAAGGTGTCTGCAGCAGGGTTTTCCCTCCCGGGCCGGTAAACTATCTCGTAACTATAGCAAGCTAGGTCTATCCGCCATCTCATAATTTTTTCATTCTTAATTTTCCCGTTATTTTTCCCATCAAACATGAATGCCACGGATCGTTGGTCCGTAACGAGCGTGAAGTGGTTTCCCAGTAAATAATGTCTCCATTTCCGCAGCGCTTCGACGATGGCGTACGCTTCCTTCTCTATCGCTGAGTGTCTCTGCTCGCTTCCAGAGAGAGTTCTCGAGAAGAACGCGACGGGTCTCCCAGACTGATTAAGCGTAGCAGCTATCGCGTGATCTGAAGCGTCGGTTTCCACCACAAAGGGCACCGAGCTATCGATCGATAAAACCACGGAATTACTGATATCGTCTTTGAGGTTGTGGAAAGCTTTTACAACAGCGGCATCTGGTGGAAAGTTTTTGCAATGCACTAGGGGATGTATTTTCTCGGAGTATTGCGAAATCCATCTCGCATAGTAAGCGAACATGCCGATCACCCGGCGCATTGTCTGCAAGTCCTGAGGTGGTGGTTGCTCACGGAGCGGGCGCAATCGTTCAGGATCAGGCTTAATTGTGCCGTCGGCTATCGTGTAGCCGAGAAGGTCAATTGACCTTGCCGAGAATACGCATTTCTCGTAGTTGAGAGTCAGATTATATTTTCTAGCAATGCTCAAGAATCTGTCCAGATTCACGTCATGTTCCCCCTGATCCCTACCGCACAGTGTGACATTGTCCACGTAAACAAAAGTGTCTTTGAGGTTTTCATCTGAGATGATGTCGTCCATAACCCGTTGGAAGCAAGCTACTCCATTCGTGACACCGAATGGTATCCTCCTGAATTGGTAGAGGCGCCTCCCTGCCTGGAATGTGGTGTAAGGTTTGTCTTCCTCTCGGATGGGAATTTGATGATAGGCGCTTCGCAAGTCGATGGTGCTGAATACCTTATAATTGGCCACGCGTTCAACCATCTCGTCTATGCGCGGCAGGGGGTAGGCATCGAGTTGGGTAAAGCGATTGACCGTTTGGGAATAATCGACAACCATTCGTTTCTTATGGTTCTGACTGCTGGTTACTAACACCTGTGAGCGCCATGGCGAATCGCTCGGTTCTATAATTCCTTCTTCCAGTAATCGCTTGGTTTCTGAAGTGATGAAATTCATGTCAGCAGTGGTATATCGCCGCGATTTGATCGCTATCGGTTTGCAGACTGGCGACAAGTTAGCGAACAGCTGGGGGGACGTTACCTCTGCGGTGGCCAAAGCATTTAAAATTAGACGAGGTTTGCTTCCTCCAAAGGGTATTTCGATGCTCGTGTGCTGCTTGAGGACATTATGACCCAGAATTACGTCTGCGCACAAATCACGAAGCACCAGTACCCTTACATCCCGATGCGTGTACCCTTTTACATCCAATTCGACTTTGCAGTACCCTCGTACGCGGGATTGTAGTGAGGTGGCGGCCATGCATACCGTATTGTCTGTCGGGTGGATTTTCCATTTCCTGCCCTTCACTAGCGAGCTGCTGACCAAACTTTCAGAGCTACCGGTATCAATCAGTGCCTCAGCCATATGCCCGTTAATTCGTACGTTGATGATAGCCTTGGATAGATTCCCCGGGGAGGCTGCAGTTAATTTATTTTGCGAGTAGAGAGCCGCAGAAGTGGGTTTATTTCTCCTTAGAGTAGATTTACATACCCTGGCATAATGCCCTTTCTTGTCACAGTTCATGCATGTGGCATCTCTGGCGGGGCATTTTTGATGGGGGTGCCTTTTGTACCCACAAAAGAAGCATTTACCAACCGGAGTAGCAGCTGAGGAGTTTGACGTGGCCTGTGTATCTGGCTCCTCGGGTGTTTCTCCATCCCCTATGTCTGGCTGTGTCTGTGCCAGTGAGGTTCCTTGAGTTCCCACCGTAGCAGCGTTCATTAGCAGCATTGGTGTCCCAAATGACTCAGATTGCTGCTGTGCCATATCCATCGCTCGAGCCTGATCGACTACCTTGTCAAGAGTGGGTTGCGCTTTCTCTAGTAAGCGTTGCCGTATGTGGGCTGATCTGAGTCCTTGGATGAATGCCTCCCATGTCGCTTCCTTTCGGTGTTCCTCGGCGCTTACGGCCCGGAAGCTGCAGTCTTTTCCCAGCTGATTCAGAGCTTGCAGGAACTGATCGATTGTCTCCCCGGCAGCTTGCCTGCGTGTATTGAGAAGATGTCGCATGTATACCTCGTTGTTGCGCTTCACGTAGAGCGCCTGCAGCACGTCGATCGCTGCTTCGTAAGTGTCGCACTCCGAGAAGAGCCTGTACACGCTGGGCGAGACATGATTCACGAGAGCGGCAAATTTGTCAGCTCCCTCTTCGATGATGGTCAGATAGTGTGAGAAGGAACAGAACCAATGCGACCATTTCATTTCTGCGTCAGTCGCGTTTGGGTCTACGTCGAACCTCTCTGGTTTGTAGATCTTGTCCATCGTTGGTTGAGAGAGCCGAGAAAACCAAATGGAATAAATTGAAATGAAGACGAGAGAAGAACCTTCAGAGTTTAGGCTTTATTCCATTTGATTGAAGCCGCTTCTACGGGCACACCGGGAAATACAAACGCAGTATGGAGTACAAGCAGTAAGGTATACACGCACAACTAATCACCGCAAAATAAATCAGTATTATATATCAATCAGTGTTCTCCCCATTCAATGAGCACCAAGTGAGCCGGCGACATACAACGGCAATGCCCCAGGGACAAAACCCCGCGGCCGAGCCAAACCTCAGCTTTATCTCTTCTGTGCTCGAGCCGGGCAACATGTGATCACACGTCACGACCTTCAATTCACCACACCTAGTACACACTAAAACTGAACCAATGTTTGCAAGTTTACCTTCGAGCAAGTAAATTACCTTTGAATTGAAGAATTCCACGAATAAATCGTTGTTACAGTCGAAATTAAAACACAAACTTCTTTTTGGTGAAGCTTTTCATGTTGGTAAAACAATCGCACTGTTCCGAAAATATATATCACAATTGACAGGAGCTCGTTTCTTCATTTATAAATTATAACATCGATGCATTGATTACGTATTTATAAAATCCAAACGCTATTTATTCATCTTTCGAAAATCGATGTGAGAGGAGATTGTAAGCTGCTGCTAATAACACCGATGGCCGTCATGAACAGCACAAAGGTAAAACCAACGCGTCTTCCGTCTCTCTTGGATGTGTGTTACAATTGCCGACAGTATTCAGTACAGTAACATGCTGTACAGGTTTGTATCCGAGGAGCAATAGGCCACACCATATAGCCTAGGTGTCGAGGTTTGTGTAAGTACAATGTTCGAAAAAGAAAACGAAAAAAAATAATGATGTTCGCACAATGACGACGTCGCTTAACGACGTGTTTCTCAGAATGTAACCCCGTCGTTAAGTGGCGCATGACTGTATGTGTGTGTGTGTATATATATATATATATATATATATATATATATATATATATATATATATATATATATATATATATATATATATAAACATGTTTATATATACTAGTGCATGCCTGTACATGAGTGGCCGTACGTGCGTGGCCGTATGTGCAAAAAAAAAAAACTTTCAAACCGTGTGCCAGAAACAACAACCACACAGGCTGTTCCTTCACTCTCGTGTGCCCGTACGTGCATGGCCATACGTGTGTGGCTGTACGTGCAAAAAAAAAAAAAAAAAAAAAAAATACTTTCAAACCTTGGGAAACAGCTGTTTCCCTTGGGAAAATTCAAACCTTGGGATTAATTAATAATTTAAACAATTAATTCAAACCTTGGGAAAAAACAGCTTTCAAATCTTGGGAAACACTTGGGAAACAGCTGAAACAGATGAAGAAGAATGATATCAAACCTTGAAAAGGCACATACTCAGGTCCCCAGCGTCAATTGTGACGTCATATCAAACGAAGAA
>NC_140967.1:94781093-94852638 GCF_056783735.1 Eptatretus burgeri
ATATATATATATATATACATATATACATACACATGCATATGGAAAATCCTGCATTAAAGTCGGTTTCATTTACTGCAACAATATCACAATCCTCACATCTGCTGCAGTTTCATACTCCTCCATATTAATTTTTAATCTTCGGCATTGGTATTAAATAATTTTTAATTTCTCCTTTCCTGTCCTTTTTTTTTTCTTGCCTGTCCCTAACCTATTTTTGCTTGTGCGTGTGTGTGGTTCCTCCCTTCATAGCTTTTACTTCTGATGCTCATATGTGTTTTGTGGGCAGACACAATCCACACAATAACTCAACATGAGCCAATTACATTGTAAGTAGTGTATTAACATATTTGTGTATGAACGACCTTGCTCCACAAAGCTGTGCCTTCGGCTGCCGATGCATTTAACTCAACTCAACAATGGTGCCAGTAGTAGGCAGCATGGACGTGATAATGTCGGATATTGAGTTGTTGTCCAACTTGCTACTGCATAAATACAAGGGATTAAATCATCCTGCTTACCAGGCACACTCACTGGGGCAACAGTAAGAGCATCCGCTCTGAGTCTGGAGGTCGGCAGTTTGAACCCTTGGTGAGTCATACCAAACACTTTAAAATGTTCTGTGCTGATGCCTCACTTGACATAGGTTGGCAACCATTGGACAGATTAGATGGGCCTCATGGCCCCCTCCTGCATAGAAGATCCTTGTAAGGGAATTCACATTCTTACCGTGACAGCTCCACTCCACAATTAAATAGCATCACAATCATAGACGGTGCATATAAAGAGAAATAAAATTTCAGGTGGAGGTTGAAAGCTACACAAAAACATACGCAGAGATTCAAAGGTAGTAGTGATCAGAAAAAGATCAAAATTCTCTCCTTGTAAGAAAACTGGATAAAACAAGCAAAGCTCTACCGTCTATTTATTACGTATACAAAATGGCAGAATTTCTAACTTTCCACCCCATTCCACCCACTCTTGCCCACCTGTATGCCCCATATATACCCCTTCTCTCCAATCTGATTATTTCTCCATCATTCCGGCTTCTTTTCCATTCTCTTGCCACTCCTTCCCAGTTTCATCTCAGTTTTCCTTTTGTATATGTAATAAACAGATGGCCCTGAAATTGAAACATAATTACCTCCAGACAGAGGTTATGTTTTCACTGCTGTCTGGATGTCTGTCTGTCTGTCTCTGAGCATGATATCTCAAAACGTTGTGGACAAATTCAGACGAAATTTGGTGGACAGGTTGGGTGTGTGATAAGGATGAAATGATTAGATTTAGATGAAGATCTGGATTCTAGAATTTTTTTCAGTAATTCTTCATCATAAATAGACAAACATGATATGTAAACACGGTATCTCAAAAAGTTGAGGATGGATTCCGATGAAACTTGGTGGAAAGGTTGGGTGTGTGACAAGGACAAATTGGTTAGACTAAGTACCCACCCGACGGGCGATCTTGTTCCAAGCTTGCAACACGTTCTTCTGACGCATACCTATATTTGGGTGGTGTATAGGCAAAAAAAAAAAAAAGACCGGGTTATGTGCATGAAACAAAAACATAACTACTGATTATAATTTAAAACACCTCACTGCACAGGAAAACGTGGGTACAGGAATACTGCACTGTAAATGGTGGAGACTTGTAATACCCTCTCACACCTGGAGGCGGCACTACACGATACACATTTACATAGAGAATTTACATTTCCCCCTCCCCCCCCCCAAGACCACCGGCAAAGATAAAACACCCCTATCCATTAACTGGGGTCATGCTGATCCTATGTTGCAAGTCTGGATGTAATCAGCCCAGAGTTGAAGGAGGACTATCGTGACAAACAAACAAACACACAAACACCTGTCCGTGAATTATCGTAAGGATTTTGATGAAGATCCAATCCAATAATTTTTTAAGTGAATCTTCACCATTGTGAGATTGGTCGAAAACGATATACATCATGACAGCTCAAAAAATTGTGGATGGATTTTGACAAAATTTGGTGGATGAGATGGTTACGTGACAAGAACAAACCAATTTGACTTTGGTTCAGGTCCAGATTCGGTCTTTCGGTGGGATACAAAAGGTAAACTGTTCAGCCTGGCAGAGGTATGCACTCTTCCGAGTACCGTTCTAGTTTGAGCTTGCTATTCTCTAGGCTTCAAATTACCCAAAATACTAACAAGGTCTCACCTACAGCTATATATTCTCCCCGAAGAATAATTATTCGCACCAACACAATAAAATACAACACACATCACTGAACTACATGACCTCAATAGCTCCCGAAAAGACCTATATCACCATTGCTCGCATACATCTGACGTCACACACACACAATAGGCCCGAATCCACAAATGAGTGCACCTTGGGTAAACAGGAAGCAGTTGCTACATCCATAAATCGTAGCCGATCTCACAACCTTATTGCCCTCAAAGGCAGTCATGGCACATGAGAAAGGGTTTGTATTTGTGTCGCTGAATCACGATTAATACACCGGGTTTAGCGCAGTTCATGCCATGGAAGCGGCAACTGGAGATGTGAGAAGAAACCCTTTTACATTTGTGTGTGTCCAGCAAGCCCTACTCTATTTATGGTCTACTTATTTGGGCTGTTTTAAAAAGGATTTACTTCCATGCTTTCCCCCATGGGAAATCTTGATGGTGATTGAATGCTCTACCCTCCAAACAGGCAATTGATTGGTTTTTCTGGCCATAAATTAAATGCTACACCGCAAATTGCTTTAGCCGGCGTCGAAAATGCAAAGGTTTGCTTGGCTCACAGAGGAGACTTTCAAATTAACAGGAATTGTTATATACAAGAACAACAATGGCGAAATATCACAATTTCAGTTGTTAATGCGACATGTTCTGTGACCGATGGCTTATGCGCGATTGCAGTCATCGTATGAAGATTTCGATTTCGGTGTCAATACCCCTTGGATTTCCAACATGACTAGAAAATGGTTACCTCTTTCAGGAGAGAGATGGAAGACCGTCGGCCCCATTATGGAAAGTAAATGCATAATGGTATTTTATTGCAGCGAATTATATTATTATACCATTATCATTGTGAAGTGCCTCACCATCACCCACAACCTCTCCCAGGTATACAATACATCAAAGCTTCCTTTCAATGCCAGCTGCACTTTGGGTATCTTTCTGCTGTGCCAAGTTCTTCCTTAGGAATTGTGAACTTCCTGGCATGCCCACAAGGGCACACAGCTCTTTTTTTGTAGATCAAAGGAGCACCGCTCTCCACTGTGGAGCGGTGCCCTCCGCTTCTCACCTTTCACTCTTGGATGCCGTCGAACCCTTACATCTCAATATTATATTGTTAGTGTCACCAACAAAGAAGCTGAGGCTTCTAATTTAGCTGACATGCCTGCTGCTCTCTCATTGCAGACATGTGGGGTGGCCTTCAATGTTTGTTTGTTTTTTTAATCACCTTTCGTCCGGTCATGCTATGTCGGCTCTTTCAGCCTTCCACTCCTCCAAAGCTCCTCCGGGATGTGCATCGAGTTCTTCCGGTAAAATCCTCCTTGCTAATCCACTGGAATATAACCAGGCTTGCTACTCACCTTGACCTCTTTTCTCCTGCTCATGGACCCATCTTCCTGAGTCAGTTCAATACTCCTCTTCCGTCCAAAAATTCAAGCCGGCGGTTCACCGTAATCTCGTGTCATCTTCCATCCCTACCCAGAAACCTCCATATTTTGGATCCAAAGAAGATTAGATGCTCAGAATTACAAGAAAATTGGAACTTTTGTGGATACAGCTAAGAGGTTTTGACGAAAGACACTTCCACTTTTACACCACAAATAGTCTGTGGACAATCAGATGACATTGTTTAATGACAGAGGTCCAAACCCCTCATGTAATATTCATCCCCTGTTGCCCTCAGTTGTAAATCAAGGGCAGCAGGCAAAGGAAGTATGCTGCTCTTGAGAATCGCACCTCACTGTATAGCCTCGCTCATGGTGCCTTTCGGAGATGCAAGAATCAATACCATGTCATCTTTAGCAAGTGTAAAAAAAGAAGAAATAAAAAGAAGAAGCTTCACAGAACCCCAGGTGTGGCTAAAAGCATTTTCCTTGTGTATCAACCTTTGAATATGGCTGTACATATGAAGTAAGCAGACAAGGCCCTTGGGAAAATGCCCAATAGTCTTTGATATTTTCACATTTCATTTCAACTTGGCGGGAATCAGATACATGCGACGGGTAAAGCTTTCTTATTTATTTTCGGAAGCTTACAATAATTCCTGTTGTGTTTGCGAAATGACCAGGATGAGTCTTACGAGGCAAGGTGTTCAATTCTACATGCAACTCACGATGAGAAATTCCATACTTGGACAATCATCTTGAGCCCATAAGGTTTAGTCGCATTGAGGACGATCGATGGTTTGTATTTTCATTAAAGAGCGATTTTGAAGCAAATGGCAATCGTTTGTGAAGAAAAGATATTGATGAAGGTGAAAAAATAATAATAATAATAATAATAATAATGAAGTTCCCTAATTGCTCGTTTCAATTCAACACTCTAGTTATGTCCTAAAGGTCTTGATAAATCTTTCCTGACTCATGCAGAGCAGTTTAAAAGTAGAAATTGGGAACTTAACTAGGGGTTTTGGATCAAAAGCCGAATCTTGTGAACGTAATACGAGATCACTTGCGGTCTCATCCGCAAATTGATGCGGATGACACTGCTGGCTTAAAGTTCCCGTCTGATGAAATTCGGGCTGTCACACTCACTGAGTGCAGTAAGTGGAGGAGGCCCGTACACTGCACACAGCATCAGAAAGCTCAGGACAAATCATCATCTTCTTTCACATGCAGCACAAGGCTGCGGCTGTGCCCCTGATGCAATCAATGCCCTCCGTAGGTTAGCGCTGGAATTTTTTGGTCTGTGGTGTCGGCAATAGCTCGCCTACTCTTCATGAAGGACACTGTGGGATCTTTAACATCTACCAACTAATGTCGGCAGACAGGGCGCCCAGTTTAACGTGAAGGACAGCGCACACATTGATGAATCACCCTGCTTGTGGAACACTGGGATGACGGTTTATAGCTGGGTCAGGATTCAAACCTCGGCTGGACAGCTTCGAGGTGAGTGTGCATACCTCTAGGCCATCCTGTCAGCCCATGATGAATCAGAAACGTGGCTCAGAACCAATCCTGGACAGGCCACCACTTTGTCGGCAAGGTGTGTAAATTTCCACCCTGAACAGCCACGGGCACATTAAACCCACACCAGTGATGGCGATGCAACAAAGCAATACCCACTCCACGACCAAGTCACTCTGCAATAAGTGGGGAGAATAATTAATTTATTTCTCCCACTCAAGAGGCAGAGTGGATGGGTGGCTTGCATGCTTTTCTTGGGTTGTTGAATGTATGCTAAAGTAGTGAAAATGACATAAAATGCAGCACTTTGCTTACACTGCAGAAAACCGAAATGGCAGTTTACAGTCAGATTTGGTTCATCAGGGAATAAACTACATGGTGTAGGCACACAAGAAGAATGGTATTCTTTATCTACCTTAGCTGGCAGACTTCTGCAACCGTCTTTTATAGCCGACCTTTGGCTCTGAAGACATCAAGCAAGGTTTACCTGACCATTTTTATGGTTAAACTTTCGAGGATTATAATTACATGTCTGACAGTCCTCGTGGAAAAAAATTGGTGCAATCACATTGTAAGTTATCTCGATCATATGAAGATCAATGTGGGCAGATAGGAAAAGGGGGAAGAGAATGTGGGACGACGACGAAGATATGTAGCACCTTGGATGTCAGATGGTAAACACAATAAAGCTGTTAATCCCGTTCAACAATTGGGGGGGGGGGGAATGGGAATTTTTCACATTATTTCCTTTTTAAACACTAGAAGCAATTTATTTGGCATACCACTGCTGGATACATGTGAAAGACCATTCCAAATCATTTATAAGATTAATTGCGGCTGTGTGTCATTTCCACTGAAAGTTGTTCGATGTCCACTCCTTTGGCCTATGTCATGACAGATCTTGAGGAATATCCAAAACAGACGTTCTTCATCCAACTATTTTGCTGGTTTGTCCCACAATGGGCATTGTCGGTTCAGAAGTCAGACTCATTGCCACCAGGGAAAACAGCTGCTGTGCAAGAACTGGAAACACCTCCATAACTAGATAGAGATATGGTCTCACGGATTTGAAAGGCTATTAAGAAGATGCTACGCCTCCAATTCACCACCTGCTGATGCCTCCATCGATGTAGGAAGTGATGCTGATACACCCATAGCGTGGAGGCCTAGCAGGGTGGCGGATACAACACAGGTGAAAGTAATGCCTCATTAAAGAAAAGAAGTGGCTGCCATGGCGATAGCAGCTGGCTATTTTTATGGAAGTGTCCTCAGGCTTGAGCAACTCGGTCAAAGCCTCCAAGAAGGCAATGCCAAAGGCTAACGTTTATTTTGTTATCTAATGTCCATTTTGGGCTCACAGGTCAACAAAGAGGGAGCTCTTACTCTTCAATACACTCCCCTTTGAGCCGTCAAATCTGTATTTGAATCCCGACCAAACAATAATCCGTTTTCCTTGGAAGGGTGATGCAATAATGAGGATCACTGTCCTTGGATTCATTAAGCCGGTCATCCCGACTCTCACATTTTCTGGTGGGTGTTAAAGATCTGTTTCAAAGTACCTTATGAAAAGTGTCGGTGGATGCGTGCTGATACCCTGGCCCGATTCCGAATTCCTTCACTGATTACCACTGGGAAGGCAATGGCAAGCAATCCAGGGAATTCCTTGCCATGGGGCTGCTTTGGCAACACTGAATCTGCTTCTTGGACAGAGCACCAAACACAGTTGATTTAAAACCTAACCAGGCAAGACCATTACATCCTTGTGCACATCTCCCATAAATTTATCTTTCACACTAGCAGGGGTACCCAGCGTTGCCCAATACTGTTCTAATCCTGTTGCAATTTTGAAGAAATCAATTTTTGATTTTTTTTTTTCTATTATTTGTCAGGGCCGAAAACACTTCCCTACACTCACGAAGAAATGGGGCAGGGATCATTTAATATTTCACGTAACTACAAAGACTTAAGCACGAAAGAGACATTATACATATATAAAAAAATCCAACGTTTATTTTCAAAATTAAAAAAAAACTTTTGGCCGAAAACACTCCCTGACACTCACTGATGAACCTCTGAAAGTTTGATGAAGATCCGTTCAGCCATTTTTGAGAAAAAATGGCAACACACACACACACACACACACACACACACACACACACACACACACACACACACACACACACACACACACACACACACACACACACACACACACACACACACACACACACACACACACACACACACACACACACACACACACAGACACACCTCTTATAGTACTGTTTAGATCATTGGATACAAGCAAAAGTACCTGAACCCAGTGATGGGAAAAGTTGAAGTTAATCTATCAATTTAAATTATTTCATGGACTTGAAAAGGATTAATTGCATTGGACTCTTGGTTTCACTCAGAGCCAAAGCTCTGAGCTACTTGTACCACCCACCGCAAAATGGTGATGCAACATTGGGTAGCGGAGGTTGGATTTGTCTTAAAAGAGGGCAAAATATCTTTCTTGCGAAATAAAACTTCACATCAACATTATTCATGCCTGTTCTCCCGTCATTTCAAAAGTGAACGTTGAGATTTTCAAATGCAGCGGAAGCGGCCGTCGTAAATGGGAATCAGACGAACGCACAGACAGACACCACGATTTGCAATATATTGTTGTGGTTGACGAAATTCACAAACCACCATTCAGGTCCCTTAGGTGAGATATCTCTGTAAGTATATGTGTAGTTAGGCCCAAACCCGTTGTTTCGAGGGAATAAATGTCATTGAGTCAGGCTGCGACTCTTCAGGATAGCCGTTTTTCTTTTACTATCTTTATTTTGGACCAGCCGCCATTACTACCACCACCAACCACGTCTCAACAGCCATCACAACAACAACCACCAACCACAACGCCGCTTCACAACAACAACCACCAACCACAACGCCGCTTCACAACAACAGCCACGACCGTTACCGTCACAACTCTCCACCATCGCATCACCGTCATTCCCACGCCACTTGTGGGCGCCGATGCTGGACTCGTGCGGGGCGCGCACCGAGCAGCGTGTTCAGAGACATCACAGACTTTCCGAGAAAAACGGATCAAAAACGACTCACGCCCACTTCTGTTCCGTCCTATCGGCGAGCTGGGGCAATTTGGCCCCGCCTCCAGGGCGTTGGAGTGAGGACGCTATATGCAAATTCATGGATCAAAAAGCATTCACGCCCACTTTTCCTCGGTCCAATGGGGAGCCAGTTAGAGGTGAAGGGTCGGAGGCAAAGGGTCAAGGGTGAAAGAGCGAAGCCACGGGGCTTATATAAACGGCTGCGTTCGTCAGTAAAGACAGTTGTGCGGAGTTCAAGAGAGTCATCGGTGGAGCTGGAAAGAAGTGGGAGAAGTCAAGAGTGAAGAGTTGGGACGAGCCAAGAGAGGAGACGGAGAGGGCGAGTAGACGGAGCTGTGGAGAGGTGGCGGCGGCGAAGGCGGACGAGGGGGTGCTCCCGTCGGTGCCGGGAGCTGCAGAGGCCAGCAACGCGACCGAGGTCGAGGAAGAGACGCTCGCTGCGGGACCCGAGACAGGGTGATATCCTCCTTCCCCCGAGCATCAGCAACCCCCTCCTGTTTCCCCCCGCGCTGAGATAGTGCGACAAAGGGGGCCCCTTTCCCACCCCCTACCAGACACTGTCCGCGAGGCCCGCGGAGTTGAGGCACCACCGCCACTTCGCGTCTCATCATCAGACGGGTAGGCCCGACCCGGTCTCGGCCCCAGGCCCACCTCATCCTTGAGGGTGGTTCTTTTTCTTTTGTTTTGGGTACATGTGTTGTCGGCGCCGTCTGTGAAGTAAAATTGTATAAGTGTTGCCGTGTGCTCGGAAGTCGGATAGATCTGCATTGTTGCATTTGCTTTTTGTGTAATATTCCATTGTCTTCTTCTTTTACATGTGCTTTTGGTGGAATTGTATATGTGTGCTTTCCGTTCATCGCGAAATAAATGTGCTTCATGTTGAACTGTTTTCCCGCTTCGCTTCGTCTTTTCTTTCATTGAATCTCCATCTTGCTTCACGTAAAGGGTTGGTCGTGGGCTAAAACGCCCGATAATTAATCGAACCGTCGAGGCCGACGAATAACACCGCTCGGTTATCCCGATAGTACGGAACGGGTCGCTTAAAGTGGCCCGTGTCCGAAGTCGACCTGCGACGAGGTGCGATCGCCCGGTCTACCCTCCGTGTGGGTACTAAGGTAGGTCGAATTTGGCGAGCAACCCTATCCCACACGGGGGCCGATTGGCACGATCGTGGTGAGACCGAAAGATCCACCCGTGACTAGTTCCCGGCGTTAGTCCGAGAGGGTCACGACTGGATTGTTCGTCCGGTGGGCGACGTGCCGCGATTCGAGTTACGTGGCCGTCCGCACGCCGGCGGGCGCGAATCCGCAACAATATAATCGATGATTTCCCTTCCAAACAACTTCAGTAGTGAAAGAGACCACTCGGCCCATCAAGTCTGCACAATGCTTGCCCACCTCTGACAGTTTTTTTTTTTTGTATACAGAATCAAGGCTCATGGAAGAGCTAGAGCAATGAATGGATCAGGATGCAGCAGGACAAAATGAACAATCGAGAGGGGGAACCAACAGTGGAGTCGAAGGACAAAATAGAGGGAGACTTGGACAAACAATGGGGGTGGGGAGGAATGTGTTGGACAGAATAACATACAGAAGGAAACTTCTCCTACTCTCCCTCGTGTCCCCTTCCCCCTCTCCTCTCATTCCTCCCCCTCCTCCTCTCATTCCTCCCCTCTCTCCTCTCATTCCTCCCCTCTTTCCTCTCATTCCTCCCCTCTCCCCTCCTCTCCTCTCATCCCCTCTCCCACTCCCATCCCCCCTCTCCTCTCCCCCCATTCCCTCCCCCCCTCTTCTCCCATTCCCTCTGAGTAAATGACAGTCGGATGAGGAATTTCCCTATTTGTGGAATTAACTGAGGAATAAAACTCTCATTTCCGTGTAATTTCAATATTAAACCATTGCTGAAAGTGGTGGCAAAGTCCTCCTCCAAGTACCAGCTGATGCCAGGCAGGTAAATAATGTTAATGATCCACCAACTTGGAAACACAATGAAAAACGCAATGAAAAAAAAAGAAGACAATCCAGTGCACAGTTTGCACAAGCAAAACAACATAGACCTCCTTGAAACAAAAGCAAGCGCGCGCGCACACACACACACACACACACACGCACACACACACACACACACACACACACACACACACACACACGCACACGCACACGCACACGCACGCACACACACACGCACACACACACGCACGCACATACACACACACACACACACACATCTGGTAGGTCTCTGTTCCATCTTCTGAAACCAACCCACATGTGGAGATAGCAGCCAACAACAGCAACTTGCATGCACACACCATTGACACACATACATGTTGTTACAGTTCACCGGATTCAAATAAGGATCTCAAACGTCACTCCCGACTGTGAGTGTTACAGGGTGAACCAGTGACCCCAGCGACCCGAGGTCCGATTCACAGCCCGCCGGGTTGAGGCCTGAAAGCTCGCCAAACGGTTTTTGGAAGCTAATTTCACTCTAATTTCAGCAAATAACACTCCAGTTAAAGTTCAGCAGACAACTCTGAGTGATCAACTATTCTTCCAAGACAAAGTGAAAAGAAGAGAAAGAGGTTGATCAAAGCAATTGATTGTCAACACACAAAGCAAATTCCTTTTTGTATAAAAAAGGCTTTCATTCATCATAATCGAAGGAAATGGTTCCAGACAAGACCGAAAATGCTGAGAACCAGAATTGTAAAGAACTCAGGATAATATGGATAAGAACTGTTGGGTAAGTAAAATTAAATTCCTTGATATTTACTGCCAAACCAAATTATTTGAACGATGTCTTATTGAATCTATGAGCGGGTACTCCCACC
This sequence comes from Eptatretus burgeri, assembly GCF_056783735.1. Taxonomy (NCBI): domain Eukaryota; kingdom Metazoa; phylum Chordata; class Myxini; order Myxiniformes; family Myxinidae; genus Eptatretus; species Eptatretus burgeri. The sequence continues at coordinate 94,792,171 of NC_140967.1, forward strand.
CTCCTGGTGGGAGTACCATTCTCGGGCCGCCATTGCATGGCAATGTGTTGTAGCACAGTCTTGGAAATGCACTTCATGTCTGAATTTTTTTTATTGACCACAAAACATCATACTCCATATCACAAGATAAAGGAAGATGATTTGTAATACGAGCTACCACCAAAGGTGACGCTATTTCTGGTACATATCTATTACTAATAAATGTCAGTGTTCGTGTGTGTGTGTGTGTGTGTGTGTGTGTGTCTCCTCCACAACTCCAAAACCCATGAAACCTCGCAGCATGAAACTTTGTATGCATACTAAGAAAACTCCAAGGAAGTGCATGAGTGAAAATTGGGTGTTTGGGTTAATTAAAACACCCATTTAGAGATAATTAACGGCCTTATTTAATTATATTCTTCATCAGGCGATCCTCGGCCACCTCACTCTCTGGGGTCTTAAGGCGTTTCTTGAGTAATCTCACGGGGCTCTGATGCCGGCATGTTTTTTGGCCTGCTCAACCATGCCGCAACGATTTCTTTACGATAAAGTTTTTTTTCCACTTTTCTCTCATATTGAATGCTGTTCATCACAGCTACGAATCGCTGTATACATCACTTTTGTCAGTACTTTTGTTTTCAAATTAGGAGCTTGGAGCGATTTCATGCATTACATGATACGATTTTCCACGATGCACTCTTACAGATTAATGAAAGTAAATCATTGAAATATTATTTCAGTTTTGAGGATGGGATATGGTCCGGACTAAATAAGTGTTGAAATCGGTTGTGAAATCTGATAATTTAAAGAAATAATGTCTGATATCTAAGCCGATATATCTATTTACTTGAAGCAAGAAAGGCTATGTTCCCTCCTTCTCCATAGATACACAAGAAAATGTGAAACTTCCAAAGCATTGATTAAACTGAGCGAACAAAAAATTTAGGAACGTGCCAAAATTAACTAGCTTTATTGAGCTCTATGATTTTATACATTCACTGCTAGACCCCACACCCTGTCCCCCAGAGGGACTGCCTATTCATGGCGTCTGCCAAACCTGTGTCTTTATTTTCGGAGATTTCACGAGGTGCTCTGCAGGGAATCAAAGCAAATCTGGTGAAAAACGGACGTTTAAAAAAAGTTATAACATTTACGCGGACCCCGAACTGATGTACCAAGTGACGCATGCACAGACGAACAGACAAGATGGGGGATAATCTGAAATGTCTATTTCATGTGTGATCGAACTTTGTGATGTCTCCATGATTGTTCTGCATCAAGCTGCAACTCTTTTGTGGATAAAGTCATGATTTGAACAAATTATTTTTATATCATTAACTGCTGCGTGCACAGTGAAGACGAGCTTTAAAGTCAAAGGGATCCCACATGATATGCAGCAACAGCCTGGCCAACCTTTCCTTATTTAATTGGAGTGTTTGCATGAGTGCTTAAGCCATTTGCCGAATGCCTTGCAGTCTATAGCGGTACCGTGCTTTGTTCTTCTGAGTGAATCATTCACTCACTGCGGACACTTTTGCCCACCATGTAATTCAGAGCAAGTGGTTCGTGCTCCGTCACCCTGAGTCAGTGGTTCGTGTTCCATCACCCTGAGTGAGTGATTCGTGCTCCATCACCCTGAGTGAGTGGTTTGTGCTCCATCACCCTGAGTGAGTGGTTTGTGCTCCATCACCCTGGGCGAGTGGTTCATGCTACGTCACCCTGAATGAGTGGTTCGTGCTCTGTCACCCTGAGCGAGTGTTTCGTGCTCCATCACCCTGAGCGAGTGGTTCACGCTCCATCACCCTGAGTGAGTGTTTCATGCTCCATCACCCTGAGTGAGTGATTTTTGCTCTGTCACCCTGAGCGAGTGTATACCACGGTTAAAATAGGTGTACCATATCCCTGTGTCGTAAGAGGCGACCAGGGTTGCGTCAGGAAGGGCATCCGGCGTAAAACATGTGCCAAATCACGATGCGGATCATACGGATGATCCGCTGTGGCGACCCCGAATGGGAGCAGCCGAAAGAAGAAGAAGAGAAGATCCTGAGCGAGTGGTTTGTGCTACGTCACCCTGATCAAGTGGTTCCTGCTCCATCATTCTGAGTGAGTTGTTGTGAAATTCACCCGATTTCCGAGCTGTTTGCAGTGTTAATGTGTTTTCTAAATTACTGAGCCAAATTTTTTTTTCACCTGTCATGCAGATGTTTATAAAGAATAATGTTTGTGAACATATCCCCGAAACATCTATATAAATGCAACGTTGTTTTTTGGTGAAAGCTTCTCAAGGTTTCTGTATTGTATACAGTAAGTACTATAATTGGTAATCACACCGACTCCAACCTGCCGATTCCCCCCAAAATGGCCGATATCAGATTGTCCCTATGAGCCCACAACAAGGGAAAAATCTAGATTGACATCTTTGCTTTCACCTTTTTGTGAACATAGGCTTTAATCTCAGTCTGCAAAGGCTTCAGGACCATACAGGTGCCTCCGAGTTTGGAAGTGATGTGTTGGTGTAATTTATGTGCATGACATTATAATCTTGTCATGTATTCAGCATGCTTCTTTTGCTGAAAAAAGACAACAAAAAATATGTATATATATATATATATATATATATATATATATATATATATATATATATATATATATATATATATATATATATATATATATATATTGGGTGGTCACTAGACTACCATTATTCTCAGGTTTTCCATCTGTCTGTATGTTTGTATGTAATGGACAGCTCTGGAGGCCAGAGGAGTCAACCAATTTTGATGAAACTTGACAGGTAGGCTCATACCAGGATCAAGTTGTATGCTTTTGAGCCCGTTGCTATGGACACCACCGTTGCCTAACAACGGGACTTTGAATTTTTTGAAAAATCCCCCCCCCCCATTTTTTTTTCGAAAATCAAAAATCAACTTCCGCGCACTATAATCAACCTCTTTGTCAAAAATTTTCATCCCGATCCGTCAAAAACTGTATGACTAATATGCAATTATGTCGCGACCACCCATGTCGCCTACCGGCTTGTGTATATATATATAAATATATCGTATATACACGCACACACAGGATACTGTGAGACGACACCATTGCACCTTCTAAAACCTGCATATGGAGATAACACACACACACACACACACCTCTGCAATAAAATGACTAAAATTTCAACAAAACACCCCAGAACTTTTCATCCTTCTGCATTGCAAGGCTCAATGCTGTGGGTGTGAAGTAATTATTGAAAGTGGTGTAAAATTGCTGGTTGACCTATTTGCAACACACATGAGGGACTGACAAGAATACAACTTAAACATCTCACCCTTTAAGACTGCAATCTAAAACTACACTTCCGACGAATGGTTACATCTTCTTCTGTAAATCTTCTGTAAAAGCTTCTGTAAATGGTTACGGTAATAACAATGCACACACTTCTACAGATGATCAAAAAGGGACCATTTGATGGAAGTCAAGAGGAATGTTTTTTTTTTAATCACAAAAATACAGCTCCTGAATGCACTTCACTAAATAGGTTAATTTTCTTTGCAAATACAATCATAACCAGAACAGCACTCAGCAGAGGGCATACAGTACCTCTGCCAATCTGAACAGCTTACGTTTTGTATCCCACTGATAGGCCGGATCTGGATCTGGACTTGAACCAAAATCCAATCGGTTTGTTCTTGTCACCTAACCAACTCATCCACCTAGTGATGTCACAATCCGTCCAAAACTTTTTGTAATACTGTACTACATGTCGTTTTTGGGCACATTTCTAAATGGTGAAGAAACACTGAGGAATTTATTTTTAAAACCTCTTGTATACAGATCCGGATTCCGATTTTCACCAAAATCTAACAAATTCGCCCTTGTCACACACCAAACCTGTCTCCCAAATTTTGTCCAAATCCGTCCACAACGTTTTGTCCATCCACATATTCTGTCCGTCCAAATCCCTCCATCCACATATTCTGCTCATAGATAGACAAACAATAAAGCAGAGCAGAGCACGCACAATACCTGTAAAATCCCGAAAACAAACTTGACCTCAAAATTAATTGGTGGTTGAATTAATTGACCAAATATGGAAATCCTCTTCAAATTTCATGTCAATCAAATGAAACTTGACGATTTTAGAAACTTGGCCAAAGTTGTTGACCTATTGACCCCAAAATAATTGGTGGTTGAGTTCAACGACCTGATTTGAAAATCCTGCTCAAAGTTGAAGTTAATTGGAAGAAAATTGATGATTTTAGAAATCAGGCCGATGTTGATCTTTTGACTTTTAGACATCAAAAATAATAGGTGGTTGAATTCATTTACCAAATATGCAAATTCTCTTCAAAGTTGAAGTCAATCGAATAAAAATTGAGAATTTTAGAAATTTGACCTAAGATGTTGATCTTTGGCCTATGTTGACCTTTTGACCTCAATATAAATAGGCTTCTTGCTGAGGACTAATTCTACAATTTGGTGAAGTTTCATTAAGATCAGTTTAAAATTGTGACTTGCACAAACAAACAAACAAGAAAGACATTGTGCAGAGGCACGATACATGTGAAATCCATAAAAGAAATTAATGGACCTTAAAAATAATGAATGGTTGAATTCAATGACTAAATGTGAAAATCATCTTCAAATTTCAAATCAATTGGACAAAAATTGACAATTTTATGAATTTGACCTCTGTCGACCTTTTGACCGACATCGACCTCAAAAATAATTGGAGGTTGAATTTAGTGACCTGGTATGCAAATACTCGAAATTTCAAGTCAATGGGATGAAAATTGAGGATTTTAGAAATTTCATCTTCGTTATTGACCTTTTGGCATTTTTGACCCTTTGGTATATGTTGACCTCAAAAATAATAGGTGGTTGAATTCAGTGACCTGATATGCAAAGCCTGTCCCAATTTCAAGTTGAATGGATGAAAATTAAGGATTCTAGAAATTTGACAAAGTTGTTGACCTTTGGCCTACATCGACTTCATGACCTGAAAACAATAGGCTTCTTGCTTATGATGAACTTTACCAGGTGGTGAAGATCAGTTTAAAATTGTGAACTGTAGGTGATTGATATACAGACAGACAAACAAATAAAAAAAGACGTCGTGAAAAATCCCAAAAACAAATTTGACCATAAAAATAGTTGGTGATTGAATTCAGTGACCTTATATGCAAATCTTCAAATTTCTAGTCAATCGAATGAAAATTGAGGATTTTAGAAATTGCACCTATGTTGTTAAACTTTGGCCTATGTTGACCTTTTGACTTTAAAACAATAGACTTCATGCTTATGATGAACTCGACATGGTGGTGAAGTTCCCTGAAAATCGGTTTGAAAAAGTGCCCTTTAGGTGATTGACGTACAAACAGACAAATAAACAGAAGAAAGAAAGATGTCGTGCACAGTACGACACAGAAAACCCTCCCAGATCGCGGGTTCTACTATCGTAGGTTTCTACCAATTGCAGGCAACCTATTGTGTTCCGTTCCGTTATCGCGGCATTTCATTTCAACCAATCGTGGGTTTTGAGCTGAGATGAGTCATTGTTTGCTTCCCCTGTGTGAACAATTACCTTCCATTACGAGCCTTGTGGAGTTTCTCGCGCACCGTTTTTCATGAGCTCAAATGTAAAGCGATGGAGAAAGTTAGATGCACCACAAGGCAGAGAAAGGTTATGACATTGGGTGAAAATATCGAGTTGTTACATCGTTTGGCTCGAGGAGAAAATGTGGAATCTGTATGGGCCGCCACAACGGAGTCAATGATTGTCGGTAGAATCTACCCCATTGTACTCTTCTTCATTCGTAATCCTGCATTATCAGGTCAGGTCAGATATGGGAGCATGCACCAGAGCAGCGCATCACTGTGTCGACTTTCCACCGGTACTCCAGGGACCTCTGTCTGGCCATCCCCCAGGCAGATGCCTGGCCTATCACCACCTCCTTATGATGCTGATCAACCTGCTGCAACCACGAGCCATATGGTCGGCCCTTTGGCCTCCTCCACTCACAAGGCTCCTTCGCTGACATAATCTGGTGTGCAAGATCAGTGTTCAGAAAATGAGACACATGTCGATACAGCTGCAGATGACACTCACGGACTATGCAGGAAACAAATCACATTTGAGTCTCTCTCAGCAACCGCTCGTTGAACACAAAGTCCGACCAGCGATAGCCAAGGATTCTCCGAAGAAACCTGGTACCAAAGGAATTAAGTCTCCGTCTCAGATCTCTGGTTAGAGTCCAAGTCTCACACCCGTAGAGCAAGATTGGAAGCACCAAGGATCCTGAAGACTCACACTTTTGTCCTCCTGCACAGGTACCAACAGTACAGCGCCACACCCCATGATCCAGCGAATCCATGACTTCCCAAGCCCGACCCAGATGTCTATTGGCCTCTGGCTCACAGCCAGCGGTGACATGAATATCACTGCCAAGGGAAGTGAATCTCTCCATGACCCCAACATCCTCGCCAAAAATGGGTACAGACAAGATAGCAGCACACAAATGTCATTGAAAGCCTGGATCTTAGTTTTGACCCAGGAAACCCGTAATCCCAGCGGTTCCGACTCCTCATTCAGCACCTCGAGGGCCCCCAAAAGGATATCCAGAGTCTCCACAAAGATGACTGCATCATCTGTGAAATCAAGGTCAGAGATCTTGACATTCCCAAACGATGCACCGCAGCTTCATCTCTCCGACATTCTCCCAGTAATACAGCACATGCATGCACTGAAGAGGGTGGGGACAAGGACACACCTCTGACGAACTCCATTAAGAACTGGAAATAAGTCAGAGATGGTATCACCACATCTCACAGCACTCTCCATACCAGAATATAGTTCAGACAGCAGAGCATTAGAGCTTCGTCATCCTTCAAACCCAATTCGCAAAAGTTCATTTCCAAACTCCGTATTCGAACCTTACCGCCAAAACACTTAATTCCTGACACCTGGATTCGAATCCCCATTCTCAAACGCATTTTCATGACTGCTCATGAAACAAATCAAAGTGAAGGGATTAATAATGGAACGGGTTTTTAACTTTGACGAGACGGAAAATTATGTCATCTCGTACCTTGGTCCCCAAGCAGGGAAGATCGTAGTTCAAGGTAAGGCAATTTAAGGATCATGTTATCCTTCTCTGTTGTGGGTTGCGGCAATTCTGCAGGCACCTTCGTCATAAAGCCAATGCTGTTTTTCCGTTTGCTCAATTACCTTCCCGACTCACCGCCTTCCCACTCACCACTTCCCAACTCACCGCCTTCCCCACTCACCCTTTCTCCGTTTTAGGTTGTGGCAATGCTGCAGGCACCTTTGTCGTAAAGTTAATGCTCCTTTTCTATTTGCTGAATCACCTTCCCCACGAACCCCTTATCCACTCACCCGTTCTCCGCTCACCCTTCCTGCTCATGTTTCCCAACTCACCCTTCCCCCGCTCCACTCCACCCTCCCCCCTCTCGCAGCATCATCCCGAGCAAAATCTTGTGGTTTTTATTTACGGCAGAGTAGAGTGTGAGTACGTAATATGTTTATCACCACCCACCTCGCTGTTTTGTCACAAATCAAAAAAAGGTAAAAATCTTGTGTTTTTGTTTAATTTACACTATATTTATTGTATTTACATGTATAGGGTGTCCCAAAAAATACACAACTTTTAAAATGCTTCGTTTGATCCTAAAAAAGCAGTAATTTTGTCACTAATGCTTCATTTCTTGTTGCAGAGACGCTGAAGCATATTTTGATACCAAGCAAGCGCCAGAAAAATGCCAAGACTGACCATACAACGGACGAAAATTGTTGAACTTTGGCACCAGACGAAAAGTGTCATACAGGTGCAACGTCTTTACTCGAGACATTTCGGTATCCACTGGCGCCATGCACCAAACTTTCGGACAATAAAGTGCACCATCGCAAAGTTTACCAATGTGGGAACCATCTGTGACCTTCACAAGGTTCACAGTGGTCGGAAGAGGACAGGTCGTAGTGAATAAAATGTGGAAATGGTGAGACAGGCGGTCGTTCAGAGTCCAAAAAAATCGATTCGACGACTTTCTGCCGAGACAACCATTCATAAGAGCACCGTTCAGAGGATCCTTCGCCAAGACATTCATGCCTTTCCATACAAAATTCAAACGGAAACGGTGCTTACTGATCAACAGAAACGCAAACGACTTGACTTTGCAAATTGGTTCTCAGGAAAGTTGGAGGAAGATGCAGACTTCCTCAAAAAACTTCACATGACGGACGAATGCCATGCTCACTTGTCCGGAGAGGTAAACAAGCAAGACTTTCGGTACTGGGGAACTGAAAATCTTGGTAATGCATCAACTGAAGTGGTGCCTCGATCTGTTCTCAAAGTCACCATGTGGGTGGCGGTTGGTTGGTATGGGATAATTGGCCCATACTTCTTTGAGGATGACCAGGGATGCATTTTCATGGTAAACCAGAGGAACTATTGCGAATTCTATCTGCTTGAGCGACGTACTCAGGCCCGTAGGAGAAACAACCTGATCCAGATGAGAACCCAGTGGTTCCAGCAGGATGGGGCACCGCCCCATACAGCCAGGCAAACAAGGCGTTTTCTCAACCAACATTTTGAGGGCCGCTTTATCTCCCTCTACGAAGACGTTGAGTGGCCACCGTATTCCCCTGACCTTACTCCTCCAGACTTCTTCTTGTGGGGGTATCTCAAGGACAGGATCTATGGAAACCCTAGGCCTCAGACTCTTGATCAGCTGAAGGAAAACATCCACCGAGAAATCCAGAACATTCCTCAGGAAACGTTTCCCAAAGTGATGGAGAACATGACAACGCGTTTGCAGGCAGTGATCAGACAACGTGGAGCCTACGTCGAACATGTGGTCAAAAAGAAAACGATGATTCTATCCCAAAATTTAAATTTTGGTGGCAATTTTGACATTGGGACAATAAACTTCAACCTTTCAGCTTTCTATCCAGCCATATATCTTTTTAAAAAATATATAGTTTATGACCATCCTCTTTGCAGATGAAAAGTTGTATTTTTTTTGGAACACCCTGTATATTTCAATGCTAACATGATATATTTATATACATATATATATATATATATATATATATATATATATATATATATATATATATATATATATATATATATATATATATATATTTGTTGTGGAGCCGGGTGTCGGTGGCAAGCATGACAGCTTGGTGGAGCAGTAGAGTCGGCTCCACCGAACACTCGAAATCTAGATCGTGCTTCTCGGAGAACTCCAAAAGGCATGGGTCCCTTACAGGATCGTGGTTGCCAATATTTTGACGGCGTGAGGTAGGGTCCACTTGTCGAACTCCAATTTACCAAACTACTCACGCCATCCAACTCCCAGAAAAACCACACCCTTGGCCGACTCTGTCTGATCCAAGTCGCGGGTAACGGCTCGGATCGGGCATAACTGAGCGGAGTTACCAGAGCCGCGCCGGACCAAATGCACAATTTGCCACTTCCCAATTTCCCAACACGCACCGTGCTAAGCCAATGAAAGAAGCACAGAAACGAGCTGATACATTCAACAAGAGGGGTATTTATTTACAATAATAATTGGCAAAGACTGGGAAGGGAGACAAAGAGCAGATTACAAACGAATATGAAATGTAAATAATGTACAAGCAAAAGCACTTAACAATGCTACTTGATAAGACAGGCCCGCACACAGACACGCACACCCAAAGAAAAGAGATGGACCCTGTAGGGTCTTGAATTAAGGTTCCCAGCTCGAGGGAAGATGAGCTGGAAACCAGAGCTATCTTGGACCTGTCCACCTCGTGTGGTCTTCGACGTCCTGGACCGGCAGGACTCGAACCCACAACCACAATGTCACTCCAAGTACCCGGGACCTAGGATGAAGGGCGGACGCCAACCAGCACGAGCGCGGATGAGGCAGCGAGCGCCAGCAGGCAAGGCCAGGCGACCCAGCAGACCAAAAACAACTCCCTCCCAGTCGGATCGCGCCGAACAATTATTCACTCCTTCTCCAGAGGGGAGGAGCCACCACCTCCGACCCGCTCTCCCTCACTGGACGATTTTGGCACGCAAATTCGCTCATCGCCCCCGTGATTGGCCAAAAGGGACGCAAAGTCTGCTGATTGGACCGGGGGGGGGGGTGCGTGGTGGGCGTCACGGCGGACCGCCCCTCAAACAGGAAGAGAAGTAATATTGTCCTGCATTGGCTCTCATTGGCCGACCGACGACAAACTCGCTCGCATCTCTCTGATTGGCCGAGAGTGATGCCAAGTCTTTGTTGAACTCTGCCCACCGCGAGCGTTATGGCGTCAGGATGGAGCGAAGGTGTTGTTATTGTTGTAAGTGATGTAAAAATGTAAAAGAGAACCCTGACTATTAAAATAACTCCGCAGCGCACGAACATTTAATTCCCATTAGACACAGGGATGGATTCTAACGAGAAACACAAACTTACCGATATAACTGATCTATAGGGACTCTGAATGTTGTGTGCAGTAAGCTTCCAAATTCGTAACTATATATATATATATATATATATATATATATATATATATATATATATATATATATATATATATATATATATATATATATATATATATATATATATATATAAGCAAAGTACCCATCTGAGATGGGCAATTCATAAATGAAAGCATATGTCAGTTACTCACAGTTTCTGTGGAGTCAATTTTGTTATGAACGGGTCTCTTCGATCGTCTACTGCAACACATTTTTAGATCCTCGTGGAGGATCTCTAAGTCTTACTCACGTTGTTGTTCTTGTGGACTTTCTTGTTTCACAGCCTACAGTTTTCATCGAAACTTCCTGAAACTTGGCATACATGTAAAAATACCCTGCGCAGACAGTAACCATCTCCGATTTTGGAAATTCTTCCCAGAAAAAAAGTTGACGTCATAATATCGCCGCTAATGGAAATCGCCTATACCATTATCTCCGAAACTGGGCAAGCTGTTTGAATTTTGTTTGCGGGAATCAAGCCGGGCATTAGCACAGATAATTTATCGCAAACCTGATGCATCACAATGACATCATGTTCGTTTTCATGACGTCATCATTAAGAGGACGAGGATCTTGGCTCATTCGAGCTTGTTAAAAACAACGTTCCTCGTTTTCTTGTCTGGGGCATGGAAGTGCAGCTTTGATCTTGATCCAACTCTTGATGCTGCAACATACAACATTCTGTGTGAGAAAACAGGCAAACGCAGATCTAGTCCGACTATGCTGAACGTCTGTCCCTGTGCTTTGTTTATTGTCTTGGCAAAGCAAGGTCGTAAGGGAAATTGTAATCTACGGAACTGGAATGGCAGGTCACTGTCGGATGGTATAAGTGGTATCCTTGGAATTAATTCATGTTTTCCTGCTGCCGGTCCATTAATCAGGATTACTTCAATCACATTTGGGCTCATTCGGTCGACTGTAAAGCAGGTGCCATTCATGATATTTGGTGGATCCAATGAATGTAGAACAATAACTGGGCAGCCCACTTTCAGCTTAAGTTTGTGTGGTGGTATCCCTGATATTTCAATGGAATTCAGAAATTCAATGGGAAAGTGCACCGCTTCCTCCGGAGTGAGTGTCGTGTTGATTGCATTATATATCTTGACTTCTCCTGGGAAGCGGTCAATGATGGTAGAGTTGACAGAATCCACTGTTTCGTTTAGAGGTGCAAGTATCGCTCGTTCTAACAACCAGTTGTCGTTTGGAGCACGTACTGTTAATCCGACATAGATTTCCTCGATTAATTTGGATGGAGTTTCGTGCTGGTGGATCCCTTCTGGTAAAGTGATGGTGTCCGGTTTATTTTCAACAGGGTAGTTACTGTCTCCAATATTTATGAGGAGGTCGGCGTAATTATCAGGGTGGGGTCGTTTGTAAGCTGTGCTCGTATGTTGTCGTGCAGTCGGTACGTTGTAATGTTGCGCTATAACGGCGATCGCTTCAGCATCGCATGGACTGTTTGTACGTGTTCCTTGCTTCACAACGGGTAGTATTTGGCGGAAGTCTCCACAGAACATTACCGGGATGCCACCAAATGGTTTTGAATTTCCACAAATATCCTGTAGGGTCCTATCGCTCGCTTCATACACGGCCCTGTGTGTCATCGGAGCCTCGTCCACAATAATGGCTTTGGCTTCCTTCATCACTCCAGCGACTGCTGTCTCTTTTTTCATAGAGCAGGTTGGTGTATCTTGTTTGTGAGCATTCAGGGGTACTTTGAAGGCGGAATGTAGAGAACGTCCCCCTGTTAGTAAAGTTGCAGCTATACCACTCTATACTGTAGCAATAGCGATAAGGCCATGCGATCTAATCTTTGCGAGAATTAAATTCAAGAGGAACGTTTTACCTGTCCCTCCAGGAGCATCAACACAGGTGATATCACAGCGCTGTGTGTTTACTTTGTCGAGAAATAGTGCGTATATTTCTCTCTGATTTGCCGTCAGCTGATGCTCGTGGTTGTGGATATACTGGTTTTGTTCACATACATCGAAATTCGCGTACCTACGAACTCCTGACGCACAGGAGTACCGAACGTACTCCTGTGCGTGGTTTGCGGCCGTTGTACGGTCAATGACAGGAAGGTTGTAGTTATCCAGAGTTTGACCTCCTTGTGCGAGGATGTGGTCTTCTATTACCATCAAGCAAAGATTGTACATTTCCCCTGCGCGGTCGGCGTCAACATGAACGTTGTGGCGATGGAAACAATCCTCTGCTAATGCAGCTTTATGATCATTCCAGAGTGCGAGTGGGTTACTTGGTTCACAAAAAATCAATAGGACAACAAATAATTTCCGAAGTCTTTGAGGGCTCTGTCCAATAGTTGCCTCTCGCAAGGCATTATGTAGATGGTTGTCGTCCTCTGCAAGTCCCTTCGCCAGACATGCCTCTCGAAAAGTTGGTAGAATTACACCCTCATTACTCTTGAGATCTTTGAACGATGTCGGACCATGTTCCTGGTGAAGCAGCATGCGTAAAAAAACAGCACTCTGATTGTTTTGGATTGACCGTATAAACTCTACCGATCGCAGGACTTCTGAATACACCAGGGAATTGTGGTTCTGGAGTTCCCCTCTTGCGTCGATTCCACTTTTTGTTGCAAGAATCCCACGTGTAATACTCTGGAACTTCGTGATGCGTGTTTTCGCGAACTCATCCGTACGGCAAATGGTGAAGAATTCTGTCAGAGCTGTCTTTGGTGGTCCCGCTCTGGCGCGGGCATCAGCATTGCTATTGTCAAAGTACACTCGCTGGCCATTCTCGAGGTGGATAGCCAGCTGCATCACTGGTGGATAATGTTCATGCATCGGGAAGCCCAAGATTCGGTGAGCAGCTTCCATGGCACCCACTAATCTGGCTTCTTGATATTATTGTATTTCATCATTATTTTGTCCACCTTCAATAGTGAGGATCGCTTGGTTACTTCCCTTGTTTATCTACTTCAGCACATATTTCACACTTTTGACTGAAGTACAAATTTCAATGTTCGAGTGGTACTTCATTTATTTTAAAAGCCAATGGTTGTGAGGTACACCCCACCGATTGTCTATAACGTGCTCGATACGCTGTCCATTTACAATCTTGGTGATTGTGATTACATTCCCTCCGTCCTCTGGGGTGCTCCTGCGGTACTTGGGATAGCTATCTTGCACTTGTTCCGTCGCCTCCATAAAATCCTTCGGGAACATTTTTGAGCAGGATCTGTCCTTCATACATGGACTGTTTCTGCTGAAAGGACCGCATGGTCCATGGATCATGTTGCATTTCACCAGTTTGTACAGTTTAAGTTCCGAATCCAGACATGGCATTTCCGCAGATATGACTTGATCAACATCGTCAGGTCTGATTTTGCTTCCTGGGGACAGCCAGAGTAGTATGTGCACATGAGGGAGCCCTCTTTTCTGGAATTCGAAAGAATACAGCCATGCCAGCAAGTCACCAAAAGCTCCATTCTTCAACAGATCCATCAGTTTCTTCAATTTCAAATGAAAAGCACGACAGACGATATCTGGCCGGTCTGATGCTGTTTGTTTCGGAAGAAGATTTTCTGTAATTTATGACCATTTCGGATTAGTACTAGAGGTTATGAACAGATCTGGTGTGCCATACTTCCACAAGTATGCGATGGCATATTGGGTGTGCTCGTGCACCCAGCGTGGACCGCCCGTAAATATAGATGGTAACACGATCCTTTGCCCCACGTTCCGCAGATCACAGTCGTAATTAAATATAGCGTCTCTCAAGTTTTGGTAGCTGTCCGCTCTTCGAGCTTTCTGTTCCCGTCTGAGAAAATGTCATCGTTCTGTTTCCATCTTACAGTACACGTCAACTAAAAATTGCTGGAACAGTCTGCGACACAGTAACAAATGATTAGTCTGTCGACACATGATATGGTATGTGTAAAACTGCATTTGGGTTATTTTGCGTGCAGCGGCTGACTGCAAATATACGCTCCATCCATCTGTGCCACAAGGAAACAGGATTGGCTACTGCAGAGTGTCGTACGAATGGTGTAATTCTGATATATGCTGTAATGCTCCATCACGCTGGTGTAACACAATATCTCTGGTCGCAGTTGGTTCATTCGGCATTAGTATGCCGACTTCATCACCGGATGGTGCATTGTAATGGCGAGGATGTTGTGTGGCCGGCTGCTTGTTTTTGTGGATGACAACTCTAAGATCTTCTCTTCCATCTTGGTTCATGCTTTCAAAATGGAAGAAACAGCCAATCAGTTCTCACCTAATTGACTACACCCAGGTAGCTGGGATTATATAAATGATTGACCCCTTCCAAGCTCCTCTAGCCGAAGAAGCTGCATAAAGCAACCCAAGAAGACTTATGCAAGGTAAGTGCTAAACGCTGTTTCGAACCCTTCTCTGAGTTCCTCAACAACTACGAAGACGTTCACACACAGTACACACACGACAATCCCAATGCTATACACTCCACTCAGCTACTGGACTGGTTTCATCACTTATTGGTGAATCATCAGCGATAGCATAACTGAATACCGTAATATATATATATATATATATATATATATATATATATATATATATATATATATATATATATTGTTACGGTTGTGGAAATTCACAGAACACCATTCAGGTTTCCCAGAGATCAGTTATGTCGATAAGTGTGTGTTCAGATTAGATTTCCCCACTGATGTTTAATGGGATTTATTCGTGTCACAGGGCTGTGATCCTTTGAGGTAGTATTATTCTTTTGCTATCTTTATTTTGGAACAACCGCATCTTGACAACAACAACCGCATCTCAACAACCCACCATCCCCACCACAGCGCCAACCACGACATCTCCTCAACAACATCTCCACAAACGAACAACATCGCCTCACCTTCATCTCCATTGCGCCACCATCTTTTCGCCAGCCACGGCGAATCCCCACGAACAGCATCTCCGCGACAGACGCGGGGACGCCCTCGTTGGGGCGGGAGCCGATGATTTCCACAACGTCCGCGTGGTAAGGATGATCTCTACCACGTCCGCTCTCTCCGCGTTTGGTGACGAGATCGGATCAAAATGCCAAAAGGGGCGGAGCCAGCGGGGGGGGTGAAAGGTTGAGGGTGGAAGATCAAACTCACCCCCCGGACCCTATAAAAAGGCGCGCTGGAACGCCAAGCGAGCAGTCTGTCGGGGTTCAAAGTCGGTCTGCAGTCTGACGGGGTTCGAAGTCGGTCTGGGTTCGTGCTGCAGTCTGTCTGGAGTCGAGCTGGAGTCGGGGTGGAGAGCGCCAAGGTTCAAGTCCATTGGAGGGCAGTCGGGGTCATCGGAGCGCAGCGAAGCCTGGAGCGCAGCCAAGCCTGCAGTACCGTGCCGAACAGTGGGTCGGTGGTGACGGCCGGAGAGGGGTCGCCGGCCAGCGACAGAACGGTCCGAGCAAACGACGAGGAACGGGCGGGCTCGTAAAAGAGCATCAACTCTTGAAAGAGCAAAGGCCTGTTCATTCCTCTGATGCGTCCTCGGATAGGCCCGATTGACCAGGCCGCACGGCAAGGCCCGGACCAACCGAATCGCCATTACACCAACTACCGTGTTGACGGAACATCGAGGGTCGCCCAACGAGTCACCACGAGGGTGGCAGGTAAACAGCCCGGTCTCACGGAGCTCCTTCAGTCTCCAAATCTCCGCGAACATTAAAGGCCTACGGGTCCTGTTCTGCCCTTTCCTTTCCTGGGGTTTTCTTTGCATGAAAGTGGTGGCGCCTTGTCCATAAGTAGAATTGTGGTTAAGTGATTGTGCACATAATAAATACATATGGCTGCAGGTCTTTGGTTTGCTCGTGTCTTGTCCCTACCCCCATTCGTTGCATTCATTGCATTGCGTACATGCTTGTATATCTGCATTGCTTTATTGACAGCATACGTGACAAATAAATGTCATTGTTTGAATGTTCACCTGCTCGTTGCGTTCGGAATAAATAGCTGGTTATTAATACCGATAAGTAATCGGATCCGACGGGGCTTGGCGATATAAAACCTTCGGCAAATCGCAAACGGAATGAGCTGCTTAAGAACGGCTCGTTTTCGTGCAGGCTCCGTTGAGGTGTAAATCCCCGGCATTTGTCTGTGCGCATTCTTAGGTAAATCGACAATTCGGCGATCGGACCCTGTCGCGCATGGACAGAAAAGTTGGCTGATTTACGGTGTGGTTAAAAACACAACCGTAGCTGGATTTAGGCGTTGATCAGGAAAGCTGTGACTCGGATTGCCCGTCCGGTGGGCGCGCGGCTGCGATTAGCTAAAAGCGGTCGTCTGCACGCCGAACGGGTGGAAACCACAACAATAATGTGAGGCAGACATTATCTGCCGAACAGAAACTTTCCTCTCCCAAGACGTGTCTGACTCCCAAGTATCTCTCCCCGGTTACTCCCTCTTGTGGTATGACAGACCTGAGCCTCGTCCTGGTGGAGGTGTTGCTCCCTTCATCAAAGACTCTATTCCTCACTCTCCATGCACTGCTCTCACTCCCCCACACTTCCAGGAATACCTCTGGCTTCGGCTTCCCCTCCACTCCCACCTCATGTTTATATGTGTACTGTACCGTCCACCGAACAGTGATGACTCCATCTACACCTCACTATCCGAAAACATGGACCAACTTCTATCTTCTCATCCAAATTCTCTCTTCCTCTTATGTGGTGACTTCAATTGTCATCACGCCAGTTGGCTAGGTTTGGCACCTCAGCAAAAGCTTTCTGCGACTCATTAGGACTGACTCAATCGGTCAACTTCCCGACCCGGATCTCAACCAATGGTACTCCATCTCTTCTGGATCTGATTTTGACAAATTTCCCTGACAATATCTGCTGCTCTTCCTTCGCTCCAATCGGTTCTTCTGACCACGTCCTTGTCAAAGTGGACATCTCTCTGGCTGTTATCAGAGAACCACCTCACCGCCGTCAAGTCTGGCATTTCACTCAAGCCGACTGGCAGGGTCTCCGAGCAGCCATCAAACTTACAGACTGGTCTCCTATCACTACTTTCTCAAACATCAACTCATCCTGGGAATTCTTTCAAAGAAACTTGCTCTCCCTCATGCACAGATTTATCCCCTCTCATGTTCAGTTGTCCGACCCTTCCTCCCGCCCTTGGTTCACTGAAGTTTGTGGCGAGGCAGTTGTCCTGAAACAACTTGCCTTTGCCTCATGGAAAGCAAACCCAACTGAGGGCAATCTCAGTTCCTTCCACAAAGCTCGGAACAAGTGTGTATCTACCCTCAGGAGAGCCAGAAAACATCTTTCTCATCTCAAGTCTGAACTCTCAATCCTCTCTCCCTCCTCAAAATCCTGGCGGCATCTAATCAAATCTGTTTCTGGTGTATGTTCCCCCTCCATCCCCTCCCTTACCTCAAATGGCCGCACTGCTGATACCACACGTGATAAAGCTGAATGTCTAACCTCGGTGTTTGCAGCTAAATCTTGTGTCCTAAACCCAGCACTTTCTCTACCCACTTTACCCAGTTGCACCCAACTGTCCCTGGACTCTGCATCCTTTTCTCCTGACAAGGTGGAGAGCTTGCTTTCAAACCTCGACTCAGATTCTGCAACCGGTCCAAACGGCATCAGCCCACGTGTCCTCAAAGCCTGCTCTTCTGCTCTTGCTCACCCTCTCTCTGTTCTATTCACCCTCTCATTTGCCCAAGGTCATCTGCCATCTGCTTGGAAATCTGCTAACATCACTGCCCTGCATAAAAAGGTGCAAAGACAGATCCCTGTAACTACAGACCAATCAGCCTTCTCCCAATCATCAGCAAGGTTATGGAATCCATCATCGCTTCAGACATGAAATCCTTCCTCTTCTCCAATGGCTTGATTTCCAATCATCAATTTGGTTTCAGACCAGGTCACTCTACCCTGGATATGCTGCTTTTGCTCTCCCATCAATGGATTCAGGTCCTCAATGCCAGACAGGAAATCCGAGCCGTATCCCTGGACATATCACGTGCTTTTGACACAGTCTGGCACCCTGCACTACTCACCAAACTCTCTTCCCATGGTATTCAAGGCCATCTCCACTCATGGCTCGCAGACTTCCTCTCCTGTCACAGTCAACGTGTGGCCCCAAATGGAGTTCTTTCATCCCCTCTTCCTGTGCAGGCTGGAGTTCCTCAAGGTAGCGTTCTGGGCCCTGTTCTTTTTCTGGTTTTCATCAATGATCTCTCCGACTCTCTGGAAAATCTTCTATTTCTCTTTGCCGACGACTTCACCCTCTGCCGTACCATCTGTCATCCCTCAGACCGGCAAGCGGCAGCTTCTTCGCTCACTGCAGATCTGGATAAAATCACAAACTGGTCCAACACGTGGAACATGTCTTTCAATCCAGACAAATCTCACACTCTCACTATGTCTCTTCGAAAGGACCGTTTAGAAACCCCCCCATCCACTTTCTCAACAATCCTCTGGAAGAAGTCTTTTCTTTCAAGCTTCTGGGTCTCACTATCTGCCATGACCTTTCCTGGGAAAGTCACATTTACAACCTCGCCTCAAAAGCCAGTCGCCGACTGGGAATCCTCAGTCGTGTAAAGTCCTTCCTCGGCCCTCTTGAGCTCCTGACCACTTACAAAGCTTTTGTCCGTAGCCTGATGGAGCATTGCTCTCCCCTCTGGGCTGGTGCTCCTGCCTCCCACCTTTCTCGGCTTCACGCTGTCGAAACCAGGGCATTTAAGATCATCGGCATCTCCCGCAATGAAGCTGAGTCTTTGGGCCTCGCACTCAATCACCGCAGGTTGGTCGGTGGTCTGTCTTCTACCGAGTCCTCTCCAGCCTTGCCCCCCCTGCTCTCTCTGCGATTTGTCCCCACCACATTTCCACAGGACGCTCAAGGTCTGCCAACAACCCCCTTCTGGTAAAACTACCAAAATCACGAATCACTGCTCATCTTCACTCTTTCATTCCTCTTTTTCCCCGCCTTTGGAATAAACTCCCTCACTCTATTCTTTCCCATTCTTCCCTCCAGGCTTTCAAAACAGCTGTTCACCACCACCTCTTATCTTCCCCCATCTAAATCCTCGATCTTTTCTACCCCCGATAATCCACCCAAGCCCACTTCCTTCAACTCCCCTGCTTTCCTTCCTGAAAGTCCCTGTAATGTCCATCTTCTCTTCGCCATGTTCCCCGCCCCATCCCTCTCCCTTCCACAGTTCACCTAATGTGTCTGTTCCCCACTGTTTTGTCCCTTCCACTCCCGCCCCTCTTGTCTCATGCCCCCTTGCTGTGAGTTGTGTGTTAGCTCTCATCCGAGCCTCGACAATGTATACAAAAAAAAAATGTGTATATATATATATATATTCACATGTATAAAAACATTTTGTGTGTGTATTTCAATTGTGAGATGTTTATTTATGGCTACCGTCGATCTTCTTTGATATCTTCTCAAAGCCCAGGAACCAAACACCCCTCTTCCCATTGGCCTTTGGTTTCCACGATTGCGGTTTCAAATTTCAAGTCATTTGGAGGAAAATTGAGGATTTTAGAAATCCGGCCGAACTTGTTGGCTTTGGCCTATATTGACCTTTTGACCTCAAAATGAAAAGGCTTCTTCCTTACAACCAACTCTACCAGGAGGTGAAGTTTCGTGAAGATGGGAGTAAAAATGTGACCTGTAGGTGATTGACATACAGTGTGTGTGTGTGTGTGTGTGTGTGTGTGTGTGTGTGTGTGTGTGTGTGTGTGTGTGTGTGTGTGTGTGTGTGTGTGTGTGTGTGTGTGTGTGTGTGTGTGTGAGTGATATGACTGTTTTTTCTATGGACAAC
This sequence comes from Eptatretus burgeri, assembly GCF_056783735.1. Classification (NCBI taxonomy): domain Eukaryota; kingdom Metazoa; phylum Chordata; class Myxini; order Myxiniformes; family Myxinidae; genus Eptatretus; species Eptatretus burgeri. The sequence continues at coordinate 94,812,464 of NC_140967.1, forward strand.
GATTATTCAAAGAAAGATGTAGGGATGGTTTCACATGGTCTTTTATTGTGACCATCCCCACCTTGTTTACATATTTTTGGGAGTAACGTTGCCTCCATCGTTTTGCATTTTAAAAATATTTTTATTACATACTTGAAATAATCGGAGTTCTCTTTCAAGTAACTTCAATGCAGGAGGAGACCATTAGGCCCACCAAAGCATGTACAATGGTTGAAAACTTATGGTTGCTTGTCTGTGCTCAATCCTTTATGCTGAGCGTCAAGAAAGGAAGGCGCACATATAATTTTAAAAGCACGACTCAGCCAGGGCCGAACCACCGAACTCCCAGACTCAGAGTGGATGCTCAAACTATGACACCACTGAATCTGGTTAAGTAGTTTAACACTGTATACAAATTGCTGTAAAGAAATGTAGACACACTTTGGTTCTCTGTCTGGTTAGGTCTCCCAAATGATCGTATCAGATATAATACCTGTGGCTGAAAAGACCTGCTATGAAAAGCCTCTCACACCTGTGACTGACAAAACGCCATAAGGCATTGATCCACTGTTCGAGGTTTCATTTGTTCCATCTCATTCGTGTTGATAATGTCATGCACACCAAAGACGTGTGATGCATGGTGCAAATTGTGTAATACACACAGCAAGGCATACCGTTTGCAATCACAACATTTGGAATGCGATGCGGATATAAGTGTTGAATAGGGGTTAGATATGATTGGGGCTGGAAAGTGATGATTTGATTTTATAGGCACAAAGGAAGTGTTTTCAGTGCATTTATTTTGTGTTGGCCATTTTGGAACTGTATGGATTTAACATGGGACAGCAGGTGTACAGGGACGAGGGACCAAGCAAGAACTGTGCGTTCGCTCAAAGGAAAAAACAGCCCCTTGGGTCCCACTCAGCAAACCTTCCAAACCCCCTTGACATCACCACTGTGAGGAAGGAGAAATTAATTTGGACTTTGGCGGGTGTGAGTGGGGCAGGATAAGTGCTATCCAGCATGGATACGAGACCTCATCCAATATAAACGAGCAACAGTGAACCCTCTACTGGACTCAGCTCTGTCTTCTTGCTTCGATCAGCTCATGTGGTGAACGGCGACCTGCTCCAGTGCATGAACATTCCTTCTCGATGTGTGACTTGTGTCTCCAATGCAAGGCCTGTGCCGGATGGCTACTTCTTTCAATGACCTGCACCAGCGATTGTACGTGGTTATTACCTCTTTTGTTTGTTGCAATGGGATGTAAGCGAGCTACATCGGGTGGCTCTAACGTTACGGTGCTTCTGAAAAACCATGGGCGAGATGCCAGGCGCACACCTGCCTGCTTCCATCCATCTCGCCTCCGAAGGGCCAAAGCATGCCCCAATCATGCACACACTATATAATGTGTTCCCTGATGCATTCCTGATGTTTTTCACCATCACAGACACCAAATTTCTCCCCCGCTTCCACAAAGAATATGATATAGTGAATACAGCAGAGTCCCTGGACAGACAAACATGCCTGAGGGAAGGTTCAATCATTGTACATCTCAAACGTTTCCTGTTGAGTTAGTTGTATGTTTAAGCATCATGTGCAGTTTATAATAAACGAGTTTATTTTTGCAGTCCTGAAAATACTTCGACTTGGGAACTGAACTTAAACGTATACCACAGGAAAAAAAGTTCCTGTGCATCATTTACACCCATGTGAATTGAGAAATGAAAACAAACATCATGTCGTTTGGTCATATCAATATTTAGTGTTTGATAAACATAAAATCGATATGAGAATATTGTTACGGATCTGGAAACCATTTGCATCCAACATACAGGTCCCAAAAGTCAGTTATTCCGTTAAGTACGTGTGAGACAGGTCCCTTCCTTTTGTTTAAGTGGGAGAATTAAATGTGTGCGCTGCGGAGGCTTAGTTAGGTTAATAAATCGCTTTCTTTTATTTTTACATCCCCCATTGCGATCCACGGTACCATCGCGCTTGCGCCCTCGGTTCGCGTGCCACCGCGCACCTTTGCCCGAGACGGATTCCCGAGGATGTTCGAGGTGGCTTCACCACCATCCACCTTCCTCAAATACGCGTGGAGGGGAGGGCGGCTTTCTCTGGGCATGGCCGAAACCCCGCCCAGGAAGGCTGTGCCCGTAGGGTCCTGGCCAATTAGAGGTGAACAGCGAGGTGTGCTGACCAAGGCCCGTCCCCACTGAGCGAGGTCCATAAATTCCAGAGACTCTCTGAGGCATTGTTGGTGGGTTGCACGAGAGTTCTGAGAGGTTCTTAAAGGTTTTTGCTGTTACGAAGGGGTGGTTACGAGGGGCGATTACGAAGAGTGGTCACAGGAGGTCTACGTTGTTGTATGAAGGGGTTTTTTGCTGTCACAAGGGTGGAGCAGAGGGCCATCGGGGAATGTGTCTTTGCTGGCACTCTACAAGGAATGACAGAGCGACCATGACCCCCCCCCCCTCCGTGGATCCCAATTATTCACCACCCGAACTCCGCCACAAGCCTCGAGTCCCCCACGTGTGACTGGGGATTGGACCAACGACCTTTGTCAGGTGCCGCATCAGCGAGTACTCCCTTCCCTCCAACGACCAGGTACAAGCCGAACTCTGACCCCCAGTTCATCTCACTCATCGGCTGGAGGGTCGAATAAAGAACCTTGGGTTTTCTTTTCGTGTGTGTGTATGTGTGTGTGTGTGTGTGTGTGTGTGTGTGTGTGTGTGTGTGTGTGTGTGTGTGTGTGTGTGTGTGTGTGTGTGTGTCTGAGTGTGTTGGGCCCGTCTTGTAAGTAGAACTGCATAAATGTTTTTGCCCATTGTAAATTCGCTTTAAGTCACGCTTCTCTTGTCTTTTACTGTTAATAATTTATGAAAAAATTTCCCAGTCCGTTTCTGTCCCTTCTTGTATTGGTCCAGCATGGTTCGTATCTGAGTTTAGATGGGGTTTCATCCCCGGTAATCGGTACATTATAGCCGGAACGTCCTGGGCAGGCCCGCTCGACTGCATCTGAGCCGGAGTTGGAAGGTGGAAGCTGATACTTTACTGTAGCTGGTAGAGTGATCCGGTTTGGCCAGACGTTCCGAAGGCGTGAATCCCCGGTAGCCAAGACTGCGTAGTTAGTTAGGTATATTGGATCTGGACAATTAACCCTACACCACGAGGTCGAGATATTGGCGTTTCACGGTCGATTAATCGACCGCTGGCTTCGGAGTTGTCCGGAGCGATGTCCTACAAATCCGGGGAGTCTTGTGGAGACGGCGCAATTTTCCCCACCTTACGGTCGTTCTTGCCACCGACCCCCGGCCCACAACAATATATACACATGTTCAAGACATGTCTCCAGAGGCCCGAAGAGGGGTCGAAAGTCATTTAACAGCTCAGTATGTTGTGTGACCACCATTTGCATTGACACATGCTTGGAACGGCACCTCATTGAGGACACAAGATGACTGAGGAACGCTTGAGGGATGTCATTCCAGATCTGTACCAAGGCCTGTCGCAGTTGGGCCGATGTCACCAGCTAGTTTAGAAGACACCGCAATCGTCAATCCATTTCATCCCACACATGTTCTGTGGGAGAAAGATCAGGTGAAACAGCCAGCCAAGGAAGTGTGGGAATGTTCTGTTGTGCGATTTAGTCGGTGACCACTCGTGCGAGGTGAGGGCATGCGTTATCTTGTTGAAATGTGATGTGAGGTCTGTGAACATGCAGCAACGGGATGCCTTGAGGATGGAGAACTTTATCACAGGACCGAATACCTGTCAAATTGCCATTGATGACCTCCAGCTGGGTTCTGTGATGTGCAGTAATACCTCAACATACCATCACGCTTCCACCGCCGAACGACGAACGTTGCACAACACATGCATCAGCGTAACGTTCCCTTTCCTGTCGATAAACAAACAATGGCCATCACCACTGTCAAGACGGAACCTCGACTCATCTGTGAAGAGGATAGCAGCTCAATCTTTTCTACTGAACCTCAGACGTTGTCGACACCAAGCTAGGCACGCATATCGATGACGTAGCAACAAAATTGGATGTAGCGTTGTCATCTTTGTCAAATGTTATGCTTGTGTAACTGATTCCTAACAGTTCTGGCACTGATTAGTCGCAAGCCATGGATGCTGTGAGCTGTCAAACTTGCTGTCTGGAACCAATTCCTAAGGTGCACCAACCGGATATGGATATCCTGCCGATGTGAGGTCACATGTTGTCACCCAGAACGTGGACGGTCTCTGATGTTGCCAGTTTGTTGATCTTGTCTCCAGAGTGACTGTATGATGTTCCGATGAACACCAAAACGCCTAGCTAGAACGTTTTGAGGCATTCCTGTCTCAAGCATGCCAACAGCACGTAGACGTCCATTTTCGGAAAGGCGTGGAATCACGTTTACAACGTTTAGACGATAATAAAAATGTTTTTCGCAACTGGGATGCTTCACCGAATCGTGCTGCATTTCAATTTGCTCAGTGCCGTGTGATGTACACTGTGCACTCAGTGCACGTGCATGACAATTTGTGCGTGCAGTGAACAGTCTCTGCATGTGCAAGTTCCGGATAGTCACGGGTAAACTGGAGGATACGTCAAGGCACACGTTGGCTGACCATTATATTGCTCGGGGACATGTCAGTATTACTTTGTGTAATGTTTTTTTTTAATGGTGCACAGGAACTTTTTCCATCAGTATAGTTTGAGAGGTTGAATGGTATAACATGAAGTTGGTGATCTAACAATGATCCACAGGTACACCACTTGGCCAATTGCTCGTGGTTCATTAAGTTGAATGATCCTTAGGGGCAATGGGCAAGAACCTGGGGTAGCTGAGATCAACTGCACTTCCGGTTCCATATGACAAACGGGATCATGACGACACCATACACTGTATACTTTTTTTCTCTCAATAACAATCATCAATAATTTTACAAACTATAACTTTGGATTATCATCGATAAAAATTAACTAGCAGAGTACCGATTATAATTATCTTGATACAAGCATGCAACACGTTCTTTTGACGCATACCATTATTTGGGTGGTGTATAGGCAACTGACAGCTGTGTATAAGCAAAAAAAAAGATAACCTGGGTTACGTGCATGAAGTAAAAAACATAGCTACTACTTATAATTCAAAACACGGGGACAGAAACACTGTAATGTAAAACAGGGGGTGGTGGGGGAGTTTGAGGGGGATTAGACTTGTAATACCCTCTCCCACCTAGAGGGGCATGTTTTTGGGAGTTACATGAATGTTGATGAATGCATGACAACTACATGCTTACTTCGTTGATTTTTTTTTTCATTCTTAGTTGTCGAGACGTGATTAAAGCAGATGAGCGAAGGATGCTTCGTGTGGGCTGTCTTTGCTTATACACAACAAGAGGGTGCTACACGATACACATTTAGATAGATATAATTTGCCTGCCCCCTCTACCCCCACCCAAGACCACCAGTAAAGATAAAAACACCTCAACACACTAATCCCATGTAGTGAGTCTGGATGTAATCAGCCCAGAACTGCAAGTAGCATGACGCACGCACGCACGCATGTACGCACACGTCCATGAATTATAGGAATGACATAGAAGCTTCAAAATCCCACTTAACAAAGCAACAACACTAATTCTTAATGGCTTACATTAGTTACATTACTGAAAAACAGACAAGTCATTGTATTCGGAAGCACAAGTCCCCAAAAAGAGGAATTCATCCTGATTAAGAAATGTTCGTGTATCCCTGTGAAATTAAAGTTTATAAATGAAGACTGCCCTCACCTACAGGTATGCATAATTGCACCTGACTGCCTGGGTTTCAATCTCAGCCCAGCTATAAACTGTCATTGTGGCATTTCACAGGCAGTGTGCGGCATCAATGTGTGTGCCGTCCCTTGGATGGATGTTAAACTGGGTGGCCCATCTGATGGCGTTAGTTGGTACTTGGTGAACATTAAAGATCCCGTGACATCCTTTGCGAAGAGTAGGCGAGCTATTGTCGACAACCTACTGGGGGTACTACTTCTTCTTGCGTATGGCAACTTAGCTGCCGGGGTAGCTATCATTTCTTGGAAGCGCGACTGTGTCGCTGATCGAGTGCCCCTCAACCAGTATAAACTGGTACTCATTTCACCGACCTCGGAAGGATGACAGGTTGAGTCAACCCCCGGGTGAATTAATTCAGTGGCCAAGGGGGCTTGAACTCAGGACCTTAGGATCCCAAGCCACCAGCCTAACCACAAAGCCAACACCAGGCATACAGGGGGCACTGCATCAGCGGCACAGCTGAGCCCCCAAGCAAATTATGCCACCCGCAGTCATGTGCAGCATAAGAAAGAAAAATAAGATTTCTATGGAGTGGCAGGGATGGTCGTGGATGGCCTGAAAAGAAACTAAGTGTGAACCCGTGACTAAAAAAAAAAATTCAAAAAATCTACTATTATTGAAAAACCGTTGTTAAGCCGCAATTTGGGCCTCTCACTCTCTCACCGCAGGCTGGTTGCTGGTCTTTCTGTCTTCTACGGTCTCTTGTATGGCCTCCCCACCCCCCCCTGCTCTCTCTGCGATTTGTCCCCACCACATTTCCGTAGGGCACTCAAGGTCCGCCAACAACCCCCTTCTGGTAAAACTACCAAAATCACGAATCACTGCTCACCTTCACTCTTTCATTCCTCTTTTTTCCCGCCTTTGGAATAAACTTCCTCACTCTATTCAATCCCATTCTTCCCCCCAGGCCTTCAAAACAGCTGTTCACCACCATCTCTTATCATCCCCCATCAAAATCCTCGTTCTTTTCTACCCTGTTAATCCACCCAAGCCCACCTCCTTCAAATTTCCTGCTTTCCTTCCTGAAAATCCCTGGCATGTCCATCCTGTATTCCCCATGTTCCCCACCCCAGCCCTCTCCCTTCCACAGATCTCCTAATGTCTCTGTTCCCCACTGTTTTGTCCTGCCCACTCCCACCCCTCATCTCATGCCCCCCTCGCTGTGCATTGTGTGTTAGCTCTCACACGAGCCTTGACAAGGTATACAAAATATATATATATATATATATATATATATATATATATATATATATATATATATATATATATATATATATATATATATATTTAGTCCCCTATCGGTTTCACCAGATGTGACAATAGGTTTGCTCTCTGTCTGTACCACCTGTGGTTATTCAAACTTTTTCCAATACGCTTTAACATATTCAAATGAAACTTGGTACTTCGCTTTATTACGATAAGTTACAGAACAAGTTCGAGTTTCAGGATGTTTCGTCAATTTTTCACAGAGTTATACCCTTTTTAGACTGAGAAAATATCACATACTAGTAGTAATGCCCAGCATTGCTCGGGCTAGCAATAAAGCCCAGCGTTGCCCGGGCTTTCTTGCAAATTTCCTGAAGAGCTGTTAGCGGTTAGGGTTAGGGTTAGCGGTTAGCGGTTAGCGGTTAGGGTTAGTGTTAGGGTAGCTAACCCTAACACTAACCCAAACCCTAACAAATCGTGTTTGGGTAGCTAACCCTAACCCTAACCCTAACAGCTTGACGTACCGGAGGTAAACAGCGCCCGGGGCAAAGTGGAAATTTGCGTCCCCCGTAGGCCTTAAACTTGAGTGGATTTGAATGGAAAATCCCATAAGGGATATCGATTTATCGATTTTTTTCGAATATCGGAAGTGTTATGGAAAAAATTTACAGCCAATGACCTAAGTTGGACCAAAAGCCATAATCGTACCGAATTTGAATGGAATCCGTTGGAGTTTGTGAAAATGCATCAAAACGAATTTTGAGGGGCCTCTTATGGAAGACCTCTTAAGGGTCGAAATATTAATATAGATTACATATGGGTCAGCGTTCAGCTGGCCTGACTCCACCCCAATGAAAATCATACACAGCCATTTCATGAAACAGCACAGATTGGCAGGCCTTGGTGATGTTAGTCTGTGGCCGAGTGCAATTGGAATGATACCAGGTATATAACCACTATGAATTATATATATATACACATGAACTGTCCGCATGTTTTTGCTTCATGTGTGTGCATCGGGTTATTAGTCCCATACTGGTTTCACTGGAGGGGACTATAGGTTTGCTTTCCGTCTGTCCATCTGTCCCACCTGTGGTTTTTCAGACTTTTTTCACCATACCCTTCAACATATTCAACTCAAACATGATTCCTGGCTTTATTATGATAAGTTACAGAACAAGTTCGAGTTTCAAGGCGTTTCGTCAATTTTTCACCGAGTTACACCATTTTTGTACTTACTGTACTTTCATTTGTTCGGACTGTAATATTGTTGTGGGGCCGGGTTTCGGTGGCGAGCACGGCCGCGAGGGGGGGCAGTAGAGTCGGCACCACCAAACACACCGGAATATATATGTCGTCACCTCGGATAACTACGGAGCCAACGGGTCACTTAAAGAACCGTGGTGCCATTACTTTGACGACGTGGGATAGGGTTAATTGCCTAATTTCAATATACCGAAATACCCACGCAGTCTAACTACTGGGGAACCACACCCTCGGCCGACTCTGTCCGATCCGAGTCGCAGATAACGACTCGGATCCGACGTAACCGAGCGGAATTACCAGAGCCGCGCCAGACCAAATGAACAATTTACCCTCGTTATCTCTCAATACACAGCATGCTAATCCAATGAAAGAGACACAGAAATGAGCTGGAACATTTAACACGGGATTTATTTACAACAATAATTGGGAAGTAGTGGGGCAGATAACAGCAATTTTTGAGAGGAATCGTGAAATGATGATACAAGCATAAAATTTGGCACATTTGTTCTCCAGGGAATTCTAATCAAATCTGCCTGATTGGCCATTTGAAAATCCAAATTTTGAAAAATTAGAAAAAAAAAAAAAACTTCAAAAAAAGCCAAGATCACGAATCAATGTTGGATGCTGGCTGAGATTGGTGAATGTTTCAGAAACATCATCAAAGACGTTCCAAGTCTGCCATGCAGTTTTCTTCCCTTTTCCATGGAAGGCAGACAAAACGTCAGATCCAGTGAACGCATGTAAGTATGGGATCCCTCTAGCTTTCTCAGGCACTATTGCAGAAACTACCTCATGGACTGGAATCCATCGCGCCCTGGCTCCTTGGCCAAAGGCAATCCACATGTTCTCAAGACCTAGTTCCTGTAAGGATGGCAGTACAGATATTGCTATGACTAGTAGGTCCGTGTCATTAGCCTTAACGATAATGGACTTGCAACCATCCATCGTTGCATCCCTGGCGTGGACAAATATTCGAGTGTCAGCTTCTTCATGACAACATGGAGACACAGCATCCAGTGACTTCCTTGTGTTGCTAATGGCATATTCTCGTTTTGTGACAATGACTGTGCTTGTCTTCTGTGCTTCACACATCTTTTCCGCAAGGAAGGGAAACAGCTCAGTCTTGTTGCTGTCATCTCGAAGAAAGCTTCTCCAGTTACTTGGGGTCTTTCTGGTTCCTGTCACTCTTCTTCTGATTCCTTGCCCCCTTTTCGACCTTGCCTCGGACTTCAGACTTGACTTCTTGTACACGTCAAACACTACGTCCACCCTCTCGTATCTGGCACCATAGGATTCCACCTTTGGGATGATGTCTTCTTTAGCATAGTCATCAAATATCTTTGAAGTGCATGGAGGTGGGGCATTGATAAGTGCTGAGCCATCAATGATGGATGACTGCATCTCCCCCTGGTTCTCTGTCTGGGATGTTCACTTGCGCTTCAAGAATTTCAGCCAGCTCGCTGTGAGTTCAAATTTTTTTGAAAAAATTTTTTTTTGTTGAAATTATTCAAAATTTGGATTTTCAAATGGCCAATCGGGCAGATTTGATCAGAAAGCCCTGCAGAACAGAAATGCCAAATTTGATGCTTGTATCATAATTTGCACGATTTTTCTACTATCTACTACACTAAAGGGGAAGCACACAAAGAGCAGAGTTATCCGAAGAAGAAATGTAATATGAAAAGAAAACACTTAAACAGCTCTACTTAACAGACGTGGCACACACACACACACACACACACACACACACACACACACACGCACAGACACACACGCATACACACACACACACGCACAGACACACACACACGCACACACACACACACACACACACACACACACATACACACACACACGCACACACACACACACACACACACACACACACACACACACACACACACACACAGACGCACATGGACCTCAGTGGGTCTTCAGTCAGTAGAGTCAGGCCGGGGTACCTGTCCCGCCTCGTGCGGTCACACCGACCCGAACCACCACGGTGGGACTCGAACCCACGACCTTGGCGTTGCCAGCACCAAGACTGCAGACCACTATCGCCAGGATCCTCCAAAACGCACTCTTGTCGACAACCACTCACTGGCCTTGGATGCCAGGTTGGAAATATCCGAATTGAAATATCCTTTCTCACAAGAAATGTCTCACACACGATGACAGGCTCCTCAGCAAACGCCACGATCTCCGTCTGCCGAACGCTGGTCCCGACAACCGCTCTCTTCCTCTTGATGAGGGAGGAGCTTCTTCTCCCCGCAACTCGCCTCCTGATTGGACGGTGGGTTGTCAGGCGACTCGTGGCGGCCTTCCGATTGGCCGGGCCGAACACTCCTTCTAGCTAAGGCGGAGCCAGCCTGAGGTGATAGCTTCCCTGATTGGGCAAGGGGTGGTCTGGTGGGAGGGGCAACGACCACCCTCCCACCGTGCGTGTCTGAGAACCCAAACGGAACAGCCAGGGGAGCACCCGATTCTCCACCTCACCCCTGAACGTGACACGATGCACGTGGGCGATGGCGGCGATGGCGGCGATGGCGGCGATGGCGGCGATGGCGGCGATGGCGGCGATGGCGGCGATGGCGGCGATGGCGGCGATGGTGTTGTAGTTGTTGATGTAAAAACCTAGCTATAAAAAAATAACCCCGAGCGCACACATGTAATTCCCATTAGACAGAAGGAGATGGATTCGAACTGCACACACACTTATCGACAAAACTAACTTTGGGACCTGAATGTTGAGTGCACAATGGTTTCCAGATTCGTAACAATATGACCATTGCTCACCATGTTCAGCCTTTTTCCTGTACGTGGTCGATGACGAGGTGCTCTCATTTTACCCCAAAGAACAGTTAGATCCCCGTGAATACTCTCTCTGCAAAGCATTCTGTTACCATTGCTTACATACCTGCAATGAGCTATGTTTGTCCTCAAGTTGAATTTTCTATACTTGTTGAATAGTGAGCTGTGTTTTTCCTCAAGTACTAGTAGTTCTCCTGGCAGGATAGCCAAGAGGCAGGTACACTCACTTCGAAGCTGTCTCACCTGGGTTTGAATCCCGACCTGGCTGAAAACTGTCATCCTGGTGTCTTGCAGGTAAGCTCATTCATCAATGTGTGTGCCGTCCCTCGGATAGACGTCAAACTGGGCGTGCCATCTGCCGGAATTAGTTGGTGGACGTTAAAGATCTCAGGGTGTCCTTCGCGAAGATTCCATTAAATAATTGAGCTATCACTGTAGGTAGGTGAGCCATCACTGGCACCCTGAACAAAGTACAAATTCCTGCCATAACTACTGCTGGGAGGGCAATGCCAAAGCACCCAGTATCAACCTTGCCAAGAAACTGCTTCGCCAGCACCGACCCTCTGCAACAGAGTATGGTACATCATTTGTTGTTAGTTTCACCATGTTTAACAATAACTCGTGTGGAACAATGCATGTAGCTCCTTTAATTATTTAATGGAATCCACTGCACTTGGCTTGAATGAATAAAAACATCCCAATATAAAATTGATACATCCCATTTCTGGGGTATCAAAAAACACACACACACACACACACACAAACACACTTAAAATACATTATATATCTGCTTCCACAGGCAGTAACTTATAATATTCTTATATTTGTCTCTTCATCAACATCCATACATAAGATTATTGTGACACAATGAGAGAAGGTAGCGCAGGATGTACAACAGAGAAACTGCACCAGGAGAATGGCCAAACTACCATCAGTTTGCGTGTGTGTGTGTGTGTGTGTGTGTGTGTGTGTGTGTGTGTGTGTGTGTGTGTGTGTGTGTGTGTCTGTGTGTGTGTATACAACTTGGGAGGATGCAAACTGTGAAATCAGGATTCGTGAGGAATTTGTACACCATGCGCAATCTTCTCCTGAAGTCGGCTCTCAGGCCGAACTCAGGTGGGTACATGTTTCAATGACCTGCACCAGCCATTGTTTGCGGTATTTCCATTTAATTTGTTGTACTGGGGTGCAAGGTACATCGGGCGAATCCAACAATGTGATGCTAATGCCACTAATCTAATGGCAAATCAGGATGCTGATGATATAGCATTTAGAGAGTGACAGATTCTGGAGAAAGCAGGACTTTCCCTTTGCAGTGATGGACTTTAATCCGGATAGTGTTTGTCAAAACAGAATCAAAAAAATGGAGCCAAACCAAGTAATTGAAACAAAATAAAACGTAGAGGCAGTACCCTTGGGTGCTTACCTGGTAGAGGCTGGATAAGATAACCAGGGGACAACTGGTAGACATGGATGACCCACAAAATATGTAATGGAGAAGAAAGTAAATTCCTATGGAATTTTTTTTAATGGTGTGAATAAGCTTTGGTACATCATGGGTGATAAATGTTGTGGTCAAGTTTCATCGGAATTGTGTGTATGGTTTCGGAGAAGAAAGCGAATACTTATTTTGGGGGGCAACCCCCCTATAGATCCCCTTCGACCCTGATTTTTTAAAAAATGTTGTGAACAAACTTTAGTATATCACGGGTGATGAAGGTGGTGGTCAAGTTTCTTCGGAATTGTGTGTGTAGTTTCTGAGAAGAAAGCAAATACCTTTTTGGGGGAGCAACCCCACTGTAGATCCCCTTAGACCACAATTTTTTTTAGTGGTGTGAACAATCTTTGGTACAACATGGGTGATGAAGGTTGTAGTCAAGTTTCATCGGAATTGTGTGTGTCGTTTCTGAGAAGAAAGGAAATAAATATTTTGGGGGGCAACCCCCTCCCCCATTAGACCCCAATTTTTCTAATGCCATGAATAAAATTTGGTGCATCATGGGTGATGAAGGTTGTGGTTAAGTTTCATTGGAATTGTGTGTGTCATTTCTGAGAAGAAAGGAAATACATATTTTGGGGGGCAACCCCCCCATACACCCCCATTAGACCCCAATTTTCCGAATGTCATGAAAAAAAATTGGTGCATCATGGGTGATGAAGGTTGTGGTTAAGTTTCATCGGAATTGTGTGTGTTGTTTCTGGGAAGAAAGCAAATACCTCTTTGGGGGTGGGGGGGGGGCGGCAACCCCCGTAAACCCCCTCAGTTCCCGATTTTTTTTTGAATGCCATGAACAAACTTTGGTACATACACAGTGATGAATGTTGTGGTAAAGTTTCATCAAAATTGTATATGTATTTTTGGAGAAGTTGTCACAAGTATTTGTGGACGGATGGACGGATGGACGGATGATGGACCATCCCATAAGCTCCCTGGAACGCTAAAAATTAAAGTGAATGAGAATATTGTTAAGCTTGTGGGGTAGATGAAGGAACTTCATGGTAAGGATTGGATTGTTTAGGGTAGCATAGCCCGTGGACGTGTAGGAGACATTTCAATGTAAATTAAGTCGGGAAACTGTGAACTTTAGTGTTATGTCAGCGCACGGGGGGTGGGGGGGGGCAATGCCGCGTTAATTAGGTCGGGTTTAAGGATAATTTCTCCCAGTATATGATTGCCACCGTGACCTATTTCTACGTTTTTGCATTTCAAGACCGGTGATAAAAAGGAATCACGTCCTTAGAACAACAACAACCGAGCCGGACATTTCCAAGCAGGCGAAAACCCTGCCTCCAGGAATGACAACTAGCGAGACCACGCCCCTGGGGTGGATGATTAATGGGCGTGATGTCAGAGAAGTGCCAGGAGAGGAGAGAGTTTTAGGGGAAGAGAAGAAGATGGAGTAAGGGTCAGAAGGTGTGGGTCAGAAGTGAACGAGGCGGTTCTAAGAGAAGGGCATTGTGGCTGGCTTTCCCTCGACATGGTGAAGAAGGCTGCACGATTCTCGTGTTCGTGCTGGGGCGAATTGGCTCGCGTGGTGGAGCAAGACGCTGGTCATTGACTGTTCGGCGGGTCGTGTGAGACCGCGCCTCGGAGCCTCGTGTCGTGCCATCGGGGAAGAAGGCAGCGCAATTTTGCAGAGGAGCAGCGTCGGCAAGTTTGATCGTGAAAATAAGCTACACGGTGGCTTCTGAGCCCTGGTGTTGAATATCATCGGCCAAACTACCTCCCGTATGCTTCCTGCCCAGAGAGTGGCTTGGCGCCATTTTGGACACATTTTCTCGTGCAGTGACGAGGAGGTTTGGCGAACCTCATGCTCCAGAAACTCATCTCTGGGCACACAGCTAAGTGCTGGGAGAAAGGGAGGATTTTTCTTTTATTTATTCTGTCCCCAGTCTGAATTAAAGTCTGCGGGGAGGGCCTCAAAAATAGGAATTTAGTTTTACCTGGCATTCCGTTTTTATTATTACACTTTGAATTATTACCATTGTAAATATTTGATTTATTTTTATTCAACCCCCATATTTATTGAAGTTGCTTGTGTTGTCTATTCGTTGTGGGTTCGAGTGTAAACCCGTGTGCCTCCGTCCTCACCGCCCTCCGATCCGGCGCATGTCACTAATCTCCAAGGATCATGTGTTTGCCTCCGAGGGAGAACTGTTTGGTTATCCATCCAGGAAGGGGAAACCCTCCCTGGACACGACAATATTATCTCACAGAGATCACGGAGTGTTGGAGAATGGAGAATGTAAAAGTTGTTTCATGCAGGATACACTGCTTGGATGATACAGTGGCAACTGGTTCGTCTGGTTCCGGTGCGGTGCCATAGATTCGCCAAGGATGTTGCTATGCGCAGGTCCGGAGCATTATTTTATGCCACCCTGTGGGCCCAAACATCGGCTCCTTGGTGAAAGGGAGTGAAGGGAAGTCCTTAAAGACTGGGGATCTTGGCCGAGCTCTCACTATGGTGTGTGCTTGTCTCTCTTCCTGGCCCTCTTCTCGTTGACCACAAGGCCACCAGAACTAGCTTTAGCAGTGAGGAATAGTTCATCGTAGGAACCCGCCCAACCCCTCGTGGCCACTCAAAAAAGAGTCTCTCTTCCTCGGGTACAAGGGACATGGCGCAGGGGGAAGCCATAATGGCAAAATTAACCGATTTGGAAAATGAAAATGCAGAGTAGTACAGTACTTGGAAAACGAAACATTCTGGAAATACAGCTAAAGTTTACTGGGGAAATGAATGAATGAAAAACAACAGCCTAGAATATCATTTCAGTAGTGTGTATGCCAGCTTGCACATGAACAGCAGATAAGAGATGATCTTGAAGATGTAGGTACAGCAGTTATCGCTCAGGGAGGTGCAGAACCAACATGCAAAGGGGCAGCAGACAAACCTGTGGAGAGGCAGCAGATAGAGCACATGGAGGGGCAGCAGATAGAGCATGTGGAGGGGGAGCAGATGGAGTCCGTGGAGGGGCAGACAGAGCCCACGGAGGGGCAGACAGAGCCCGTGGAGGGGCAGACAGAGCCCGCGGAGGGGCAGACAGAGCCCGTGGAGGGGCAGACAGAGCCCGCGGAGGGGCAGACAGAGCCCGCAGAGGGGCATCCAGAGCCTGCGGTGGGGCAGGAGACTGAGTACATGGAGGGGAAGTAGACTGGGCCCATAGAGGAGCAACAGGCTGAGCCCAGGGAGGGGCAACAGATGGAGCATGCAGAGGGGCAGCAGACGGAGCCTGCAGAGGGGCAGCAGACTGAGCTTGCAGAGGAACAGCAGACAGAGCCCGCAAGGGGGCAGCAGACAGAGCCCAGAGAGTGTCAGCAGGCAGAGGGGCAGCAGGCAGAGCCCATGGAGGGGCAGTAGACAGAGCCTGTGGAGAGGCAGCAGATGGAGCCTGCAGAGGGGCAACAGGCGGAGCCCACAGAGGGGCAGCAGGCAGAGCCCTGCCCCAGTGGAAGGAGAAGTCATGATGGGGGGAGGGTGGATATTGGGTGCCAGGTGGTGGTGTTGGGTACTGTGGGGTGATGGTGGAGGGGGGTGTGTGTGCCGTGGTGTTGGGTATTGTATGGTGATGATGGAGGGGGAGTGGTTGCCCGTCGTCATATGACAGTCGTCATCACTACCGGTTGGTGGAGGAGAAAGCTGCCCAAGTCGATAAGCAGCTGAGTGACCAGGTAAATGGGTCCAAGATGCGGTTGGCCTGGGGTACCATTACCTGAAACAATGTTTGGGCACTGGAGGCTCCCAAATTGAAGGAATAGCCTGGTAGGGATGTTATATCTCGGCTGAATTTGGACCATGTAATAGATGGTCTGTGGTCCTTTTGCAGCCTGGAGGCCTGCCTGACACAACTTTTATATGTGCACCAACTCACAAATTGGGCTGTGATGGACCACACAGAAAATTTAGTGGTGGACCTCCATGGTGGCCCATAGCCATTGGAGCATAGGCTGAACTACAGTCTTGTACTCAGTGGCCCGGAGCCTGTAGGAGGTATCCATGGGGTTCCAAGGTGGTCCTTTCTGGACAGCTATTATAGATGGTCCAGGAGGGACCAAATGGAGAGTCACTGCTGGGCCGCACCGTCGTTACGGAGCCTCCGAGGGCCACAGTGGCCTGAAGAGGGAACCGGCTGGGCAGGTAGGCTGGCAGCCTCTCCTCAAGGCTAAGAGACCACCCAACACATGGCAACCCACAGTTCTGGAATGAGTCTTTGGAAAGTCACCATGGACTGGTGGTTGTTGCTGCCACCAGAGCACAAGACAGAAGCATCTGTGGAACATTATGTTGAACAAAGTTGGACAAGGCCTAGGTGAGCATGCATTACCTTCCACAGATTTTGTGATTGGGCAAGCTCTTGGCTTGGGGAAAAAGGACTTGGGGTTTGTTGGCAGGGATAAGGGGAAAGATAGCTGTAAAACAGGCAATACTGGAATTGAACAGCTTCGCCAGTGAAGATTGAAAGTTAAATCTCTTTGCTCTGTCATGACTCACAAAGCTTTGCCAGTGAAGAATGCAGGTGAGTTTGGGAATTCGTTTTGGGAAACAGACTGGAGGCGGTCAAGAGAGTCAGCACGTTGTCCCAAGTCGAGGATTTAAATGTGTGTAAAACGGAAATATGACATAATGAAAGAGAAGAAGAAAAAAAGAAAGACCGTCAGTGTTTTTGTGCTTGTGCAGGCCGTGTGAAGAACACACCTGTACCCTGTATGGGAAGTTTAGTAGTCGCGATTGGCAGCCAATTTGAGAGCATTGTGTTGTAAGGTCTATGGGTGGGGAAGTTGTGCATGTCCGCAGGTGGATCCGGTTCTCGAGCAAAGTGTGGAATATGGAACTCTGCCATGCCTCACCTCCTCGTGTTTCATAATGCAAATGGAAAAGGGGAAATTGTCAGGTTCGGTTGGCCAAGAGGCAAGGAGACCCCTGATGACCAGGTGCAAGCTGTAGAAAGCCCTTTCAATGACCCCTCCTCCAACAATGACACAGCTAGGGAGATGTGTTTGTGTTGTGAGGCAGGATGGGATGGATGGGGAATCTCATGATTTCCCTCGAGTTGTGACTGTTTTGCCCTGCGGGTACCACATACTGTCATACCCCTACTACCTAATTTTAGAATACCTTGGGCCCCTACTTCAAGACCACCATACAGGTAAACGTGATCTGGAGGGCATGGAGGCTGTCAAATTGGGTGGGGGGGGGCAATACACGGCACACGCAACAATACATCACTTCTTTAACATATCCCAAATCATTCCCACATTTTTGTGAGATCAGCCGAGGAATGTTTTTGGTACAAGTCTGTCACATAATAGTTGGCCAGGCCTGACATTTGACTGAAGGTGACATCAATTTGCAATTTGTTCAGGGTGCCAGTGATAATAGATGTACTACTCATGAAGGACAGCACGGCAATTTTAACATCCACAAACTAATACTAGAAAACGGAACACCCAGGTTAACCTCCACCAAAGAGACGTCACACGCAAAGATGCCTCGCTCTGCCTTCAAAATACCAGGACGACAGTTATAGCTGAGTCAAGATTCAAACCAAGACTATACTGGACAGGTCAAGTGTGAGTGTGAATACCTGTAGGCTATTCTTGCCAGATATATGTGTACAGTATACACACATGTGATATATAATATAAAAAATATATATATATCTTTGTGAAGGCAACGGCAACCACCCAGCATGCCCTTGCCAATAAGCTGCTGCAGTAGTACTCGACCAGGCAGAACACCAGAATATGAATACCATGGAGTGGTCCAAAATGATGCATAACTTTTTAAAACAGCTGTCATCATTTTACAAATGCGAACCTCCTTTTCAATTTTCAGGTCGCCGAAAGAATATGGTTTAAAGTTCTTTCCATTGCATAGAAGTTTTAACCATGTGGAACAATTTATCTGTGCCCCAACGGACGGTCATTTCAGAGACGTTCTTTTCCGACAAAGTCCTACGTTTGTACACGAAGGCAGTTTTGTCGGGTCTATCCAAATGCAAGAATTCCACCAAACAAAATCATCAAACGCATTGTTGAAAGTTTGGAGACACTGGAGGTATGAAAGACAAAAATGAAAGGACACAGTGGTCGAGAATCTTCAGTGAAAACACCAGACAAGACGGAGGCTCTCAGAGAAGTTTTTGCAGGCTTCTGCAAAAATGTGGACATGCTGATTTGCACAGCTGGTGGGAGCTTCTCACCCAACTGTTGGCAGAATCATACTCGATGATCTGAAACTGTATTTGTACCAGGTACAGTTAATGTGGCATCAGACCAAAAATAAGTAAGAGGGAGAGGTTCGAATTTTGCACTGCTGTTACCCAGCGGATCGAAGATGATCGGGATTTTGTAAACAACATCTTCTTTTTTTTGTGATGAAGTCTACTTCCATCTCAGCAGCCACATAAACAAATCAACCATGCGGTTTTGGGCAGAACACCAACTGCATGACAATAGGGAGCAACCCCCTTCTGCGGCGAAAGTAATGCTTTGGTGTGCTATCGCACATGGCGGTATAATAGGACCTTTCTTCTTTTAGAATGAAGTCCGATCAACAGTGACGATGCAGATAGATACATGGACACGCTGCAGAGAAGATTGCTTCTGACACTGAACGGGAAGCAAGACATCACTATGTATTCAGTCATCTTCCAGCAAGACAGTGCATCACCAAGACATTTCATGCCCAATGGTGTTTTGGAGTTTTTGCGACAATTCCAGGGTGATCGACTCATTTCTCGACCGACGGACACCCATGGCCTCCTTTCTCCACGGATCAATTTCCTCCTGATGATTACCTCTGGAAGGTCCCTGAAAGCTAAAGTCTATGAAAACAACCCACGCACACTTCAGGAGGAGTTGAAAAATGACATCAGATGGGAAATCAGACACGTGCCGGTTCTCAACTG
This sequence comes from Eptatretus burgeri, assembly GCF_056783735.1. NCBI lineage: Eukaryota > Metazoa > Chordata > Myxini > Myxiniformes > Myxinidae > Eptatretus > Eptatretus burgeri. The sequence continues at coordinate 94,831,970 of NC_140967.1, forward strand.
AGTCATTGACAATTTCAGCATCCGTGTGGCAGCTGTCATCCACAGGCGTGCTTGGATTGAGCACTTCATCAACAACTAATTATATCGCTCCTTAATGCTTGCTGAAGTATTTTTTCGCGATAATAAACAAAATCTAACCTGTGTACTATTACACAAAATTGACCAATAATAAACTCGACTTAATTTGACATCGCGATGTCACCCGATTTGCCTCCGCTCACATTAAGTCTTTAATTGCTTACCCTAACTTTGACCGAAAACCTCAAGACCATTTGACCTCAATGTCTAATCTGTACATTTGTATCATAGTACATGTACTTGGTGAAGTTCGAATCCCTACGTCGAGAATATTTTTTTACCTGACATGACCTCTGACCTTTGACCTCTTGATGATAAAATCTAATCAGTTAATCTCTGTGTCAAAATATATACTTTTATCAAGTTTGGTCCAAATCCCATCACTGGTTCACAAGTTAGTGCAGTTACAATTTTTACCTAAACATGACCTTTCACTCTTGACCCCAAAATCTAATTAGTGCTTTACATCATTATACATGCTTGTATCAAGTTTGGTCAAAATCCAATCATTGGTATTTCAATATATATATATATATATATATATATATATATATATATATATATATATATATATATATATATATATATATATATATATATATATATATATATATATATATATATATATGTTGTTGCGGATTCGCGCCCGCCGGCGTGCTGACGGCCACGTAACTCGAATCGCGGCACGTCGCCCACCGGACGGACAATCCAGTCGTGACCCTCTCGGACTAACGCCGGGAACCAGTCACGGGTGGACCTTTCGGTCTCACCGCGATCGTGCCAATCGGCCCCCGTGTGGGATAGGGTTGCTCGCCAAATTCGACCTACCTAAGTACCCACACGGAGGGTAGACCGGGCGATCGCACCTCGCCGCAGGTCGACTCCGGACACGGGCCACTTTAAGCGACCCGTTCCGTACTATCGGAATAACCGAGCGGTGTTATTCGTCGGCCTCGACGGTTCGATTAATTATCGGGCGTTCTAGCCCACGACCAACCCTTTACGTGAAGCAAGATGGGGATTCAATGAAAGAAATGACGAAGCGAAGCGGGAAAACAGTTCAACAATAAGCACATTTATTTCGCGATGAACGGAAAGCACACATATACAATTCCACCAAAAGCACATGTAAAAGAAGAAGACAATGCAATATTACACAAAAAGCAAATGCAACAATGCAGATCTATCCGACTACCGGGCACACGGCAACACTTATACAATTTTACTTCACAGACGGCGCCGACAACACATATTCCCAAAGCAAAAGAAAAGAGAACCACCCTCCAGGATGAGGCGGGCCTGGGGCCGAGACCGTGTCGGGCCTACCCGTCTGATGATGAGACGCGGAGCGGCGGTGGTGCCTCAACTCCGCGGGCCTCGCGGACAGTGTCTGGTAGGGGGTGGGAAGGGGGCCCCCTTTGTCGCACTATCTCAGCGTGGGGGGAAACAGGAGGGGGTTGCTGATGCTCGGGGAAAGGAGGATATAACCCTGTCTCGGGTCCTGCGGCGAGCGTCTCCTCCTCCACCTCGGTCGCGTTGCTGGCCTCTCCCTGTGCCGCTCCCGGCACCGACGTGAGCACCCCCTCGTCCGCCTTCGCCGCCGTCACCTCTCCACAGCTCCGTCCTCTTCACTCCGACTAGTACCACTTCTTTCCAGCTCCACCGACGACTCTCTTGTATTCCGCACACTCCTCTCAACTTCCAACTGAACTCCCGTACTCAACTTCCAACTGAACTCTCTTACTCCACTTCCAACTGAACTGAACTCGACTGACGAACGCAGTCGTTTTTATAAGCCCCGTGGCTTCGCTCTTTTACCCTTGACCCTCTGCCTCCGACCCTTCACCTCTCTCCCCATTGGCCCGAGGAAAAGTGGGCGTGAATGCTTTTTGATCCATGAATTTGCATATAGCGACCGCCCTCCAACGCCCTGGAGGCGGGGCCAAATCGCCCCTCGCTCACCGATTGGACGGAACAAAAGTGGGCGTGAGTCGTTTTTGATCCGTTTTTCTGCGGAAAGTCCGTGATGTTTTTGAACACGCTGCTCGGTGCGCGCCCCGCACGAGTCCAGCATCGGTGCCCACGAGTGGCGCGAGATGACGGTGATGCGATGGTGGCGAGTTGTGACGGTAAAGGTCGTGGCGGTTGTGGTGAAGCGGCGTTGTGGTTGGTGGTTGTTGTTGTGATGGCTGTTGAGACGTGGTTGGTGGTGGTAATAATGGCGGCTGGTCCAAAATAAAGATAGTAAAAGAAAAACGGCTATCCTGAAGAGTTGCAGCCCGCATGAATGACATTTATTCCCTCTAGACAACGGGTTTGGGCCTAACTACACATATACTTACCGAGATATCTCACCTAAGGGACCTGAATGGTGGTTTGCGAATTTGGTCAACCACAACACTACCCCCTCCCCTTTTTACAGACTCGTCCCGAGTCGTCAAATTTTCGTGTGCCATCATGTGTAGTTTCCCCTAGGACATTTTACCTACGGATCCCTGAGTGCGACATTTATGGTATTCGTGTCCCCAAAATAAATAACCTGAGGGCTGAGTAACTACCTAAACAAACTCACTCACACGGACGACTAAAATAAAATTGCCGGCGCTAAGACAAACATGTCGGGGGCGCACTCATATTTACAGTACATCTTAAGCTTAACTTACAAATTTTACACTAAACCATGGCCCAGGATCAATGAGCTCTGAAAAAGAAAGCAGTTAGCAGGGAGCCAGGCTGCCCGCATGCAGTCTCTGGCTCAAACAATGCAGGTGACAGGGAACGTGGCCGGCTGCTCACACGCAGTCCAAGGCCTTCCCTTTTGAACTGAACGCAGTGAACCACAACGGTGCATGGGCTGCACAACGCAGTCTCCGTGCCAGCTCAAGTGGCACACGCAATGAGCACAACGAATGGATGGATGAATGGTTTGAACTGAACGCAGTGAACCACAACGGTGCATGGGCTGCACAAATGCAGTCTCCGTGCCAGCTCAAGTGGCACACGCAATGAACACAACGAATGGATGGATGAATGGTTTGAACTGAACGCAGTGAACCACAACGGTACATGGGCTGCACAAATGCAGTCTCCGTGCCAGCTCAAGTGGCACACGCAATGAACACAACGAATGGATGGATGAACACAAACACGGTGCACGGGCCGCCACTGCAGGCCCGTGTTGTAGCTGCCAACGGGGCAGTTCTTGCAGCTTGCAAACTGTTGCTTTCTGATCCTGGCGCACATGGCACTGAACAGGGGGGGGCAAAGCAAAAATTGAACGGGGCTGGTGAACGTGGGCAGTGGGCATGGCATGGCAAAGGCAGCAGGCAAACACAGCCCGCAGAAGAAGGCCGCTGCAGGCAAACACAGCCGACAGATGAGCTGGCCGGCACAGGCCTTGAAGCACAGCAGCTGCAGACAATCCGACCGGCACAGGCCTTGCAGCACAGCAGCTGCAGACGATCCAGCCGGCACAGGCCTTGCAGTAAAACAACAGCTGCCGATGAAGTTGGCCGGCCTCCGCCTTGAAGCAAAACACGGCCAGCCGATGAAGTTGGCCAGCCTTTGCCGTTCAGTGGAGGTTGGTGGAGAGAGTGCGGTGGTGCTGGCCACTTGGAAGGCGGGCTCGGACCTACCGTACGGTCTCCCTCCCAACCTGTCGCCTTTGCCTGTCACTGTCTATACCCACTCCCTTAATTTGTGAAACCCAATTTAGCCCCAACTTATTTTTTTGTTGTTTTTATTTTTACTTCCCCACTATAAATCGTCCCCTAACCCCCTTTACTGTCCTTGTCCGGCTAACCTATCCTGTCACCTAGCCTACTCCCAACCCCTACGTTCCCTTCCCGGAGGGGAATAAGGGAGAGCTAACGTCCTGTGTCGAGGCCCAACGAAGCCTCAGAATGGCCTCCCCAGAGTTCAGCGATCTATAACCAAAGTGGGTCCAGCGGCCCACAACGAGAGCGAGGGGATGGATGGTGCGGAGGGGTACACTTCCTATTCTACCCTATCCATTTAACTGCTAACTTACCCCGGGGCTTTCAACAAGCGCCTCTCGCTTAAACTATTGGTTCTATCAACCCAGATTCCCGTCGCCTGTGTTGGTGTCCTCACAATTTCGGGCCTCGCCCCCCAATTTTCTCTCCGTGCCCTCACACGGTCTCATGGCTGGGACACGTGGCTCCCTTTGGCAGGCACGACCCTCTGCCGATTCTCCCGCTATGGCACCCCCGGGCACTACACTGCCTCCGAGCCTACCAGCTCCCTAACACCGGGGAGTGCCCCCCATGGCACCTCCCCTGAAACGCACACGTGGCAGGCTGGCTTCCCAGGCTCCTTTCCGAGGGTCACCCGTGCCCACAACACTGCCCACGCGGCTAATGGCGCCCCGGGCCCCCGCACCAAGCAGGCACACCCGTGCCCACTACGCTATCCCGGCCCCCCATGGGCCCTTGGCCTACCACGGCCGACTAGCCTGGTGCCCGGGGTACCCACTCAGCGATACTCACTTTTCGCAGCCACGCTCCCAGCCCGTCAACAGGGCTCCTGCACCCCTCCAAACGGGATTCGAGCCTACACTCCCACCAACAACAAAACGACCTCCATTTTGTAAATTTAACTAACCCCCTAACTCACTCTACACTGACCCCGGGGTCCCTTGGGCGGGAGTCACTCCTCCCCCCAATCACTCATCGCACCATGCATTCCCCATTCGCTCCACTCACACAGACCCGCTGGCCTCACTCACTCAACAAGTACTCACCTCACAACTCACCAACTCTTCAACACACACACCGCTGAACTCTGCCATCCTCCGAACTACATCCCCAAACTAACTCGTGCTCCCACGTCGTCCCTTAAACTATAGCACGTTCCTTTTACCACTACGTAGCTAAACTACGTCCCCTCTACACATTCAAAGGCTGTCACTGTCTCCAAATAATCCCATTAATCAATTTCCCAACCTAAATCTCGCTACAATCCCTCTAACTAATCCATTCCACGGACTCCATGAGGACTTGCCCCTGCCCCATGAAGTCGGTCTAGCTAAGCTCACCCTTCCCCCTAACTAGTTTCCATCCTGTGCCCAGGTCAAGGGGGTCTTCCACCCCTTGCCCAGGAATCCTGTGCACCCGAAAGTGAGGCTTGCTTTTTTTTTTTTTTTTTTTTTTTTTTTACATGCACAGCACCAGCGCGGCAACTCGCGCACTTTGCACCTGCCCGTGACGTCATGCAGCTGCACGTGTTCCTCGTCCCTCCTTGGACGGTGCTATCCGGCAGGGATACCCCTCCTGCCGGATTCCAACCCCACGTGCAGCCATGACGTCACCGTGCGCATAAAAAAAAAAACAAGCCCTCCGTCTCGAGGGGTTCCCCACGCGAACACATGTGCTTTGCCCGTTGGAGCTTCACACACACGCCCGCGTGGAGAACCCGTCCGGTCCAAATCCGAAATCCTGCCTAAACTTTGTCCGTCCACGGGATCAGCAAATCCACCGCGTGCGTTTCCGGACCGGGACTTCACTATCGCAAGCGAGCACGTGGGGGCCTCGTGCGTTGCACAGCACGGGCCTCGTGCTCACTGCTGGGTGAACCCGGCACGGTCCCCGAAACAACTACAGCCGCTACCCGGCTTTCCTTCCTAACATGTCGGCGTCGTCGTCGCCATTCCACCCACGCACACCTGCGTGTTACGACGCTCACACTCCATTCCATTACATTCACACCGGGAGACGCGGCTGCGTGCTCCCGCATGCCAACCGACATCTCCCTCACATACCGCTCTCTCACACACACGGTCTCCCTTGCACTCGGCCGTTCACTCACGCATGCTACCTCCCTCGCACACGTGACTCCACTGACTCGCGGCCTTCCACTCACTCGTGCCTCACTCATACACCGTTCCTCACTCACACACGCGGGGGCACTCACCCGCGGTGCCTCATCCACACTGGCCGTTTCATCCACACACACGGCTTCACTCACACACGGTGCCTCACCCACACACGCGGGGGCACTCACCCGCGGTGCCCCATCCACACACCGTCCCTCACTCACACACGCGGGGGCACTCACCCGCGGTGCCTCATCCACACTGGTCGTTTCTTCCACACACGGTGCCTCATCCACACACGGCGTGCTGGGAAGCACGTACTCTGGAACCATCGCCACCACACCACTCACACACGGGGTCGCTTCCACACACGGGGACGCACTCACGCCTTGCACCACACACACAGGGACAACCACACTGGGGGTTCGTGTCCCCACAAGGGTCTCCGGGGCCTCTATACCCCCCAAGCTCTCCGTGCACCTGTCCACAGCACTCCTCCTCTCAACCTCGCAAAGCACGACCGAACTCACCTGGTCGTGACTCGCCTCAAGGGGGCATACTCCCTCCCCTCGTTCCTGGAGGAGGCTATCCCGCTGCTCGTACCGGGCCTCCACCCAGTCCACCAGCTCACCCCCATTGTCCTCCACTACCTCCGTGTGTGTGTGTGCGTCACTTACCCCGTCTTCATCGTGCAGTCTTCCCTCTATCGTTCCCATCTCACGTGTCTCTGCCAACTCAGTCACCTCTTCACCCTTTACCTCCCTTGTCTCAACGATTATTTCCGTTGTCGTCACCTCGTGTCTCGTCTCACACGTTTTGGTCTCCCCATTTATTTTTTCCCTTTCGGTCATCGTCACGACCCTCGCCCAACACGTCCCCCGAATTATTTTTTCACCCACCACCGCGGGCCCGACAGCCGTTGCACCCCCTTCCAGCTCGTTTGCTCCCACACGTGGAGTCGCCATTTTTATCTCCCTGGTCACGGCCTTCATGCCCGCCTGCAGGCATCGGCCCATGTTCCGCGTCTCACCCCGCAGCTTTTTCGTTTCGTTTATAAATTCATTTGTGTATTCATCCATCTTTTCGTTCATTCCTTTCATTTTGTTTATAATTTCATGCGCATTCGTTTCCATTTGCTTGTTCATTGCCGCCAGCATGGCGTATAGCTGGGCCATGTCGGGTGCGCTTGGGTGAGCCGATTCGGCAAGAATCGGGAGGTTTTGGTGGAGAGGGGGAGGGGAGGTGTCATACACCGCGGCCGCTGCCGCACCTATTTCGGGCTCTGGGTTCAGTTGGGCGAGTTCGTTTTCCTGTACAACCAACATTTCCTGCACGGGGATTTCATCCTGGACCATGGATCCTACATTACTACACATATACATTTCTAATACCCCCGGCTCCCGCTCGCCTTGAGACGCCATCTTGCTTCTCGCAAAGGGTTAATTTAGCTCGCTCGTAATTTGGAGGGAATCGGGGGTCGCTCCTCTCACCCCTGGACCGATACCCGTGAATTTAATTGGAGACAGGAGAGCCCGTTTTCCCGTTCTCCAATACCAGTGCCGCGAGGAGGGCGATGAGTTTGTATCGCACGACCTGACACCAGTGTTGCGGATTCGCGCCCGCCGGCGTGCTGACGGCCACGTAACTCGAATCGCGGCACGTCGCCCACCGGACGGACAATCCAGTCGTGACCCTCTCGGACTAACGCCGGGAACCAGTCACGGGTGGACCTTCGGCTCTCACCGCGATCGTGCCAAGCGGCCCCCGTGTGGGATAGGGTTGCTCGCCAAATTCGACCTACCTAAGTACCCACACGGAGGGTAGACCGGGCGATCGCACCTCGCCGCAGGTCGACTCCGGACACGGGCCACTTTAAGCGACCCGTTCCGTACTATCGGAATAACCGAGCGGTGTTATTCGTCGGCCTCGACGGTTCGATTAACTATCGGGCGTTCTAGCCCACGACCAACCCTTTACGTGAAGCAAGATGGGGATTCAATGAAAGAAATGACGAAGCGAAGCGGGAAAACAGTTCAACAATAAGCACATTTATTTCGCGATGAACGGAAAGCACACATATACAATTCCACCAAAAGCACATGTAAAAGAAGAAGACAATGCAATATTACACAAAAAGCAAATGCAACAATGCAGATCTATCCGACTACCGGGCACACGGCAACACTTATACAATTTTACTTCACAGACGGCGCCGACAACACATATTCCCAAAGCAAAAGAAAAGAGAACCACCCTCCAGGATGAGGCGGGCCTGGGGCCGAGACCGTGTCGGGCCTACCCGTCTGATGATGAGACGCGGAGCGGCGGTGGTGCCTCAACTCCGCGGGCCTCGCGGACAGTGTCTGGTAGGGGGTGGGAAGGGGGCCCCCTTTGTCGCACTATCTCAGCGTGGGGGGAAACAGGAGGGGGTTGCTGATGCTCGGGGAAAGGAGGATATAACCCTGTCTCGGGTCCTGCGGCGAGCGTCTCCTCCTCCACCTCGGTCGCGTTGCTGGCCTCTCCCTGTGCCGCTCCCGGCACCGACGTGAGCACCCCCTCGTCCGCCTTCGCCGCCGTCACCTCTCCACAGCTCCGTCCTCTTCACTCCGACTAGTACCACTTCTTTCCAGCTCCACCGACGACTCTCTTGTATTCCGCACACTCCTCTCAACTTCCAACTGAACTCCCGTACATCAACTTCCAACTGAACTCTCTTACTCCACTTCCAACTGAACTGAACTCGACTGACGAACGCAGTCGTTTTTATAAGCCCCGTGGCTTCGCTCTTTTACCCTTGACCCTCTGCCTCCGACCCTTCACCTCTCTCCCCATTGGCCCGAGGAAAAGTGGGCGTGAATGCTTTTTGATCCATGAATTTGCATATAGCGACCGCCCTCCAACGCCCTGGAGGCGGGGCCAAATCGCCCCTCGCTCACCGATTGGACGGAACAAAAGTGGGCGTGAGTCGTTTTTGATCCGTTTTTCTGCGGAAAGTCCGTGATGTTTTTGAACACGCTGCTCGGTGCGCGCCCCGCACGAGTCCAGCATCGGTGCCCACGAGTGGCGCGAGATGACGGTGATGCGATGGTGGCGAGTTGTGACGGTAAAGGTCGTGGCGGTTGTGGTGAAGCGGTGTTGTGGTTGGTGGTTGTTGTTGTGATGGCTGTTGAGACGTGGTTGGTGGTGGTAATAATGACGGCTGGTCCAAAATAAAGATAGTAAAAGAAAAACGGCTATCCTGAAGAGTTGCAGCCCGCATGAATGACATTTATTCCCTCTAGACAACGGGTTTGGGCCTAACTACACATATACTTACCGAGATATCTCACCTAAGGGACCTGAATGGTGGTTTGTGAATTTGGTCAACCACAACACTACCCCCTCCCCTTTTTACAGACTCGTCCCGAGTCGTCAAATTTTCGTGTGCCATCATGTGTAGTTTCCCCTAGGACATTTTACCTACGGATCCCTGAGTGCGACATTTATGGTATTCGTGTCCCCAAAATAAATAACCTGAGGACTGAGTAACTACCTAAACAAACTCACTCACACGGACGACTTAAATAAAATTGCCGGCGCTAAGACAAACATGCCGGGGGCGCACTCATATTTACAGTACATCTTAAGCTTAACTTACAAATTTTACACTAAACCATGGCCCAGGATCAATGAGCTCTGAAAAAGAAAGCAGTTAGCAGGGAGCCAGGCTGCCCGCATGCAGTCTCTGGCTCAAACAATGCAGGTGACAGGGAACGTGGCCGGCTGCTCACACGCAGTCCAAGGCCTTCCCTTTTGAACTGAACGCAGTGAACCACAACGGTGCATGGGCTGCACAACGCAGTCTCCGTGCCAGCTCAAGTGGCACACGCAATGAGCACAACGAATGGATGGATGAATGGTTTGAACTGAACGCAGTGAACCACAACGGTGCATGGGCTGCACAAATGCAGTCTCCGTGCCAGCTCAAGTGGCACACGCAATGAACACAACGAATGGATGGATGAATGGTTTGAACTGAACGCAGTGAACCACAACGGTACATGGGCTGCACAAATGCAGTCTCCGTGCCAGCTCAAGTGGCACACGCAATGAACACAACGAATGGATGGATGAACACAAACACGGTGCACGGGCCGCCACTGCAGGCCCGTGTTGTAGCTGCCAACGGGGCAGTTCTTGCAGCTTGCAAACTGTTGCTTTCTGATCCTGGCGCACATGGCACTGAACAGGGGGGGGGGGGCAAAGCAAAAATTGAACGGGGCTGGTGAACGTGGGCAGTGGGCATGGCATGGCAAAGGCAGCAGGCAAACACAGCCCGCAGAAGAAGGCCGCTGCAGGCAAACACAGCCGACAGATGAGCTGGCCGGCACAGGCCTTGAAGCACAGCAGCTGCAGACAATCCGACCGGCACAGGCCTTGCAGCACAGCAGCTGCAGACGATCCAGCCGGCACAGGCCTTGCAGTAAAACAACAGCTGCCGATGAAGTTGGCCGGCCTCCGCCTTGAAGCAAAACACGGCCAGCCGATGAAGTTGGCCAGCCTTTGCCGTTCAGTGGAGGTTGGTGGAGGGAGTGCGGTGGTGCTGACCACTTGGAAGGCGGGCTCGGACCTACCCTACGGTCTCCCTCCCAACCTGTCGCCTTTGCCTGTCACTGTCTATACCCACTCCCTTAATTTGTGAAACCCAATTTAGCCCCAACTTATTTTTTTGTTGTTTTTATTTTTACTCCCCACTATAAATCGTCCCCTAACCCCCTTTACTGTCCTTGTCCGGCTAACCTATCCTGTCACCTAGCCTACTCCCAACCCCTACGTTCCTTCCCGGAGGGGAATAAGGAGAGCTAACGTCCTGTGTCGAGGCCCAACGAAGCCTCAGAATGGCCTCCCCAGAGTTCAGCGATCTATAACCAAAGTGGGTCCAGCGGCCCACAACGAGAGCGAGGGGATGGATGGTGCGGAGGGGTACACTTCCTATTCTACCCTATCCATTTAACTGCTAACTTACCCCGGGGCTTTCAACAAGCGCCTCTCGCTTAAACTATTGGTTCTATCAACCCAGATTCCCGTCGCCTGTGTTGGTGTCCTCACAATTTCGGGCCTCGCCCCCCAATTTTCTCTCCGTGCCCTCACACGGTCTCAAGGCTGGGACACGTGGCTCCCTTTGGCAGGCACCACCCTCTGCCGATTCTCCCGCTATGGCACCCCCGGGCACTACACTGCCTCCGAGCCTACCAGCTCCCTAACACCGGGGAGTGCCCCCCATGGCACCTCCCCTGAAACGCACACGTGGCAGGCTGGCTTCCCAGGCTCCTTTCCGAGGGTCACCCGTGCCCACAACACTGCCCACGCGGCTAATGGCGCCCCGGGCCCCCGCACCAAGCAGGCGCACCCGTGCCCACTACGCTATCCCGGCCCCCCATGGGCTCTTGGCCTACCACGGCCGACTAGCCTGGTGCCCGGGGTACCCACTCAGCGATACTCACTTTTCGCAGCCACGCTCCCAGCCCGTCAACAGGGCTCCTGCACCCCTCCAAACGGGATTCGAGCCTACACTCCCACCAACAACAAAACCACCTCCATTTTGTAAATTTAACTAACCCCCTAACTCACTCTACACTGACCCCGGGGTCCCTTGGGCGGGAGTCACTCCTCCCCCCAATCACTCATCGCACCATGCATTCCCCATTCGCTCCATTCACACAGACCCGCTGGCCTCACTCACTCAACAAGTACTCACCTCACAACTCACCAACTCTTCAACACACACACCGCTGAACTCTGCCATCCTCCTAACTACATCCCCTAACTAACTCGTGCTCCCACGTCGTCCCTTAAACTATAGCACGTTCCTTTTAACACTACGTAGCTAAACTATGTCCCCTCTACACATTCAAAGGCTGTCACTGTCTCCAAATAATCCCATTAATCAATCCCTCTAACTAATCCATTCCACGGACTCCATGAGGACTTGCCCCTGCCCCATGAAGTCGGTCTAGCTAAGCTCACCCTTCCCCCTAACTAGTTTCCATCCTGTGCCCAGGTCAAGGGGGTCTTCCACCCCTTGCCCAGGAATCCTGTGCACCCGAAAGTGAGGCTTGCTTTTTTTTTTTTTATTTTTATTTTTTACATGCGCAGCACCAGCGCGGCAACTCGCGCACTTTGCACCTGCCCGTGACGTCATGCAGCTGCACGTGTTCCTCGTCCCTCCTTGGACGGTGCTATCCGGCAGGGATACCCCTCCTGCCGGATTCCAACCCCACGTGCAGCCATGACGTCACCGTGCGCATAAAAAAAAAACAAGCCCTACGTCTCGAGGGGTTCCCCACGCGAACACATGTGCTTTGCCCGTTGGAGCTTCACACACACGCCCGCGTGGAGAACCCGTCCGGTCCAAATCCGAAATCCTGCCTAAACTTTGTCCGTCCACGGGATCGGCAAATCCACCGCGTGCGTTTCCGGACCGGGACTTCACTATCGCAAGCGAGCACGTGGGGGCCTCGTGCGTTGCACAGCACGGGCCTCGTGCTCACTGCTGGGTGAACCCGGCACGGTCCCCGAAACAACTACAGCCGCTACCCGGCTTTCCTTCCTAACATGTCGGCGTCGTCGTCGCCATTCCACTCCACGCACACCTGCGTGTTACGACGCTCACACTCCATTCCATTACATTCACACCGGGAGACGCGGCTGCGTGCTCCCGCATGCCAACCGACATCTCCCCACATACCGCTCTCTCACACACGGTCTCCTTGCACTCGGCCGTTCACTCACGCATGCTACCTCCCTCGCACACGTGACTCCACTCACTCGCGGCCTTCCACTCACTCGTGCCTCACTCATACACCGTTCCTCACTCACACGCGGGGGAACTCACCCGCGGTGCCTCATCCACACTGGCCGTTTCATCACACACACGGCTTCACTCACACACGGTGCCTCACCCACACACGCGGGGGCACCTACCCGCGGTGCCCCATCCACACACCGTCCCTCACTCACACACGCGGGGCACCTCACCCGCGGTGCCTCATCCACACTGGTCGTTTCTTCCACACACGGTGCCTCATCCACACACGGCGTGCTGGGAAGCACGTACCTGGAACCATCGCCACCACACCACTCACACACGGGGTCGCTTCCACACACGGGGACGCACTCACGCCTTGCACCACACACAGGGACAACCACACTGGGGGTTCGTGTCCCCACAAGGGTCTCCGGGGCCTCTATACCCGCCAAGCTCTCCGTGCACCTGTCCACAGCACTCCTCCTCTCAACCTCGCAAAGCACGACCGAACTCACCTGGTCGTGACTCGCCTCAAGGGGGCATACTCCCTCCCCTCGTTCCTGGAGGAGGCTATCCCGCTGCTCGTACCGGGCCTCCACCCAGTCCACCAGCTCACCCCCATTGTCCTCCACTACCTCCGTGTGTGTGTGTGCGTCACTTACCCCGTCTTCATCGTGCAGTCTTCCCTCTATCGTTCCCATCTCACGTGGCTCTGCCAACTCGGTCACCTCCTTCACCCTTTACCTCCCTTTGTCTCAACGATTATTTCCGTTGTCGTCACCTCGTGTCTCGTCTCACACGTTTTGGTCTCCCCATTTATTTTTTCCCTTTCGGTCATCGTCACGACCCTCGCCCAACACGTCCCCCGAATTATTTTTTCACCCACCTCCACCGCGGGCCCGACAGCCGTTGCACCCCTTCCAGCTCGTTTGCTCCCACACGTGGAGTCGCCATTTTTATCTCCCTGGTCACGGCCTTCATGCCCGCCTGCAGGCATCGGCCCATGTTCTGCGTCTCACCCCGCAGCTTTTTCGTTTCGTTTATAAATTCATTTGTGTATGCATCCATCTTTTCGTTCATTCCTTTCATTTTGTTTATAATTTCATGCGCATTCGTTTCCATTTGCTTGTTCATTGCCGCCAGCATGGCGTATAGCTGGGCCATGTCGGGTGCGCTTAGTGAGCCGATTCGGCAAGAATCGGGAGGTTTTGGTGGAGAGGGGGAGGGGAGGTGTCATACACCGCGGCCGCTGCCGCACCTATTTCGGGCTCTGGGTTCAGTTGGGCGAGTTCGTTTTCCTGTACAACCAACATTTCCTGCACGGGGATTTCATCCTGGACCATGGATCCTACATTACTACACATATACATTTCTAATACCCCGGCTCCCGCTCGCCTTGAGACGCCATCTTGCTTCTCGCAAAGGGTTAATTTAGCTCGCTCGTAATTTGAGGGAATCGGGGTCGCTCCTTCCACCCCTGGACCGATACCCGTGAATTTAATTGGAGACAGGAGAGCCCGTTTTCCCGTTCTCCAATACCAGTGCCGCGAGGAGGGCGATGAGTTTGTATCGCACGACCTGACACCAGTGTTGCGGATTCGCGCCCGCCGGCGTGCTGACGGCCACGTAACTCGAATCGCGGCACGTCGCCCACCGGACGGACAATCCAGTCGTGACCCTCTCGGACTAACGCCGGGAACCAGTCACGGGTGGACCTTTCGGTCTCACCGCGATCGTGCCAAGCGGCCCCAGTGTGGGATAGGGTTGCTCGCCAAATTCGACCTACCTAAGTACCCACACGGAGGGTAGACCGGGCGATCGCACCTCGCCGCAGGTCGACTCCGGACACGGGCCACTTTAGCGACCCGTTCCGTACTATCGGAATAACCGAGCGGTGTTATTCGTCGGCCTCGACGGTTCGATTAATTATCGGGCGTTCTAGCCCACGACCAACCCTTTACGTGAAGCAAGATGGGGATTCAATGAAAGAAATGACGGCGAAGCGGGAAAACAGTTCAACAATAAGCACATTTATTTCGCGATGAACGGAAAGCACACATATACAATTCCACCAAAAGCACATGTAAAAGAAGAAGACAATGCAATATTACACAAAAAGCAAATGCAACAATGCAGATCTATCCGACTACCGGGCACACGGCAACACTTATACAATTTTACTTCACAGACGGCGCCGACAACACATATTCCCAAAGCAAAAGAAAAGAGAACCACCCTCCAGGATGAGGCGGGCCTGGGGCTGAGACCGTGTCGGGCCTACCCGTCTGATGATGAGACGCGGAGCGGCGGTGGTGCCTCAACTCCGCGGGCCTCGCGGACAGTGTCTGGTAGGGGTGGGAAGGGGCCCCCTTGTCGCACTATCTCAGCGCGGGGGGGAAACAGGAGGGGTTGCTGATGCTCGGGAAAGGAGGATATAACCCTGTCTCGGGTCCCGCGGCGAGCGTCTCCTCCTCCACCTCGGTCGCGTTGCTGGCCTCTCCCTGTGCCGCCTCCCGGCACCGACGCGAGCACCCCCTCGTCCGCCTTCGCCGCCGTCACCTCTCCACAGCTCCGTCCTCTTCACTCCGACTAGTACCACTTCTTTCCAGCTCCACCGACGACTCTCTTGTATTCCCGCACACTCCTCTCAACTTCCAACTGAACTCCCGTACTCAACTTCCAACTGAACTCTCTTACTTCCAACTGAACTGAACTCGACTGACGAACGCAGTCGTTTTATAAGCCCCGTGGCTTCGCTCTTTACCCTTGACCCTCTGCCTCCGACCCTTCACCTCTCTCCCCATTGGCCCGAGGAAAAGTGGGCGTGAATGCTTTTTGATCCATGAATTTGCATATAGCGACCGCCTCCAACGCCCTGGAGGCGGGGCCAATCGCCCTCGCTCACCGATTGGACGGAACAAAGTGGGCGTGAGTCGCTTTTGATCCGTTTTCTGCGGAAAGTCCGTGATGTTTTTGAACACGCTGCTCGGTGCGCGCCCCGCACGAGTCCAGCATCGGTGCCCACGAGTGGCGCGAGATGACGGTGATGCGATGGTGGCGAGTTGTGACGGTAAAGGTCGTGGCGGTTGTGGTGAAGCGGTGTTGTGGTTGGTGGTTGTTGTTGTGATGGCTGTTGAGACGTGGTTGGTGGTGGTAATAATGACGGCTGGTCCAAAATAAAGATAGTAAAAGAAAAACGGCTATCCTGAAGAGTTGCAGCCCGCATGAATGACATTTATTCCCTCTAGACAACGGGTTTGGGCCTAACTACACATATACTTACCGAGATATCTCACCTAAGGGACCTGAATGGTGGTTTGTGAATTTGGTCAACCACAACACTACCCCCTCCCCTTTTTACAGACTCGTCCCGAGTCGTCAAATTTCGTGTGCCATCATGTGTAGTTTCCCTAGGACATTTTACCTACGGATCCCTGAGTGCGACATTTATGGTATTCGTGTCCCCAAAATAAATAACCTGAGGACTGAGTAACTACCTAAACAAACTCACTCACACGGACGACTTAAATAAAATTGCCGGCGCTAAGACAAACATGCCGGGGGCGCACTCATATTTACAGTACATCTTAAGCTTAACTTACAAATTTTACACTAAACCATGGCCCAGGATCAATGAGCTCTGAAAAAGAAAGCAGTTAGCAGGGAGCCAGGCTGCCCGCATGCAGTCTCTGGCTCAAACAATGCAGGTGACAGGGAACGTGGCCGGCTGCTCACACGCAGTCCAAGGCCTTCCCTTTTGAACTGAACGCAGTGAACCACAACGGTGCATGGGCTGCACAACGCAGTCTCCGTGCCAGCTCAAGTGGCACACGCAATGAGCACAACGAATGGATGGATGAATGGTTTGAACTGAACGCAGTGAACCACAACGGTGCATGGGCTGCACAAATGCAGTCTCCGTGCCAGCTCAAGTGGCACACGCAATGAACACAACGAATGGATGGATGAATGGTTTGAACTGAACGCAGTGAACCACAACGGTACATGGGCTGCACAAATGCAGTCTCCGTGCCAGCTCAAGTGGCACACGCAATGAACACAACGAATGGATGGATGAACACAAACACGGTGCACGGGCCGCCACTGCAGGCCCGTGTTGTAGCTGCCAACGGGGCAGTTCTTGCAGCTTGCAAACTGTTGCTTTCTGATCCTGGCGCACATGGCACTGAACAGGGGGGGGCAAAGCAAAAATTGAACGGGGCTGGTGAACGTGGGCAGTGGGCATGGCATGGCAAAGGCAGCAGGCAAACACAGCCCGCAGAAGAAGGCCGCTGCAGGCAAACACAGCCGACAGATGAGCTGGCCGGCACAGGCCTTGAAGCACAGCAGCTGCAGACAATCCGACCGGCACAGGCCTTGCAGCACAGCAGCTGCAGACGATCCAGCCGGCACAGGCCTTGCAGTAAAACAACAGCTGCCGATGAAGTTGGCCGGCCTCCGCCTTGAAGCAAAACACGGCCAGCCGATGAAGTTGGCCAGCCTTTGCCGTTCAGTGGAGGTTGGTGGAGGGAGTGCGGTGGTGCTGGCCACTTGGAAGGCGGGCTCGGACCTACCCTACGGTCTCCCTCCCAACCTGTCGCCTTTGCCTGTCACTGTCTATACCCACTCCCTTAATTTGTGAAACCCAATTTAGCCCCAACTTATTTTTTTGTTGTTTTTATTTTTACTTCCCCACTATAAATCGTCCCCTAACCCCCTTTACTGTCCTTGTCCGGCTAACCTATCCTGTCACCTAGCCTACTCCCAACCCCTACGTTCCCTTCCCGGAGGGGAATAAGGGAGAGCTAACGTCCTGTGTCGAGGCCCAACGAAGCCTCAGAATGGCCTCCCCAGAGTTCAGCGATCTATAACCAAAGTGGGTCCAGCGGCCCACAACGAGAGCGAGGGGATGGATGGTGCGGAGGGGTACACTTCCTATTCTACCCTATCCATTTAACTGCTAACTTACCCCGGGGCTTTCAACAAGCGCCTCTCGCTTAAACTATTGGTTCTATCAACCCAGATTCCCGTCGCCTGTGTTGGTGTCCTCACAATTTCGGGCCTCGCCCCCCAATTTTCTCTCCGTGCCCTCACACGGTCTCAAGGCTGGGACACGTGGCTCCCTTTGGCAGGCACCACCCTCTGCCGATTCTCCCGCTATGGCACCCCCGGGCACTACACTGCCTCCGAGCCTACCAGCTCCCTAACACCGGGGAGTGCCCCCCATGGCACCTCCCCTGAAACGCCCACGCGGCAGGCTGGCTTCCCGGACTCCTTTCCGAGGGTCACCCTGTGCCCACAACACTGCCCAGGCGGCTAATGGCGCCCCGGGCCCGCGCACCAAGCAGGCGCACCGGTGCCCACTACGCTATCCCGGCCCCTCATGGGCTCTTGGCCTAGCACGCCCGACTAGTCTGGTGCCCGGGGTACCCACTCAGCGATACTCACTTTTCGCAGCCACGCTCCCAGCCCGTCAACAGGGCTCCTGCACCCCTCCAAACGGGATTCGAGCCTACACTCCCACCAACAACAAAACCACCTCCATTTTGTAAATTTAACTAACCCCCTAACTCACTCTACACTGACCCCGGGGTCCCTTGGGCGGGAGTCACTCCTCCCCCCAATCACTCATCGCACCATGCATTCCCCATTCGCTCCATTCACACAGACCCGCTGGCCTCACTCACTCAACAAGTACTCACCTCACAACTCACCAACTCTTCAACACACACACCGCTGAACTCTGCCATCCTCCTAACTACATCCCCTAACTAACTCGTGCTCCCACGTCGTCCCTTAAACTATAGCACGTTCCTTTTAACACTACGTAGCTAAACTATGTCCCCTCTACACATTCAAAGGCTGTCACTGTCTCCAAATAATCCCATTAATCAATTTCCCAACCTAAATCTCGCTACAATCCCTCTAACTAATCCATTCCACGGACTCCATGAGGACTTGCCCCTGCCCCATGAAGTCGGTCTAGCTAAGCTCACCCTTCCCCCTAACTAGTTTCCATCCTGTGCCCAGGTCAAGGGGGTCTTCCACCCCTTGCCCAGGAATCCTGTGCACCCGAAAGTGAGGCTTGCTTTTTTATTTTTATTTTTTTCCATGCGCAGCACCAGCGCGGCAACTCGCGCACTTTGCACCTGCCCGTGACGTCATGCAGCTGCACGTGTTCCTCGTCCCTCCTTGGACGGTGCTATCCGGCAGGGATACCCCTCCTGCCGGATTCCAACCCCACGTGCAGCCATGACGTCACCGTGCGCATAAAAAAAAAACAAGCCCTACGTCTCGAGGGGTTCCCCACGCGAACACATGTGCTTTGCCCGTTGGAGCTTCACACACACGCCCGCGTGGAGAACCCGTCCGGTCCAAATCCGAAATCCTGCCTAAACTTTGTCCGTCCACGGGATCGGC
Source organism: Eptatretus burgeri (assembly GCF_056783735.1). Lineage (NCBI taxonomy): Eukaryota > Metazoa > Chordata > Myxini > Myxiniformes > Myxinidae > Eptatretus > Eptatretus burgeri. Next base: position 94,851,088 of record NC_140967.1, read on the forward strand.
AAATCCACCGCGTGCGTTTCCGGACCGGGACTTCACTATCGCAAGCGAGCACGTGGGGGCCTCGTGCGTTGCACAGCACGGGCCTCGTGCTCACTGCTGGGTGAACCCGGCACGGTCCCCGAAACAACTACAGCCGCTACCCGGCTTTCCTTCCTAACATGTCGGCGTCGTCGTCGCCATTCCACCCACGCACACCTGCGTGTTACGACGCTCACACTCCATTCCATTACATTCACACCGGGAGACGCGGCTGCGTGCTCCCGCATGCCAACCGACATCTCCCTCACATACCGCTCTCTCACACACACGGTCTCCCTTGCACTCGGCCGTTCACTCACGCATGCTACCTCCCTCGCACACGTGACTCCACTCACTCGCGGCCTTCCACTCACTCGTGCCTCACTCATACACCGTTCCTCACTCACACACGCGGGGGAACTCACCCGCGGTGCCTCATCCACACTGGCCGTTTCATCCACACACACGGCTTCACTCACACACGGTGCCTCACCCACACACGCGGGGGCACTCACCCGCGGTGCCCCATCCACACACCGTCCCTCACTCACACACGCGGGGGCACTCACCCGCGGTGCCTCATCCACACTGGTCGTTTCTTCCACACACGGTGCCTCATCCACACACGGCGTGCTGGGAAGCACGTACTCTGGAACCATCGCCACCACACCACTCACACACGGGGTCGCTTCCACACACGGGGACGCACTCACGCCTTGCACCACACACACAGGGACAACCACACTGGGGGTTCGTGTCCCCACAAGGGTCTCCGGGGCCTCTATACCCGCCAAGCTCTCCGTGCACCTGTCCACAGCACTCCTCCTCTCAACCTCGCAAAGCACGACCGAACTCACCTGGTCGTGACTCGCCTCAAGGGGGCATACTCCCTCCCCTCGTTCCTGGAGGAGGCTATCCCGCTGCTCGTACCGGGCCTCCACCCAGTCCACCAGCTCACCCCCATTGTCCTCCACTACCTCCGTGTGTGTGTGTGCGTCACTTACCCCGTCTTCATCGTGCAGTCTTCCCTCTATCGTTCCCATCTCACGTGTCTCTGCCAACTCAGTCACCTCTTCACCCTTTACCTCCCTTGTCTCAACGATTATTTCCGTTGTCGTCACCTCGTGTCTCGTCTCACACGTTTTGGTCTCCCCATTTATTTTTTCCCTTTCGGTCATCGTCACGACCCTCGCCCAACACGTCCCCCGAATTATTTTTTCACCCACCTCCACCGCGGGCCCGACAGCCGTTGCACCCCCTTCCAGCTCGTTTGCTCCCACACGTGGAGTCGCCATTTTTATCTCCCTGGTCACGGCCTTCATGCCCGCCTGCAGGCATCGGCCCATGTTCTGCGTCTCACCCCGCAGCTTTTTCGTTTCGTTTATAAATTCATTTGTGTATGCATCCATCTTTTCGTTCATTCCTTTCATTTTGTTTATAATTTCATGCGCATTCGTTTCCATTTGCTTGTTCATTGCCGCCAGCATGGCGTATAGCTGGGCCATGTCGGGTGCGCTTGGGTGAGCCGATTCG
>NC_140967.1:94853138-94871138 GCF_056783735.1 Eptatretus burgeri
ATATATATATATATATATATACATGATACCAGCTCATCGCAGTTCTGTTGCTGTCTTGGCAAGGTTTGAATGCGACAATCGATGATATCGCAGAGATGTTCAATTGGATTTAAATCTGTCAGGAATTCAGGCTTGGGATTAACATTGTCATGAAATTAACGTTGCATTGACAAGCATGTTCATTGTTCGAATGGCCCTGTGAACAGCAGCATTATTGTGCATAAAGAAGATTCCTGGAACATGTTGAAAAGAGTAGCCAACACATAAGATCTCATAAATTGCTGTAAAATCTCAATGATGAATCATTCTGCTGTCAAATTGCCTCAGTGTCTCTCAGACTTCATGATTTGCAAATTGCAAATTTGCTGCAAATGTGCTTGGATGTGTCGCTGTAAAAGTCTTCGAAGCTGAACTGGACGACGTGCGCAGATCCCTGCATCATGGAGATGCCTCATGATAGTGTTGACACTTATTCTTTGAGGTCGATGGAGTGTGTTTACAATACTCTGGGAAGTTTGAATCTGATTGTTTCGATGGGTCATGTGAATGAATCGGTCATGACTGGGAGTCGTTATCCTGGGACGTCAACTTTTTGGCTTATCTCTTGTTGATCCAGTGGCGTGATAACATCTTGTGAGGTCATAAATAGTTCCTCTACCCATGTTAAAGAGCTTTGCAACATCGCTTATGGGAGACCCTGCTTGAAGGTGTCCAATTTGATTCTTCTCGTTTTCTGACAGACGTGGGATTGAAGTAGATTGTTAAAAAAAATTGTTATCCGTGTGTTTTTGGATGATCCATACACTGGTTTCTTGGAAAGACTCTTTCAAATTTGATCAGAATGTGTCGTGTCACCCATAAAAACTTAAAGTTCCATGATTTGCTCATGCTCAACGATTATTACATGAGTCGATTACATTATTTGCATTCAAGTGTTCTGCACACCCCTTGTGCCAAAACAGCACTTCAAATGAATGCTGGAACAACCATTTAACAATTGCAATATAAATTGTTCATGGTCATTTTTTATGGGAGAGAGAGAGAGAGAGAGAGAGAGAGAGAGAGAGAGAGAGAGAGAGAGAGAGAGAGAGAGAGAGAGAGAGAGAGAGAGAGAGAGAGAGAGAGAGAGAGAGAGAGAGTCTTCTTATTTCGGCTGCTCCATTTAGGGGTCGCCACAGCGGATCATCCGTATCATCCGCATAGTGATTTGGCACATGTTTTTCGCCGGATGCCCTTCCTGATGCAACCCTGGTCGCCTCTTACGACACAGAGATATGGTACACCTATTTTAACCAGGGTATACACCGGCCCAGTACACTGGTACTCATTTCGCCAACCTCGGAAGGATGACAGGCTGAGTCAACCCCCTGGTGTATTAATTCAGTGGCCCAACGGGGCTTGAACTCAGGACCTTTTGGATCCCAAGCCGCTGCCCTAACCACTGCGCCAACACCAGGCTGATATATGTATGTATATGTATGTATATATATATATATATATATATATATATATATATATATATATATATATATATATATATATATATATATATATATATATATATATATATATGTATGTATGTATGTATGTATATATATATATATATATATATATATATATATATATATATATATATATATATATATATATATATATATATATATGTTATAGTTTTCCTCCCCGCCAGCGTGCGAGCGACTGCTTTTAGCTAATCGTGGCCACGCGCCCACCGGACTTGGCAAACCTAGTCACAGCTTTCGGATCAACGCCAAAATCCAGCCATGGGTGTGTCTTTAATCACACCGAAAATCAGCCAACTATTCTATCCGCGCGTGACAGGGTCTGATCGCCAAATTGTCGATTTACCTCAGTATGCGCGCAGACAGAAATGCCGGGGATTTACACCTCGACGGGAACTGCTTGGAAACGATCCGCGAAGCAGCTCGCTCCGTTTGCGGCTTGCCGAGCAGTGTATATTGCCAGGCCCCGCCGGATCCGATTACTTTATCGGCTATTTAAAAGCCAAATAATATCCCGAACGCAATATGGCAGCTCAATCGAGGGAAAGGACGCAACGAACAGATAAACATTCACACAAGGACATTTATTCACAAAGCACATATGCAGGCATGCAAGTATGCAATTATGCAGTCAACAAAAGCAACGCAGGTAATACAAGCACGACTAAAGAACTACTACCGTTCTATTATTTATTTACATGCACTTAACAGTTCTACTTAAGGACATGGCGCCACGACATTCATTCAAAGAAACCCCAGGAAAGGCAAGGGTAGAACTGGACCTCGTGGGTCTTTATTGTTCACGGAGCTGTGGAGACCGCAAAAGCTCCGAGAGGCCGGGCTGGTTACCTGTCACCTTCGTGGTGACTCGCTGGGCCCTGGTTCGGCGACCCTCGGTGGCTCTGCCCGCACTCCGTGGGACTCCACCCGTTCCCGGTCTCAGTCAGCCTCCGTTCTCTGTCAGCCTGCAGCTTTCCAAGCTGCCAACTCGACCTGAACCTGATGTCCCCGTTTTCCTCTCCACTCGAGCGAACGCGCGGTTTTTTTTTTATCCCCCACCCATCATGCCCCGCCCTTCCCGGCACGCGGCGGGGGGGGGCAACTTTTCTCTGCGGGACACGCCCCCAGCCGTCCTTTCGGGGCGGGAGTTAAGTTCCAACCGTCATTTCTGTTTACCATGGATATCGGGGCGGGAGTTGAGTTGAGTTGCTGTTTTCCAACCGTCCTTTCTGTTTACCGAGTAACCATCATTGTGGGTGGCAGAGAAGTTATTCGTTGGGGAGGCCGTTGTCTGTGGAGATGTCGGCGGTTTTGGAGAAGTTGGTTGTGGTTGTTGTGGCTGGTGTTGTGCTGGGGATGGTGTGGTTGTTGAGATGCGGTTGTGGAGTAGGTGGTTGTGGTTGTTCCAAAATAAACATAGCAAAAGAATAATGGCTGACTCAAAGATCACAGCCTGGTTACCTGAATAATTCCCTTTAGACCTTGGTGGAGAAATCGAATCTGAACACACACTTATCGACATAACTGATCTCTGGGATACCTGAATGGTGTTCTGTGAATTTCCACAACCGTAACAATGTGTATATATATATATATATATATATATATATATATATATATATATATATATATATATATATATATATATATATATGTATCACATATATTGTTATGGTTGTGGGGGTAGATGGAGGGATTTAATCGGGAGTTTAACATTGTGTAGAGTTGCTTGGTCCGTGGATGAGTAGACAGCATCTCGATGTAACTTATTTCGGGAATCCGTGAGCTTCGGGGTTATGTGTCTCCACACGAGGGGTGGTGCAGTATTAATTAGCTTTGGGAGTGAGAGTAACTTCCCGAGTATGTGATTGCCATCTGTGATTTTCCCTATGGTTTTTATATTTCAAACCAGGCAGTAAAGCTGGGAAACGCTTCCCTGAAATGACAACAAACAGGCGAAGACCCGCCTTCCTGGGTTTGGGGGTCAGCAGGCCGTGCCCCAGGGGCAGAGGATATAGTGAGAAAAAGAGAAGGAGTGCACAAGAGAGACTGGTGCATTACAAGGGGGGTTCCTACTGCATAGGACGGGAGATCGGTGTGATCGAGAAATGTGACGGGAGGAGGGTGGAGTTAGCAAAGAGAATGATATGCTATGCTTAATGACCGGGCACACACATACACACACATGCACACACACAAATGTGGATACTTTCGAGATCTGGGGGTGGGGTGGAGCATTTGAAACCCACACTATCTACTTGGTAAAGGTCTGCCTGCATGCATGCGACCTTTGCGACCTTCCGATCGGCTCACTCCGAATCTGATTCATACATGCTAGTCCCCTCAACAGAGGGGTAGGGGAGCAGGGAGAGGGGGAAGGGATGGGAGAGAAATATAGAGGGTGGTGTCGGAAAGAGGGAGGGGTGGGAGAGAGGGGCTAGGTTTGGGAGGGTGAGAGAAGCAGAGGAGTGAGAGGGGGGAGGGGGAAAGGGATTCCGGCAGATGAGACACCTCAGTTTAAGAGATGGCACACTCAATGATGAATCACCCTGCATGTGAAACGCCGGGATGACAGTTTATAGCTGGGTCGAGATTCAAACCCAGGCTAGACAGCTTCAAGTGAGTATGCGTACCTCTCGGCTTTACTGCCATGATGTGGCCATTCATTACTTCATAACAACTGAAACCATTTTTTACTCCTTGTGATCCTTCAATTTATTTTGCCTTCCTACCTCGGGTATCGCACCCTGGTATTGCCATTGATTGAAGGTTGAAGAATGCACGCCAAGTGGCTTCACCAAGCAATCTATGAAACGGTTGAAGAAACTTTGAAAAACTAAACGTTTCATCACCTCCACCACCGAAAGTGAAGGAGGTTATGTTTTCACCCCTCTCTGTCTGTCTGTCTGTCTGTCTGTCTGTCTGTCTGTCTGTCTGTCTGTCTGTTTGTCTGTTTGTTTGTTTGTTTGTGTGCAGGATATCTCAAAAAGTTGTGGACGGATCCGGATAAAGTTTTGTGGACAGGTTCGGTGTGCGACAAGGATGAGCTCATTATATTTTGATGAAGCTCTGGATCCGGATCTAACTACGAGAATTTTTTTAAAGTGTTTCTTCACCATTGAGAGGGCCACAAACAATATACTGCATGATATTTCAAAAATTTATTGGGCCACATATGTTCTCGTGGATCAGGCATTGTGTGGCGGAGGTATGCGTTCTACCGAATGCCCTTCTAGTTTCTATTTGCATTTCTCTATGCCAGAGTGACGAGTGGTATAATGGAAAATCTTACAAAAACAAAAAGGGATAACGTAATGTAAAATAAAATTTCACATTTTCAGCAAGCCAGCCACCGCCTGTTGCACCGCAAAACAACACATGGCCAATGCATGCAAGTGGCCCCTTAACTTTATTCTAGTCATTCGATATAGTATTCAGTGACAGTGCAAATATTGTAGAGCGCTCGCAAAGTGGCTTAAGCACTCCAACGAAATATTTGATAAGAATCGGCTCGCTTGGCATGTGATTAGCAATCACTGAACCGCCATACTAAACATACACCTCCCGAAGACATCCAAAATGTCAAATGTGTCCGAATATGACAAATGAACACATTTCTTAGAAGTCACAACTGCTGCTAAGTTCGATTCTGGAGCTTAAATTTTGTAACTCTTCTCATTTTAAGAGATTCTCGAGGTTATCACGTGCAGGAATGGAAAAAAGCCACAAATGCTGACATCTCCAGGTGTTTATAAGCATTGCAATGTACCCAGTGATTCATAGCTATGATGAACAGGCATTCGATAATATGAGTGAGGAAAGTGAAAAATAAAACTTTTCGTTAAGAAATCGTTGCGGCCTGTTCCAAATCAAGGTATGGTTGAGCAGTTCAAAAAACGTGGCAGCTTCAGACCCCAATTAGGTAACCCATGATATGCCTTGAGACCCCAGAGAGTGAGGTGGCCAAGGAGCACCTGATAAAGGATATCATTAAATATGGCCACTAATCATCTTCAAAAGGGGTGTTTTAATTAACCCAAACACCCAATTTTCAGTCATGCACTTCCTTGCAATTTTCTTGGTAGGCATGCAAAGTTTCAGGCTGCTAGGTTTCATGGTTTTGGAGTTATGGAGGAGACACACACACACACACACACTGACATTTATTTGTAAAGATATGTGCCAGAAATAGCGTCACCTTTGGTGGTAGCCAGTATTACAAATCATCTTCCTTTATCTTGTGATTTGGAGTATGATGTGTTGTGGTCAATAAAAAAAATTCAGTAATGACATGAGGTGCATTTCCAAGACTGTGCAACAACACATTGCCCTTCGATGGCGGCCCGAGAATGGTACTCCCACCAGGAGGGTGGGAGTACCCGCTCATAGATTCAATATGATATATTTCAAATAATTTGGTTTGGTAATAAATATCAATTAATTTAATTTCACTTACCCAACAGTTCTTATCCATATTATCCTGAATTCTTTACAATTCTGGTTCTCAGCATTTTCAGTCTTGTCTGGAACCATTTCCTTCGACTATGATGAATGAAAGCCTTTTTTATACTAAAATAAAATAAAAAAAACTTATTTTAAGGAATTTGTTTTGTGTCTTGACAATCAATTGCTTTGATCAACCAATTTCTCTTCTTTTCACTTTGGCTCAGAAGAATAGTTGATCACTCAGAGTGGTGTGCTGAAATTTAACCGGAGTTTTTTGAAAAACAATTTCGCATCGAAATATTGAAACAAAAGCACATTCTTGAATGAAGATGGATGATTCTGCAAAGAAATCCCTGGGTAATCTCCTTGAGATGCAGCCACTGCGCCGCTCGCCTTGAAAATCAGAAAACGCAATCCATTTTCCGAGCGGCAGTGTCATCTGTTTGCTTAACCTCAAGTCCCAAATAATGGTACATCAGCAATTTGGGAGAAAGCTAGCTGTTGTAATATCTCTTCTGAAGTGGAGACGGCTTTGCAACCACAGGCTTCAGCTTGCTGAGCATTGTGTGTTTGCTCAAGTAGAATCAATCATCAACCTTGAAAAAGCCTTACTTTTGGGGGCCTGTACACAAGGTGTCCATGGTGGTTACGCACTCTGGATTAATTGGGCTGCAAAGGGTAGTTTCGCTGTGAAACATCACAGGTACCATCCATTAAAGCAAGGCAGCAGCTATAAAGGGGTGTTTTATAGGCCATTTCCTTCCAGAGCAAAGGCCAATTAAAATCGAATTAAAATTTCAGAATAACCGGCAAGAATTGAGCCATGATGTCAGACATCACACAGCGACATGCCAGCTGTCCTGTTGTTGAAATGTTAATTGGACACAGTGCAAATGGACTTCTTTCTGTCCCAATCTGTTCTTCTTTTTCCCATCCGAAAAAGGTTCATGTTCCTTGTAAACGAACCCAGAATATGCTTCTCCAGAGAGAAGACTATATGGCGTGAGGCTAGCGCAAAAAAAAAAAACAACAACAACAACAACAACCCAGAGAGAACCCGATTCAAAACCCATGGAGGTCGTGTTGGGGGGCAAGAGAGGGGGGAGAAACAGTGAATTGTTTAACACCTCCTTGGCCTTGAAAATCTGTGAAGCATTGGAAAGCAGATGGGCAGCTGGCCGCTGTTGCAGGCAATTAATAGGTTGGCCTGCTTGCTGATGAACGCTGGAAGAAGACAATAACCTTCTGGTGAATGTCCCAATGGAGATGCAGATCTGGTGATAAAAGTATTTTCCTTGGCATATTAGTCATGTCACATCATTTGCTTCAAGGGCAGACATACGCAGAATTTTGTGCAATTTTTTGCACTTGTATTGGTATATCTTAAGCAATACTGATAGCAGAGGCAATTTACTTCGGGTTACACAGAAACATACAAATACAAGCACATATTTAAAGGTTTTTTGTAATCCACTCACCTCCCCCAATTTTTCTCCTTCCCCTCCCCCCCCCCTCATTGCTGCAGACTCTCATCTGTCACCAAACTCAGCTCCACTGAGACAAGCTAGACTCGAGTGTGACATGATGTGGAAAGCACTGGCTAGCACAATCCTCTTGGGGAAACCAATGACAAAGTGACTAAGATGGGGAAAAAAATTGATGACATCCGCTGATATTTATATGCTATGGATTGCAGATCTGCAAAGTTCCCATTTGTCCCCCTAAATAACCTATAAATGTTGTCCTGCATAATCCTATGTGTGCAGGGAGTTGCATCACACATTATGTCATTGTTCGGAACTGACTTTAAGGAGGCAGTCCTCTCGGTGAGCAGTTCCTTGTGTGTGTTAATTATCTCGTCAAGCTTTGAAAACAAGGACTTGATACTCCAGGAGTCTCGGTCGGTCTCTTGCCTTTTGGGTGGTAGTAGGAATAGCTCTGTGTAATATGAAAGCTAAATCTTGAACAGTTTTTGTAATATTGCATACACAAACCAAGGTTTGTTGCCATGGAATCATTATTCAGATGGTTGCCATGGCATCATAATTCAGCCAATCACAACTGTGATCTAATCATGTTGAGATGATGTCATGAGGAATAGATATCTGTAACATGAAAGCTAAATCTCTCACAATGAAGCTGAGTTTATGGGCCTATTACTTTGCTATCACCAACAGCTTGGTGGTCCCTCTGTCTTCTTCCGCCTCATTTCTGGTCTTGCACCCTCTGTCCTCCCCCTGCCCCAAGTATCTGCAGGATGCAACCCCCTCCACCAGCAACCCCCTCCCCGTGAAACTGCCTAAATCCAGAAACACTGTTCAACTCCACTCATTTATTCCTCTCTTTTTCCCGCCTGTGGAACTACCTTCCACACTCTCTTCAATCTCATTCTTCCCTCCGGGTCTTCAAGACAGCTGCTCAGCACCATCTCAAGTCATCCCCCATCCAAAGCCATGATCTTTTAGACACTCATTAAACCACCCCCCACTGCTCCCAAAATTTTGGCTGATCTATCCATCTTGTCCACCCCTTGCGTTCTCTAATCCTCATCGTTACCTGCATCCCTTGTTTGTCTGTCTCCGTCTCCCTTCTCCCTCCGCCCTGCTATTAGCTTTTCCTCTTTCTCCTGCTGTTCCCTTTGTTATGTTGTGTCCTGATCCTTTCTGTCCCCGCACTCTTCCACGAGCCTAGTATTTAAAAAAAGAAATGTTCAACCGTTTTTTTAAATATTGCATACACAAAAGTACATGGACAGATGATCGGTTGGTCAGAGCTCATTTTAATGTTCCCCATCTCTGACCTTGTTGGAGGAGTAGATTTTGGTGAAGATCCACATCCGGATGTTAGAATATTTTAAGTGATAATTATTTACCTTGAGAGATAGGACCAAAAACGATATATACCATGATATCTCATAAAGTTGTGGATGGATTATGATAAAACATGGTGGATGAGTTGGGAAGGTGACAAGAACAAGCCAATTAGATTGTGGTTATGGTCTTGATCCAGATCCGGCCTGTCGGTGGGATACAAAACATAAACTCTTCAGCCTGGTGGAGGTATGTGATCTACCGAGTACCGTTGTAGTTTATTTTGTTTTGCGAGTTAAAATACATCTGTTACCGAAGATCTGGCTTTGGCAGGCCACTAAAGTAAAAACGAGACATTCAAACATGATGATGCGAAAGAAAAATAGACATGAAATCCACAAATAAGTTTTTGAAAGAAAATAAATTAGAGAGTTCATAGAACACCCTGCTCCACACAGTCTTGAGAAAAAGGACGTGGGAAGGTTTTTGAAAGTGCCAACAATGTGATTTGTGTTCTTCAGTGTTCAAGTATATAATTAAACTGAAATATAATAAATATTTTAAATGTTGTAGAAAAAAAAAATTCTGGAACTTTACCGCTGTTGATGCAGTATCACATACACCATTGCATTTAACACATTGCAGTAGTTATTTGTACCTGTTGTTTGTGTCCTTTATGACGTTCTTAAAATCAGTAAGTTTCCTGTTTGGAATGATTTTCAGTTTTGTTTGACTGCCAGACAGGCAGACAGACTAAAAAATTTTTTTTTTTAAATCTCACTTATCTGTGCGCATGCACCATCGGGATGAAATTCCGTAGTTTGCTAAATTTAGAGCCAAAGTACTGCTAAACTGCAGGTTTGTTTTCCCGATTCATGTTCCAATTTGTGTTCAAAATATATCCTTCGATTCAAATCAAGTTGTTCCTCAATCATAAACTGACATTTGTAGATTGACGGACAAAGTGAACCAATTGCTCAACCCAACTTTTTGCTCTGTGTGTGTGGCATAATAATCCACGTCAGGGGAAGACATTTTGTATCCGATGAAGAGGTTCTTCTTCTTTCGTTTGCAGCACGAGGCTGCGGGGTAGCATCATTAGCTGAGGGCATGGTTGTTCCTCTGATGTAATGCCATCATTCTGTAGGTGAGGGCAGGGATTTGTTTAGGGTGCCAGTGGTGGCTCGTGTACTCCGCGAAGGACACCATAGGATCTTTAACGTCCACCAACTAATCCTACAGATGGGATGCCAAGTTTATCATCCGTCCAACGGACAACTCACACCTTGATTAATCAACCTGTCTGTGAAACACCGGGATGATAGTTTATAGCTGGGCCAAGGTTGAAACCCAGGCTACACAGCAGAGAGGTGAGTGTCAAGTGTAGGCTACCTGCCAGCTCCATGAAGAGGTTAACATAACCACATCCACCGCATCCAAGAACTGTCAGAAGGAATGCTTCTGTGCTGGAATTAAAAAGTTCTGGTTGACCTCTTGATGAAGTTGTCCATTGAAAAGGATGCAAGTTTTGTATAATCATGTGACCTGAGTATACTTTCTCAATAACACTGTGTCTACTTTGTCGGTGGAGTGACAGAACTCTTGGGATGATTCTTGTAGATCTTTTAATATATGGTGGAGATTGATTGCACTTTGAGCACAGATTGAAGGTTTGAGAGAGCAAGCCCAGAAATCATATGACGGATGTTTTTACTCAGTGTTGTTGAGATCAAGAAACGTTTTCCAGGGAAGTTAGAATAAGTCAGCATAGAGTTGAAGAAATTGCCTACTTACCCCAAAGGCAGAAGAAAATACAGGGATATAGGTAGCAAACAAGTAAGCAGGTGGGTTGCCCCTGTGGAATGTGGTGGTGGGTCTGTGCTCGAAGCTACATGTACCTCCTCTTTCTCCTCACTCGTGCTTTTCCCCCACCGTGCAGTTTGTCCATCAGTGATCACCCCCCTCCCCCCACCATCCTCCATCTAAGAATGGATTGAATTTAAAACCCTTTGAAATTGTAAGGACATTATCATCAAACCAGCCAACAAAGGCAATTCTAGAGAGCGAGGTTCGGTGCTGTTTTAACCGTCTCAAATTCCTCCATGCTCTCCTTTGTGCGATTATACGTAGCTCCATTCTTTGTTAATTTGTGCAGGTGCCTTGGTACTTAAGCATATTTCCCCACTGATTGACTGCAATAGGAGCACAAAGACCCAAAAGCCTCCTATCTGTTTTACATTTCTGGACATGGGCCACTCCTTCACTGACTATAGAAACCATCACCTTTGGGTCAGTAACCACACTCTCGCTGCTGATGAAGTCTTCAAGGTAAGTCACCTTTCTTTTTAATAGCTGGAACCTTTCAGGGTTCAATTTCAACCATGCTCTCCTGAAACGGAAGAAAAGCTCCATTTAATTTTTGAGAGCCTGATCGAATGTTTTTGCATTAACCAAAAACTTCACCGAGGTCGAGTAAACAGGTCTGCCAATGCATGCCAATTCAAACTCGTTCTATGACCTGCTCAGTCATCGCATGGACATTGCATAAGCCACATTGCCTTCCTGTAAATTCCTTTCAACCCTTTTGCCAGTTGAGAAGGTTGTATTTTTTTTTCTTTTTCTCATGCATGCCCACATGCCAATACCTCCACTTTTTTTAAATCTCGTATTGCAACCCAAATTGAGTTTATTGCATCACTGATTTGTCCCGTATGACAGGAGATTTTGCTATTACGTTTACACAAAATGTTGAGTTCCATAATTATTTTCATGAACTTTACAGGTTCACATCCAAGGACCTGCTGAAGGGTCCTGCAAAAAAATTCCTGTTTCCCAACCTCCTTCCTTTTTGCCAATGGAAGTCTCTGCCCAATTGTCAAACAGTCTAGGCTTCTCCAGTGACAATTGATGTTGCACCAAACCCACTTACACCATTATCCTCAGCTGACAAAGAGCAGTCAACCAGGTTAATGACAATCAAGCCATGTCGTGCTGCATGTTGCAGTTTGTCCAAACCTTCACTACTTTTCACAGAGTCGTTCATCCTTTGGGCCCAAGTCTCTCTGTACAAGGAGATCCTTATTTTTGATGCTGGCGTTGCAGGGTAACACACTCTCCATTCCAATTTTGGTGCAATTGGCTGCCTTCATAGCAGCTCTCAAGGTTTGTACTTCTGGAGACACATTCAACAATTGCACGCTACCTCTTCTCTTTGTTTATACATGAGAGTATGACTCCACCACCTAAGACTCCAGAACCTGTGACTCACATGACTGCATCAGATGGTAGTGTTCACCTCCGTCAGCTCCTGCAGGCCACTGCTTCATTACCGCAACCTCAAAGTGGAGTGGCACCATGATAGCCATGGGAATTGCAAACTTATTCAACGTCACTTTAATGACCCCCCCCACACCACCCCCACCCAACCCTTCCCTGCAGTTGCAGCACCTCAAATCTGATCTGTAGATGTCCACACCACAAATCGTGTTGACAGTCGTTGACTGATAGAAGTCCATCTTAATGAAACACAGGTCACACACCTTCACCACTGAATCTTCTGCTTCATCTTCTGCCTCACTTTCTGTCTAGTCATACCCAGACTCGGTGGTGTAATGGTTAGAGCGTCCTCTCTGAGTCTCGGAGGTCATCGGTTCAAACCCCACCTGAGTCATACCAAAGACTTAAAAAATCACAGAATTGTCACAGAAAAAAATCACAGAATTGTCACAGAAAAAAAATCACAGAATTGTCAGACAACGTCCACAAATGACAATATAAATAAATGAAAAAAAAAAGAAAAATATGCAGGTGAGCAACCAGAGACAATGGACAATCATGGTAATTTTGTGTGCCAGTACGTGCTGCTTCCTTGCTTTATGTTCAACATTTAAAAAGATCAGAACATGGACAATCTCCATACACTGGCATTCATGGGGAAGAGGAAATTCCTCCTTCGGAATTAGGAAATGCCCTGCTGATTGTGGTGGGAAAATCGATGCCATTGTTGTGGAGTCACTGGTAACCCAGAGTGCCCTGGGAAGTTACAGCACTTCACCCAAGCTCAGCGGCTGTGTTTGTCTCATTGAACAGTCCTGTGTATTTGTCTGTATGTCCATATGTGTGAGACGTGTGTGCGGCAGCTCCACTACGAGCCTTAGATCCTCCAAAAAAAAAAAATCAATAAAATACCCATTTCAAACTTAACAAAAACCACAATACAAACTTAGCACTTTTTCCTGCAGGAAACTGCAAGCTATGATATTCCAATTATGTGATATCTTTTTTTTGTTCTCATTCTCTCTGTCAATCAGTCATCTTGACTCACCACCCTGAGACGGGTAGGGAGGAGTAACCTTATTGCAACACCATGGTATCATTGATTGGAAACCATAACAAACTTGATGTGTGGTTGGTAATGACTTCTACAGGATTGATCCTCCTTTTTTTTCTCTTTTTTATGCATAATCAATAAGCACTGGCCCAGAATACTAAAAAAATAGAGGGTTACTGGCAAATTATTATCATTTTTTTTTTGTTCACCCAAGTACCTGCTGAAGGACCTATAAGGTTGTGGGTGTAAATCCTTTGCTCTTCGTCTGAGGCAGGAATGTCACTCATTCATTGATCAACATTTGTATTTATTTAACTTTCTATAAAATGAAGAATGACCATCCAAACATCTAATGATGAAGGATAGTTCCGACTTGTCAGTAAGTGATTGGCCTTGTTCCTTCTGCCCTCTCCTACATAACCCCTTCCTCAGCCCATTCCCAAAGAAAATCTCACCTGCTCAGTCTCCCAAAGTCCAGAAAGTTGTCCACCTGCGTTCATTCATCCCTTTATTCTCCTGATTGTGGAATCATCTTCCTGTATCCATTGTGTAACACCCCCCCCCTTTACTTTACTCTTTCAAATGCGCTGCCAGTCACTATCTCATGCGCTCACTATCCCCTGACATTGCATGTCCATGATCCCTTCTACACATGCTCATTATTTCCCATTCTGTTCCTCTCTGGGCCATTGTTACTTGTTTTTGAAACATGAGCAGCAAAGAGGGGCAACTTTATTTTGTGTTGTACAACTTCTGGAGTTTGATTTTTTTTTTTGGGGGGGGGGATTTTTTTTTAGCAATAACATCCAGTTTTCAAATTATTCTGTTCTGCGGTGCTTGGAGTATATTAGCAGGTATGATCATTCACCCACTTCTCATGATAATTCCCCAATTTAACATAAAAGTAAAAACCTAAGCTGCAGGTGGCCATCCCAATGTAATAGAATGTTCCCATGGCATACCCAGAAGGCAATCACCACTTTTCAACTTATTTCGGCCTGTGGTTTAGGAGTGCATAAAATACAGAGCACATTCTGATGAAACTTGACCGCCGTCTTCATCACCCATGATATACTAAGGTTTGTTCACGTCATAAAAAAATTTGGGTCCAACGGATTCTACGTGGGGGTTGCCCCCCAAAATATGTATTTGCTTTCTTCTCTGAAACCACACACCCAATTTCGATGAAACTTGACCACAACCTTTATCACCTGTAATGTATCAAAGTTTGAAAAAAAACATCCATAGGTATTCACTTTCTTCTCCATTACAGATTTTGTGGGTCATCCATGCCTTCCAGTGGTTACCTGGTTATCTTATCCAGCCGCTACCAGGTGAGTGCACAGGGATATTGCCCCTCTGTTTTATGTAATGCTGTGATGCTGGCTGATTTCCAATTTTGAAGGTGGATATAGGAGACCAGTTCTGAAGTGCAAAGGGTTTACAATATGGATACGTAAGCAAAATTGTGATCCCTTCGCAAAAGTGACACAAATGAAAAAAAAATTTTAACCGCGAATACGCAAGGGGCACGAATGTCGAAGCAGGTCACACTTTATGAACCGCGAATAGCGAATCAGTATATAGACAAGCCGGTAGGCGACATGGGTGGTCGCTCGACGAAGGAGAATTTGAAATATGTAGATAAGAGAACACATCAGATGGCATTTTTGCCGTTCGTTGTTCCATATCGGAACATGACGAGCAACTGCCCATTCATCATTTGTGTTTGATTCCCAAACCCAAAGACATACATACATATATATATATATATATATATATATATATATATATATATATATATATATATGTATGATTTTGGCATCCACTTATCTAAGTGACATTATTGGACAGTGAGGTGTGAATATCTATGTATTCACACCTCACTGTCCAATGAATAACTATACATGGATGTATTTAATTTAAATTATTGCCATATTATACTTTAAATTAAGTTGGAGGCCATACATTACATGTCCAAAAATGACAGACTTCCTGACTGCGGTACTAATGGTCCATACATTCCTCTTACTTCCCCTACAATTGCACTCTCTTCCCGGCGCCCATTTCCTATTCTCTCCAACTCAACAATACTCTTTATTCCCACGTTTTCTTCATTTTCTCTTCTTATCTTCAATGTGTAGAGAGGCATTTGGCTTGTTGCGTTATTGGTTAAAAATAAATAAATTCCACTTTCTGCCAAATGCAATCGAAGTTCCTCATCGATATTCCAGAAGAGCTGTGGCAGAGCTGCATGGTTCAGTGTAAGCAATCAGCTTCCACAGTGATTATATATGATATAATTAATGGCACAACAGGTGATAACCAATAGGTCAGTTCACCCATTGCAGAAACTCTCAATAATCAAAGGTGTTGCAAGGAAGCACACAAGGTTGGGTGATTCAAATGCAGTTCAAACAGTCATGCCTCATGAGCTTTATTCTTCATTGTATAATATGTTCCACCCACTATATATTATATAAGTAAGTTTTATATGTTAGCCTTTAGCATGTGGAATATAGTTTCACATATGCAATCTTCAATACATCCATTGTGAATGATATTTACTTCTATTGATTGATTGTTCCATTTGTGCAACGGACTCATCATATGTGCAATATAAAAACACAGCTATTTGGATTTGCACCTTGCCAGTGAATAACTTGTTGGATTATATTTTATAAACAGTCCTCGATTGTAAATTTATATTTTAAAAACAATGTAGTTTCCAATTTTGAAGGTGGATATAGGAGACCAGCTATTTGGTCTGTCCTGTAGGTCAATCTGTATTGTTGCTTTCAAAAGTATTCACACCCCCATTCCAAACTTTTCACATTTTGATGCCACCTGAGTTTATTTAATGATGCTTTCAAATCAAACTAAATATGTATATATATATATATATATATATATATATATATATATATATATATATATATATATATATATATATATATATATATATATTTTTATATATATATATATATATATAGTCTTCACAAACCACTCCAAAGTGATAAAGCTAAAAAAAAAAATTCAGATAAAATGTGAATAAGTTAGATTAACAGAGAAAAATCAGATGATTCTCAGTTGCAAAAGTATTCAAACCCTTTGCCTAATTAACCATAAATCACTTCAGGAGCAAATTATTTGTTTGAAACGTTACAAAATAAGTGTGATACGTTTCACTTGTATGTAATCGGTGATTTAACTTAAAAATTAAGCTTCCCCACTAATCTAAGGAATTTTTGGCCAACTGATTCTGTTGTCCCGGGCAGGATCACGTGTCTATCCACCACATACCGTCCTGAGCGGGACCACCGAGCTAGTAGAAGCACCAGGCTTATTTGGTACCGAACGGCTAATCTTACTGAACGACCATGCCGAGTCTTTGTGTGTATGGCACGGCCTCGTTATGAGCGCTAATCATCCAAATCCAATATGTCCTTCAACAAACTTGCACAATTGTAATTGTGATTGGAACCACCCAGATTAATCTGGAGAACAAGTGGTTTTAAAACGTAATTGAGAGCACAGAGGCGGGAATGGATACAGAGAGAACCAAACCATTGTGGACACTGAACACCACTTAACCCTCTACCGTATACATGTCCACTAATAAACGACCAAACAGGAATCTTAATTTGCAGTCTTAAGACAACTTTCATTCCACAGGAGATAGACAAAAATGATTGACCTGCAGGACAGAAAATACCCCAGCTGTGCCCGGCAGGACACAGCATGACCCCCCGAGGAGACATCTGCAGGCAAATCAACAAATCCATGCAGCAGTCCGACCATGGAACGAGGAAGAGAGTGGGTGCGGCTTGCTGTGTGGGTGTGGCGGAGACCGCAGCCACCCACGTGCAAGTTCCAGCAAGGTTCCCAGCATCTGCTCACCCCCATGTGGGTTACACCACCTTTATAGATTCCGCCTTCACCTGCTCGATGGCGCACTTCGCCCCTACCTTTTGAGATGCTATTGGTCAGGGATTCAGTCTCACTCAGATGGTTCTCCTCCTCTGTCTCAGTTGGGACTGAAGCGTGACTTTTCCCACCCAAACTTGTGCCTAATGTCCTATCAGGTCATTTTAAAGCATATCAGTGTTGGTGCTGCCGAAGCAGTCTCCTTGGCATTGGGCACAATCCTGGATGGGTCGTCACTATCACACAGAAGTCAGGGCTAATTGTGCCAATATGGAAGAGGAAGGGCAATTTCCAAGATCTTGTGAAGTACAGAGGTATTATACTCCGAATTATCATTTCATGAAGGCGACTGCAGAGGATTATGGACAGGAGGATAAGGAAAAGTGTGGATATGGAGATTGGCGAAGAACAACATGAGTTTAGAAAGAGTAGGGGGATGAGGGATAGGCGATGTTGGTGGAGAAGAGGTTGTAGGTGCATGGTGAAACGGCAGTGTGATTTGTGGACCTGGAGAAGGCCGACTGTCCTGAGAGAGATAGTGATGGCAACACTGAGATGGACAGGAGTGCCGGAAGCAGAAATTAGGTTGATAGAAGGGAAGTACAAGGGAACAAAGGGAAGAGTTTTGGTTGGTCCGAGAATGCCAGAGGAGTTCAGCGTGAACATTGGTTGAAAGCAGGGAAGTCCGACAAGCCCCCTCATGTTTATCAAGGTGATGGAGCTAGTAATATATTAATATATATATATATATATATATATATATATATATATATATATATATATATATATATATATATATTGTTGTGGTTGACCAAATTCGCAAACCACCATTCAGGTCCCTTAGGTGAGATATCTAGGTAAGTATATGTGTAGTTAGGCCCAAACCCGTTGTCTAGAGGGAATAAATGTCATTCATGCGGGCTGCGACTCTTCAGGATAGCCGTTTTTCTTTTACTATCTTTATTTT
>NC_140967.1:94871638-94904138 GCF_056783735.1 Eptatretus burgeri
GTGAGAATGAGATTAAGGAGGAGGGGGAGAAGGACACATGGGGGTGACAAAGGTGCACATAAAATGAACGAAAGACAACAAGAAGAGGAAAAGGAACAAAACAACTGACAACCAACAAACGAAAAGAGGTGCGGTAGAAATCACAATAACCTGGAAAAAGGGGGAACGCTTTGGAATGGCGTAATTTGGGTGTAGAAGAGATCACGGGTATGGATATTCATGTTGGCAGGATGGTGAAAGGGAGATTACATAAACAACCATTATTCTTGATACTATAACCACATGCTCATTAATTATGTTTTTTTCATTGTGTGTCATAAGAGGAGGAAAAAATAAATAAATAAATAAAGTCTGTAGATTGTGCATCGCTCAGCAACGACGCACGAATGCAGTCATGGCTGTACTTACTTATGAGTAAAATATCGGATAGCCTTGCAACTGAACGTTGTAGTGGAGTTGAGCAGTTTGTTGTGACATATTGCGAATTGATCGAACCAGGATAAACAACGTATTTGATATGTTGGCTCCATCACCACTGGAACACAAACAACGACAGTCTGTTGCGCACCTTCAATTAGAACACACAATATCTTACTCCTTTCGAAATAGACAGGTGAGTTTGTGATGTATTTCTCTTGCTGTTAAGCAACAACAATTTAATCATGGGTTGTGACGTCATTTAGCATCGAAAGAGTCATGCTTTTTTATGGGGGGGGGGAATTTTATTTGTTTTTCATGGGCAACAATAGTCTCATTGAAGAGTTAAACAATAGGGGGCGGCTGCCAGCAGGTTCACTGAGCGAAAGAGGATCAAAAGGGAAACTGACATTGCACATGAGTGGATGAGTGTCTGAAAGGAAAGCGGAGCGAGGTTTGGAGGGTTCGTGAGGGCAGCGGGTATGGGAGAAAGAGGGAGGTAATCATTCGCAGAACTCTCAAGGACTAGAGGGAGACGCAAGTGACAACAGATACAGGGAGTCAACTCCACAGGCAAAATAATAGGGGGATGGAGGAAAGTGTGTGAGCGTACATCTTATAATCGGAGATTGTTAGCAGGCGTAAGAGGCTGGAAGAAGAACCGTGTGTGACCCAGATGGGCTGGCAGAGGATGGAGGAGGGCCAAGAGGGCGGGAGGAGTTAGATGAGACGTGAGGTGATATATAACTGAGAATCCATCAACTTACCTGCAGTGGGAGAGAAGCAGACCTTGAGCCAACCTCCTGCAAGATACGCCAATAACACAGAGAGCTTTGTGCTTGAACACCTCCAGAGGAGCAAGATGGGAAACAGCTGGACCAGTTCAGAAGTGGGCACCGATAGTCCACAATATAACTTCAGGTGGTGGCCTGGCTTTAGTCTGCGGAGAAGACCGAGACTTCGGCCTGCTTTAGAAGTGAATTTGGTGATGTGTTTCACCAGAAGGTTGACAGACTGTAAGGATGTGCAGATTTTATATCTCGTTTTTGTTTAAGAAAACATATTGAAACTTGGCCATACCTCTGCCCCGCAATGCCTGATCCATGAGCACATATTGAGCCCAATACGTTTTTGAAATATCACGCTATATCTCGTTTTTGACCCTCTCTCTCAATGGTGAAGAATCATTAAAAAAAAATTAAATTATTCTCGTTTCCGTATCCAGATTGAGATCTTCCTCCAAATTGAATCAATTTGTCGTGGTCACACACCCTACCCGTCCACCAAGATTCATCTGAATCTGTCCACAATTTTTTGAGATATCATGCTATATATTTGTTTAGCATGATCTCTCAATATTGAAGCATCACTTAAAAAAACTATTACATCTGGATCCGGATTCGGATCTTCACCAAAATTGAATCAGTTCTTCCTTGTCTCACTCCTAACGTGTCTACCAAGTATTTTTTCCAAATCCGTCGACAACTTCTTGAGATATCGTGCTATATATCGTTTTTGGTCCTGTCTCTCAATGGTGATGAATAACTTAAAAAAATTCTAGTAGACGGATCCAAATCTGGATGTTCACCAAAATCTAAAAAGTTCGTTCTTCTCACCTACCCAACTCATCCACCAAGTTTCATCCGAATCCGTCCATACATTTTGAAATATCGCACTATATATCGTTTTTGACCTGACCTTTCAATGGTGAAGATTCACTGAAAAAATTATCGTATCCACATCCGGATCTTCACTAAAATGAATCAATTCATTCTTGTCACACACCCAACCTGCCGACCAAGTTTATTTTGAATCCATCAGTAACTTTTTGAGATATTTTGCTCGCAGACAGACAGGCAGATAGACATGGGTGAAAACGTAACCTCCATCCACCTTCGGTGGCGCAGGTCATTGTTACAATTTGACTCAGCAATCACCCTTATTTTGTTACTTCGACCTCATGTCACAGACTCGTTGGTCAAGCAATGGAAAAAAAAAGCCTAAAGACAATGTCCACGGTCTTTTCAGAACACCAATGCTGCTAAAGGAGTCTCACGGCACGGAATGCATGGCGTGGTTTGTCATTGGCTTTTCCACCAGCAGTTACAAGGGGTCTTTGGAATTTGGCACGATACACAGAGAACCTGTAACGTATAATGAGTATAAAAAAACATGTGATGAAGAAACCGATGGATTTTGCCTCTGACTTGCCAGATCATTCTGATTTGCAATTTACAAAGATATTTATTTGTCGAGGTAAGGCATTTGATTAATAGTGCCAATACAGTTTGTCAAGATGATTTTTTTTTCACACGATATTTTGATGCCACAGATGTCCAATTACATTTGCCACCTGATGTTAGTGCTGATCCATTGTAATTCAGAAAAAGTGCTAAAAATTTAGTTTCATTTCACATCAATTCCTCGTCACCAGTTGAAAGTATTGAATTGAGAAAGGCGATGCAATATCGTACAGTTTTGCTGGACCGTATTTGATTTTGGATTATAAAATAGAAATGTTTATTACCCTTTCCGAAGGAGAGGGTATTGCATTTGGGTCAGTTTGTTTGTTACGTGGCGAATTTTTTTTTTTTTTTTGCCAAATACGTTGATTTGATTTCCACCAGCAGTTACATTTCCAAAATGTAGCGTTCGTCTGTCTGTCACATGATTTTTGGCCACAGTTTTCAAGCAACCATTCTGAAATTTTTTGTGTGTGTGTAGGTGACTGGCCAAGGACAGGAACGCTAAATTTTAGTGATGATTTTTTTTTTTTGTGAAACGGACTAATTGATTCCGTTTTGGTGAAGATTCAAATCCGGATCCAGATACGAGAATTTTCGAAAGCGATTCTTTCATGTCGAGAGATGGGGCCAAAAATAATGTACGGCATGATATCTCGAAAAGTTGTGGACGACTTGTGACAAAACGAGGTGGAAGAGTTGGGTAGGTGATAAGAACAAGCTAATTAGATTGTGGCTATGGTCCGGATTCAGGTCCGACCCATCAGAGACATACAAAATTTAAACTGTTCAGCCTGGCGGAGGTATGCACTCTACCGAATGCCATTCCAATTCACCAAGTATCACTCTTTGAGTGATTTTTCATTTGTTCCTTGCAAAATCGAAGATTTTTCAAGTGCATTGGTCAGTCGATTTTGTTAGTCTGTCTGTCTGTTTGTCTGCCAGTCTGTCAATTGACTACAGGTCAAAAATTTAAATCGATCTTCACGAAACTTCACCACATGGTAGAGATTGTCATAATCAGGAAGCTTATTGTTTTTTTTGAGGTCAAAAGACCAACATAGGCCAAAGGTCAAAAATAATTTCAAATTTCTAAAATCCTAAATTTTCATCCGATTAATGAGAAATTTGAAAAGGATTTTCCAACCAGCTTACTGAATTCAACCACCAATTCTTTTTGAGGTCAACCTCAGCCAAAAGGTCAACATAGGCCAAAGGTCAGCAACTTAGGTGAGATATCAAAAATCCTCAATTTTCATCCAATTGACTTGAAATTTGAATGGCATATATATTTCAGGTCACTGAATTAATCGACCAAAAGGTCAACATTGGCCAAAGATCAACAACTGAGCTGGAATTTCTAAAATCCTCAATTTCCACCCCATTGATTTGAAATTTGAAGAGGATTTGCATATCATGCCACTGAATTGAACCACTAATTGGAGGTCCACATTGGCCAAAAGGTCAACAAAGGCCAAATTTCGAAAATTGTCAATTTTCATCTGACTGACTTGAAATTTGAAGAGGAGTTGCATATTTAGTCATTGAATTCAACCACCAATTATGTTTGAGGTCGAATTTGCTTTATGGATTTTGCACGACGTCTTTTTCTTGTTTGTTTGTTTGTCACAGAACTTTCATGTTTTTCTCTGCAACCGCTTGTTGGATGGAGCTGAAATTTTCATCAGAGGAGAGACAACTCAAGTAGAATGTTTTATTGATAATTATGATGTCATAGGTCACGTGGTGTGGCAGTCAGGTTGGGAAAAATGGAAAAATTTGGACCTCTGTATCTCTGAAACCGCACGAAAGAAAAAATTGAAACCTGTCACATGACAAGTACTCATTATGGGGAATAAGTTTGGTTTTTTGTGACATCAGAGGTGCCTTTATCACATCATAATTGCATATGTAGAACGCTACATCTTATCTGTATGAAAATTTTTGAGGGTCATCTCGGGATAAAATGGTCCACAGAAAAAATTTTGACGACAACATCGGTCACGTCATTCAGTTGCCATATTGTTTAAAAAAACACTTTTTTTCAAAAATCTTCTTCTCTGAAGTGACTGAACAGATCGAGGGGAAACTTCACACAAATGTTCCACAAGCCATGCATGTACAAGTTTGTTCAGGAATAATTGGTCGGTGACATCATTGAGGAAAATTGGATTAATGAAAAATATCAAATAATGTTTTCTCTGGAACTGCTTTAAGCAATCGATGTGAAACTTCACATTTATGATCTACTGGAGATGGGGGATGCATGTTTTAAATTTCAACTTGATTGGATACATGGTCTGGCAGCCAGTATGATTTAATTTTTTGGATCTAGGTTATTTAAAAAAAAAAATTATTTTTATTTTTTGAATAAGGCTCACTTGGCTGTGCCTGGATGGATTTGAGGGTAGAAGAGCAGCCTGACGTCAATGCAAATCTTATCCAGGTTCCTCCTGATGATGTCATCTTTGTTTTTTTCTTATTTGGGTTCCTCCTGATTACTCCAATGCAGGACTGAACCTATTTGGTCTTCCATTTGATTTGAATTCAATTTATTTCAATCCCATTCTAAATTCAATTGAACAATAATAAAAAAAAGTAATGGGTCAGGGTCAGGTGTCTGATCCAAGTGGGGTTGCATCACAGCGGGATGTCTTGGTACCCGGTCATCACTGCCAGCAGTTATCAAGTGGCAGTTCTAATTATGTCTCTTCTTAATTTCCTAACACCAGTACACAAACACCACACAAACAAGTCCTGGCGAGGGTCTGCAATCTCGGATTGCTCTTTTTCTTGTTTGTTTCAAAATGGTTTATTATGTAGATTTATATTCCAAGTCGTATTTGTATGCAACTTCCAGCAGAGTTGTCGTCAGTGAAAGATACACTACAGAGTGTTCCAGCCACCTTTCTGGCACACTGACCCTCTTCAGTGCAGAGTGGATTCCCCCCAAGGGTTGAGCTGTTCACCACCATCTCAGCTCATGGTGAGGGCCTTTGAGGGATTATATCCAAAGAGCACCGCTTAATTATTTGAAGCTGTGACCCCATGAGGGGGCACCGGCCACACATCCACCGTGTTTATGTATCATTACACAGCTAACTATAAGGGCACTCAGTAGAGTGCATACCTCCGCCACGTAATGCCTGATCCACGAGAACATATCGGGCCCAATGCATTTGGCCAAAAACTGTGGCCAAAAATCGTGTGACAAACACATAGACAGACAGACTAACGCGACAGACCAACATACTTGGCAAAATTTTTTTCTGAGGTCTCGGCCTAAGCTCCGATGTGGCCTGTGCACTCACCGGAACATGCAGCAATTTGGCTCTCAGTCGTTGAAGTTCTGCAGGTCTCCCCAAACTGTGCTTCAGTGCTGAAACCAAGAAACTTTGAGATAAAACTTTTTGTCCTCCCCACATCACCTCGCTGATCAGGCCCAAAAACTCATGCCCAGAACAAAGTCAGAAAATTTCTTCTTCTGGAGAGACATTGAGACTTAAATCGCTGTGCGTCTGTGTTTATGTGCATTGCTTGTTATGTCTCTGAGGGGAGAGGGACCTATTTGGATTAAATGTCCACAATCATTGCATCAAGACTTTATCAAATTCCTGTACATATTTATTGTATAGATCATTGTTGCTGTGCAGAGTATGTTCTATTTATTTTGCACAATTTTCAGTTTGTTTTTTTTTGTATCTCCTTTGTGGCTTCTTGCTCGTTTCATTCTCAAACAAACGATTAAATCAATCACCTGCACAGAATTAGTCAAATTTGTTACATTATACTTGGTTCAATTGCTCTCTTCCTTCCATTGTTTTCTACCTCCATTGACCCTCCTGAACCCAAGTCCTTTAACTGCAGGTGACCGTTTCTTCCCCCCCTCTCTCCTCTTTTACTGTTCATTTATTCATTTACACACACACACACACACACACACACACACACACACACACACACACACACACACACACACACACACACACACACACACACACACACACACACACACACACACACACACACACACACACACACACACACACCCTTGTAGCTGCTGGTTGCATCATGGGTTTGGGACGTGGCTGTGCCGCTGATGCAGTACATGTCCTCTTATCCAGTGTTATCTTGTCCATGTCCTCATGTCCAGTGTCTTCTTATCAGTACGCTCGTGCTCATTTCACAGACCTCAGAAGGATGACAGGCTGAGTCAATCCAACCTGGCGTCAATTCAGCGGCCAACATTGAGTGGCCAACGGGCCTCGAACTCAAGACCCTAGGATCACAAGCCAGCCACCCTAACCGCTAAGCCAACGCCAGGCCCTTTGCTTATGTCCAACCAGGGCCCTATTGCCTCGCTGTCAATATGTAGACTTTCTACCCTTAGTAGCCTCGCTCTTCCATTAAGCCTCGATCTTATCTAGAAAAAAAACCCCCCAAAACACATCGATTTTTCTGCTCAGACATTCGATCAACATGATTGCAGCG
Organism: Eptatretus burgeri; assembly: GCF_056783735.1. Taxonomy (NCBI): domain Eukaryota; kingdom Metazoa; phylum Chordata; class Myxini; order Myxiniformes; family Myxinidae; genus Eptatretus; species Eptatretus burgeri. Next base: position 94,878,790 of record NC_140967.1, read on the forward strand.
AGCCGGGTCTGTGACCTGAAATTGAATGTCAAAAATCAAATCCAGGTAGCACTTGCAGTGATGAAATAGTTCAGTGATAGGTATGCGAGATGAAATAAAGGGTAAATGCTCGACTTTGGCCAAAAAGATAAAAGATCAAAAAGCATTGCATCCTGTGTGGTTATTCAGGCGTACAGGTTATTAGCAGCAATTGTTAGTAAATTTTTTCCTGCAAGTGACATCCTACGTCGAAGACTCTTCTGAATACTAAGCAATGGAAGGCAATGCTTTTAAGTGTCTGCTGTTCATGCACAGCATGGCCACCAACCACCCATTCTTTCAGGTTTCAGGGTAACTTAAAGCTCTTGTTTCCTGCTGCTCTTGCTTTAAAAAAACATCTCCATACTTCCAATCCCTTCAAGAGCCTATGAAGAAACTGGACCAATTGGCACTCACTATGTACTGCAATGTCTGGAACGCTTTGTACTGGACAGAGTGAGTGCACAAAGCAATGAGCTTACAAGACCCTTCCTGGAGAAAAGGAAAATACATTTGCAGAGAGCAATTTAGTGAAGGCAATGAGATGGCTCGCTCATTTGTTCATGCGCAGGATACACAGCTGTGATTGCCAATGCTTCAAGGATTGCACATGATATGAAACTATTAAGACTATAATATGGAAGGGGTTGTTGTCAAGGTTCTACGTATTATAGAGACCTCTGTACTTGAGAAATCATTAGTCTGGATGTCCTACATGTGTGTGTACAAGAGGTGCCTTTGTTTCCATCTCAGATTATGGATTCTTGCCTCCAGAATCGTGCTGTTGTTTGTGGCATTCTCAATCCACTTGATTGGTTTATGTACTCACTAGCTGGGGTACCTGGCGTTGCCCAAGTGAAAAAGAACATTAACAACTTTGAAATGATGGAAAATATAATTGAAAAACAATTAGATTCAAATCAGAATTCATCACAAATGTCAAATGATAGTAATTTTCGACATCTTCATGACCTCAGTGTATTATTGCATTGAAGAATAGCACGTCCACCCAATGTAAAATGTGACTTCAAGTCCTCAACTCTCCCCCTCCTTCCCAACCCCAAGTCCTATCCCTCCCCCTCCCAACCCGAAGAAATCAATCCCCTCCCTACTCGAAGCCTTCAAACCCCTCCCCCACCTCCCTTTACCACCCCATCACATCTCCTCAACCCCCTGCCACACCCCAGAAAGTCCTCACCCCCCCACCCCAATGCCTCAACCTCCCCCTCACAACTCTCTAATCTTTGCACTTCCCTTCTCACCCCAACACGAGCCTCCCCTCATCACCCCCCCACCCACAACCACACTTCTTTTTCTATTCGATTGAAGATTTTTCAATTCTAACACAGTGTCTATAGAAAGTCTACAGCCCCTTCCAAAATTTTCACCTTTTGTTGCTTTATAGCCTGGAATTAAATTGCATTAAATCAGACTTTTTCCACCTTTATTTACACATCATAACCCACAACATCCAAGTGAAAAACAAATTCTACAGATTTCAGAAAATTAATTAACAAGTGGTGCCAGGCACAACAAATCCCGCCCATTTAAGGCATAAAGTTATTTTGGTGATCAAATTGAAATTTGATACATCCTTAACCTGAATGTTGATTATAAGGAATAGAATAAGGAATATTTTAGTCTTAGTTTGAAGTCAATTAAACCATTTTTGACGAAGTTATGAGCGAAAAAGATTTTGACCTTTTTGTGACCTTGACCTTGACCTTTGACCTAATTGGACCCAAAAGTTAATGGGGTCGTCCGAGGTTCATTACCCACCTGTGGATAAAATTTGACAGTGTTTGAGCCGGCTGTTTTCCCGTAAAGTTGTATTTTCGTAACCATGTTTTAGTTTTAGTTGAAAATGTGTAATTTGGACCGATGACCATGACCCCCAAAACTTCGGACCGTACCGATCTTCACAAATATGCATTTTTTACTATAGGAATGGGTAGGATTATAAGTGACAAATAGAATAAGGTTCACTATAAGCTTAGTTTGAAGTAACCGGGCGTAGTGGCGTGCGCCTGTAATCCGGCTACTCGGAGGCTTGGGTTGGAGGATCGCTTGAGGACGGGAGCTCTGCACTGGGCCGTGCTATGAGAGGGTGTAGGGCAGCATGGAATCATGGCGAAACCCAATCCTTATCCCTGTGTCGTAAGAGGTGACCAGGGTTGCGTCAGGAAGGGCATCCGGTATAAAACCTATGCCAAATCAGTATGCGGATCATAACGGATGATCCGCTGTGGCGACCCCCTAATGGGAGCAGCTGAAAGACGAATAACATAAGCTTAGTTTGAAGTAAATCAATCATTTTTGACGAAGTTATGAGCGAAAAACGATTTTGATCTTTTCGTGACCTTGACCTTTGATCCAATTGGACCCAAAAGTTAATGGGATCGTCCAAGGTTCATTGCCCACCTGTGGATTAAATTTGATAGTGTTTGCGAAAGCTGTTTTACCGTAAAGTTGCTAACAGACAGATAGACAAACAGACAAGCTGGTAGGCGGACATGGGTAGTCGACTACCCAATAGAACCTGACGCGATGGGCCCGTACGATGGGGAATGACCTGAGGATTAAGCACAAGAAAATTCATGATTCCAGCTTCAAGCATTAATGCTGCAGATTGTTTTTTCATTAAAATACCCCCACATTTAGAGGTTTTTCGGCCGTTGCTAGGCAACGGAGGGGTCCATGGCAACGGTTCTTTCTCACACATAACTAGGACATACCATGACCCTACAATACCAGTTTCATGTATATCTGACTCATAGTCTCTGAGATATAACGAACTTCGAATTTTTTTTATTGTTTTCGACCAGGGTTCATTCAAAGTCTAGCTTTCAAACAGTTTTCATTGGATCCGGCTGGAAATTTTTGACAATATGGCTGAATGTACTGCCCACAGTTGCTTGTGGCCCGATTTTTTTATTTTCGAAAAAATAATTTTTTAATGATTTTTCAAAAATTTCAAAGTCCCGTTGCAAGGCAACGGTAGTGTCCATAGCAACGGTTCTCATTTGCACACAACTAGGTCATGATATGAACCTACCAACCAAGTTTCATCGAAATCGCCATTGTATTAACTTAAATCGCCATTTTAAATACTGATAATAAGGGTAGAACAAATATCAAAAAAAAAAATCTTTTTTTTTTTTTCGACGAGATCGACTACCCAACAAACCGGACGATTACAATATCCCGCTCCCTCCCTCCGGGAGAGGGCAGGATAAAAATACAAAACTAGAATATCTCGGCTAAGTATCCACCCTCCATATAATATCCATTGTAAATTAGCTCAGGTGTAACCAATCACCTTCAAAATCGCACACCATGTTAATTGGCCTCCACCTGTGTTAAATTGTAGTGATTCTGATTACTTCAAAATAAAATCAGCTGTTTCTGTGGGTTTCCTCTGCTGGGTGGTGCATTTGCTCTTTGCTCACCTCTTGCCTCTTCGCGTCGCTCTCTATCTCGCTGTTGGTGGGCGATTGCCAGAACACGCTTATTCTTATTTTGAGAGCCTGATGCGGGGTGACTGCCAAGGCTCCCTGCCATGCTGTCGACGTTCCGCCACCCCCATGCACCCAGACAGACCAGTGCGGAGCACATGTTGCCATGAGCCCCGACAAAGTAATTAAGCAGGAGATAACACGCCATATCACGAGGTGGGGATGCTCAGGCAAAGTGTCCCATGGAGGTACATGCTACACATACAGACCTTTACACAGCTAAGTTAGGGAGCTTTCTCCTTGCACATCTATTCTCCTCTCTCTCAATCCACCGCTCGATCCCATCTTCTTTGGATGCACAAAGAACATCATTACTGTCTCGCAATCCCATTTTCCTCTGGCAGGACACTGCACCCCACACATTGCACTGCATCACACCTCCCACTCCTTAGACACACCCAGTATTCCTCCCACCTAACTCTCCCAAAGCGTTCTGGGTTGTGTTGGTCTGCAGACTGCACCAGGTATTGAGAGGTCATTTATCCTCACCTGCTTTCTTTCTCTCTGGCTATCTAATCTTTGTGTGTGTGTGTGTGTGTGTGTGTGTGTGTGTGTGTGTGTGTGTGTGTGTGTGTGTGTGAGATGGCATCTGTCCTAGCATAAATTAAGATTGTCGAAGATATAACAGGATAACTCTGCTCTGTGTCTGCTTTCGTAAGATTACTTGTCTTTTGCCACACCCCATGAATTATATATCTGCTATCCCCTGCTGTACATAGAGTGAAACCCCATTCATTGTGCCACATACTTTTCCTCACTTGATTGTAAATAAATGCTTTGTGTAGAAATGTTACCAGCTCGTTTTCGTGTTTTCTTCCATTGGTCCAGCATGGTTCACACCCTCGTTTGGCCAGGACGATATCCCCTACTGATCTGTTTCTTAGCCGGTATGTGCTTGGTAGTCCCGCTCGGCTGCATCTCATCTGGTAAGGTGATCCAGTTTGAGCAAGTGCATACCAAGGGCATGTCCATAGGTAATTGCATCACGTGACCTTTATGTAAACGGTATTCATAAGATGGAGGACCCTAAGTCAAGTGGACAAGTTATTGGTGTTCACGGTCGATTAGCGACCCGCCGCGTCACAAAGTTATTTGTGTCCAATGGCCTCCGATTCCGGAGAGTTTGGTGGGAACCCAAGGTAGTTTGCCCCTCATGGTCTTTGCCCCTGACCCTGGGTCCGCAGCAATATATATTTATATATATATATATATATATATATATATATATATATATATATATATATATATATATATATATGTATATACTGTATATAGATGTAGTAGTGCTTGGCCAATATTGGCATTTTTTTGGAAATCGGTTGATCGGAATCAGTGTGATTACCGACTGGAGTACGTATTGCATACAACACAAAACGTTGAGCAGCTTTTTTTTGGTTGTTTTGTTGGAAATTGTTTTGGTGGAAATTTTGGTGGAAAAAAAAACCGTTGTTTTGGTGGAAATTCGATGAACAAATTAAAAAACAACAATGTTGCATTATAGACATTTCAAAGAGATGTGCTGCCAATCGTCATGTGACTGGTGGGGGGGAAAAAATTGGTTCTGTCATTTAGAAAACGCATTAATATGGCAAACGGCTTGGAAATTGGGTGTTATAAAATGTATTTTGCTTTGAAACTCACAATTTAAAACCATTTTGCTTTGAAACACAGTCATATAAAACTAGAAGGGCACATGGTAGAGTGCATACCTCTGCCACACATGCCTGGTCCACGAGAACATGCCGTGCCATTACATCTTTGAAATATGCTCTACAGTACTATATCGATTTTTGGCCCCATTTCTCAATGGTGAAGAATTACTTTATAATTAAATAATTCTCACATCCAGATCCAAATTCGGATATTCACCAAAATCGAATCAATTCGTCCCTGTGGTACACCGAATAGGTCCACCAAGCTTCGTCAGAATCCGTCTACAACTTTTTGAAATATCGTGCTATATATCATTTTTGGCCAATCTCTTAATGGTGAAGAATCACTTAAAAATTATAGTAGTCGGATACGGATCTTCACCAAAATCAAAACAATTCTTCCTTGTCACACACCCAACCTGTCTACCAAGTTTCAGCCGAATCCGTCAAAAACTTTTTGAGATATCATGCTATATATCGTTTTTGGCCCAATCTCTCAATGGTGAAGAATCACTTGAAGAATACCGATACCGACTGTAGGGTGCTTGGCAAGTGGTTTAAACACTCAAACAAGCACTCAAATTAAATGGTTGATAAGGAACGGCTGGCTTGGCAAGCAATAGCAATCACCAAACTGTGATGATAAACACTCCCCCCCCCACCCTCGGAGATGCCGAAAATGTCGATATATCCGAATTGAACAAATGAATACTTTTTTTTGAAGCAGTCAAAACTGCTGCCAAGTTCAATTGCGGAGCTTAAATTTTGAAATTTGGCTTGGTTCAAGAGATTCTCGAGGCTCCGGCATGTGCGGAAATGAAACAAAGTCATGAACGCTGATGTGTCCCGGCATTTATAAGCATTGTAATGTATCCAGTGATTTGTACGTATGATGATGTGAGAGTCTAAGCTATCCTGGCAGGCCATAAAAGAACAAATGCAATGCCAATGATTGTTTGAAATAATACTTTACTTTTACGATGCTATATTGTGACGACTGTCGAAGAATACAGTCCCTGGGAAAAAGTGTTGTCGGCGGTGGATGTGGGCACCCTTCTGTCCACTGAAAACTGAAATTACTCTTTTCATTCGTGTGCAACATACAAAAGGACATTTTTTAAATTGAAGATTTAAGAGGAGCGAACAAAATGGTGGTGATTCGATTTTGAAGCCCCTCCTTGAATGTGGGAAGCCCCGCCTCAAACAGACGGACGGACAGACAGACTGGCGCAAATTATCTACAAGATAATAGATTGATCCGGTGAGGGTGGTCTCGTGACCACGTACTTTCCCTTCTTGATTGTATTTCGAGCAAGCAGAGGGTCAGCACAGCATCGATCATCTCCTCGATGTTCTCGATGAGCAGGGTGGCCCCATCGGACACCGCTCTCTCCACACTCTCCAGGTATCTTGTGAAAGGCAGAGAAAGGCAAATGTGAAGGAATGACTGCACAACAATTTGATCCGTTTCATCAAACAAAAACATTTTGTGAGTTAGCTGAAACAACAGTCACATCTAAACCTAGATGCACTTTCATTTACCCATGCTGGCCGAGGCAAATTATTTTCAGCTGGCTGCCAAACTTGTTCTTTATCCACTTGAGGCCTTGCAGCTGGGGGTCCATGAGAAGTGGCCAGCGCTGAGTGCTGCACAGCACTGAGACGTTCTCAATAGACATACGGTCGCTTGGCAAGCCCTGCTTACTCCAGGAAGCGATTTCTGCATCACCAGTCAGCAAAGTCAGTTGGTCGAGGCCTGGAAGCATTGGAATAGGTACCTGCGAATTGGGAAGTGAGGGATTATCACCTGACGTTATCACAGGATAGCTTAGACTCTCATTCGATAATACAAGTGACGAAAGTGAAAAAAATAAACTATCGTTAAGAAATCTTTGCGGCCTGTTCCAACTCAAGGCATTGTTGATCAGGCCAAACAAAATGCCGAATTGTCTCCAGCGAGGTAGCCAACGACACCTCAGGATGCCAGCAAGGTGGCCAAGGATCACCTGATGAAGGATATAATTAAATAAGGCCGTTAAATATCTTCAAAAGGGGTGATTTAATTAACCCAAACACCTAATTTTCACTCTTGCAATGCCTTGGAGTTTTCTTAGTATACTTGCAAAATTTCAGGTTGGTAGGTTTTATAGTTTTGGAGTTATGGAGGAGACACATACACACATTTATTAATGTAGATATATAACATAAATATAATATATACTGGGCTGAAATGATCGAAACCTCGATGAAAAACGGTGCCCAGCTGATGATCTCGGCAGTTGGGAAATCAGTGAATTGCTTATAAGTTAAGGTTATAACTTCAAATAAAATAGCTTTTGTAAATTCTTACCAGTACATAATATGTGTGCGCGTGCGTGCATGTGTGTGTTATGTCTGGCTTCCTTCTTGGGAACTACGGTGCAGTCATTGGTCTTTATTTTGAATATATTGCAACAATGTTCAGACTTATGTGCATCACCTAATGGGTAAACAGCATGTCATGCACTCCTCCTCCCACAGATGGATTGTTGCAGCATCAACGATCGGGCTTTAACAGCCCAGTGTGTCAAGTCATAGGAGGTATGTTGCATTCACAAGTGAACGTCTGCCATTCTCATTAGTCACTGTTATAGTGTTTACTAGACGACTCGTGAACCCGTTGGGTTCCCGTTGTGACAGCGGTTGATAAAAAAAAGAAGAAGATAGCTCCAGCGAACTCTACCGCTGAGGTTGTTTGCATTGATCAAATAGTCCCAAAGAGTACTAGACTGAATCGGGAATTGATTTTTTTAATAATTTTTTTCATTGCCCGATTTGAACGAAACTTGATACTGCACACCACAGGAGAATGGTGAGTAAGGTGGCCCTAAAATGTTTGCACTGTCGTGTACTGTTTTGGCTGTATTTTGGGAACATACATACATACACACATACATACCAGATGAGAGTTTTAGTAATATGTAGAAGATATTTATCAGTGATTTTAAATTCAAAATGGGATAAATTGCAAACTACAAATTGAATCTTGAAAAGATGACTGCAAGCAATTTTCGTGCAAGTGCAGTTCGCTTTTGAAAATGGAATGTCCACCAAGTAGAACAAGTGAATATTAGCAACAAAACAAGCAGTTTGAAGAGGAAGCTATGCCTCAAACTTGCAAAACACAGAGAATAACTGAGGAATGTCTGTCCAAGTTTGATGCCAGCCAATTGTGGTTATTGTCACTCAATTTTCTCTCAGACGTTCAAATGACTCTATTTTCTCTCAGACGTTCAAATGACTCAATTTTCTCTTTGGCCAGTTACGCTGATACTCAGCCTTGAAAGATCTATTCTGTTGTTTTTTTTTTTGCCAGATCTTTATTTTTCAAAAATTATTGTTGCAGATGAGTGGTGAATGGAATTTATCAATTGCTAGGGACCAAGATGGTGGGTTGGTATGTCCTATAATCAGTATCGTTAAACTCCTATTTTGAGACTATGCCATGCATATCCCCCTAACTGGATCAACTTCTAGATTTTATGAAAAAAAATTCCATCTGTATTAAGCTGGCAACTATACAGTGTCTGAACAACATGACCACAAATGAGGTTGCATGGAATTTATATTATTTTTCAGTGTAATCTTTCTTAAGGCTAAGACACTTCCTTTCACATTCCTTGAATATTTTATAGCCACCATCGTGGAAGCTCTTATTTTGACCCACAAAATAATCTTCCAGAGCTTTAATGCCGTTGTCGTTGCTCTCACAGACATGTTTTACTTTTGCATCAGAAACAGGAAATAGTTGAAGGAGGCTAGGTCTGGTAAATGGGGTGGGAAGATAGGCTAGGGATGAGCAACGAAGGATTTCAATCCAATTTCTTCGGCTTTTGCAATTTCTACCATGAGAGTTGTGGGTTGGAAGATTGTCTATGACATTGTATTTCAACCTTTTTAGGCACCAATGCTGCAGTGGCAGCATTTGAGAATAAAATGCCACAACCATTAAAGTGCAAACATTTCAGATCAAAATCTTAAGAAAACACAAGTATGCGGCATACAATCTGATACTTTCACCAGGAAAAGGCAATGAAAACAAAAAAGAAGAAAAGGTTTTAATTTCATAAATTTAAAGGGAAATAAATACATGTATAACTGGAATGGCACGTGGAAGAGCACATACCTCTGTCAGGTGTAACACTTCATGTTTTGTATCCCATTGATAAGCTGGATCTGGATTCGGAGCTGAACCAAAATCTAATCAGCTTGTTATTATCACCTACCCAACTCATCCTCCTAGTTTTGAGATATCGTGCTAAATATAGTTTTTGGCCCTATCACTTAAAAATTCGAAGATCGGGATCTGGATCTTCAACAAAATCGAATCAATTTGTCTTTGTCACGTGCCAAACCTGTCCACCAAGTTTCGTCCAAATATGTTCATAATGTTTTGAGATATCCTGCTCACAAACAGACAAACAAACAAACAAACAAGAAAAAGACTTAATGCAGAGCACGATACTTGCAAAATCCACCCCCCTCTCCAAAGGTTGCCATGGATACATCAAATTGTCCATTTAATTAAGATTAAAATTGACAATCTTAATCAAAGTTCAGGTCAATTGAATGAAAATTGATTATTTTTCAGATTAAAATTGATGAAATGAGAAGTTTAGCCTTTTGACGTCAAAAATAATTGGTTTTAAAATTCAGTGATGCACTATGCAATTGCTGCTTAATTAAACAGGTTAATCTGATGAAAATTGATGATTTTTCAGATGAAATTTGATGATTTTAGAAGTTTGACCTCGAGTTGACCTTTGACCTTTTGACCTCATAGTTGGTTTCCCAATTCAGTGATGAAATATGCAAATCCTGTTCAACTTTCAAGTCAATCGGATGAAAATTGAGGATTTTAGAAATTTGACTTCAAGATGACCTTTGACCTCCAAATCAATAGGCTTCTCAGTTGAGACTACCTCCACAGCTTGGTATAGTTTCATGACTATCAGTTTAGGATTGTGACATGTAGGCGATTGACAGACAGACAAGCAAACAGAACAAGAATACATCGTGCAGAGCACGATACTTGCAAAATCAAAAAAAAAAAGTTTACCTCAAAAATAATTGGTGGTTGAATTCAGTGACCTGAAATACAAATCCTCTTCAAATTTCAAGTCAATTGGATAAAAATTGAGGATTTTAGAAATTTTTCCTGAGTTGTTGACCTTTGGCCTATGTTGACCTTTTCAACTCTTGACCTCAAACAACAGGCTTCTTCCTTTGACAAACTCTACCATGTGGTGAAGTTTCGTGAAGATCGGTTTGAAATTGTGACCTGGAGACAGACAGACAGACAAACAGAATAACAAAATCGACTGACCAATATACTTGAAAAATCTTCGATTTTTGCAAGTAAAAATAAACAAACTATGGTGAAAACATAACCTCCGTCCACCTTTGATGTCGGAGGTAATAACAATTTCCATCAAATTTGTGATTTTATAATTTACATAATATGATGAAGGTTGAGATTTTGAGAGCAACAAAGGCAAAACTTTACAAGTATTCGACAGGAAATCTGAGCATGTGTTTCAATTACCAAATGAGAGAAATCAGGTTCAAGTGACTTGGACAGGAAAACAGAAATTCTCAGCCGAACTTCCAGCTTCATGTCAGCAATTCTTTTTTCCGAGTTTTGTCTTCAACAGATTAAATGCTGAGCTTCCAGCTTCATACAAGTAAATTAATGAAGTGTTGGCCCACACAAGTAAATTCATGAAGTGTTGGCCCACACAAGTAAATTAATGAAGTGTTGGCCCACACAAGTAAATTAATGAAGTGTTGGCCCACACAAGTAAATTAATGAAGCAAACATTGATCACAAACTGATGCAAAGTTTGTGCACTGAAGGATAATTAGGATGGGAAAAGATTTTCTGCCACAATTCTGTCAGGTGATCATTTCCACCAAAGCAAGAACTGCTTGCATGAGCATCTTTCACCGAGATAAGATCCATCTCAAATGTGCTGTGATCAATGTCCAAAGCTTCTGTCAAATCCAGCATCCTTGAAAGATCATGCTGGAAGGACATTCAAATTGGTGAATCTTGTGGAAAATTTGATTTAAATCAGAAGGAATGTCCACATATTGGTCATTCATAAAAACTCCATCTTTATTCATTTCGTGAGCACAAAGCAGAACTGAGTGAATGAAGTCTGCATAAATCAATTGCTGCAATCTGTATTTTGCTCAGACAAACAAACAAACAAGCAGTCATAGACTGGTACTTACGAAATCATCAACTTGACCTCTGACCTTGTCTAATAAAAGCTGTCTCTCGAGAAGGTAGCGACGCAAACCAGAAGTTTCTACGATGATTCTGTACCAAACAATCAAAAATCGTAACGTCGACCGAAGCAAAAATCTCCATTTCTCCACGCAATTATTTTATATTATTTTATCAAAGTCACAAAACCGTAATATTCGGCCATCCATCAACAATCTTTACATAATCCGACGGCTTAGCGAGTCAAGCATGCGACGATAACCTTTATTGGGATAAAAAATGACTTTTAAACACCATATTTATCAAAAACACCGTCAGCGCGCACACGCAATACCTTTACGTGATCAACACCGCCTCTGCTCAAGTGCACTGCACCACGTGACGACCCGTGACGCGCGAGTGAACTATTTTTTATACAATCTTAAAACGTCTCCAAAACATCCGATTTTTACCAGAATTTCGACAACCGAGTTTTAAGCGTCCTAAGCGATCGCAAAAACCGAAGACAAAATAAAAATCGAAGTTAAAACGAACTCGTAACGTCGAGTGAAGCAAAAATCTCCATTTCTCCACGCAATTATTCAATATTATTTCATCAAAGTCACAAAACCGTAATATTCTGCCATCCACTAACAATCTTTACATCATCCGACGGCTCAGCGAGTCAGGCATGCCACGATAACCTTTATTGGGATAAAAAATGACTTTTAAACACCATCTTTATCGAAAACACCGTCAGTGCGCATACGCAAATCCATAAGTGACTCAACGATGCGTCTGCTCGAGCACACTGCATCATGGGACGACCCGTGACGTGTCAAGTGAAATATTTTTTATTCAATCTTAAAATGTCTCAAACATCCGATTTTTACCAGAATTTCGACAACCGAGTTGTAAGCGTCCTAAGCGATCGCAAAAACCAAAGACAAAATTAAAATCGAAGCTAAAACGAACTCGTAACGTCGAGCGAAGCAAAAATACTCCATTTCTCCACATTAATTTATGGAATTATGTTTGACCTCACTGTGACCTTGACCTTTGACCAAAATCTAATCAACGCTAGCCATCACCCTCCTGAATCACGTGGTGTAATTTGACATTCGTAGCTTCTTCCGTTCTCAAGTTATCGTGCCTACAAACAAACAAACAAGCAGTCATGGACTGGTACTTACGAAATCGTCAACTTGACCTCTGACCTTGTCTAATAAAAGCTGTCTCTAGAGAAGGTAGCGACGCAAACCAGAAGTTTCTACGATGATTCTGTACCAAACCATCAAAAATCGAATGTTTTGGATGTTTGACCTCACTGTGACCTTGACCTTTGACCGATTTTGACCAAAATCTAATCAGCGCTAGCCACCACCCTCCTGAATCACGTGGTGTAATTTGAGATTGGTAGCTTCTTCCGTTCTCGAGTTATCATTTTTTGGATGTTTGACCTCACTGTGACCTTGACCTTTGACCGATTTTGACCAAAATCTAATCATCGCTAGCCATCACCCTCCTGAATCATGTGGTGTAAGTTGACATTGGTAGCTTCTTCCGTTCTCGAGTTATCTGTACCAAACCATCAAAAATCGAATATTTGACCTCACTGTGACCTTGATCTTTGACCGATTTTGACCAAAATCTAATCAGCACTAGCCATCACCCTCCTGAATCATGTGGTGTAATTTGAAATTGGTAGCTTCTTCTGTTCTCGAGTTATCGTGCCTACAAACAAACAAACAAACAAACACACAAACAAACAAACAGAAACGGAAGTCATCAATATATTTACGAAATCTTTAGATTTCGTAAGTAACAAACAAGCCGGTAGGCGACGAGGGATTCACTAGGATCGAAGTGCTGGATACGATGCTTTTCATTCTGACCGATCCACCGACGAAGATTCATTGCCAAGACGTATTGGTTCACATACAATTGTTCCTCTGCCTGGCAAGATTTTTCCTATTGCGTATTTTGCCAACTGGCACTCCTCATAAAAAATGACGTTAAATAGACACCCTATTTATGAAGGACTACCATTTGAAAAAAAAATCGGTTTGTTGGTTTGTGCTGTGGAGCCTCGCGTTGCACACACAGACACACAGACACACAGACACACACACACACACACACACACACACACACACACACACACACACACACACACACACACACACACACACACACACACACACACACACATACACACACGTAACTACACACACACACACACACACACAGACACACAGACACACAGACACACAGACGGAAAACCCGATAAACTTCTCTCAATGCTCTTGTTTGACCACACCTCCTGAGCCACACAATATTTTTCATAAGCCACGCACACTTTCCATAAGCCACGCCCACTTTCCTCTGCCACTCCCAATTTTAATCAACCACGTCCACTTTCCCCTAAGCTCCGCCCACTTTCCGAAGCCCCTCATAAAAAATGACTGTGAATGGACACCCGATTTTTGAAGGACTACCATTTGAAAAATAAAACCTCAATCAAAAATCGGCTCAAGTAAAATTTTCTAAATATCTCGAAGTGTTTAATTCCGAAGTCTCGATTCTCTACATTCAAAACTGAAGGACAAGTATTGAAAATACTGTACGCGGTTTTTTGGCCACTGGACAGCAACGGGTGGTTGCTAGGCAACAAAATTCTCACGCGCACATTCCCAACACATATTGCACATGTTGGCAAAGTTTCATCAAAATCGGTTTGCTGGTTTGTGCTGTGGAGCCTCGCGTTGCAGACACACACACACACACACACACACACACACACACACACACACACACACACACACACACACACACACACACACACACACACACACACACACACACACACACGGAAAACCCGACAATGAGGGATATCAAGCGAATCCAATAATTGGAGGGGGGTGTGTGGGTCGTGGAATCGTTTACGGAAAATAAATAAATAATTGGAGGCGGAGTGTGGGTCGTGGAATAGTTTTCGGTAAATAAATAAATAATTGGAGGTGGTGTTTGGGTGGGGAATTGTTTTCGGTAAATAAATAAATAATTAAAGGTGGTGTGTGGGTCGTGGAATAGTTTTCGGTAAATAAATAAATAATTGGAGGTGGTGTGTGGGTGGGGAATTGTTGTCGGTAAATAAATAAATAATTGGAGGTGGTGTGTCGGGAGGTGAATCCGAAATGTTAAATAAATAAATTATTGGAGATGGTGTGTGGGTGGTGGAATCGTTTACGGAAAATAAATAAATAATTGGAGATGGTGTGTGGGTCGTGGAATCGTTTTCGGTAAATAAATAAATAATTGAAGGTGGTGTGTGGATCGTGGAATCGTTTACGGAAAATAAATAAATAATTGGAGGCGGAGTGTGGGTCGTGGAATCGTTTACGGAAAATAAATAAATAATTGGAGGCGGAGTGTGGGTCGTGGAATCGTTTACGGAAAATAAATAAATAATTGGAGGCGGTGTGTGGGTCGTGGAATCGTTTTTGGTAATTAAATAAATAATTAAAGGTGGTGTGTGGGTCGTGGAATCGTTTACGGTAAATATATAAATAATTGGAGGCGGTGTGTGGGTCGTGGAATCGTTTTCGGTAAATAAATAAATAACTGGAGGTGATGTGTGGGTGGGGAATCGTTTTCGGTAAATAAATAAATTATCGGTTTGCTGGTTTGTGCTGTGGAGCCTCGTTGTTGCAGACACACACACACAAAACCCGATAAATTTCTCTCAATGCTCTTGTTTGACCACACAATATTTTCCATAAGCCACGCCCACTTTCCATAAGCCACGCCCACTTTCCTACGCCACTCCCACTTTTCATCAACCACGTCCACTTTCCCTAAGCTCCGCACACTTTCCTAAGCCCCTCTTTAAAAATGACGGTAAATAGACACCCGATTTTTGAAGGACTACCAATTGAAAAATAAAACCTCAATCAAAAATCGGCTTGAGCAAAATTTTCTAAATATCTCGAAGTGTTTAATTCCGAAGTCTCACTTATCTACATTCAAAACTGAAGGACAAGTATTGAAAATACTGTACGCGGTTTTTCGGCCGCTGCACAGCAACGAGTGGTTGCTAGGCAATGAAATTCAAACGCGCACATTCCCAACAAATACTGCACATGTTGGCAAAGTTTCATCCAAATCGGTTCGCTGGTTTGTGCCGTGGAGCCTCGCGTTGCAGACACGCAGACACACACACACACACACACACACACACACACACACACACACACACACACACACACACACACACACACACACGGAAAACCCGACAATAAGGGATATCTAGCATACATAGCGAATCCAACAGACAGACAAACAGAACGACAAAGACAGACAGACAGGGCAAATACATAACCTCGATCCACCTTAGGTGGTGGAAGTAATTATAAAAAAAAATAGGATCAGGATCAGGATAGGACCTCACCTGGATCAGGAGCAACAGTCACGCAAACCCCCCAGACACTTTTTTTTTTACTGCGATGAACAAACTTTGGTACATCACGGGTGATGAAAGTTGTCATCAATTTTCATTGAAATAGTGTGTGTAGTTCGGAGAAGAGAGCAAATACCTTTTTTGGGGGGGGGGGGAGTCAAACCTTGCCCCCCATAAACCCTTTCATGAGCGCAGATTTTTATGCAGATGATAAACTTTAGTACATCACGGGTGATGAAGGTTGTGGTCAAGTTTCATCGAAGTCGTGTGTGTAGTTTTAGAAGAGACAGCAAATACCTATTTTGGGGGGGGGGGGTCAACCTCCCCACCTTCCCCCCCCACCGTAGCCACCCTTAATGAGTGCAAATTTTGATGTGGTTAATACACTTTGGTACATTACGAGTGATGAAGGTTGTGGTCAAGTTTCATTGAAATCGTGTGTATAGTTTTGGAGAAGAAAGCAAATACCGATTTTGGGGGTCCAAAAAAACCATGTAGACCCGCTTAATGAGCACAGATTTTGATGCAGTCAATACACCTTCGTGAGGCATCAGATATGAAGCTCATGGCCAAGTGTCATCAAAATTGTGTCTTTGGTTCAAGCGATAATGAGTGAAATGTTTACGGACTGGCTGACTCACTGACTCACTCACCTCGGACACAACTATGACCAAATAGTCCAAGAGCATTAGAGTTTAACCTGGACATTTTTGGTAACAAGCTGATTTTTTCAGGAAAGGTCCAGGAATGTGTGTGAAATAACATACTAAAAGTCCTCATGAATCCTCCTTGAGCGTTTTCCGCAATCCAAAATGGCGTCCAAAATGGCCGCCATTTCATGTTTTTCTCTTAACTTTGCAAGTAGGTTTCCCCAAAACGCACTTTAGATGTCTAAATATATGTTTTGAAGTACAAGGTTTTGAAGTTCACGAGATCCATACTTTCGGTGTATATACACAGCTATTCCCAACAATATCGGTGACACGAATGACCTGGGCCTACTAGCAGAGATGATGGCATGTGCTATTGAGGTGCATTTCCTGTTCGTAACCGGATCATTTTTGCCTTTGCCGTCCACTACGTTATGTACGAAACGCTTTAGGGACCTCGGTATTAATGTGTCTGTTAGGGTTTACATATTGATACCTGTGAAGTTAAATTACGGATGAATCAACTCATTGTGGGGTGCCAGAATGTCTGGTAGGAATTGTATTGGGCAGAGAAAATCTCGCAAGGAAACCCGAGAGGAAAATGATGATGATAGTGGCTACTCCACAGAAATTCACTGCCATGTAATATGTGACTTGAAGACTAACTTATTTTGTTATCCCTAGATGTGCACTGCACTTGTACTGTCGCAGCCTGGTAATATATTTTTTCTCCTATGACAACCAGGGATGACATCTCATAGCACTTTGTATCCAATGGAAAAGGCACTTTAAAATGTCTGCTATTATTAATAATGAATGTATACTAGCATATCACAATATAGGAATGACATGACACACACAAAAAAGGAACCTTTTATACAAATACAGCATACATGTACCAATAGGAAGGAGTGTCATACACTCTCTGATTTCTATCATACTATAATTCTTTTCATCTGCATGAAACAAATAAAATGATTCAATACAATGTTTTAGGTGTAACGAGAGACTACTCCACAGAAATTCCCTGTCAAGTGATATTACACAGTACTGTGTAGTACATGCATGAAGACACAAATTTTGATCATGCATTTAGTCTGGGTACCAAAAACAATAGTTTTACTTCCTTAATGATAACGGAATGTTTCAAATAGAACTCACCTCATGGTAGACATCAACTGCATCTTGTTGGTAAAAAAAGGTTAGCACCAAGTTTTCAATTTCCGAGCTTTAGGTGACGAAAATGGACCATATGGCAAATTTATGTCGCCCTGTCTGTTTAGCATCAAACTGATGGTACAATGTTTCCCTCGTAATGTCATAAGCGATTAAGGGCACACTTCTAGACTTTAACATTCAAATTGATTTGAATACTGTATGCACAGCAACCACATTTATAATTGAAATGTTTGTTGAATATTTTCAGGATGAAATATCACAGTTAATTAATTAATGATAAATATTTAAACAATTTTGAGATAAAATTGTTAATGACGGCCATTTTGGACACCATTTTGGATTTTTGGAAGAGCTCAAACAGTTTTATTGGTACTTGGGTGCTTCAGCATCTCTTAAGATGTATTCTAATGAGTTCCTCATACTTCAAAACATATATGTAGACATTTAAAGTGTGTTTTGGGGAAACCTGCTTGCAAAGTTATGAGAAAAACAGAAGAGGCGGCCATTTTGGACGCCATCTTGGATTGCGGAAAACGCTCAAGGAGGATTCATGAGGACTTTTAGTATGTTATTTCACACACATTCCTGGACCTATCCTGAAAAAATCAGCTTGTTACCAAAATGTCCAGGTTAGGGCCTATTTTGACCTAATGCTCTTGGACTAAAAGTACAACTTCCTGCCATAACCAGCACAGGAAATTGCTCCAGCGAAGAAGTGTTGAGTATGATTAACAAAGGTATTAAGTAATCTGCACACATTCAAGAAGTGTTTTTAAACATACAACATACAATTTGAAGGGCAGTAACATGAATTATAACAATCAATGCACGAGTAGTGTAATCTTGAGCACAGCGAAGCTTCTTTATCAAAATCCTTTCATATTAAAAAAAAAAGAGTAAAATATTATTATTTTGTATCCAATTATAATTATTCAAGCAGTGAAGAGTAGTGCAGAGATAACCTCCAAGGATGGAGATTTCTCTAATTGTGGGTGAACTTTGAAAAAGAACCAACACCGCCAGTTTGCAACTTTGCTAAAGGAATAAATAGTAAGAGGGCAGTAATTTTAGATAACGGCTACACTGTCTTACAACAATAATCCAAGTGAGGTTAAAACATGAGTGTATTTTTTAAATCACTGCAATGATGGTCAGAAAGTTAAAGTAGCTTCATCAATATCAGTGACGTGCTCTAATAATGAATGGCCAGTCTGTTTCACACCAACTGCTGAAACCTCCGCAATATTTGTGAAAAACGAACGATAAACTAAGTTGATAAATTTTTCCAATTCGGATCAACATCAATTCGGACTAAACATGGTGGACATGTTGGGTGTGTTGCAAGGACGAATTGATCTCGATTTTGGTGAAGATCCGAATCTGGATCTGGATACGAGAATTATTTAATTTTTAAAGTGTACGGATGCATGTGTACGGAGTGCTGTTGGTGGGGGTCTTGTTAAGGGGTGTTGTGTGGTTGATGTTGTATGTTTTTAATCAAGCCCATGCCCCCTCCCTTGAGGGCTGAGGGGAAGAAAAAAAATACAAAACTTTAAAAAAAACTTAAAAAAATAAAAATAATAATAAGAAAAACAAGTCTGAAGACGACAATGGTTCACGAGCGGTATTTGACGATGTAGAATGTAGATTGTTTCAGACGTCAAGGAGGAGACAACGTGATAATGTTTGACCAAGTTATAAAAATGAGCAACATGATGTGGTACGAGTGAC
The DNA here is from genome assembly GCF_056783735.1 of Eptatretus burgeri. Taxonomy (NCBI): domain Eukaryota; kingdom Metazoa; phylum Chordata; class Myxini; order Myxiniformes; family Myxinidae; genus Eptatretus; species Eptatretus burgeri. The sequence goes on from NC_140967.1 coordinate 94,898,244, forward strand.
AGGTTATTAGCTGAAAAATCTCGAAAACCCGGTTTCGTTCAACAACTTTCAAAATATAACCTTTGCATAACCTTTAAAGGTCACAAAACAATGTTGTGGACATTAAAATAAGGAAACAGGAAATGTGCTATAGCTTATTGGAGTTAGTTCATCGAAGAAGGTTGAAAACCCAGTTCGATTCCCACAACTTTGAAAATATTGACCTTTGTGAACTTTAAAGGTCAAAGGTCAAGGATTATGACCTTTGGTGCAAAACTTCCTCCGGAACATTCCAGGAACAAAATAACGTCATATAGGCTATATGGCATTTCGCACTCCTCGGATTATCCATACTTTGATGAAATCAGCGTAAAAACAAACTTGAAGGGGGCGCCACGGGCAAGGCGTTCGAGATAGAGCAAAATGGTTTCAAGACTTTAGGTGGGAAATGACCTCAAGATTATGCATAAAATATATTGTCATCCTAGCTCTCAAAGTATGATGTTTATGTCAAAATTCGCAATTTCCTAAGTTTGTGACCTTGTGACCTTGACCTTGGGCCGAAAATGAAAAATCGAGCTCGGTGGGGCTATGCAGGTGCCATTGGGCTAACCAAATACAGAAACCCCTGTCAGATTCGACAAAACCCCGAGGAGAAGATGCAAATTGAAATCGGCTACCCCCTAAAAACACGTTTTTTGGGCGTGGCTCCGCCCATAATGGGCGCACCATGCCCATTTTCAGGAAAACACAAGTAGATCATGGTATCAACCTCCCACCAAATTTTATCAGGATCGGATCAAAACCCACGGAGCTATGCTCAGGACAGACAGACAGACAGACAGACAGACATACAGACACACACCAATAACGAATATAGTGGTCACTTATTTTTTTTTCATGAAAATATTTTTTCCTGAACCAATAAAAAAATAAATATATATTTTTTGCATTTTCTTCCTTGGATCTTGTGGAGATAAATTCATATGGTGTTCGCACAGGCATGATAGGCTGAATGGCCTCCACCTGTGTTAGATTTCCTTGTAAAGTGATTCTTCACCATTGAGAGATCGGGCCAAAAACTAATAGTACTGAAAAGGTTCTCTGGCCGACCCCATAAGATGGTGGAAATAATTGGGGCCATAAAGGAGGTAGGAGTAGACCGTGCAGGATCTTTTACATACAGAAGCGAATGCTGATAGATTAGACAGCTGACTTAACACCCCCTGAATGGTATGCTTATTAATGAAGCGATGGCATGCTTATTAATGTGAAATACTTGCCTATGAGCTGTCAAGCCGAGGTTAGAATGTCGACCCAGTTATAAAATGTCATCTTGGTGTTTCATAGACAGGGTGAGGCATCGATGTGCGCACCGTCCCACAGATGGATGTCAAACTGGGTGTCCCATCTGCTGGCAGTAATTGGACATTAAATATCCCATGGCACCTTTCACTAAGAGTAGGGGAGCTATCGCTGTCACAATGAACAAATTACACATTGCTGTCACCTTCAGTTAAACGTCAGGCCTGGCCAGCCGGTGCATGAAAGACTTGGGTCAAAGATGGTCTCCTGCCAACCACAAAAGGTGGGAATAATTGGAGGTATTAAATAATTATTAGACTTGTTTGAAATGCTTCAAAAATTTTCATCCAATGTGGTTTCATCTGTTATTTATAGCATTATCGTTTTAATCCCTTATTGCAAGATAGAGTTTAATAAACATAGTGATGTCATTAGAAGCTCCAAAAGTGGGAATCATGGATGTTGGATTTTGAGACTCACCATGTATTTGAATACAGGTTTAAAGTGGTGATAATTGAACGATGTTTGGCTGTAAAGTGTAATGGTTGAAGATTTGTTTCTCTCTCCACTGGCTGGTGTGGGTGTCATTCTCATGAAATTTCCTGACAAGTCTCACACTCTCACCAAGTCTCTCCGAATGGACTGTTTGGAAACCTCCCCATCTACTTTCTCAACAATCCTCTGGAAGAAGTACTTTCTTTAAGCTTCTGGGTCTCACTATCTGCCATGATTTTTCATGGGAAAGCCACATTTCCAACCTGGCCTCCAAAGCCAGTCGGCGATTGGGAATTCTCCGTTGTGCAAAGTCCTTCCTCGGCCCACCTGAGCTCCTGACCAACCACTTACAAAGTTTTCGTCCACAGCCTGATGGAGTACTGCTCTCCCCTCTGGGCTGGTGCTCCTGCCTCTCACCTTTCTTGGCTTCACACTGTGGAAACCAAGGCATTTCGGATCATTGGTATCTCCCGTGATGAGGCTGAGTCTTTGGGCCTCTCACTTTCTCCCGCAGGCAGGTCGGTGGTCTTTCTGTCTTCTACAGTCTCCTCTCCGGTCTCGCCTCCCCTGCTTTGTCTGTGATTTGCCCCCACCATATTTCTGCAGGCGCTCAAGGTCCACCAACAACTCCCTTCTGGTAAAACTACCAAAATCACGAATCGCTGCTCACCCTCACTCGTTCATTCGTCTTTTTACCCACCTTTGGAATAAACTCCCTCACTCTATTCAATCCCATTCTTCCCTCAAGGCCTTCAAAACAGCTGTTCACCACCACCTCTTATCGTCCCCCATCCAAAACCTTGATCTTTTCTACCCCCGTTAATCCACCACCTTCAAATTCCCTGCTTTCCTTCCTGAAAGTCCCTGTAATATCCATCTTGTATTCCTCATGTTCCCCGCCCCATCGCTCTCCCTTCCACAGATCTCCTAATGTCTCTGTTCCCCAATGTTTTGTCCTTCCCACTCCCGCCCCTCTTGTCTCATGCCCCCCTTGCTATGCGTTGTGTGTTAGCTCTCATACGAGCCTCGACAAGGTATACCAAAAAAAAAAAAAGGCTTCTCACTCGGAGAGTAACCTGCACTTGGGCAAGCATAATAGGCTTTCCAAGCACTCCTCAACATGAGTTGAGGGAGATCTTCAAGCTTGGTGACATAATGGTTAAATTAAGTCTTGGAGGTTAGTGGTTTGATTCCAAACCTGGCAGTCATGCCAAAGACGTAAAAAATGGTAGGTGTTACTTCTTCGCTTGACACTCAGCATTTAGAGGACAGAGTGCATAGAAATCCCATAGGATAGCATCCATTGAGAAAAGGAAATTCCTCCTTGCCTCGCTGAGTGTGCAGAGAAAAGCGATGTTCCACATATTGAGTCAATGGTTCTAAGAGTGCTCTGGGAAGTGACATTACTTTCTGAGAGCTCAGTCGCTGTCTATCTGAAGTCAAGTTCGGCAACGTTTCATATTTGTTTGTGTGTGTGTGTCCACAATTTGTGTTGCAGATCCCCCATGTGCCTTAGACCATGTAGAAAAGTGAAGCTGTGTTTGCCAACTGAAATAGACTGGTTTTCAATTGAATTTAACAGCCAAGATTGCCTGCTAACCTTTCCAAGATGCTTGTAAAACAGATGGAATAATAATAAGAGTTCCTTTGCAAGGAACATTGATGTAGGAGGAGGCCAATTCAGCACATCAAAGCCTGTGCTAAAATTACCAGCTCATGGTTGTTTGTTCATGATCTATCCTGTAAATACTGAGCATCAAGGAAGGAAGCAGCATGTACCATTTTTAAAAAAATCTTCGGGAGGTTGGTGGTTCAAACATGGGCCGAATCTTACGAGACTCAGAGCAGACACTCTAACACCACCAAGTTTGGTTTAATTGATGATGGAGACCAACTATCAAAATAATACATGATAAATAATGTTAAGTTGTGTTTATTGTTGAGTTTCAACCAAGTTAAAGGGTTGAAAAAGTGTCTGTATAGCTATATAACTATTAAGTACATGATCAAGCATTGCAGATATATTGTATTTTTTACAGCCATTTTTCCCTGCTGTGCAGGGGTTTGGCTTTTTCTTGAGGCAATGTTTTATGGCCGGATGCCCTTCCTGACGCCAACCCTGGTCGGCTCTTACGACACACAGGGATATGGTACACCTATTCTAACCGGGGCATACACCGGGACCAGTACACTGGCACTCATTTCGCCGACCTCGGAAGGATGACAGGCTGAGTCAACCCCCTGGTGTTAATTCAGCAGCCAACGGGGCTTGAACTCAGGATCCTGGGATCCCAAGCCGCCACCCTAACCACTAAGCCAACACTAGGCTTGCAGATATATTGTATATTAAAAACTTTATGAAGCTGCATGTGTATGAAGCCTTTAAAACGATTGGCTGGAAAGTTGGCCTGACTTCAACTACAATAATTCTCAGCAGGAAAATCACAAGTCCACCATGCTGATGTGATGGTAAGCCAGGCTTCAGGCATCAGCCGATGGGCCAATGCAATTGCAATCTATCCGAGCTATATAACCATGATGTATATATGTATGCACGGAAGCAGTTAGCATGTGTTTGCTTCATGTACGTAAAACGGGTTATTTTTTTTTTGGAGTGATTAAGGCAGCGGTATTTTTCCAATACATCACCCAAATAAAGGGAAGATCAATTTATATAATGAATTAAGGTTTTTATACATAATGTCAGTTTTAGCTTGAGTTGTCATGGCTGAAGAGAGTGAAAATACAGAAGGGTCACCCATCATCAACGAACGACTTTCTTTGGTACGACTCGGATTGGGTTTGAACCAACGACCTCCCAGACTCGGAGTGGAAGAATTGCATAGCAGCTACATACACCTGAACTGGTGCTTGATTGTCTCTCTGCATGCCAAGGTAAGAATGAAATTAAAGAAACACTATATATATATATATATATATATATATATATATATATATATATATATATATATATATATATATATATATATATATATATATAATTTTTTTTTTTTTTACGGATCTGTAAACCATGTGCATTCAACATCCAGGTCCCAAAAGTTAGTTATGCCGGTAAGTATGTGTGAGACAGATCCCCTTCCTTTTGTCTAATGGGAGAATAAAAAACGTGCGTTGCGACTTCTTTTTAGTTAGGTTATTAAATCTTTACATCCAACGAACCCTCAAACAAGCCATCTAACAACCAACAACCATCCCATCTGCATGACCCAACCTGCCCATCACGCGCAATCACCACCCGTTGGCTGCTCGTACCTTGACTTGCCGAGAGGGGGCCTCGCGGTTCCAATCCTCGTTTCGTAGTTCTTGTATGGCTTTTTCAGCATTGACCCTGTTACTCTTCGCGAACGAAGCCACGTGGAGGAATAACTGGGGTCTCCGGCAGGGGCCAAGGCTCCGCCCCGGAAAGGTGGGCCGCAGGAGCCTGCCCAATCAGGACTGACATTGGGGGGTGCTTCGCGGAGCTCCGCCCCATACGAAGGCATTCTTTTTTCCCTCTGGTGGTATTTAAGGAGAGGGTCACGTCGGAGGAACGCTGGTGGTGTCTGAGAGCAGAGCAGTGCGAGAGCTGTGTGTGTTTCATGAGGGAGGTGGATAAAGATCCCCGAGCACGATCTGAGAAGAAGTACTGGAGTTCTAGAGTGGTCACGTTCGTCACGGTGGCTGTTACGGGGAGAGGAGTTCTGTTGACCCCAACCATTCACCACCCGAGCTCTGCCACGAACCACGAGTCTCCCACGTGTGACTGGGACCAAGCCGCCGACCATTGGCAGGTGCCGCAGCATGGAGTAGCCTCTTTCTCCGATGGCCAGGTACCCATCAGGACTCTGACCCCCAGCTCGTCTCTCTCTCTCTCTCTCTCTCTCTCTCTCTCTCTCTCTCTCTCTCTCTCTCTCTCTCTCTCTCTCTCTCTCTCTCTCTCTCTCTCTCCCTCTCTCTCTCTCTCTCTCTCTCTCTCTCTCTCTCTCCCACTCTCTCTCTCACATCGGTTGGAGGGTCCAATAAAGAACTCTGGGTTAATTTTCTTTTTGTGTGTGTGTCTGCGTGTGGGCCTGTCGTTAAGTAAAACTGAATACGTGTTTATTTCATCCTTGTAAA
>NC_140967.1:94919138-94944138 GCF_056783735.1 Eptatretus burgeri
CCGGAGACATCGTGTGAGAGAAACCGTTCTGTTAAGATGGAAAGATAACCTGCATGGAAAGATTGGCGACAATTGAATAACGACCTCGAATATTGATGGACCACCATGTGAGCCGATAGGGGAGGGGACACAGATTGTGAGCATTAGGATGCAGGGTGGGAGGTAAAGACATGAAAAGGCTAACCGTTATGGGCCATGTAGCTGCTACAAACAACCTTCTTTCAGGATGACAAGTTAAACTAAGCAAAGACAGAAGTTTTGATCGAGGCGGAGGGAGGGGTGGTTGAAAGCCAGATGGATAGTAGCGCTGTAGGATCGCGATGATGGGACATACAGTACGATGCAGATTTGTGAGCGAACCAGAAAGGAACTGAAAGGGGGGAGAAGAAGCTGTCTGGAAGTTGTGAGGTGACAGTAAAGGTCGATGAAGCATTTTACATTGTCATTTAAAAGCTTTGAATTTCATTGGTCTCACCCCAAAGGGAGTGTCTGTGTGTGTGGCCACGTCGATATATTTTCACTTTAAAAATGGTTTTCTCTGCAACCGCTTGTCCGATCGACGTGAAACTTCAGACATAGGAGGGACTCCCCATGGAGAATATTAAATTGCCAACTCTGATGTCATAGGTCATTGAAACTTGGTATACATCATCAACACCCAATGGGGTATATAGGGTGATAACGATGATGTCATCGGAGAAGTGCTATTCTCACCATTATTGGTTGAATTGAAGTTCTTATCTGAAAAATCTTACACTTCATGTAAAAATCTGACAATCTGACTGATCTATGACCAGATGTGAGTGAAGAATTAAATTTAAGATGTTTATAATCCATACCAAGAAACTTTGTGAGATAATAGGGTGTATTGATGATACGGATACATGGGCCATAATAGCAGTGGGTCATAATAGTAGCATGTTCAGTTAACAATGGTATTTTTTTTTCAGAATTAACACATGAGGTGAAACTATGTGCTCTACAAGTACTGTTCTAGTGAAGTTAGCAATTGGTAGTTAAGTTAGAAACAAAAAAAAGAACCGAGTTCTGCAAGTTAAAATTTTAATCAAAGTTGTGAGTTGCAAAACAATGATAAAAAAGTGAACGAAGGAAGAAATATGTTTAAAGGCAAAAAGGATTGATGGGATTTTTAGTTTTGTCCAAACGTTTGTGTTCACTTTGAGAAGTTTTTATTTGAAAAAGGGAGAAGGATGATTGAGGATGGGAGAGACAATACAGGAGAGAAGAAAGGAGATAGCATTTAAGGATTAAGACTCATGAGCAGGCATCCTCGCCGAGGTCGAGACAAAAAACAACAACAAATAAAACAACCTCAACATCAATACAAGACAACCCAACCAAGTGATGTTCAAGAACACACAGGAAGAGTTGGTTTCACAATCTATCCATAATTCCAGCAATCTCTGTGTGTGTGTGTGTGTATGTGTGTGTGCGTGTGTGTGTGTGTGTGTGTGTCTGTGACTGCTGTTTCTCGACAACCACTGGTCCGATCTAATTGAAACTTGCCAGGTATATTGCTGGGGACCTGAGGATGTGCCTTTTCAAGGTTTGATATTAATCGGACAAGTGGTTCCCAAGTTATGGCCATTTATTTACCAAACCAATGACAGGACACGTTGCTGCGTAGGCGTGGCCGATGGGGAAAGGGCGCCTTAGTTACCAATGACAGGACACGTTGCTGCGGACATTTATTTACCAAACTAATGACAGGACACGTTGCTGCGTAGGCGTGGCCGATGGGGAAAGGGCGCCTGAGTTACCATGGCGTAGGAGTGGCAATGGTCAATGGCAGAGAATGTCATGGCTCGCAAAGACAGGGAGGTAAACTTGATTTTAATTTGGATTTTAATTAACTCTGTGTGTGTAAGTATCACAGCAGTTGTTACTTCAATGAAAGCGATAATTCGTGGAATGCATGTGAACATTCCGTACGGGCACGCACCGCTTCCGGATAGTGATGACTTCATGTATTCTAATAATTTCTCGATTTGTGATGCGCATTTATAGATAAACACAATGCCCCAATCCAGTCATCGTTTACGAGAGCGAAAGAACGGCCTGTGTCGTTGTTGTTTCTGGCACGCGGTTTGAAATTTATTTTTTTTTTGCACGTACGGCCACGCACATACGGGCACGCGAGAGTGAAGGAACGGCCTGTATGGTTGTTGTTTCTGGCACGCAGTTTGAAAGTTTTTTTTTTTTGCACGTACGGGCACGTACTAGTATGAATAACTGCACAGAGAACAAATGACAACAGTGAGACAGGAGAGATCCATAACGGTAATCTTAGCTTTTGAAGACGTTTTCACATGGCTGGGGTGATTGCTGCTCTCCCAAATACCAGGAAGCCAGGTCAAATCCCATCAGGACAAATAATTTGCTTGTTCGACTCACAAGCAATGCTGAGCCACTTGGTAGAAATGTCATTTAACTGTTTGCAGCAAAGGGGTTCAAGTGTTCCTGTATTATCTCTGAACCAGTGAGGATGTTTCTGACACTCGGTGTCAATCCCAGATTGTGCTATTTTATAATACTTTTGTTCGTAAATATTTATTATCTGTCACATCCTGTCAAGGCAGAACCATATTCCACACATTCTTGTCTCACTCTGTTACATAAACGTTTTACATTGATCTCAGGCTCACAAAGGATCCGTGTGTAGATAAATTGCAGGCAGGATAAAGACATTATTAGACATTGGTGTACTTTAAGATTAATTCAAAGGACATTGGTAGACAATGTACAAATACTTATAGTATATGGGGATTGGACCTGGGTTCCCCACATCATAATCCACAGTTCATATGGAAATGCTAAATAGACCAACTGAAAAAGTCCCAGATTGCGTTCCGTGAATTGATCACGACATCTCTGCCGTATATCTTGGATGTATCAAATTTTCCTGAGTTTCTACCCTGAGATCGATGATATCACTTCTTCCCTGCTATCTCCAATTAAAATTTGAAGCAGGTGGGAATCGGTGTTGTACTCGGCTCCTCGACGTACAGCTGGATCCAGTCATCGTCTGAGATCCCTTTGTCCGATGAAAGCAAAGTCTATGCAGCGTCACTTCTTTGATCAGGGATGAAGCCATGTTTGCTTACACTTGTCTTTCTTCAACAAACAGGTGTTGAAGCATACAGTCACTTAATTTGGAGAAAGGAAGGTCGGTCGTTCCTTCCCAACATTCTTGGCTTCTCCCAATCTGTGTCTGCCAATAAATTGCATTTCCAAACCACTTTGTTTCACTTGTACCAAATGTCCATTTTCTCGAATATTATTTGGTCTATTCGGCAATCTTCAGCTTGATTCACTTCAGTGCCCCCAACGGACAGTCTTAACACAACCTTCAAAATCTATTAACGATCTCATGTTCTATTAACCCATGAACCATTCTGGAAGTATTCACCCTGCTCTGCATGCAAATTGTGTGAGAGACTTACATGCTCTTTGTGGGTGAGCGTGCAAGGGATGAGCAACGTGGTACATTGTACACATAACATTCCTCGTTGCAACGCCACAGCCAAGTACTCTCCATACAACTACCCATCAGTGTACGCATACAGAGGGGTTGGATTAACAGTGAAACACACACACACACGTATATACAGCAATACTAAAACTTCATATTGATGCATTCACTTGTAATTATGACCCAAATATATTGATCCACAATAACAACCAAAGGTTCAGCAAAAACGAGAAATGCCTTTGAGTCAAGTCAGAATTTTTATTAATTTACTTTTTGTTTGCAGAGGATGGAAGTGAATAGGCTATGTGCTTTCAGTATAGATTTTTACCTCCACCACCAAAGGTGGGTGGAGGTTATTTTTTCATCCCCATCTGTGAACAGGATATCTCAAAAAGTTGTGAACGGATTTGTACAAAATGATTAGATTTTGGTGAATATCTGGATCCGAGATTTTTTTTTTTTTAAGTGATTCTTCACCATTCAGAGATAAGTCTAAAATGACATTCAGTATAGCACGATGTCTCAAAACATTGTGGACGGATTCGGCTGAAACTAGGTGGACAGGTTGGGTATGTGACAAACTAGGTGGACAGGTTGGGTATGTGACAATAAATAATTGATTCGATTTTGGTGAAGATCCGAGAATTATTTAAGTGATTCTTCACCATTGAGAGATAAAGCCAAAAAAATGATATACAAGAGGACATCTCAAAAAGTTATAAATAGATTCGGATGAAACTTGGTGGACAGGTCAGATGTGTGACACATAAAGAATTGATTTCATTTCGGTGAAGATTCGGATCCGGATCCAGATATGAGAATCTAAATTTTTTTTTTTTAAGTGATTCTTCACCATTGAGAGATAGGGCCAAAAACGATATATCCACCGCAATATCTCAAAAAGTTGTGGACGAGTTATGACAAAACGAGGTGGATGAGTTGGTTAGGCGAAAAGAACAAACTGATTACATTTTGGTTCATGCCCAGATCCAGATCCAGATCCGGCCTATTTGTGGGATACAAAACGTAAACTGTTCAGCCTGGTAGAGGTATGTGCTGTCGAGTGCTGTTCTCGTTTCTTTTTTGTAATTACATTTGACACATTTTACTAATCCCTTATAACAAGCAGAAATGATGCCATGTGGACTGCATAATAAGTAGAAAAAAAGAAAGGAGTTTGAATTTTCCACCTTGATGAGTATGACAAGTATTGATTCTAGTGCAGGCAGTAAATCATTTTTGCAGTAGTGATAAGGAGCAATTGGAAAACCACAAAACATGTTTTCATCAAAAGACTGAAAGCTGTCAAATATTCCTGATCAATAAAGTTCAAATCCTGCTCAGCTGTTGAATTAATACCAGGTGGGGTTAACTCAGCCTGTCATCCTTCCGAGGTCGGCAAAATAAGTGCCATCTTGCTGGGATATTGTGTCGGAGTGGCGACCAGTCCAGGATAAGTATCCAATAGCCAAGGAGACTGCTTCCACAGCAACAACGCTCTGCACAGAGTATGGTCCCAATATCCTCCTCTCCTCCTCTCCTCCTCACCTGTGCTGACATCAACAGTCGCCGTTTTTGTTTTTAACTAAGCCTCATGTTATATATACTAGAAGCACCCGCTCCCTCCGGGAGCCGTCAAGGGGGTCATGTTATTATATTTATGCCTATTTTACTCCAAGGGGTCCCAGGATTACACACCCAAAAAATGGTTGCGATCGGTTCAGCCGTTTTTGCGGTACCTGGGAACAGACAGACGGACAGACGGTGAATTATAGTCAGACTCATTGCACACCAATGGTGTCGTGCCAAATTTTGAGGTACTTGCAAAAAGCCCTGCAAAAATGTCAGGTGAGACGTCATCGCCAGATCTACCGTTATATCAAGTTTTAACATGACACTAACCATTTGAGTCCCCAAAATGAAATACACGTATTTTACTAAAAAAACAAAGAAAAGACTAACACTCACTTAATCTCAAAATTCAGAATACACATTCAATAAAAAGTCAGATCAGTTGGTCTCTATCCACCGTTTTTCGACAAAATTATGTATTTTAAGTAATAAAGAGGTCTTTTTTGTAGTCCCATGTAGTAAGGATTTGCAGGCATGCACAATTGCCGCTAAGCTCTGTCGCCTGGGTTTGAATCCCGACCCAGGTGTAAACTATCATTGTGGTGTTTCACCAGGCAGGGTGATTCATTCAAATGTGCTGTCCATTGGATGGCTGTTAAACTGGACATTCCGTCTGCTGGCATTATTTCTTTAGTTGTTGTCTTTCACATTAGTTGTTGTCTTTCACATGAGTTGTTGTCTTTCACATAATTAGTTGGTGTCTTTCTTGGAGTTGACAAAAGAAAATAAAGCTTTGGGGCCAGATTAACATCCAAGAGTAGTGAAGGAGATGGCAGAGCAGATGGGCATGATGTTAACATGTATAATGTTATGCTTTTCTGCTCTGATAACATGTGTCCATGTCATTGATGTATTACAGACCTACTTTTGCTCGGACATGTGACGGGCCTTCTTCACAAAAACAGCCACTGCACTGACCCACCCAGACCCAACTGGATGTCGGCATCCAAAGTTTTCCATGCCTTCATGTCTTTCAGGGTATGCATTAAATACTTTTTGCAAACAGAAAATAATTCACTTATTCACTGCTGACATAAGTTGTTCTTCTTCTTTCGGCTGCTCCCGTTAGGGGTCGCCACAGCGGATCATCCGTTATGATCCGCATACTGATTTGGCACAGGTTTTACGCTGGATGCCCTTCCTGACGCAACCCTGGTCGCCTTTACGGCACAGGGATAAGGATTGGGTTTCGCCATGATTCCAGGCTGCCCTCCACCCTCTCATAGCACGGCCCAGCGCAGAGCTCCCGTCCTCAAGCGATCCTCCAACCCAAGCCTCCGAGTATCCGGATTACAGGCGCACGCCACTACGCCCGGTTAGAAAATAATTCATTAAGTCTGGATATAAAATGGTTGGAAAGTTTGGCTCGCTTCTGGACCATTCTGTAGTCGGTAATTCATAAGGGTCCGTGTTACCTATAACCTGTAGTTTAGTATAATCACTCCCAAGACAAAATGTCTAACGTATTGACATATCCAAGCTTCGGGACAAGTTTTGACCCTGATTATTTGATCATTAAATCACATAAAGCCGATTGTAAACATGGTTGCTTTTTTGTCTTTTGTTGAAAGTGTTGTGGAGTAAGCTCCACCTCAGATGGATTGAAGTGCTGGAGTGCTGCTCCGGTGCGCTCCAGCACCACTACACCACTGATACACACCAATCACATTCTTGTTCAACAAAACTAGTGGGCCTGTTGGTCCATTGGACCAACTTTTCATTGGTCTTCACGGCTTTGTAGCATAGCTGCCTGGTGTACTGCTTGAACATTAGGTTGCCTTTCAACAAGCCAGATGAGCTTGGGCCACGGTGGAGAATATAAGTTCGTTATTATTGCCAAATTACATGACTGACTGTACTATTATTATTGTTGTTACAATTATTAGTATTAAGTAATATATGTTTTGTTACAATGTTATCATGGTTTTTGTTTTTTATTTTGTAATTAGAATGCCATGCCATGGTGGAAGGATGTATTAAGCTGCTTTATATACCTGAACATGGCGGACGTTTAAAACATGAGAATTCTTCCAGATTCTCTGTAGTTAATGAGCCTAATCAACTTAGCAGATCACGACGATCATTTCCGTGTTTCACATTCCACATCAGAAAGCTCCAGTAGAACTCTACAAAGAACATAACACACACACACACACACACACACACACACACACACACACACACACACGCACACACACACACACACACACACACACACACACACACACACACACACACACACACACACACACACACACACACACCTCATCCATTTATAGTAGATCACTCCTGGGAGAAGATCGTGGACTCAAAATGAAAATACTTTGCAAAACTCATGAAATTTTGTGCACAAACTGAAATACCGAATTATTTGGTATTATTATAATTGTATAATTGTTATTGTTGGTATTATTATGATAATTATAGTTATTATATATTTACATATAATCAGGCTAATGCCATCTGTCTGTCTGTCTGTCTGTCTGTCTGTCTGTCTGTCCCACCCTGAAACAGAGAAATTCTCCTCAGAGAAAAAACATATTCAGCAAAAATTGCTTCAAATTAATTCAAACTTTCAGGAAAATTATATTTTTTCTCAATCAGACAAATGTTTGAATCTGGGCGGTGTATAGGCAACAGACCATTGTCTCAATCACTCCTGAAAAAGTTTTCCTTTGCTGTTAAGAAAAAAAAAAATATATATATATATATATATATATATATATATATATATATATATATATGTATGTATATCACCCCCCATTTTCAGCTCTTTCAATCAGAGCAAGAATAAAATTGTTGGTAACAGAGTAGAGAGTACAGGAACATGGGGTGTTGAAAAAAGAGGAATGGGGGAAGGGATGATGTGTGAGACATGATGAGTGAAACGAGTGTTTCCTGAACAATTATCTACTCTTTTTAGTCTCCAAAGTATTGGACCTCGTCTTACTTCTAAAAAACATCAAGGCCAGGATCAAGGCTCACAAAATTATGGAATCTAATTGCTCAAGGCTTACGTAAGATCAAAATCAAAATACATTTGCTTTCAAAAACTACTTAATATGGATGCGACTCATTATCAGCTGGAAAGCCAACCAAACTCCCATACATCTTTAAGGAGGTAGAGCACAGCATCAGGCTCACCTGAGAGAAGAGCTCTCTTTTGTGGACTACGAGCTGCAGCTGCCTCTGATGTGCCCTTGGCAGCAGTGCAGTTCAGGGTCATGCGGGCTTTCTCTCTCTAAGTTGAGGTCTGAAGCACATGGACTGCTTGAAGCTGTAAGGTAAAAGCATCAATATCAAAGAATGTATATCTTTGTGACCATTACACAAGTGACCTTTTTTGATAATGGGCTCTGGTATTGCACTGAGGAAATCTCTCCCACAATTGTCTCATTAGTGGCCTTGTGGTTTTGTATCACAAAATCTGGTACGGTGTTAACCTTTTCATATTTTTCCCTCCTCTAACCCCACTGAGTCGCATACACTTATCCTGCAATGATTTTGTTGTTACCTTACTCAAATCTAGTCTCTGCTCACCTTTATTTTGCTCCCCCAGCGATAAACCTTGCCAAGAAACTGCTTCGGAAGCACCAACACTCTTTAAAGAGTCTGGTACATCAGAATCAAATCAAATACCAAAACGTAATCCTGCATCCTGCGATCATCATCATATGTTATCGCCATTTACTGGGAGTGACCTGACTCAGTATTGACCAATGAAATCACTTTATTGGTAAAAAAGCACCAAGATAGATATTTCCTCCACTGGCTAGCATACTCTTTGTGACGTATTACCTAAAAATTGGCTGATAGGTTAGCTTAGAGGTAGCATACTCACCTTATTCTAGTCTGAGTTTGATTATCGACCCAACTATAAAATGTCATCATGGTGCTTTTTAGGCAGATCAATGAGTGCACCATCCATCAGGTGAGACATTAAACTGCTCGTATTTAGTTTGTATTTGTTCTTTGATTAGGATAGTTAAATATCCCACATGTCCCAAAGAAAGCCGTGTGTTGGCATCCTGGCCAAATTCCAAAAATTCCTATTGTAACATTCAGGAGGCACTGCATCAGCGGTATTCTGTTTATGCGGTGGATGTTACTTCAGAAAGGACATCGTGGATGACAATTAATATAGAGGGCACCTGTCCATTCAACTTAAGGTTCTTCGAAGAAAGGTAAAACTCTTCAGCTGGCTTTTCTCTTGTTAATCTTACCCTTAAACGATGCGAGCGCGTTACCCCAGGTTACTTCACGTTGAGCTTGCAGAGGAAGAACCTGAAGGATGTGCAGAACCATTCAAAATATTGTCCTCAAGAGGCAATGTTGCATGACATTTGATACAGTAAGGTGAATTAAATTTAATGTTCATCTGAATCATCCTTTCAAAATGACTTAAATTCCACAAGTAAATAGTTTTCCGAAGTCCTTTTTTTATTTACTTTTAATTATTATATCTTGAGTTACTATTTGCTCTCAATATGCTGCAGACTTTAAATGTTTGGTTCAGCTTCACTCTGTTGACGCATTGCCTTAGCAATGGCTGTCCTGCTCAGTGTTCACGACTGCTATGTATGGTTGGGTTTTTTCTATACTCTGGGATTCAACATTTTGAACAACCCCTTTTTAATTTTTTTGGTCCATTCCACGATGGTTCACGACACTTTTGTGATCCTAAATGTTTGCTTGCATGATATCATCATGATGCTGTTGCACGATGCAGCTTCATGGCATCAAGACCCACTGCTCCAGTATAACTGTATTCCGCCCTGAGAGAGAGAGAGATTCACATCATGTAAATAATCCTTTTAACTGATAGAGAAAAGGGGGTTCATTATTTCTCTCCCACCTACTATCCTTTAACCAACCTATCCCAAACTCCCTAGTTTCAAAATTATGTAGAAACAATTTTTCCAAATGAATTTTCTTATTCATAACTGAAGAGATCAAACTAAACACTGTTTTAGTTTCAGGAGCTAACATATCAGAAATACATGCAAAAAACATGTACAAATCAAAATTCACTGGTTGTAAAAGTATTCAGCCCCTTCGGTCAATAATTGGTGGAAAAAACCTTTTACAGCAATAACTGCTTTGAGACTTTTTGGGGAGATCTCTACCAGCTTTGCGCAGTGAGATGGTGAAATGTTTGAACATTCTTCACCTGAAAATTGCTCTCGTTCTGCTAAGTTTGATGGGGGATCATCGATGGACTGCAATCTTCAAGTGTCGCCATAAATGTTCAATTGGGTTCAAGTCAGAACTTTGAATATGCCACTCAAGAACATATTTTTTCTTCTTATTCAGCCACTACAGTGTGGCTTTACCTTTGTGCTTCGGATCATTGTCCTGCGGAAATGTGAATATCCTTCCCAGATTCAGATTCATGGCTGACTCAAGCAGGCTTTCTTCAAGGATTCTCCTGTACATTGCATTGTCCATTGTTCCTTCTACCGTGACAAGCTTGCCAGTTCCTGCTGATTAAAAGCAGCCCCATAACATGATGCTGCCACCACCATGCTTGATAGTAGGGATGGTGTTGACTGGGTAATGAGCAGTGTTAGGCTTGCACCAGACGTAATACATTGAATTTTGAACAAAAGTTCAATTTTTGTCTTGTCTGGCTACAAAACGTTTCTCCACATGCCTGCAATATCATTAAGTTGCTTTTTGTAAGATGCTTTTGTAATATCATTAAGATGCTTTTTGTAAACTCTGTACAAGTTTTAAGATGAATCTTTTCTGTAATGGCTTCTTTCCTGCCACCTGTCCATAGAGACCTGCTTTGTGAAGGGAACGGGATATTTTTGATTGATGAACACTGACCCACATCTCACACATAGAGCTTTGCAGATCTTTCAATCATTGTTGGATTTGCAGTGACATCCCAAACCAGTTTCCTGCTTGCCCGACTGATGAGTTTGGATGGGTGACCTGATCTGGGTAGAGACAGGGTGGTATGATACGTCTTCCACTTCTTAATGATGGATTTCACTGCACTCAAAGGGGTAATGAGCGACTTTGAAATCTTCTTCTAACCCTCTCTGGAACAGTGCTTCCCAACCACTATTTGCCTGGCTTCTTTGGAAAGTTCCTTAGTGTTCATGTGCCTTGGTGGTTGCACTTTAAAACTCCTCAGATTGGTGGAGGAGTTTAATTTTTAAGTTAAACCACCAATTACATGGAGGTGAAACCGATCTAGATAATGCAGTATACGCAGTATATATATATATATATATATATATATACTGGATATACTGGTTCTGGCTCACTTTTCCCCATATAAATGAATGGGGGATTTTCAGCGATTCCCTTTTTTTTTCCCTAAAAATAAACCCCCTTTTTATCCGTTTTTCCCTGCTGTGCAGGGGTTTGGCTTTTTGTGAGGCAATGTTTTATGGCCGGATGCCCTTCCTGACGCCAACCCTGGTCGCCTCTTACGACACACAGGGATATGGTACACCTATTCTAACTGGGGCATACACCGGGACCAGTACACTGGCACTCATTTCGCCGACCTCGGAAGGATGACAGGCTGAGTCAACCCCCTGGTGTTAATTCAGCAGCCAACGGGGCTTGAACTCAGGACACTGGGATCCCAAGCCGCCACCCTAACCACTAAGCCAACACCAGGCTTAGCCAACACCAGGCTTTGTAGGTATATAATATATATATATATATATATATATATATATATATATATATATATATATATATATATACAAGTTATTATATTATATATATAACCAGGCTATCCCAAGGTATATTTATTTGTCTCCCCTTTTAACCTGGAGGTTGAACCTCATTGAATTGAACACCTGGGGGTTGAACAGCTCACTCATTGAACCTATAAAGATTTGTTCATTCTCAAATTCCTTCAATAGTTTAATTTTCTTTGCACAATAATCCCCATCTAAAATATTGACAAACAAAACATTTGAATCTTTATATTTTTTAAGATACCCCTTTTGTGCCATTACGAAATGATAAACTTCTCTTAATGCTCTTGTTTGACCACCTCCTGAGCCACATATCATTTTGAGATTATAGTAAATTGTTTTTTCATTGTTCAATTGATAACCATCAAAGTTTTCAGTCCATTCAAGGATATTCATTTTTTTCTTTACATCCTCTAACTTACCACTTTTTAAATTGATTCGCTTATTTGTTTTATTTACCTTTGTTTTAGTTATTTTTTTCAATAAGACTTATTTGATATTTTTCACATTCATTATGTTTTCCATTTATATACCAAGACTGAGATTTTCTCCACTCTTTAGTTTGATTAATACTTGGTTTAACCATTTATATATTGCGAAAAAACGCGGCGGTAGCCCTTAAAAAACCCTAACCCATCTTCCCATCGTAAAAACACAATCTATTTTATACACTCTATCATACAATATCCATATGGAACACAATCTATTCCATTATCTAAAATAAATCTCTTATCATCAAAGGCTCCTAATGCCTTTTTATTTACTTCTTCACTATATATGTTATGTTTATAACTTCTTATTGTATTCATTTTCCTATATTCTTCTTTCTTATTCATCAAACAATTATAATAATTTCTAAAAGTTATTGATTTCTTTATTACATATTTCTTTATTCCCTTTAACCTCTTATCAATCTGATCACCATACTTATAAGCATATGCCTTTGCTCTCAATCCAATAATCTCACTCATTACTTTTCCACCCAACTCATCCTTAAACTTACCAATAACCTTTTCATTCTTTTTGGAAAATAACTCACTCTTCTTGCTGAAATTACTTGTATCATATACTCCAATATTTTTCTTCATATCTTCATAAACATCATCAGTTTTTATATCTAGGATAAAACTATCAGTGTCCATATACAACAATGAAACATTTTCACCATACTCTTTCTTTAAGTCATTATACAAATAATCATACATCAATATCTTTGATAAATCAAGAACTGCTGTTCCAATATAAATTGGTTTATCCATTACAATACTTTCCTTTTTCATATGAATTGCAGAAAAGTTCTCTGAAAAAACCTCTTCTCTCTCAAAACTTGGTTTATTTATCAATCTCGAAGTTTCTTTCCAAGATGTTGCGAATCTAATGTTTTGCCTGTTTCTAACATTTTCCATAGTCTTTCCAAATACAGCATTATTCATTAATTTATAAAAGTCCCCTTCAAATTTTACTTTTGTATTTGCTCTCATATCTGTATTGAATTGAATATACTTTTTCACCCAAGGACTTTGTTTAAATTTTAAAACTCGATGAATTTTAGCTACTCTCAATCCTTCTCTCAAAAACTGTTTTAAGCTTCTCTGATGCAAAACATATCCCTCTTTATCATAGAATGTTGTTAATAACTTTTCTGTTGATTTGCCTTTAATATTAAAACTTTTATGATAATCACTGAACCATTCTTTCTTTGGGGTTTCTTTCTCACATGCAAAAGGAAGGTCTTTATGCTTATTATGAAGATCACTCGGGTACCTCAAATCAACTTCAAAATAATAACCTTCTTCTTCGTCATTCAATTCCTCTTGAGAAGAAATAACAATATTCATCAAAGCCTTTTCATAATCCTTTTCTTCCACCCACTCTAATTTACCATAAGGCAGAGATTGAGACATTGCCCATCCATACAAATAATTAGCATCAAAATACATCAAATAATTACTATCTTTTTCACTATCATAATTTGGAAGATATTTATTATTTGCTTTAGCATATCTTTTTGAACATACTTGTGATATTCCACCTCTCTTGGACTTCTCAATCATCAAAAGCATATCAACATCACTGATTAAATCTATATCTTGTTTTGTCATTTTCAACATTGCACTCCAAGCTAAACCAGGAGCTGTGAAATGTGGGCAGGATCTAATCCATAACAATTTTTATTATGACAGAGTGATCTAAAAGCTTCAAACACATCAGCTAACAATAAAACATCTGTTTTTAGATATAAATCATGATATTCTCCAAGGTTCTTTATCTTAAATATTTTCCATATTTCTTGTGCGTGTTTATATTCCTTATCACTTATCTCTTCTTCATAAAGGTTATTATAGAAACTTTCTTTTGAAGGAAGTTGTGTTTCTTTAAATCTCATAAATGAATCCATATAATCATAAGGATAAATTCCCTTACTTGTAAGAATTTTCTCTTTACTTTGAATTTCATTCCTTGTTTGAATTTCCTCTCTCGTAAGAATTCCTTCTTTAATCAGAATTTCATCTTTAATCTGAATTTCCTCTTTAGTTAGAATTTCATTCATTGTTCGAATTTTCGTTATAATTAGAATTTCATCTTCAGTTAGAATTTCTTCATTAATTTCCTCATTAATTAGAGTTTCCTCTTTACTTTGAATTCTCTCTTTAATCTGAATTTCCTCTTTAGTGAGAATTTCCTCTTTTCGAAAGAATGAATTAATATTTGGAAAAGAGTCCGTGGAGCTTAGATTTGATGCGAGGTAGGCTAGTGGTGTTCCCATAAACTTGTAAGAATCTAGAAACCAAATACGAGTTAAAGGTTTTGTGAATATCATTTTTGTAAATGAAATATACTTTTGACTTGTGTTTGTTATGGCAGAAATATTCCCTGGTGTTTTTGAAAGTTCATTTATAAATAGATGTGTATCATAGTTGGCGCTGTTGTGAAGAAAGACTGGAATAAAAGAAGGTAATTTATAATTAAGATTACAACAGGAATGAGCGGGACCTCTATATTTACCAGTAAGATGACAATGATCCCTAACTTTAGACTCCTTAATTTCCCCCTCACAAATATGACAGATATCGTTCTTTCTAAATTCTAATTTTTCTTCTTTGGTTAATTTCATCGGTTCATTTGTTTCTTTCATTAATTTAGTGAGTCTTATACAATCCTTTTCTAATCGTTTTACAAACTCTTGTGAAGCTTTTTTTCCACGATAATGTTCAAGTTTGTTATACTTTTCTCCAACAGATGATTTGATATAATAACAGAAACCACAAGGAATATGTTTTTGATATTTATTTGTATATGATTCTTTTGGATTAGGAGAAGCAGTAATTATCTTTTTAAGGATACTCTCAAAATCAGCATATATCACAAATGGGTGCATGATAGATTTATTATAATCTTCAAAAGAAATCTTTTCACCAGGTTTAGGCATTGTAATTACAGCTGATTTATGATTACTACAATATTTTGAATGTTGTTCTAATCGTTCTTTTGTATGAAATGAATTAAGACATCGCTTACAAGGATATATTTTGTTTGCTGTTCTGAATACCTGAGAAGAGATTAATCTTGATAAATTATTGATGTATGTGTAATGTGAATTCTTTCCAACACTAAAATATAAAAGATCAATGTGTGTTTCTTCATTTTTATAGTTGTTTGAAATTTTTAATATTTGAACTTTGTTTGTATCCGTTAATCCATATACATTAATAGAAAGATTATTCTTTTTCTCAAATTTAGGAATATCTGTTAGTGGCATTGGGAATTTAAAATCTTTAATGTCCAAGGTATTCTCATATTTCATATATTGTTTTACTCTTTCTGAATTACATTTTGGTGGATGAAAGTGAGCAAGAACAGACCAGAGAAAACATTTATTATCATTGTTCTTAATATTAACAACTGCCTTCTTTAGTTTTATTTCTTTTGGTAATTCAATATAAGAAGAAGCTTTAAGAGGGTTTGATTTTAGAATGTGTATATCTAAAAAGATGATTTTTTTAATATTGAATCCACTTCCTACCACTGTATTATCAACATCCTCCTCTTGTCTTGATAGTTCTTCATAAACCCCACTATTCAAAAAATCTTGAAATGATGTTATAAAATGAAGATCTGTTCTCATATAAGGAGTATGTTCTTCATCTTGTCTTTTCATATTCATTTTCACTCCCATATAAAACTTTAAAGTTTTCATTTCTTTTAAATAAATTTTTCAACATCGGGTTTCACTATTTCAATTGATTCAGCTATTGATGATGGACCGGGTTCTCTAAATTGAAAAATCCTTATTTTTATATGCCCTTTAAATGCCCCATCAGTGTTTTCAATATAATAGTCTCCCTTTACTTTAAACTCATTTTTCTTGTGTTTTTGTGATTGAAGATGTTTATTATAACTACTCTTCAAAACATCCTTTGAACAGATATCACAATGTTTTCTTTCCAACTCAAGAGGAGATATTTGATGAAATAGATTAAATGTGTGTTTGTTGGTTCAGAGGTGTTTTCTATAATGTTTATATTCGTGATTACAAACATCGCAGTACGTTGTATTCACCATATTTATATAATAAAACTTTGCTTAAACTAAAATTTTCTTGATGAAAATTTCGTTTAATTTATAGGTGAATTTGTGCTTAAAACCATTTTATCCTCCAACTTTTTCACTTAATAAATACAATGTTTCAAGACACAAAAGACAAGTTTCAATCAATCTCTTCATTTGTTAAAGATACTGAGAAATATGTCAAGGATGTAAAATTGAACAAAGATAAATATAACAACTATTGGATAAAAACAATTATGGTAAATAATATGAGTTCTTCAATTTCCTTCAGTGGAAGGGCTTTTAGTATACCTGGAAGAACATCAATTAAAGTATCTCGAACAAAAGTTTCTCCTCTCCTTCTAGTAATATATTCAAAACTAGAAAAAGCAATGAAACAAGAAAAAGTATCAAAACACAAAAACCTTATGGATGAAGCTTTAGAAAGAAAAGATAAGACCATCTGTAATATGCAAGGAGAAATTTGTATTTTTTTCAACAACCCTAAAGATGTAAATCCTGATGAAATAAAGGATGTTAATATATCAGGTGAAATGACATTTCGTTCAATAGTAGTTAACGATCATTTTAAAATTACCTTTAATATAAAAAATGTTGTCGTTGAATCTGGTAATGAAAAAAAGTATATCGATATCGATGGTAATATTATTAAATATGAGTCAATATACAACTGAAAGTATAGATGAATTTCAGTTTAAGTAAAGTTTTACTTTATTAATATGCTAGACTTTCCTGATTCTCCATATGACAAATTTGAGAATTGTCCTGCGTGTGAAAGACGGGGATTAAACACAGAGTCAAAAGCCTATAAACAATGTATATTCTGTGATTATCTTCTCATTAATGATAATAAAAAATATAAAAAGGAAAATAATTCTTTTAGATTTACACCAAAAATGAATTACTTTACAAGATTGATTAGAGAAATGAATGTAAAGTATGAGGGTGATAACACACCTTTCCTTACAAGGGAAGAAACTGAACGTATAAGAGAAATGTTCAAAGGATTGTTGTTATATATTATTCATGGATATAATTTTCAGGGAAATATCAACACAAGATATTGTATAAATAAAATAATGGATTATCTTGAAATTAAACCTGAACTTAGGATAAAATATAGAGTTTCTAAAAAAGGCAATAATAAATTAAATAACCTGTTTTCCAAATATATAAATGAATGATTTTTTACCCATTTGGGAAAATAAGATAAAATTTAACAACCATAAAAATCTCCCAAATTCATTAAGATGTCTCATAGTTGGTTCAAGTGGATGTGGAAAAACCTGCTTACTTTTAAAAATGCTCCTCACTCCCAACTTTTTAGATTATGATAATTTAATAATTTTCACAAAGTCGAGTTTTCAACCAGAGTATCAACTACTCTCACAAGGTTTTCATGCTGGTCTTCAAAAAGAAGATATAATCGGTTTATTTAAACGTCAAAAAAACCTAAATGATTATAACATTGAAGATATAATTCAACTATTTTGTGATACACAGAGATGTAAAAAGAAATCAAATCCTATAACTTGTATTCTTAGTGATAATACGGATGATATACCGTCTCCCCAAGATTTGGATAAATGAAAAAAGAACCTCGTTATCTTTGATGATTGTGTTAATGAGAGAAACCAAACGGTAATGGACAGCTACTACACAAGAGGGAGACATTCTTCTTGTAATTGTATTTATCTTAGTCAATCGTACTTTCAACTTCCTCGTCGTTCCATCAGAAACAATGCTAATACTTTTATTTTATTCAAGTTAAATTCAATAGATATCAATAATTTTTGGAGAGATAATTGTTCTACATTATGTAGTAAAAAGAAATTTGAGGATTACATGAAGCACACGACTGAAAAATATAAATATATTGTTGTGAAACAAGATGAGATATTAAGGGATATATTTTTTGTTTTATAAACAATTACATATATAAATGACAACTATTATTATAAATCTTGTCGGTAAATCTGCTTCTGGAAAAAACTTTCATAAATCAAGGTTCTTGTGTAGTACAAATGAGAATATTGTAAATTTACTTAAAAAACACCCCGTGATACGCATTGTATCAACAACAACTAGAGCAATAAGACCTGGAGAAGTAAGAGGTGAAAATTATCACTATATTTCAGTGGAGGAACATATGCGATTGAGGAATGAAGGTCAAATATTTGAGGAGGTTTCTCTTGGTACAACAAAATATTCACATTGTAAGAGTGAGTTAAGGAAACTAAAATCTGGTGGTGTTGGGATATTAGAAACTAATCCAGAAGGAACGAGACAAATTATTAAACATCTGAGCGGAGTGAAGATTTTATCATTCGGTTTTGATGTTGATGAAGAAACTCAACGCAAACGTATGAAAAGCAGAGATGCAAGTATTAGTGAAGAAGAAATTACAACTCACATTAATGTTAATAAAGAATTTGATGAAATATTTAAAGAAAAGGATTTATTTGAACACATCTACTTGAATGATGAAGAAAAGGAAAATTTCCCTGTTGATCTTTACAATTCATAAAATTATATTTTACAATAAATAAATGGATGCAAAAGAAAGAGCAAGAAGATTTAAGGAACATCAAGAGTTGGTTTCAAAAGTTGTAAAACAGCAGGAAGACATAAAGAAGAAACGCAGACAGAAACTAACGGGCGAAGAAGCATTTGAAAGAAAACAAGAGAAATTTTTTAAACCACTTTTAAAAACTTCCCAAGAAAAAATGAAAGATGTTTCCACAGTTCCCACAGTAGAATATACTCCTAAAAAACTTCAAATGTTAAAAGATTTTGATCAAATGACGGAGGAAGAATTAGAGCATTTAGGAGAATTAGAATATGATGATGAAGGTTTATTTCAACAACTTCAATTTCAATTTCAACAATTTCAATTTCAACAACTGGAAGAGATTAATTGACCCCCTGATTATATTGTGAATGCTCTTCAAAACAATGAATATTCAGCGGATTCAAAAACCAAAGCAGGACTCATTCCAACAGAACAATCAGCAATATTTCATCTTGTTCAAGAAAAGGTATTGATATTTAATGATGAATTAAGGTTCTTGGGTTCTGCTCAACCCCCTGTTAAACTAACTCCGAGATTAATGTTTCTTCTCACAAAAGATGGAAGACAAGGTTCAACTGTGAGGGATGAATCAAAGTATATTGATAAACCATTGGATATGGAAAATAATGATGATAGAGTATATATTGATCTGCTGAACACTCTAAATTATAAGGTTATTCTTTCTGGTAAAAGGAGGAAGAATGAGAAGGAGAAACACATTATTCAGGCTTTAAGTATCCTTGGTTCAGGTGTTAGTTTTCTTCCAAATGACCCATCGCAATTAGTTAATAGACTGTTATTGTTGTTAGGTAGTAAGAAGGCTGGAAATAACAATTGTTTTAATGAAGCATCAGCCATTTTAGACCAGTTGATGAACATGAAAATAATTAATAAATCTCAATATAAAGACATTTTATCTCATATTAAATAAGACGAGAAGCACAATCCTGAGTTTTAATTTCACAACAAGCGACCACACATCTTCATTCCCATACCCACTACAACTTGACCCAACAAAAGAATATGAGGCATCTTTATTGTCCATGGAAACTTATAATACCTTATTTAATATAAGCGAGAAAAATGACAAGTTCAGTTATAATCCGGGAAGTGGATACAAAACGATAACAGTCTCACCCGGAGCATATGAGATTTCTCAAATATCTTCCGAAATTGCTCATCTTATGAAAGAACAGGGTGATGAACCAAAAATATTGTTATAGACATTCAAAAACATACTTCAAAATCAACGATTAAAGTTAAAAATAACTACAAGGTTGATTTCACAATTGATAATTCATTTAGAGAGTTATTGGGTTTCTCCTCAAAAAAGATTGAAACTAATGGGACGTTTTACAGTGATAATGTCATTCAAATATCCTCAGGAATAAATTCGGTGTTAATTCACTGTGATTTGATTGATGGTGCTTATAATGATGGAAAAAAAACAAATACAATATTTTCATTCAGCGCATACTCAACCCCAATTGGTTATAAATTCAATATGGAACCTAAAAATTTGGTTTATCTCCCTGTGTCAGGAAAAACCATACACAGAGTAAATTTTAGGATAACCGACCAAGATAATCGTGTGATTTCTTTTAATGGAGAAGTTATATCCATCAGAATTCACCTACGTGAAGTTTTCCAATAAATAAATACGATGGTTATTGTGAGGAAACACGAGTTGGGAAAATATAAAATAATTACAGGGGATGGGATGTTCCTTACCCATACTACAAGGGTGAAGGTATGTATCTTGGTAGAGGATACTATAAACCAAAGAGACAAAGGGGTGTTGGACATCAATTTAGAGGAGATGGGATAATTGATACTCTCATGGGTATCTATATCTCTCATGGTTCAACTATTCTTAAACATAAAGATCTAATTGGTTCAACTGCTTCTGCTGTGGGAAATGTAGCAGGTGCTGTAAAGAGCATAAAAGATGCCCAGAAGGAATCTCATAAATTACAAGCAATAAAAGAAATTAAGAAAGGCAAAACTCAGTTGTCCCCCCAAGAACGACAGAAAATAATTCAAATACTTGGATCAGGGTTTCAAAAGTTTTAACATCTTTTTTCCTAAATAAATACAAGTATGGAAGCAATTGATAGTATCTATGATTTGGATGATACTATTATTATCTCAAACTCCACTAAAAAAGAAGATTACTTCAAGGTAAATGCAATAACTGGAACAGACTGGAATACGAATGGTACAAAAAGTTTTGAAATAAATAATCAACAAACCTATTTGAATCTCTCCGAAAGTTTCTTGTTGTGTAAATTTAAATTCACTAAAGCTGGGAATAACACAAACGCTACACTTGTAAATGATTTCTTCTGGAAAATGTTTGATAGTGTGCGTTTGTATATTGGAACACAAGAAGTTGAAGTGGTTGATTATGTCTCTGCTGTATCTGAAATGATGAAATTTACACTCTATACATTCAGTGATAGAATGGGAAAGGGGTCTGTCGAAGGTTTTATTCCTGATATGTCAACGGGAACAAACACAGACCCTGGATATACTCAAAGGAAAGGAATGTATCATGATGATACAAAAGCAGAAAATAGTTTTACTGTGGCAGTTCCTCTTAAAGGTATATTTGGATTTTGTGATCATGATAAAGTTCTGTATGGTCTTAAAATTAGATTTCAACTACAAAGGAATGATAATGAAAATAGATTGCTTTTTGGTGTTGGTAGTGCTTTTGGTGATCAGAATAAATTTGTAATTGAGGAGATGAGTTGGTATATCAGTGAATATACTCCTAATCTTAAAACAGAAGAGATGTTGAATCGAAGACTTAACTCAAAGAAACCACTCAGTGTATCATACCTCAAAAGAAGATGTCAACACGTTAAACTCAACCAAACTACTTACACGTGGAATTTGGGTATTCTGGAAGGAAAGCCACGATATCTGTGGATCATTTTTAAAAAGCCAGATGGTGATACTGCGACTGATAAGAATAATGCATTGAGTGATAATGCTAAGGTGAAACAACTTCGCGTTTCTCTAGATGGAACATTTTATCCACGAGATAGATTGGAAATTAATTGGGAAAAAAATGATTTTGCTGAAGCATACAAGTCTTACCAAAAGGTGTGTGAAAGTAATGGAAATAAAGAACCTATTTTGGATATGACAGCATTTAAATGTTTGTATACAATCTATGCGTTTGACCTGAGCGCTCAAAAGGAAACTATAAAGTCTAATCGAGTGGATACTTCCCTATACATTGAAAGAGGAGAGAGTGAAGAAGTTGATACATATTGTTTGCTTTTGGAAGAAACAGAATTGCAGATTAATACAGATAATGGTGTGATGATTAGTCTCACATAATTTTTTGTGAAATAAATGAGTGGCAAAGTACCAACTGGGGTATATGTTAATCAAATCAATCTTCATAAACTATCATCTTGTGTTCAAAATCAAAAGCCTTGTACGATTAACGTTAATACAATTCAGAGAAAAGGAGCAGCAAGAATTGATTTTTTGCTCACAAGAGAACAGGTTAAAATCTTGAATGACACTGGCTCACTTAAAATTAAAATGACAAAACCAATGTTGAAAAAATATTTAATAAGAGAGACGAGTGGAGGATTTCTCCCATTTCTAATTCCTTTATTTGCTGGTTTAAGTGCGGTTGGAGCATTGACGGGTGGTATTTCAACAGCGGTGAAAACTGCCAACGAAAGGAAGGCTCAACTCCAGGCTCAAAAATAATTGGAAAGACATAACAAAGAGTTGGAGAAACAAATTAGTGGAAGTGGTGCAATTGTAGATTTTGCTGAAAAACTTGAAGGTCTGCCTGATAAAGCGAGATTGTTAGTTGGAGATATGCTTTCTTCTATAGCACAAGCAGGTGTAAAATTAACGAAAAGAGGTAATGGATTATATCTTTCTAATAAATAAATGAGCATTGATGAGTGGTTGAAAGAATTTGGAAAGAATACAACATCAAATTTACAACTTGTCAAATATTGTAAGAAATTAAAAATTCATAATGTGGTTATTTGTATGAGAGATGAATTAACAAATGTGCCGAAACATACAAAGAATATTATTATGAACTTAGAAGATAATAATGGGAACGGTTCTCATTGGGTTTGTATTTTTAATAGTCAAGACAAATATTATTTTGATAGTTTTGGTCTTCCACCACCTGTTGAAGTCATAAAATTCTTACAGAATGGTGTTTATCAAACATTTTCAAGTCCAAGAATTAAATTCCAAGTGTTGTGGTCAATTATGTCTATATGTGTTATTTCAACTCAACAAAAATAAAAATTTTTATGATATTATTTTTAATCTAATATAAATGACTTATGTTGGTAAAGATGGTTCTATCTTTGGTGTATCTCAAGAACTGGATATTGATTTATCAAATTATTACACAAAGGCACAGACTGAACGACATAAATATAATATAACCAAAAATATTAACATGAACAATGCTTATAAATTAAAAAATTATCCAAGCCCGACTGACGCGAATGACTTGGTGAGATTAAGCGATTTATCACAATATATATCCTTAAATAAAACGGCCGTGTATTCCAAAGATACAGAAGTGTTGACATTATCTCCAGGTCATACAGAATTCACAGTTCGAATTAAAATATTTTTTTATAAAGAAGGGCGTATCGTTTGTATGAGAATAGAACAATGGGGGTATGATATGAATGATTTAGGGTATAATTGGTCATTTAAAATTAACCTCGAAGACCTGGAACAATTAAATCAGTCTCGTAAGGAAGAATATTATCCACTTGGTATCGAGAATGAGTTTTGTGGGGCCACGATTAGTAAACAACAAATAAAAGAATTTAATAAGGGTAAATATAATAATGGTTTTGCCCTTGTTTATCTTATGAAAACAGAAAAAACAGGATTATATATAATAAGTAAGGAAATACAAAATGATTTAACTATGGGAAGATGGGGAGGTGTTTCGTGCCATAATATTATTCTAACATATATTTCTAATACATAAATGACAGCAAGAAGGCTTCAAGAAAATTATCATTTCTGTGTTCAAGCATACCTTCAAGAAAAGGGTATTCGGTATTTTAATAAATATGTTCTACAACATAAGAATGAGGTATTTTCAATAAAAGATTGGCATTATGCTGATGTTGATAAACCGACAACTTTAGATTTAATTAGAATGTTAAATAATGAAAAAATTATAAAGTTAAGAAAAGGTAAGGCTCTTTTAGAAATTCAAAAGAAATTTTATTGGTTTCCTGTTGTAAAAAAAATTATTTTGGATACAGGAATAACAAGAAATCCTGATGAATATATGTATGATATTCTATGGGGTGTAAGCGATTCAAGGATAATAAGGGATGAGGAAGGAGTTGAAGAAGAGAGGGAAGAGGAGGAAAAGGAGAAGAGAGAGAAGGAGGAGAGGGAGAAGAAAGAGAAGGAGGAAAAGGAGAAGAGAGAGAGGGAGGAAAGAGAGAAGAGAGAGAAGAGAGAAGAGAGAGGGAGGAAAGAGAGAAGAGAGAGAGGGAGGAGAGGGAGGAAAGAGAGAGAATGAATAAATATCAAAATATGGAAACCAGTGAGATTTAAAAAAGATTGGTGGTATTACAGAAAATAACTCAACCCACCGAGGAGGAAAACAAAGAATTGACAAGTCTATTTGCAATATTTTCTTCAAGACTATTGACATCGCCAAGCTATTCATTTTAATTCAAGTTTTTCATTTTTATTTTTTTTTTCTTAAGTAAATGGAGGAGAGAGTGAAGGCATTTCTAAGGATTCTTTATGTTTTAAAAATTAAGATTCAAATGTGCATGTTGGAAACTAAAAAGGTTTTTGCACTCTGCAGGAATTTTCACATAAATAAATGAGTTATTGTCTCAAATGTAAAAAGAAAACTAATACTAAAAATATTTCATATATTAAAAGTAAAAATAACAGGGTTATACAAAAAGGTATATGTTTGGTGTGTGGTTCAAAAAAAAATCAATTTATCTCCAAACACAAACG